>NC_133329.1:277645861-278360861 GCF_042186555.1 Aquarana catesbeiana | reverse complement strand
AAGCACATGGACAACCTTCTCCATGATGGTGTCTTTTCTTGTATTAGGCCTGGAGCAGTTGTAGAGCCTCCCATCATAATAATTTTTATCAAGAATCTTCACTATAGTTTTCATTTCATTCAGGGACATAGGTGTTGCTTTTTTTTCACCCTGTGCCAGCTTATTCGTTTGGAAACAGCATGCTCCTTTTCTTCAGCCATCGTTTTGCTGCTAAAGATGGCGTGAAGGGATGAAGGGGGCGGAGCTTGTAAACTCCCATAGAGCACCACGGTACACACCGACATGGCATACAGAACATTGTCACGAACAATTACACTGATCAATCCACAGAAGATTTGTAACAACTGAAGGTAAACAGACCAGTACAATAGTTCTAGGGTATTATTTTGTATAGTTTGGCAATTGTACAATGATGTATCGGACAAATTTACCTCACCACATTTCCTGCTCCAATTAATTGAAATGTACCAAGACCTTCCATGTCTATGGAAAGTACACTCCAAAGACTATTCAGACTGTCTTAAGCATAATGAAGCGTATACTAAATTAGCGGAACTATGAACTGTTGTGTATGCCAAAGCAGATATATCCTATGTGACCAAAAAAATAGCAAATCTGTGTACTATATTCAAAAAAGAATTGAATAAAATTAATTATTCCAAAAGATCTGGTTACACCACACATCAAAATTTAAAGCCAGAAGTTAACTACCTTTGTTCATTTGATTTCTTAAGGCAAAAATAACATGACACCTGTGGTTAGTACTGAAATAATCACTAAATGCAGACAATCAAATTTACATATACCATTTAGAGGTTGTTTTGCTAATCTACTGCTCCACGACCCAGAAAATATTGCATATAATCCAGGCGATTGTGACTGGCTAGTTGACTAGAGAGATGTGGTGGGGCACGGCCTAGGTTTAAAAGCCCTCAGTATCATTACGCCACTCACCAGGCATGACATCTTCAGACAAAATATCTTCCCAGTCCATCATGGATTGTGGCATGTAGGTGGAGTTAGTACGCCTTAATAAATTATGCAACACACAGCAACAATGATCTATAGTGTAAATTTTTTGGGGGGCTACATTTAATGCTGTATGGAAGACATGAAAGCGGTTGGCCATAATACCAAATGCATCTTCTACAACTCGTCTAGCACGAGATAACCTGTAATTAAAGATTTTTTGATCGGGCGTAAGGTTTTTAAGGGCAAATGGTTTTAACATATGGTCAGATAATGCAAATGCATCATCTGCAACAAATATGAAGTTTAGTCCTTCCACTGTGTCCTCTTGGGATCGTAAATAGGAAAAAGGAACACTACCAATGCCACATTCGAAAATATAGGGACACAGGAAAAGGTACTACTAAAGTAGCCAAAGGTCGGACTTTGTAGGCATGGAAACAATAGAGAAGTGATAAAAAACAATATTCATAACATTTATTGAAAAAAGTACATTGTATAAACATGGTGTTCAAAAAGAGATAAAAAACATGAAAATGATACGGTTAGTACAGTGAGCCCTTGTGCGTCTATGCATTTCGCCGTGAGGCTTCTTCAATTTGGTTAGGCCTCCTGTACAAAATCCCCGTGGTAGGAAATTCTCCAAAAATATGGAATGTTTAATGCAGATAGTTTGTATGCTTCAAAACATTTCTAAAGCAGGGGGAAGTGTGTATCTTGTATCCAGACAAGGAGAGACCGTCAGGACAATGATACTGAAAGGTCCAGCATCACAAAAAAGGAAGGAATAAGCCTTAGTAAGGTTGAGCACTGCTAGCGGCATGTAATAGAGCCATTGCTAGCAAACAATACATGGAAATGAAGATACATGGATATGCCCCTGGGAGACAGCCGGGTGCTGTACACAGGCACTGTACTAACTATATCATTTTCATGTTTTTTAATCTCTTTTTGAACACCGTGTTTATACAATGTACTTTTTTTCAATAAATGTTATTAATATTATTTTTTGTCCCTTCTCCATTGTTTCCATGCCTACAAAGTCCAACCTTTGGCTACTTTAGTAGTAACTTTCCCTGTGTCCCTCTTGGGATGGTAGATTCAGAAGTCCATTTTTTAAACGATGAGAAAGTGAGATTTTCTCAATTATTCCCCCATCTGAATTTCGTCTATTTTTGCCAATGTCCACAATGATAAACTCATACTTTGCATTAACGATTGCCATTAGAACAATGCTAAAGTAGCCTTTGTAATTATATTAGAAGGAGCCAGATTTTTTTGGGGGTAGTATGCGAACATGCTTCCCGTCTATGGCACCACCACAGTTGGGGAAATTCCAATAGTCGTTAAATTGTTTAGCTGTTGCTTTCCATTCCTCCACAGATGCCGGTAACATTTTTATTTTTAACCACTTCAATACAGGGCTTTTATACACCCTTCCTTCCCAGACCAAATTTTAGCTTTCAGCGCTCTCACACTTTGAATGACAATTACTCAGTCATGCTACACTGTACCCAAACCAAATTTTTATCATTTTTTTCTCACAAACATAGCTTTCTTTTGGTGGTATTTAATCACTGCTGTTTTTTTTATTTTTTGCAATATAAGCGAAAAAAGAGAGAAATTTTTGAAAAAAAAAACACTTTTTTTTAGTTTTTATTGTAAAATTTTGCAAATAAGTAATTTTTCTTCATAAATTTGGGCCAAAATGTATACTGCTACATATCTTTAGTAAAAATAACCCAAATTAGTGTATATTATTTGGTCTCTGTGAAAGTTATAGAGTCTACAAGCTATGGTGCAAATCATTGAAAAATGATCACATCTGATCACACCTGATGTACTGAAGGCCTATCTCATTTCTTGAGGCCCTAACAAGCCAGGAAAGTACAAATACCCCCCAAATTACCCCTTTTTGGAAAGCAGACATTCCAAGGTATTTAGCAAGAGGCATGGTGAGCTTTTTGAAGTTGTAATTTTTTCCCACAATTCTTGGAAATTTTTTTTTTTTTTTTTGCACAAAATTGTCATAATAACAAGTTATTTCTCTCACACAGCACATGCATACTTGCAATAACACCCCAAAATACATTCTGCTACTCCTCCTGAGTATAGTGATACCACATGTGTGAGACTTTTACACAGCCTGGCCACATACAGAGGTCTAAAATCCAACTAGCACCGTCAGGCATTTTACGAGCATAAATTGCACATCTCATATGATGACAACCTATCACACTTTTGAAGGCCCTGGAGCACCAGGACAATGGAAACGCCCACAAAATGACCCCATTTTGGAAAGCTAACACCCCAACGTATAATCTATGAGGCATAATTAGTCTTTTGAATGGTTCATTTTTTTCCCGAAGTTTTTGGAAACTGTGGAAAAAAAATGAAAATGCATTTTTTTTACACAAAGTTGTCCATTCATAAGATATTTCCAACACATAGCATGTACATAGCAAAAATGACACCCCAAAATACATTCTGCTACTCCTCCTGAGTATGGCGATACCACATGTGTGAGACTTTTACATAGTCTGGCCACATACAGAGGCCCAACATTGAAGTAGCAGCTCCAGGCATTCTAGGAGCATAAATTACACATCTCATTTCTCAACCACCTATTACAATTTTGAAGGCCCTGGAGCACCAGGACAACGGAAACGCTCACAAAATGACCCCATTTTAGAAAGCTAACACCCCAACGTATAATCTATGAGGTATAATTAGTCTTTTGAATGGTTCATTTTTTTCCCGAAGTTTTTGGAAACTGTGGAAAAAAAATGAAAACGCATTTTTTTTACACAAAGTTGTCCATTCATAAGATATTTCCAACACATAGCATGTACATAGCAAAAATGACACCCCAAAATACATTCTGCTACTCCTCCTGAGTATGGCGATACCACATGTGTGAGACTTTTACATAGTCTGGCCACATACAGAGGCCCAACATCCAAGTAGCACTGTCAGTTGTTCTAGGAGCATACATTACACACAAATTCCTGCCAACCTATCACATTGTTGAAGGCCCTTCATATTTCTAACACATAGCATGTACTGTACATACCAATTACAAACCAAAATACATTCTGCTGAGTAAAGGGTAAAGAAAAGATTACCTGCAGTTTTAGTAGTGCAGTGGTCCACAGAGAAGAGCATCGGTCCAGGCAGCAGGCAGGAACGTGGACAGCGACAGCAAAACAGGCAGCAGGCAGGAATAGTCAGTACAGGTAGAGATGTCAGCACAGCCAAAGCATTAGTCCAGATAGCAGGCAGGGATGTGGTCAGCAGCAGCAAAAGGATCATAGGATCGTCCATGCAGCAGGCAGGAATACTGTCCATAGTTAGTACATGCAGCAGGCAGAAGTATGGTCAGCACAGCCAGAGTATTTGGCCAGGGAGCAGGCAGTATCATCAAGCTTAGGGCATTGGTCAGGAAAGAATGGGGACAGGGGTAGAGGCTTCTCCCACCCAAATCGCTTTGAAGCCTCCGGGCAACCAGACCCTGTTATGGGAACACAGAAAACCAAAAACTGGTTTTCTGAACTCCGAACACTATTCTGGAGCCCCTCACATATGTGAGACCCCTGTGTAGCAGGGTGAAAGATCAATCCAAGGGGCAGGCAAAAACATGGTCAACAGGCCGAGGTCAGTGCAGGTAAAAGGCAGAAATAGACGGTAGGCAGAGGCATAGTCGATACAGTCCAGGGTCAGTTTACGTGAAAGGCAAAAACATGGCGGAAAAACAATGCAGACGGTAGGCAGAGGCATAGTCGAGAAACAGGCCAGGGTCGGTTCACATGGAAGGCAATAATATGGTTGGTTGAGGAAGGTAAATATTCAGGACAGAAATTAAAAACGGGGAAATGGCAGTATTAGAAATATGGACTAATAATTTTCCAGAATGTGATATCGCCTGAAGCATTCTCGGTTGCAAAGGCCAGGTTGGGAGGGACAGTCGGTACAATGGAAGCTCGTATCTTTCCTAATTCCTCTTTTGGTGCACACCCGACATTTTTTTTGGCGTCGTCTTCCGGATCCTGTTGGTGGAATATGGTCTGGGAAATGGCGCTCATGTAGTCTGCTGACAGAATCGGAGCGAATGCTTTCTGGGGGGGATACTTGCTGATAAATCAGGGCAGTGACAATGTCTTCAATAAACTTTATGAAGGTGGTGGGCGTTTCTGTGGATTTTTGGTATATTATGAAAGAACTTAAAAGGGCCAAATGAAAAAAGTAAATTGCGACTTTTTTGTACCAGAATAAGGTTTTTCTTGTTGAAAGATAGGGCTGCAACAACTGATCGTTTAAATCCACCCCCCCATGTATTTATTGTACTCAGTGATACAGGTTGGCTTGCGAACGGTACCGCGTCTTCTGTGAAGTTCCACCGAGGTGTCATCGTGGATGGTGGACATGATGTACACGTCTTTTCTATCCCTCCACTTCACAGCCAACACTTCTTCGTTCCTCAAGCTTGTCGATTCCCCCCTTGGAATGTTTGTGGTGACAAGACACTGTGGGAAGCCCTTTCGGTTTTTTCTAGCTGTACCACAGGCCAAAGTTTGTTTGAGATATAGGTGGCGGAGAAGGGGCAAACTCGTATAATAATTATCCATATAAATATGGTACCCCTTTTGGAGGAGTGGGAATGCCAACTCCCAAACAATTTTCCCACTTATTCCCATGTACGAGGGACACTCAGGGGGCTGGAGCTGGGTATCTTTCCCTTCGTACACGCGGAATGCGTACACATAACCGGTGGCACTTTCACAAAGCTTGTTAAGCTTCAAGCCATACCTCGCCCTCTTACTGGGTATATATTGTTTGATTCCCAGCCGGCCTGTGAAATGCACCAGGGATTCGTCCACAGATATATTTTTTTCAGGGACATAAACTTCGGCAAACTTCTGGGAAAAAAAATTAATTTGTCAAAGTTTGGGTGATTTCGGGGGGGCACTGTGAGTTGTCATTGAAATGCAAGAAGCGCATTATGATTTCGTATCGGGACCTGGACATGGCTGCTGAAAAAATTGGCATATGTTGGATGGTTTTGGTCGACCAATACTTATGAATTTCATTTTTTTTTGTAAGCCCCATGTTCAGGGTTAGGCCTAAAAACAATTTTAGCTCCACTACTGTTAGCGGTCTCCACTCAAAAGGGCGGGCATAGCTGGAGCTGGGGTTGGCTGCAATAAATTGTTGGGCAAACAGATTAGTTTGGTCCACGATGCCTTGAATCCAATCGTTCGGGAAAAATAAATTAAAAAAATCCATTTGTGTAAATCCTGCAGTGTTGACCTGCACACCCGACTGTGCTGTAAAAGGGGGGATCGTGGCTGACCCTGTGGTAGAAGGCAACCACAATGGGTTTGCCAAGGAATCTGGAAGATGGGTTTGGGCCCTACTTCTTTGGCGTCCACTTGTGCTGGGTCTTTCCTCCTGGGGTCTAGCAGCGCTTGTACTGGGCCCCTCCTCCTGGGGTCTACCGCCGCTGGCACTGCTGGTAGCTGCCTGGTTTTCAGACCGTCGTCTTTTTGGACGGACTACTTCCTCCTCTAAATCTGATCCGGATGTGCTGCCTTCGGGGGGCTCATATTCCGAATCAGAACCAGAATCTGAACTGAGCGGTGAGAGCTCCCCGTTGCTCTCATCGGTCAGACACAGGATCTGGTATGCCTCTTCTGGGGTGTACATCTTTCTGGACATAGTGGCTGACTGGCTGTATGTACTCTGGTGGCAAGTGATGAGGTGGCGGGTACTCTGGTGGCAGATGATGAGGTGGCGGGTACTCTGGTGGCAGGTGATGAGGTGGCAGGTACTCTGGTGGCAGGTGATGAAGTGGCGGGTACTCTGGTGGCAGGTGATGAGGTGGCGGGTACTCTGGTGGCAGGTACTCTGGTGGTGAGGTGGCGGGTACTCTGGTGGCAAGTACTCTGGTGGCAGGTGATGAGGTGGCGGGTACTCTGGTGGCAGGTGATGAGGTGGCGGGTACTCTGGTGGCAGGTGATGAGGTGGCGGGTACTCTGGTGGCAGGTGATGAGGTGGCGAGTACTCTGGTGGCAGGTGATGAGGTGGCGGGTACTCTGGTGGCAGGTGATGGACAGGTACTCTGAGGTGACAGGTACTCTGAGGTGACAGGTACTGAGGTGACAGGTACTGAGGTGACAGGTACTCTTTATTTAGGAGGGGCGATCTGGGCACAGTAGTACATGTAATTAGTAACTCACTGTTAGCTGATCTCTTCTCCTCACACTGGATCGGTGTGTGAGGAGAAGAGCCCAGCAACAGCAGTTACTATCTGACTGTGTGTGTTTTGTTTACATTAGTGACCGGCTGTGATTGGACACAGCCGGTCATGTGATGCAGAGCCATGCCATTGGCTACAGTGATCGGGGCTGAGCTGTATCCAGGGGAAAAGCCTCAGCCCCGATCACCGCCCTGATCACTCCTCTTCCGCCGGAAACCGAGTAGTACACGCTTCCCAATGCCGCTCTGCATCCGCCGTTACCGACGCTCCGCCGCCCGCCGCACGCCGCCGCCGCTGCTTCAATACCCCCATCGGGGAACAGCTGTGTCCTGAGGGACACAACGGTACCCCGATCGCCGCTCTGCGGGCCCCCGGGGGCCCGCAGTAGCGGCGGAAAGCCGAGGCCGTCATATGACGTCCACCCAGGATGGGAGATCCCATCTGTGGACGTCATTTGACTATGGCCGGGTATTGAAGCGGTTAATTATCTACACATTTTTATTTTTTTCCTTTTATTATACAGGGTCTATTTGGCAATGGATCACAAACTGTCACATTACCACCAGAAAGCAGGAACAAAAAGAGGAAGATGAGGCAAGAGTCTACAGGCAACTTTCTACTACAAGCATCTGCAGCGTTAAATCAGGAGAGGGATGAATGTGATGACCTGGGTGCATTTCTGCCAAGAAAATATGCCAGATGTCAGAAGACCAAAAACAATTACTGGAACCATTACTTATTCAGCTTCTAAATAAAAGCTTAAGAGGGGAGTTCACCACAAATATGCACTTAGCTATGCACAAAACCACACACACACCCAATCATCTCAACAACCTCAACAAATGCATCAGTGGCATTTACCATTCACACAGAAGGATCGTCCAGACATGATTATCAGTACACATCTTTGTGAATAACATACATTTGGTTTAAAACATTTTATGTCTGTCAGTTTGATATGTTATGAACTAGTTTGAGTTTTCTCATATGTTTAGCGCTTCAAAATGCAAAGAATATCAAAGCAAGCTCTGTTGTACAGTGTTTGAGAATTAAAAATAAAAGCACCGTGTCATTACCTTTAAGTATTCGTCTTGCATGATTCTTATGATGGCTTGGCAGGTCTCAGGTATGATGTGACCTAGCGACTGGGCAGATATTCCAGTGGTGAACTTGAGGTCTTCAAAACTTCATCCAGTTGCCATGAAACTAAGTGTTGCTACCAGTCTCTGCTCCACTCTGATGCTAGTTCTTAAGATGGTGTCCTTTTTTGTTATGAGGGGTGACACTTGACTCAGGAGCAGCTGAAAGTACTCATCAGGCATCCTCAGATAGTTCTGATAATCATCTGGATTGTTTTCCTTGAGCTCTTGAACCAATCCCATATGAGAGAAGTTATCACGGTTCTTCAGCCACCCTTTAGTCCATAAGCTTTGCCTTTTGCTTCTGGGCTCCTCTGCTTGCTGTATAGCCATTACACTCCAAGCATCACTATGACAATAGTCCTCTCATCCACGTCCATATTGAAGGGGGTGCTGATGTAGGTGATATAAAGATGCTCACTACGCACAAGGTTTGTTCTGACGAACAGACGTTGCTCCTCTGGGCGTATATGTAAACCTCAGGAAGCCTGGGTGCAGAGGTCAAATACATTTTGTCACTTCCTTTTTATAAGCAAAAACTGCACGACAAAATGATAAATTGATGTTCATAAACAATTTCTTGTTTGAAAATCGGTCATTACCTAATGGCGCGATCGTTTGCTCTCACGAACGTGTGTTCGTTTTTCGAAAGCGCACTCGGCCGATTTTTCGTCTGGTGTATGGCCAGCATAAGTCAGAATAAAGATTGCATCCTCTTTTGAAACAATGGCAATTCATATTTTTACCTAGAACAGTGGCAGCTTTTCCATTCTTTATTTTAGCATTTGATACTTATATCTGTTTAAAGAAAAAGGAAAAGGAATATGACAATTAAAGAAGATACTGTAATATTTATTAACCACTTGCTTACTGGGGACTTGTAACCCCTTCCTGCACAGACCAATTTTCAGCTTTCATCGTTGTCACTCTTTTGCTGCGTACAGATGGAATTTCCGACAACCAAACCGTGGATTTTTTTCCTGATGGATGTTGGCTCAAACTAGTCTTGCATACACACGGTCGCACAAATGTTGTCAGAAATTCCGATCGCCAAGAATGCGCTGACATACAACACGTACAATGGCACTATAAAAGGGAAGTTCAATAGCAAGTGCGCCACCCTTTGGGCTCCCTGCTGCTAATCTCGTGTTAGTAGAAGTTTGGTGAGAGACGATTTGCGCTTTTCAGCCTTGTGCTTTTTAGTTCGTTACTGCTCTTCAGTTTGTGCTTGTGGGTTCGTATCTGTTTTTCAGTGCGTGTAGTCAGTTCGTATCTGTTTTTCAGTGCGTTCTTGTCCGCTCGTTTCTGATTTTCAACTCGCTCTTCTCAGGCCTTTCTGATTTTCAGTGCGTTTGGTTAGTTCGTTTTGACCAGCCAACCATTTTCAAGCCATGTTGCGGTTATGTACTTGTCATAGAGTTTGTGCTATGCAGGGGCTTGGTGTTGGGGTTCTTACTTTGACCCAAGCCCAGTCCATGAACAGGGGGAGGAGGAGTTGATGGACGAAGAATTGGTTGCTCCAGCGTGCCCAATTCTTGCATATGCCTTTGTTGCGGGAGATCCAGGAGAATAATCCTGATGATTTCGGGAATTATCTCCGGATGACGGACCCCATTTTTCACCGTCTGTTGGCTTTGCTGTCCCCTTATATTACAAAGCAGGACACCTGCATGCGGCAAGCCATCACTCCGGAACAAAGGCTAGTCACCACCTTGAGGTACTTGGCGACGGGGAGAAGTCTGCAGGACATCAAGTTCTCGACAGGCATCTCCCCCCAGGCTCTGGGGATCATTAATCCAGAGACCTGTTCTGCCATCATTCAGGTCTTGCAGAAGGACTATATTAATGAAAGTTTTATCCTTTAACATCACATTCTATGTATTTAATGTTTGCTAATCTATTGGATTTATTTCAGCATTCCCTAATTACCATGATTGTAATACGCAGTGAATGTCCTCTTTGTCCTCATGCATGCTGGAAGCTTTTAAACTTCCTTTTTTGTCCTTCATGCATATTTGCCTTTACTAAGCTCCCCAGCATGCTATCCTGGGCCCATACAGATCTAGCCTAGTCACTTAACAATGTATTCTGTCAGCTCCATAGTAGTGTTTTACCCTAAACACCCCCTAAAATGTGTACAAATGTTATTGTTGTCCTTAAATTTAGGCAGAGTGCAAGAGGCTTTTTTTTCGGGGGCCCAAACTCATTTGGAACCCTCCCCCTCCCCCAACCGCTAAGTCAACGGATACCAATGCTCTATCTGCTGACTTAGCCAAACCCATACACCAGGGGTCCTCAAACTTTTTAGACAGGGGGCCAGTTCACGGTCCCTCAGACTGTTGGGGGGCCGCACTATAGTTTAAAAAAAATATGAACTAATTCCTAAATTCCTATGCACACATCTTTTTTGTAGTGCAAAAGAATAAAAGAATGAATAATAAATAATAATATATATAGGGGATGGACAGGGGGACAGAGGGATGGACAGGGGGACAGTGGGATGGACAGAGGGGGGGACAGGGGGACAGAGGGACAGAGGGGTGGACAGGGGGACAGTGGGGTGGACAGGGGGACAGAGGGATGGACAGGGGGACAGAGGGATGGACAGGGGGACAGAGGGGTGGACAGGGGGTGGACAGGGGGACAGTGGGGTGGACAGGGGGACAGTGGGGTGGACAGGGGGACAGTGGGATGGACAGAGGGGTGGACAGGGGGACAGTGGGATGGACAGGGGGACAGAGGGATGGACAGAGGGATGGACAGGGGGACAGAGGGATGGACAGGGGGACAGAGGGGTGGACAGGGGGACAGAGGGGTGGACAGGGGGACAGAGGGGTGGACAGGGGGACAGAGGGGTGGGCAGTGGGGTGGACAGGGGGACAGAGGGGTGGACAGGGGGACAGAGGGGTGGACAGGGGGAGAGTGGGGTGGACAGGGGGACAGTGGGGTGGACAGGGGGACAGTGGGGGGGACAGGGGGGACGACAGGGGGATAGAGGGGTGGACAGGGGGACAGAGGGATGGACAGGGGGACAGTGGGATGGACAGGGGGACAGTGGGATGGACAGGGGGACAGAGGGGGGGACAGTGGGGTGGACAGGGGGACAGTGGGGTGGACAGGGGGACAGAGGGGTGGACAGGGGGACAGTGGGGTGGACAGGGGGACAGTGGGATGGACAGGGGGACAGAGGGGTGGACAGGGGGACAGAGGGGGGGACAGTGGGGTGGACAGGGGGACAGAGGGGGGGACAGTGGGGTGGACAGGGGGACAGTGGGGTGGACAAATGTTATTGTTGTCCTTAAATTTAGGCAGAGTGCAAGAGGCTTTTTTTTCGGGGGCCCAAACTCATTTGGAACCCTCCCCCTCCCCCAACCGCTAAGTCAACGGATACCAATGCTCTATCTGCTGACTTAGCCAAACCCATACACCAGGGGTCCTCAAACTTTTTAGACAGGGGGCCAGTTCACGGTCCCTCAGACTGTTGGGGGGCCGCACTATAGTTTAAAAAAAATATGAACTAATTCCTAAATTCCTATGCACACATCTTTTTTGTAGTGCAAAAGAATAAAAGAATGAATAATAAATAATAATATATATAGGGGATGGACAGGGGGACAGAGGGATGGACAGGGGGACAGTGGGATGGACAGAGGGGGGGACAGGGGGACAGAGGGACAGAGGGGTGGACAGGGGGACAGTGGGGTGGACAGGGGGACAGAGGGATGGACAGGGGGACAGAGGGATGGACAGGGGGACAGAGGGGTGGACAGGGGGTGGACAGGGGGACAGTGGGGTGGACAGGGGGACAGTGGGGTGGACAGGGGGACAGTGGGATGGACAGAGGGGTGGACAGGGGGACAGTGGGATGGACAGGGGGACAGAGGGATGGACAGAGGGATGGACAGGGGGACAGAGGGATGGACA
Organism: Aquarana catesbeiana; assembly: GCF_042186555.1. NCBI lineage: Eukaryota > Metazoa > Chordata > Amphibia > Anura > Ranidae > Aquarana > Aquarana catesbeiana. Next base: position 278,348,573 of record NC_133329.1, on the reverse strand, counting down.
GGGGGACAGAGGGGTGGACAGGGGGACAGAGGGGTGGACAGGGGGACAGAGGGGTGGACAGGGGGACAGAGGGGTGGGCAGTGGGGTGGACAGGGGGACAGAGGGGTGGACAGGGGGACAGAGGGGTGGACAGGGGGAGAGTGGGGTGGACAGGGGGACAGTGGGGTGGACAGGGGGACAGTGGGGGGGACAGGGGGGACGACAGGGGGATAGAGGGGTGGACAGGGGGACAGAGGGATGGACAGGGGGACAGTGGGATGGACAGGGGGACAGTGGGATGGACAGGGGGACAGAGGGGGGGACAGTGGGGTGGACAGGGGGACAGTGGGGTGGACAGGGGGACAGAGGGGTGGACAGGGGGACAGTGGGGTGGACAGGGGGACAGTGGGATGGACAGGGGGACAGAGGGGTGGACAGGGGGACAGAGGGGGGGACAGTGGGGTGGACAGGGGGACAGAGGGGGGGACAGTGGGGTGGACAGGGGGACAGTGGGGTGGACAAATGTTATTGTTGTCCTTAAATTTAGGCAGAGTGCAAGAGGCTTTTTTTTCGGGGGCCCAAACTCATTTGGAACCCTCCCCCTCCCCCAACCGCTAAGTCAACGGATACCAATGCTCTATCTGCTGACTTAGCCAAACCCATACACCAGGGGTCCTCAAACTTTTTAGACAGGGGGCCAGTTCACGGTCCCTCAGACTGTTGGGGGGCCGCACTATAGTTTAAAAAAAATATGAACTAATTCCTAAATTCCTATGCACACATCTTTTTATAGTGCAAAAGAATAAAAGAATGAATAATAAATAATAATATATATAGGGGATGGACAGGGGGACAGACGGATGGACAGGGGGACAGAGGGATGGACAGGGGGACAGTGGGATGGACAGAGGGGGGGACAGGGGGACAGAGGGACAGAGGGGTGGACAGGGGGACGGTGGGGTGGACGGAGGACAGAGGGATGGACAGGGGGACAGAGGGATGGACAGGGGGACAGAGGGGTGGACAGGGGGTGGACAGGGAGACAGTGGGGTGGACAGGGGGACAGTGGGGGGGACAGGGGGACGACAGGGGGACAGAGGGGTGGACAGGGGGACAGTGGGGTGGACAGGGGGACAGTGGGATGGACAGAGGGGTGGACAGGGGGACAGTGGGATGGACAGGGGGACAGAGGGATGGACAGAGGGATGGACAGGGGGACAGAGGGGTGGACAGGGGGACAGAGTGGTGCACAGGGGGACAGAGGGGTGGACAGGGGGACAGAGGGGGGGGGCAGTGGGGTGGACAGGGGGACAGAGGGGTGGACAGGGGGACAGAGGGGTGGACAGGGGGACAGTGGGGTGGACAGGGGGACAGTGGGGTGGACAGGGAGACAGTGGGGTGGACAGGGGGACGACAGGGGGACAGAGGGGTGGACAGGGGGACAGAGGGATGGACAGGGGGACAGTGGGATGGACAGGGGGACAGAGGGGTGGACAGGGGGACAGAGGGGGGGACAGTGGGGTGGACAGGGGGACAGAGGGGTGGACAGGGGGACAGTGGGGTGGACAGGGGGACAGTGGGATGGACAGGGGGACAGAGGTGTGGACAGGGGGACAGAGGGGTGGACAGGGGGACAGTGGGGTGGACAGGGGGACAGTGGGGTGGACAGGGGGACAGTGGGGTGGACAGAGGGGGGGACAGGGGGACAGTGGGGTGGACAGTGGGGTGGACAGGGGGACAGTGGGGTGGACAGGGGGACAGTGGGGTGGACAGGGGGACAGAGGGGTGGACAGGGGGACAGTGGGGTGGACAGGGGGACAGTGGGGTGGACAGGGGGACAGAGGGGTGGACAGGGGGACAGTGGGGTGGACAGGGGGACAGAGGGGTGGACAGAGGGGGGACAGGGGGACAGAGGGTGGACAGGGGGACAGAGGGGTGGACAGGGGGACAGAGGGGTGGACAGAGGGGGGGACAGGGGGACAGAGGGGTGGACAGGGGGACAGAGGGGTGGACAGAGGGACAGAGGGGGGGACAGAGGGGTGGACAGAGGGGGGACAGGGGGACAGAGGGGTGGACAGGGGGACAGTGGGGTGGACAGAGGGGGGGACAGAGGGGTGGACAGAGGGGGGACAGGGGGACAGAGAGGGGACAGTGGGGTGGACAGGGGGACAGTGGGGTGGACAGAGGGGGGGACAGGGGCACAGAGGGGTGGACAGGGGGACAGAGGGGTGGACAGAGGTGAACAGAGGGGTGGACAGAGGGGGGACAGGGGGACAGAGGGGGGACAGGGGGACAGAGGGGTGGACAGGGGGACAGAGGGGTGGACAGGGGGACAGTGGGGTCCTCACTTGTTCGTAGGCTGTTGCTTGAAGCCTCCGCTCTCTTGGTCACTCTTCGCGCCTCCTGTCTCCGTGCGGGACTGTGCTGGGAACTACACTTCCCAGCATGCAGCGCGGCACACGGAGCCCTCCATTACTGGTGTGGGGGAGGCGGCTTGAGCGGAGCGGAGCGGATATGCTTCCTGCCGAAGCCGAGCCGACCTGGCCCCAGCCCGAGTCTCTATTGTCGGGAATCCACCCAGGGCCGGATAAATGTCCTCGGCGGGCCGCGTGTGGCCCGCGGGCCATAGTTTGAGGACCACTGCCATACACACTATACCTACCTCTTTTGTGGTCAGATTTATGGATGAATTCACCAAAGCATGTAGTGCAAGGGCCTGCCTGACTGCTACTGTTTAAAGTTTTGTTCTCCTATTATCTTGATAGGTAATTGCAGAATGTAAAAATGTGCTTTAATTTGTACAGAGTGTATTCATATGTTTGTATTATGACACTTCTTACCTGTCCAGTGGGCTGTCAATAGTGTAAGTAAGGAGGGGCTGGCCAAAGTAACACACATTATTTATGCATTCAGCTCTCAATGAAGTGGAGAGGGTTACCTGTCCAAAACACGCCCCCTCTAAAATTTTTACAATGGGCCATCAGAGGGGATGAGGAATTTGATAAGTGAACCTTATACTTTTGTCTTTAAATACTTATTTCAATAAATGTTATAATTATGTTGGCCAAAAATGTTTGTGTCTAATCTGCTTGCAATGTTATCTGCAAAAGTACTAATTATTTTTTTTATTTGACTCCACAGTTTCCTTCAAACCTGCAGGAATGGCAGACTGTGGCCTCCCAGTTTGCCCAGTGGTGGAACTTTCCTAATTGCAGAGGGGCAATCAATGGGAAACACGTCCACATCATCCCACCCCCCAACTCGGGGTCCTATTATTATAAGTATAAGGGGTTTAATAGTATTGTGATGTTGGCAGTGGTGTCAGCGACATACGAGTTTTGTATGTGGAAGTGGGGAAAAATGACCGGATGTCAGATGGTGGAGTTATCGCCCAGACGGAGTTCTACAGATGGCTCCAGAATGGCAGCTTGGGCTTGCCACCTGTGGAAGACAACGTGGCTGGTCTTCCGTTTGTTTTAGTCGCTGATGAAGCGTTTGGGCTTGGAGAACATCTGATGAGGCCATTTCCCATGAAGACCCTCACCCCAGACCAGAGGGTTTTTAACTATTGGCTGGCCAGAGCCAGAAGAGTGGTGGAGAATGCTTTCGGCATAATGGCCAGCAGGTTCCACCTATTTCTAATACCAATCCACATGGCAGAATATAAACGCAACCATATTGTGCTTGCCTGCTGCATTCTGCACAATTTTCTACATAAAAATGCTACGAACTATGTGGCCTCAGTTGGGCCTGAGGTTGGATTTCCTGATCAATCAGCCCTGACGGCCCTTGAAGCTGGCCGTCCTGGCTTGCCCCCCCCAGAGTGCCAGTGAAGTCAGACAAAAATATCTGGAGTACTTTGTGGGTAGGGGGCCATTGACATGCCAGCAAATGTGTAAAACATTTTTAAAATACATTTTTATTTTAAAATGAACTAATATTTCATTTGATTTACTGCTTGTGTTTCTTTTATCTGTCTCCTAGGTTCTACAATGGGCTTTTCTTTTTGGCTATTTTCTTCAATACTGGAAACCTAATTTATTTGATACATGAGGTGACAATCTCTTCTTTAGCTAACTATTATGTTGTGGGTCTGCTACACACACACACATTGTTTTTGTTGTTAATATATGTAATGCATTAATGATAAAAATATTCATCCTTTTCAGCACCATGAATTAATAGTTTTGAGTCCCTAAAATGGCCTGATTGGTGCCAATTTTAGAGCACTGTGGGGGTTATTTATTGAAGGCAAATCCACTTTGCACTACAAGTGCACTGCAAGTGCACTTGAAAGTGCACTGAAACTGCAATGAAAGTGCACTTGTAGTGCAAAGTGGATTTGCCTTTAGTAAATACCCCCATTGTAACTGTAAAATACAATAAATTACTCCTAAAACTGATATTGAGCATTGAAATAAGAAGCCACACATTGTTGAGTATAAAACATTTTACTCTGTGCACATTCACATGTGCATTAGAAAGGGGTTTTTGAACAAACCAACATCTTTGGTGTATAACATTTTTATGGTTGACATTAGCATTGCCTTTTTTTGGTTAAACAGGCATGTTGAAAACCATAATAACATACACAACTCAGGAACTTACAAAGTTCAACTTTGAAAAATTGAAGGCAATATCAGACATTAGTATGTCCAAACTGTGTAGATCTTGCCTTCATCAGATGGGGTGATGTCACCCCTGTAAAAGCCAAATTTTGAAGATGCACACAAATTGGGAGGCAAAATGTGGATTTTCCTTCTGATCCCATGCCTAATGTCAACATGTGCTAGCTCCCATCGTGGGGGATCAATGGATGTGTTTCGGGGGTGCAACCCCTTCCTCTCACCTACTTGAGTTGTGAGGAAGGGGTTGCACCCATAAAACACGTACATTGATATCATGTGATGGCAGATAGCACATGTTGACACACTGTGTGCTTCTTCAAAATTTGGCTTTTATAATATTTTAAAACTTGATTTAAAGTAAAAAATTCCAAAATGGTACAATTTTTCTGTGTTTTAGATTCTGCCTAAAACTTCAATGATGTTCTTCATTTTTTGTTGAACATCATTGATGTTTTCCTTTATCTTTTCTAAATCACGATTGCACACCATGATCTCCCCGATGGGGATGTGTGCACTGGTGAAATGAGTTTCTTCTTCCACAACATCCACATCACCTAAAATAAAAAAACACTCCATGTATTATAAATATACAGGCATACATCTATTACCTGAAGCTGTGGTCTCAGACACTCACCTGTTGTGGTCACCATTTTGCCCAAATCATGTACCTCGGAATCCACAACTTCAGGTTGTGGTGTGGGGATTTCCCCTTCTTTAGGAGGTTGGGGGTCCCTGGTGTCCTCAGATGTCCGGAGTCTTTTCTCCCCTATGTGAATAAAAAAAGGTATACTTAGCACACAGATCTTTGAGGCAAGAAATAGTAATATGAAACATTGCTTGGAAGTGTCGTACAATTGTCTGTTTTGCCAGAGTTCCAAGCTGAAGACATGATTTTTTCCCTTTCTTCAAGCTGGAATACTTACCTTTTTTGGTAAAGTTTCCCACATGGAGACACCCCTTGTTTTCACTGGAGCGCCTGTGTGGGACACCCTAAAAAGGGTGTTCTGGTGTCCCACACTAATGTTCCTGCGTCCAGATGTGTAAACAGCTGCTGAGTGTCCTCTCCTTACACTGAATCAAGTTTGCATTTCATTCTAGTTACAAACCCATCTAGACAACAAACTTCTTTTAATAAAAATATGCCTGAACAAATGTAGTTAACCTGCATCTGCCAAAAACATTGTATTAGTGCGCGAACGAACAACGTTTACTATGAACGATTACTGTGCCCACGAACCTGAAACTTTCCATTTTAAACACCATTTTAAACTGTACAACAGTAAAGAAAAGCACACAGAGCAGCAAGAAAGTAATAATAATAATAGGAACACATGACAAAATACTTACTACTTACAATTTGAGGTTTGACCATCATTTCTTCAGTTGATTCTTGGATCGTCGTACCCCAAAAATCTTCTGCAGACTTTTCACAACTTTAGTCATGATTTTGGCCTTTCTCACATTTGGGTTTCTGTACGGGCCATATTTCCCGTCATAGTCAGCCCACTTCAAGATGTCCATCAACTCAACAAAAGACATATTTGAGGCCTTAAATCTCCTGGACGTTTGTGGCTCTGGGCTTTCGTCGTCATTGCTGCTACTCTCATGCACCTGCTCTGTCTCTGTCATGTGCTCTCCCACTGCGCTGAAAGAGAAGGGGTGGGGAATATACTAGAAAGATGGTCAGGGGCGGGTGGAGTTTCACGCATGGGCAGTGTATATAAAGCGTAACACGCGTGCATCATACATACCATCTCTCAGCAGAGGACGTAGTAGCGGAGGCACCGATCGTGCTAACGAAGGTACAATTTTGACTTGGGGCATCAGTGGTTATTGGCCTATACTGCTTAGAGATTGAGGCCTATATTGGGACAAGATTATGAGAGTTTAGCCTGACATTAGGGTTTGTCTTGTGTTGTGTCTTGCAGATAAAATGGATAGATTCAACAATCACAATTTCCTCTCTAGCTTTATTGATAAATACAGAGAGCTGCCCTGTCTGTGCCATGTGAAATACCCATTTTATAATAATAAAATAAAAAGGAAGGCAGCGCTGGTTCAATTGCTGGAATTGGTGAAGCCGGTGATTCCCACGGCAACCATCCCCTATTTGAATTGCAAAATTGGTGGCCTGAGGAGCACATATAATAGGGAGCGCAAGAAGGTCCAGGATTCCAAGAGATCAGGAGCAGCAGCAGATGACATTTATGTCCTCAGGCTTTGGTACTATGACAGACTGTGGTTTTTGTCATACCAGACTGAAATCAGGCCATCACTCTCAACCCTTCCTTCCACTCTTCCTTGCACACTTCTTTCCACCTCAGATGAGGCTTCCGACGTACAACCTGGGCCTTCCACCCAGAAAGAAGTGGAGGAGCCCAGCTTGAGCCAGGTATAGCATTGTTCAACATATTTATTGTCACAAAATTAATGATGTTAACTAGATGCTTTTATTGATCACTAATTTCTGATTTAACAAAGTGGTTTACATATCAATAGACAGTAGTAGCCAAAAATGTTTGGGACAAGAATGAAAAATGCTGGGGTCAGAAGGATAGTCTTTTCTATTTGTTAACATTCAATTTGCCACAGTCATGAGCTCAAAATTGTGTGTGATTGATAACCAAAAAACTAAAACTATGTACCATTTTCATACACAGGAAAGTTTTAGCCAGGAGGAAACAACAAAAACATGAAGTCCATGAAAAAACAGGGAAAATGCTTCACATCTGGTGTGCAAAAAGTGCAGAGAAAATGTTGCAGAAAGACTTTTTCAGGCGTACTAAGACACCCCCACATGAGTCCCCACTCACCAGATCACGACACCCAGCTTTTCAGTCTGGGGGTCAATACAGACTTGTAACGATATCCAAAGGATATCCACAGGATGGCAGATTCAATGATGGTAGATTAAATGATGTGATTGATGATAGATAATCCTTCAAAATTATTTCTCAGTCATAACACCAGGTACCCAAAAGGAAGAGAAGGGACTAATAGTGAAGTATGCGAAGAACAGGTATTTATTGCTCATAAAAAGTGCATACTTACAAACGTAAGTTAAAAACATCAAAGGTCCTTTGATGACGCCCTGTGGGAGGGCGAAATGCATTGACGCACCGCAACTTTCTGCACACTTCTGGTCTCGTGGAAAGAACGCCATTAATGGCGTTTGCTGTATTCTTCTCAAATTCCATGCCTGTTTTTAACTTAAGTTTGTAAGTATGCACTTTTTATGTGCAATAAATACCTGTAAGGATTATCTATCATCAAGTCGCATCATTTAATCTGCCATCATTGAATCTGCCATCCTGTGGACATCCTTTGGATATAGTTATAAGTCTGTATTGACCCCCAGACTGAAAAGCTGGGTTTGTTGTGATCTGGTGAGTGGGGACACATGTGGGGGTGTCTTGGTGTGCCTGAAAAAGTCTTTCTGCAACATTTTCTCTGCACTTTTTGCACACCAGATGTGAAGCATTTTCCCAGTTTTTTATGGACTACATGTTTTTGTTGTTTTCACTTATGATGGGTCTGTGTTTGTGAGTGCTGTATTTATGTATTTTTATTGTGTCCAAGTGTTTAGCACTTTGTGTATAGCAGCTTCATTCACTTTATATCACCTTATATATATATTTTTTTTCACCATCAGCGCGAGTTTGTATATATGGATCATATATATATTTTTTCTCAGCCAGAAGGAGGCCGTGGAAAGTGGCAGCCAGGAGGTGGCGGGGGAAAGTGGCATCCAGGAGATGGCGGGGGAAAGTGGCAGCCAGGAGGTGGCCGTGTCCAGTAGCCTGACCGAATTGTAGGTCCTCCCCTGCGCTTTCCAACAAAAGGCCCAGGAAGGGGAGTAACGTGGAGGAGTCAGCACTTTCTTTGATTCGGCAGGCTACTGCGGCCCTCAGAACCACCCCCAGTCTTCAAGAGGCCTATGCCTGCATGGCAGCCAGCAAAATGCAGGAAATGGAGGTGGGACAATGCCTTATTTGTGAAGAAGTCATCTATCAGGCTCTAAATAAGGGGGTGATGGGCGAACTCACAAAAAAAGTTACGTATGTGAGTTGGACCATACTCCTCCACCTCCTGCCACAACTCCAACACCACAGCCACAGTCTGGAAGGAAGCATGCAAGGAAGTCTTGAGAGTGATGGCCTGGGTTCAGTCTGGTCTGGCAAAAAATGCAGGCTGTTGTAAGACCACAGCCTCAGGACATATATGTCATCTGCTGCTTCTCCTGATCTCTCGAAGTCCTGGACCGGATTGTGCTCCCTTTTAAATGGACTCCTCAGGCTACCAATTTTGTCTGTCAAATAATTGATGTCTGCCCTGGGGTACAAATACCAATTTCAACAGTTTATCCAGCATTGCCTTCCTCTTTATTTTGTTATGACCCCTAATAAATGTCTAGTTTTTTTCACAAATACTTGGCTATGTGTTTTACTTCAAAAAGGACAGTTTGTTTGTGAGTAGGCAGGAACGTTTCCAAAATACAATGTCAAATTAACAAGGGACACCAACATAGTTGTATCCTTGAGATTAAAAAATATAAGATAATAATGGTGTTGTGGTAACTTGACACACAAAACAACAAAAAATATTATGGAGATCACTAGAAAAAAAACATTAATAAAAAAAAATTGGGAGATCTTGATTAAAAAAAAAAAAAAAAAAAAAAAGGAGATTACTATAAAAGAAAACTCAAAACATTATTCTGGAGATCTGGTAAAATAAAAAAAAAAAACAATTCAGGAGATCACGAGAACTAATTAAGAAACCAGTTTGTCAGAACTGTGTGAATATCAGCATCAACACAACTTCATTATTCTAGCATTATAAAGAAGAGAATGCGCTGCCTTAAAAGATTAAAAAATTTGCAGCGCAACGAATGTGCTATCTCTATTACGTGTGCTAGTTTTACCAGACCGAGCGCTTCTGTCTCGTACTTGATTAAGAGCATGCATGGAATTTGGTGCGTCGGAATTGTCTACACATGCTCGGAATTTACGACAACAGATTTTGTTGTCGGAAAATTTGAGATCCAGCTCTCAAACATCTGTTGTCGGAAATTCCGACAGCAGATATCCAATGGAGCCTACACATGGTCGAAATTTCCGACAACAAGCTCACATCGAACATTTGTTGTCGAAAATTTTGATCGTGTGTACGCAGCATTAGAACGACAGTTGAGCGGTCATGCAACAATATACCCAAATTACATTTTTATCATTTTTTTCCCATAAATAGATCTTTCGTTTGGTGGTATTTAATCACTGCCGGGTTTTTTTATTTTTTGCTAAAAAAACGAAAAAAGAGTGGAAATTTTGAAAAAACAAAATAAAACTGTTTTATAGTTTGTTATGAAATTTTGCAAACATGTGATTTTCCTCCTTTATTGATGTGCGCTGATGAGGCTGCACTGATAAGCACTGATAAGGCGGCACTGATGGACAATGATAGCGGCACAAGTGTAAATTGCCTACAGTCAAGCATGGTGGTGGGAGTGTCATGGTCTGGGGCTGCATGAGTGCTGCTGGGATTGGGAGCCACAGTTCATTGAGGGAACCATGAATGCCAACATGTACTGTGACATACTGAAGCATGATCCCCTCCCTTTGGAGACTGGGCAGTATCCCAACATGATAACGAACCCAAACACACCTCCAAGACGATCGCTGCTTTGCTAAAGAAGCTGAGGGCAAAGGTGATGGACTGGCCAAGGATGTCTCCAGACCTACAGTATACCCTATTGAGCATCTGTGGGGCATCCTCAAGCAGAAGGTGGAGGAGCGCAAGGTCTCTAACATCCACCAGCTCCATGATGTTGTCATGGAGAAGTGTAAGAGGACTCCAGTGACAACCTGTGAAGCACTAGTGAACTCCATACCCAAGAGGGTTAAGGCAGTGCTGGAAAATAATGGTGGCCACACAAAATATTGACACTTTGGGCCCAATTTGGACATTTTCACTTAGGGGTGTATTCACTTTTGTTGCCAGCAGTTTAGACATTAATGGCTGTGTGTTGAGTTATTTTGAGGGGACAGCAAATTTACACTGCTATACAAGCTGTACACTCGCTACTTTACATTGTAGCAAAGTATCATTTCTTCAGTGTTGTCACATGAAAAGATATAATAAAATATTTACAAAAATGTGAGGGGCGACAAAATATACATTTACATACATTTATAGTAAATTTCATCCTGTTAGGTTAAAATGTAATAATTTGGCAACAAAATTGCAAAATTGCTTTGTATTTTAAAACAGTTATAAGAATTTGATATATAAATCCAAACACTTTGGTTTATGGCTACAATAAACAATATTATGTTCCTATAAACTAAAGCCAGCCTCCCTATCTGCCTACTTACCTTACCTCCAAATCACAGCTGCAGCCTGTTCTAGTGTTTACCTCCTCTGCAGTGAAATTTAACGCTGGCCCCAGATTTGATTGCAGGCATGGGATGCAACCAAAAGAATTGAGTAAACACGGTCGCGGCACTTTACTGGTTTAAATAATTAACAAATGTATTTATTTATAATAAATAAATAATTTATAAAAATCTTTCAAGATATGTATTTGAAGCAATAAATCTGCTCAGTCCTCATGACTCAAGCATAAATGAATCAAAAGTATTAAATAACAGTCCTCCTTGAAACAAGATGAGGGTGGGAGGGAGGGAAGCTTGTAGTGTTGCTGCCAACCACTCTGAGGAAAGACTGCTGAAGAGAGGCCCCTTTTATAGGGAATTCCCAGATTCAGGAAAGTCCTGGAAAAAACTAGAAGCTTTATTAAAAGGGCAATAGAAATAAAGTCGTTGCCGCCTTAAGTATTAAGAAGCATACTTAAAGGGGCAATATAAAATACAGAAATGCTGAGACAAAAGGCTGTTGTCACTTTAAGCATTAGGAAAGCAGCCGCAAGCCCATGAAAAGTGGGCTCAAATGAATTGAGCCCCCTTTTTCCCATTTTATCAGAATCTTCAGTTTTAGTATATGAATCCATTCATGTCTATGGGGCTCAACCAGCGCTGAGGAAAATGTAGTCAGTGCAGAGATCAACAACAGAGCAGAGCAGCTGTGATATGGAGGTAAGTTATCAGCTGGCGTGGGGAGGGGATTGTGTGAAACCATTTGTTTCTATAAGGAAAAACCTGTGTTTTAAAGTAATTTTAGAGTGTTTGTTAAACTTTCCTCTCTTGGGCCAGGTTTACATTTGTAATGGGGGGGTGGCAAAAACATGTAAGTGCTGCAGATGGGGTGTACACATGCTGTGGTTGCAGGCAGCAAAAATGATCCCCCCCAGTTGCATTAGGAGGGCAGTTATGCTCACCAAACACAACTCATTTAGCTGAGTGGGGCCATGCCGCAACACATGGTTGTGTCATGGTGGCGAACCTTTTTAGGGGTTGAGCCAGGCAGTGAGGAGATGACATAACACTTCCTCACCACCTGTCAATTGCCATTAGCAGTGTATTGCTTTTCAGAAGGCACCACAAGCTCTTCAAATAATTCTGATGAAAAAATCTCAATAGGCACATAGGGTTCATTGCTGATTTTTAGTATGTTTCAGTCAACTTTTTGATGAACACATCATTTTTTTCAGAAGGATTCAAAAGTACAAGTACAGGTATTGTTGGGTAAAAAAAAATAAAAAATAAACTATGCAAAATCTCATACTGGGGTGTTTTTATTTCCATTGTCATCACAGACCTTGTTAACTTGTACTGATTAATGATCTTATCATCAGTAATGCTATTTAAAATGTAAATGTTATGAATATTTTCATGTGTTTTTTCTTTATAAGCTTTTAAGCTGTGGATGGGTTTTGCTCCTGAAGACCATCGATTTTTATACAGCAAAAGCCGTGCTCTCATTCCAGATCAGTGACTTTGTTTCTCTTACGTTTTGCTTATATATGTTCAGGGCCGTCTTTAATATTGATTGGACCCTGGGCAAACATTTTATTGGGGCCCCCCTCCAGCTAGACTCAAAATGAGTTTACTGCAGCAGATCAGGTAGCGATTGTGATTGGCTGCTAGAGGTTACAGCACATCATTTCCACTCATTAATTGGTTTCTAGAGGTTACTGCAAATCAATATTGCTCACTGATTGGTTGCAAGCGCTACGTAAACTGTTGGCGCTATATAAATCCTGTATAATAATAATAATAATAATAATAATAATAATAATAGAGGTTACTGCACATCATAACCTCTGCATCAAATTGCGGGTGTGGCCAAACTACACTAGCATTGAGGGGTGCACTATGTAAAGAGTGCAGGGTTGAGGGATGCACTACATAAAGAGTGCATAGTTGAAAGGTGTGCTACATGCAGGGTTGAAGGGTGCACTATGTACAGAATGCAGCATTCAGGAGTACGCTAGGTACAGAGTGCAGGGATGCGCTATTTACAGAGTGCAGGGTTGGGGGGGTGCTAGGTGCAGAGTGCAAGGTTGAGGGGTGCGCTATGTGCAGAATGCTGGGTTGAGGGGAACACTATGTGCAGAGTGCAGGGTTCATGGGTGCGCTACATAAAGATTGCAGGGTTCAGGGTTAAGGGGTGCACTAGGTGCAGGGGTGAGGTGGGTGCAGAGTTCAGGGGGTAAGGTGGGTGCAGAGTGCAGGGGGTAAGGTAGGTGCAGAGTGCAGGGGGTGAGTTGGGTGCAGAGTGCAGAGGGTGAGGTGAGTGCAGGAGGTGGGGTGGGTGCAGGGGGTAAGGTGGGTGCAGGGGGTGAGGTGGGTGCAGAGTGCAGAGGGTAAGGTGGGTGAAGGGGTTGAGGTGGGTGCAGAGTGCAAGGGGGTAAGGTGGGTGCAGAGTGCAAGGGGTAAGGTAGGTGCAGAGTGCAAGGGGTGAGGTGGGTGCAGGCTCCAGGGGGTGAGGTGGGTGGAGAGTGCAGGGGGTGAGGTGGCTGCAGAGTACAGGGGGTGAGGTGGGTGGAGAGTGCAGGGGGTGAGGTGGGTGCAGAGTACAGGTGGTGAGGTGGGTGCAGAGTACAGGTGGTGAGATGGGTGCAGAGTACATGTGGTGAGATGGGTACAAAGTGCAGGGGGTGAGGTGGGTGCAGAGTGCAGGAGGTGAGGTGGGTACAGCGTGCAGGGGGTGAGGTGGGTGCAGAGTGCAGGAGGTGAGGTGGGTACAGAGTGCAGGGGGTGAGGTGGGTGCAGAGTGCAGGAGATGAGGTGGGTACAGAGTGCAGGGGGTGAGGTGGGTGCAGAGTGCAGGGGGTGAGGTGGGTGGAGAGTGCAGGTGGTGAGGTCGGTGCAGAGTGCAGAGGTGAGGTGGGTGCAACCCATCGATCATTCACCGGAGACACAGTGCAGCCGTGCGCCTATGTGAACAAGGCACATCGATGATCTGTCAGTGAGGAAAAGAGAGGTCTTCTGTTTCAGCTAAGCTGAAACACGATTTCTGTTTTCCTCCAGTGTAACACTCCCTCCCCCACAGTTAGTAAGCACCTCCCTAGGACACACTTAACTCCTTGATCGCCCCCTAGTGTTAACCCCTTCCCTGCCAGTGTCATTTATACAGGGATCAGTGCATTTTTTAGCACTAATCACTGTATTGGTGTCACTGGTCCCCAAAAAATGTTACTTAGGGTCAGATTTGTCCTCCACAATGTCACAGTCCAGCTAAAAATCACAGATCACCGCCATTACTAGTAAAAATAAAAATAAAAATGCCATAGTTTGTAGACATGATAACTTTTGCGCAAACCAATCAATAAACACCTATTGGGATTTTTTTTTACCAAAAATATGTAGCAGAATACATATTGGCCTAAACTGATGAAGAAATATGATTTTTTAATTTTTTTTTATTGGGAATGTTTAATAGCAGAAAGTAAGGAATATTGTTTTTTATTCAAAATTGTTGCTCTTTTTTTGTTTATAGCGCAAAAAATAAAAACCGCAGAGGTGTTTGAATACCACCAAAACAAAACTCTAATTGTGGGGAAAAAAAGGACATCAGTTTTATTTGGGAAGAGCTTCGCAAGACCATGCAATTGTCAGTTAAAACAACGTAGCTCCGTAGCGCAAAAAAATGGCTTGATCAGGAAGTGGGTAAAACTGTCACGTACCTGGTAGATGGAGCCCGGAATGCAGGGAACGGCCTCTCGTATACCTCCGACTTGGGAACCCCTGGTAGTGATGACAGGGGCTCGGGAGTGCGAAGGGGCACAAGTGCCTGACTGGAAGGCTGGAGCAGAGAGCTGAATCAGGTAGTCAGCTGGGAGGTGTCCTGTAGTCCGGCAGCAGGATGTAGACAGCAGGGAGGTGTCTTGTAGTCCAGCAGCAGGATGTAGACAGCAGGGAGGTGTCTTGTAGTCCAGCAGCAGGATGTAGACAGCAGGGAGGTGTCTTGTAGTCCAGCAGCAGGATGTAGACAGCAGGGAGGTGTCTTGTAGTCCAGCAGCAGGATGTAGACAGCAGGGAGGTGTCTTGTAGTCCAGCAGCAGGATGTAGACAGCTGGGAGGTGTCTTGTAGTCCAGCAGCAGGAGGTAGACAGCAGGGTACAGGCAAGCCGGGTCAAACACAGGCGGGCAGATCAGGTACAGAAGGTAAATCCGGGAGAGTAGTCAAAGTCCAAAAGCTGAGATCAGGGCGGGCAGAAAACAGAGTAGTCAAAGTCCAAAAGCCGGGATCAGGGCAGGCAGCAAACAGAGTAGTCAGGAACAGTCCAACAGGTATCAGGTAGCAAATGCAAGTAACAGGGCACAAGGGGTCTTCAGGAACGCTGTAGACCGGACAGCAAGGCAGCAGTGGAACAGTCCTCTTTAAATAGCCTCTTTGGCACCAAGTGCTGTCACAGGGCGCCGCTATTGGCGCTATTGCGCATGCGCGTACGCACGTTAGCGTTATTGGCGCTATTGCGCGCGCGTGAGCGCCGAATGGCCCTTCTGTGCACAGGCATTCCTTTAAACTTTAGTTTGCTGGGATATTTGCAAGAGGGCTTTTCCTGACAAAAACCTTCCAGGTGGTTAAACAGCTTTTAAAGATGGGAGCCTTTTATGATATCTCGACACGTCATCTTTGATAACCTGTTTTTCAGTAAGAATGAAGCACCTGTAAAAGTTTACATTGTAGATTTCTGTAAATGTTTTAAAAAAAACATATGCAGTACATGTCTGCAATCCATGCCAATCCCCCAAGTTTATTCCTTTAAACATGATTTCAAAAACAGAAAAATACCTGGCAATGCAGCTCCTAACTTTCTTTGTTGACTGATAACACTACTTCTGCTGCTCATGAATTACAAGCAAAGTTGGTAGCCATGTTTGAGTTTTCCCCTGCTGGACTACAGAGCTCCACCTTGAAGCAGCATAACCACTATTAATTTCATAAACCGGGGAGGTGGGGGGATTTAGGTTAATGCTTATAAAATCTTTGAAATAATTTAGCATTAGGTCAGACTTGACTGGTGGTCATCTCACCAGCTTAAAACAACCTAGGACTTTTCTCAAAGCATGTCCCATTGTTAGACAGGGCTGATTGTGTAATTGTTCAAATAAGATAAATGGAAATTATGTCTGTTTTTGCTCATTATGGAAAAATAAACTGCTTAATCAAAAAGGTGCACTTCAAATTAGGTATATTAGTGGAATTAAAGGCAAAACTTT
Organism: Aquarana catesbeiana; assembly: GCF_042186555.1. NCBI lineage: Eukaryota > Metazoa > Chordata > Amphibia > Anura > Ranidae > Aquarana > Aquarana catesbeiana. Next base: position 278,332,339 of record NC_133329.1, on the reverse strand, counting down.
TCTCGTTTTTGATTTTTTTCATTTGAATAAGGGAGCGTTATGAGCTCTGTCAGGGTTTTATGGGCCTCCTTTCTGTGTCTCATTGGGGAAATTTCCCTTTACTTCCTGCCCCGTAGCCAAAACAAGGAGTAAGTGGAAATTACTCCAAAGTGAGGGAATCCCTGGTTGTCACCATGTCCCCATTAGAAGAATTCACCACCCCTCCGCCCCCCCCCCGGGACCCAAAATTTGGGATTTTCTTTTACTTTCACTTTCAATGACAACTGTAAAAAGGAAAAAATAGAGAGGGTAAATCTCCCTAATGGGGTCACAGATGGACAAAAAAAAAGATGTTCTAATCCCTCTGCACTCTAGAACTAAGAAAAAAGAATTTGCCTTTAATTATACTTTAAAGGTTGATATTTATTTGGGTAAAAGATACTAGTTTTTACATCTGCAATACATTCTCCTACAACAGAACAAGCTTGATATATACCATTTAATTACCCCTCATGGCTGTTTAATTAAATATATGCATATTTTATAAACTTAAATTGCTATTTATGTGGACAAGCACCACCAAAAAGCAATGTATATTTAAATTTTAAATTGTGACTAAAGATCCAAAAGAAAAGGAGCTGCGGAATAAATGAAATAAAACAGCAGACACAGCACTTTTGATTAAGACACAGATTTCATTTAGGCCACTTTAAAAACAGTCCCACAGGATTTGTGAGATGAAAATATCCTCTGTGGGATCAGCCTGAAAAGAATGACTATATATCATTGTGATTTTTGAAACCAAGAAAGAGAGCAAACTGTTGGTGGATTATACAGTTGTAAGAAGGGATAATGGGGGGGACTTGACTGTGAAACATATTAATAGATGCATAAAACATATTTAAGTAAGGTATTGATTAATAGACAGGCCTATCAGGGATAACAAAAATAACAGATATGCTACTCCTAGATGCCCCCCTATGTAATTTAATGTGCTAAGCAAGCAAAACGTCACTGGTGGAACAGAAAAAAGCAAGTTTTTTTGGAAAGCCCAACCCCACTTTAAAAAAGAAAATTAAATATCTCAGCAGCTGATAAAAAAGCAGCTATTCTTGCCTTGTTTTCAGCATGGTCGTTTTACCCTAGGTTCACACGTATGTGTTTTTTAGTCCATTTTGCAGTTTGCAGAAATGCACTACAGTCCATTTAACATGGTTTCCTATGGTACAATTTGTCATCTATGCGTTTTGTGGCCGGTGCATTTTTGGAAAGGGTCTGGGACTTTTTTCCCACGATTTGCAGGTAATAGACTTCAATGGAACCGCACCAGAAATGCAACTGTTGCGATTTTTAATGTGTTTTGTGTTTTGCGGTTTTTATTTTAACACTGTATATAAGCTGGTTGCTAAGCAGGGGGCCAGGAAACCGGCCACCGCGTCCTTAACAACCAATCAGCTGTCAGCGGGCATCCCCGCTGAAAGCTGAATGTAAAATGAAAAAATTGCAGGCAAAAAGATGCAAAAACAACAGTGTGGGGTTCCCCCCCCCAGGTCTATACCAGACCCTTCGGGACTAGTATAGATTTAGAGGGCCCCCCATGCCAACATTTTTTTTTAAAATGGTGTGGGGTACCCCCCAAAATCCATTCCAGACCCTTATCTGAGCATGACGCCCGGTAGGTCAGGAAAGAGAGGGGATGAGCAACCCCCCCCCCGAACCATACCAGGCTGCATGCCCACAACATGGGGGGGTGGGTTGACGTCACAAGGGGCGGGCTCTCCAGGCAAAATCATTGGATGAATGCATGAATTAACAGCGCTGGCAGAATATTGAACATCAACTTAATATTGACCATGACAATACTATTAGCATATATACATATATAATGAATAAAGTGCTACGTGCTCCAAATTCAAGTGCTTCGTGGTTCGGGATAAGGTGTTTCAAGTGCCACACTCCCCTCTTGTGACCCCACTCACCAGAGTTAATGGACCCTCAGCTTTGCAGTCTAGGGGTCAATAAGGCTGCCTGTGATCTAAAAGATCTGATGTATATAAACTGGACTATCAGAGAAACTTCCATACGGGTATTCATGTGGATGGACCGAGGTAGCTCATTCATAATGGGAAACAGAGATAAAAAAGCCAATAGTGAAGTACCGCTGGTACTAGATAAAATGCGCAAACAAACAATGCCACTCACGAGACGACTCTGTAAAACAGGCACCAGTAAGTTCTGGGTTCACCGCTGGACGGCGTGCATTCCATGGATAGTGGAAGTTGCATCACTGGTTTGTGAAACCGGAAATACGTTGATGCGTTTCGCCCCTCCTCTAGGTCGTCATCAAGGACATAATTTCCAGTTTCGGATGGTGTAATTTATATACAAAGGAGCAGTCACCTCCTCTCCAATTGAAATAGAAAATATAGGAGATATGGGACTTTCAAGGTACAAATCATACGAAACAACAAAATGTAAAAGGAAAATATGTACAAATTGTATTAAGCGAACTACATCGATAAAAACAATACATGCAGTATACTCATGGCCATGGATGTGTGCAAGGCATCCTATAAATGACAATGGTTTACTGTAGTCATGTTCAGGTTTTCTACATGTTTCGCCATATGTCTACTTCAGGAAAGAACGTGAAGGTTCTTTAAATATCGAGACCTGTGATTTAACAACTTTAGTTGTGCAATAAAAACAGAAAAAATACTAATTAATACAACAAATATCAACAACATGTATCCTATGTAAATCTATGGCTGTGCTTGAAAGAAAGGCAAGAGACATTCCCTAAAACAAAGACCAAAGGGTCCTACCTCATGTTGTGAGTCTAGAGGCCCAGACAAAATTGAATTAAGATGAGAAATGGAATCCAACAAAGTACCACATCCACAATCCAGACACTCCTGAATGATGCCAGATCACCCGTAGGGAGGGGTGAATGGTAATATATTGTCAACCAGTTAGTATAAATATCCTGCCGATAAACATATATATAGTTTGAATTAATGCACCATATCACGTTATGGAATAACATAATCCAAGAAAAAAATTCCATGGCCAGGATATATTCATAGTGAAAATTCACTTAGAAAAATTTGTCTGAAAGTAACCTCTACCGTCCAAAGGAAAACAGAGATTGCATCACAAAAGTCACCCAAGAGGGATTACTAAATGAGAAAAAAGGAACCTTAGTATATAATATTAATGACACAGAGCATTCACTTAGGGCTGAATATCCATAATCCCAAAAAGTACTTGCCTCAATATTGGGGGTAAAGAGAGCCCATCCATCTATTGGGGCACAAGTTACCCCCAAACAAAAACAAAAAGAAAGGAAGGAACAACGGAAAATGGTTTGAAACTCACTCATTGAATGATGCCTGTATATGTAAAAAGATAATATCCCACTGTACATATCCATTACCAGTATTTGTTTAAAAAGGGAAAGTATAGTGCTCCATCCTCACCAATACCTGTTTTCCTATGCTGTTAAACGTGAGGCTTCCCAGGAACCCAACAATATGGCCACTGCCATGTGGATCCTTAAATACCCCTCCCCGTTGCGTCAACGCACCGCAGATGCAAAAAAAGGGGGAGTGGCCATGCAGCATGATGTTCCCAGATGTCCAGCACCCGCATGTGCACCAAGGCACACGCGTCATGTCCAAACAGCGTCTGGAGGGCCACGCCTCTTGGGCTGTCATATAGAGACAGCCTGCAATAAGTATTTGGCTCTCTATGATAACCCGTTGGGTAAAAATAACAACAAAAATAAAAAATCATTATGCCAGATTACTCCTGACAGTCAACAGGCTAGATTCTCCACCCAGTATACCAATAAGGCCTTAAAAATTCAGAACATCATTAAAAGAAACTGGAATATCCTTAAACACGACCCTGTGTTGGGTAAAAAACTCCCTGATTATCCCAATATTGTCTTTCGTAAGCCCCGCGACCTAAGGAGCCTGGTAGCCCCAAGTAGGGTAAAAATGTCTACCAACAAACCCACTAGTATTTGGTCAACAATATTTGACCAAAAAGGGAGCTACAAGTGCAGCGCTAAAAATTGTGGCACATGCATGTACATGTGGCATAGAAAGAAGACCATAGTAGGGAGAGATGTAAGGGTCCACAAAATCAAACAATTTATAAACTGTGGAACAGAGTATGTAATTTATGGTATTCTTTGCCCCTGTGGGCGCTTATATGTTGGTCGAACTCAGCGCCCAATGCGAGTTAGAATAGGAGAGCACAAATGTGGTATTACCAATTTAAGAGATAATACCCAGTCCCTCGGCACTTCATAGAGGCTCATCAAGGGAACCCAGCAGACATGAGAGTTTTTGGAACTGAGGCCATCGGGGGAGAGCTAGGCGGTGGGAGGAGACACCAGAGGCTATGCAAGCGAGAGGCCTTGTGGATCTTCTCCCTTGGCAGTCTGGCCCCCGATGGCCTCAATGAAGACCCAGAAACACACAAGATAGTGTGAGAGTGTCATGGAGCTAACACAGTAAAATAGTTTCACATCTGTAAAATAGTTTTACGTCTATCCTATTTTTATTAATCTAAGTAATACTCTTTGGTCAACCTTTTTTAACCCCAAATATAAATTTTAGAAATGAAATTGGATGTGTAAATTCCTATCTTTATTTCGAGCATCTAAACTCTAAGGAGGGATTCTTAACCAATCGTTTAGTATTATTCACAAGATGGTCATGAGAGCACACACTGTACATACATACATACGGCTTTGTATGTGTGGGTGTATGTGTGTACATATATGCATGTATTTTATTATACATGCTTTTTCTATACATCTACATATATAATTTAGTTGTATATCTATTTTTGTATATATCTCTTTTTCTGGGATGCACATGTGAGTGTATGTACGTATGTGTATGTGCGTGCACACACATGTGTATTTATGTATGTGTATGTGTGTGTGTGTGTGTATATATGTATGTGTATATATGTATATATATATATATATATATATATATATATATATATATATATATATATATATATATATATATATATATATATATATATATATATGCATGTATGTATGTGTATGTGTGTATATATATCCCAGTGGTTCATTTTTAACTCAATTTTATATGTCTAAGAATATTTTTTTAATAATTTTAACATTTATAATAATTTTAAATGCTATATTTTGTATTGTAATTTTAATCCTTCACCATGTATACAAATTAATGCATACTAGCATCGGTTGCTTGCACATGGGTTGTCATGTTATCATGCAAGAGCCTAGGTGTGTGCGCCTGTGCGTATATATATGGACATTTCTTGTGAATCTCTTGTCCATGCCCTTGTATATGTGTACATTAGCCCATTTAGCTAACTCTATTCCTGTAAATACATGTGTGTACACATCCTGTGCGTGTGTATATGGTATCATATACAAGTTTAGGATCACCACTTTAGTATTATACTGCATCACTATTATCCACTACAAAGCAGATACTCCTTTATTGCCTTAACCGAGGTCTCAATGCTCATAGAAGGATGACCGCATTGTGCACCTGTCCTTCTTAGTCCTCTACGATCTGTCTTCAATAATATGGTGGATAGTGTTTACCATTGATGATGTCAGTACCGTGCGATGGCGGACGCACAGGAAGTGACGTCGGAATAGCATTTTCGCCCCGTGGACCGCAACAGGAAGAAGATGGTATAGCGTGCGTTCCACTCGCCGCTATGGCGCACCTCAGCCTGTATTGCTAATGTTTGTGACAGACATCCAGTAGGAGAGAGGACAAGTACACCCCTGGAGTGATAGTAGCCCCCACCATGAGGGTTGTTCCGAATGGAGGTGAAGTTATCATCACTACTGTCATTACTATTAGTATGACTGCCCTGTCCATAGCCCTCTGAGTTTTTCCTATGCACAACCTGTGATCAGGGATATACACAGGTGTGTGTATATATATAATATTCGCCTGTGGATGTGGGTTGATTCCTAGTGAGGTGCTGATGTTTCCCATGTAAACATGTGTGTGTGTGTGTGTGTGTGTGTTTATATATGTGTGTGTGTATGAATGTGTGCGTATTTATGTAGGTGTAGATATGTATGGATGCTTGTGGTGTGTATACACATGTATATCTAAACCCAGCTTAAATTTAAACATAAATATATGTCTAATATAAACTCTGGCTAAAGCCCGCCTCCCTCCTCAGAACACCCATGCCTTTGGGGGAGGAGCTATAGAGTAAATCTAGGATGTGTCTTTTTAAAAGTATACACATATATAAGTAGCTGCAAGAGAATAACATGGTTAGGCTCTGATGAAGAAGAAATGCCTTCAAAACGCGTCAGCCAGTAGCGGTTCGTATGTATACTCTCCAGGACTCAGAGTCTGCAATCAGTAGATGGACTGCCATATGCCAAAGACCTTTTTAAGCGTGATTGTCTCCTACCTTTGTGAGTAGTTTTCAATATATTTTCTGAATAAATGTACCAAAAGATAATGCACTAGGCTGGTGCGCCCTCTTTTCTTTGTGTCTTTGTTTACTACTAGGATATCCCTATCCTGGAAGGCAGCAAGGCCGAAAGCTATTATCCAATTTGATCTTTTTGGACCACCTAGCCAACACACCTCTGGGCAAGAGCATTTGCTTTTTTTTTGTACTGGGCGGGGACTGTAACCTGTCCCAGCTCACAAAGACACCCGAGACCACATGTCCGCACAGCAGAGGTCCTTCCCACACATCGGGTGCACATAAAAGGCCTATGATGAGACACTCCCATGTGCACCCTTGGTCGTCCGCACGGGGACCTGATGGCAAGAGAAAGGCATGGATGCGGCAATGTCAGAAAAATAAACAAAACAAAACAGGATGAAACAAAACGGAACGCAAACGCAAACGTGCAGTCATGCACAATCAGTAGCAAAACAATACATGAAAAAAGACATTCAGTCCAGTCATTTTGGTTTATATTGACAATCAATATTATGAATAAACAAGCACCAAAAGTAGTAGTGGCACAGTAGTAGTGGCACAGATTCCAATTGTGGTGACACCTGAATGGAACATCAACAACCCACTCTGAAGGTGTCCAATGTTGGAGAGGAGCAATGGGGGACATGAAAATAACCAAAGCAATTGGCCAATTGTAGTCACCATTGTCTACAGGAAGAATTTATAACTAATGCCCTCATTTAGCCCGGGATATTGAGTCTCTTGCAGGAGATAAATCCACCTGGTTTTAAGTTGTAATAGTTTCTTGTCTATGTCACCACCCCGTCCATGATGGGGGATGTGTTCAAGACTAAAGAAACAGATTGAATTTAGATTGAAGTTATGATATAGGCCCATATGTCTACTGATAGGGGTTTCCATTTTATGCTTGGCAGTTAGGGAGACATGATCCCTAATTCTGCAAAATAGGGATCGCTTTGTCTTCCCTATATAAAATGCTCCGCAACAACAGTTCATTATGTAAACGGCTCCTATTGATTGACAAATGGTCCTATATCTTGGGGTCCATACAGTGTTATTGGGGAGAGTGACACATTTTGCATTCAAAATGAAACGGCAAAAGTTGCACTTCTCACAGGGTTATGTGCCAGGCGTCCTGCTCTTGCCACTGTCTCTAATTTTATGATGACTAGTTACCAAAGTGTCCCTCAATGATTTTGATCTCTTGTATGTTATTTCAGGATAGGCTTTAATACATTTCATAATTTTCTGATCAGCCATTAGTAAGTACCAAAACTTTTTGTAGACATTACGTACCTTGTTATGTTGTCTGCTATATTTAGTGATAATCCTTGTAGATGTAGTCTGCATATTGTTACGAGATTCATAGATGAGTGAGTGTCTATTCTGTATTTTAACCCTATTAAATACCTTTCTAAGGCTCGTTTTGCTATAGCCTCTCAACAGGAGGCGTTCCCGCAATGAGTCGGCCTCCCTGAGAAAGTCCTCATACTGGGTGCAATTTTATTTAATTCCAAGGAACTGGCTATAGGGGATGCTCTTAATCAGTTGTTCTGGGTGGGAGCTGCTGGCATGCAACATGCTATTGCCAGCAGATGCTTTCCTATATAATGTTGAACAAAGGATACCCATTTCATTGATGAAGATTTCCCCATCAAGGAATGTGATCCTTTCTTGATCAAATGTAAAAGTGAATTTAAGATTGTAAAGATTTTGTTGTAAGCTATTCAAAAATTCAATCAGGTCGTTTTGTGATCCTGCCCATACCATAAAAACGTCATCAATATAACGATGCCAAGACAAAATTTTTCCTATTTCCAAGATTTTTGATTCACCACCTCCTGTTATTGCCAAGTGATAACAAAAAACTTTATTGCCAAAGATTCTATACAAATAATATTTAAAAACAAGGTACAGAAATTAATTATTTTTAAAATTCATAAGAAGGAAAAATGTATGGTTCATTACTTCTATAAAAGTTCATTGTTTAAATAAAGAGAAAGATAAAAATAAAATTAAAAATAAAAAAGAGATTTTTTGCATACAATTAACACAATTACCAATTAGACAGGAAACAGTTCAAATCCAATTTAATATTTAAGCTAAAAGAACTAATAGTACCCAGCCTATGTATCCATTAGGTCTCGTTCTTTGAGATAGAGTTCTTGAGATTGGAACCTCTCCAATGAGCCTCCACCCTATCTATCCCACTGAATGTCAGATCCTTAGGATCACTGTTGTGGAACAATCAAAATGATTGGACAAGCTATGATGCTTAAAACTCTTTCTAATTCTGCTAACATGCTCTCTAAACCTAATGCCCAACTTCCTTGTGGTCTTCCCCACATACTGGAGGCCACAGGGATAGGACAGGTAAGTGACATGTAGTTCCACACGTGATGAACTTTTTAATCTCATAGGATTTCCCCTGGGAATGGGGAACTAAAATGACACACTGAGCCTGCATACACCTGTATAGGAAGAAGCGCGCTTGCTGTGGCCGCCCGACCACCCGAAGGTCGGGACGCTTCCATCAGATGTGCTGCTTTTCCTTAACTTGGAGGACATCATCACAGTGGTTCCAGCCTAGAGGAGACACTTTCCAAGATCCTGGGCCTCTACTACCATCCAGGAGAACCTTCCATCTGGTTCCTTAAGCCTATTTGATTCGGTGTCATTGACATTCGAATCCACCCTCTCTGGTAAGAGTATTTTCACCTTCTTTACCACAAGAGTTAACCTTAGATGAATCGTATGTCAGAAGATTTCTTCAGTCTTATTGGATTTGCTGTCCATCTTATTGTTTGGACTATATTACTTTCTTCATATACCCAATGAACTTGATTATACCTTTTTATCACTGAACCTTACTAGTTCACTCACATGTGTCTTATGTTAGCGCTGCACTTTTTCCACATCATTGTATTTGAGTTTCAATCACATTCTAGTGTTGCTGTTTGCTATTTTTGTTTTTTATTGGGTTAGCGCAGTCATACCTTTTACACTTAACTAAAATGGGTGGTTTTCCTAATCCTATGTCTAGAAGTTCAACAAATTACACATTTGCCATAACTAAAGAAACCGATTTGATCTAGAAAAATGAAAGATTTCTTTGGGGGATTGATAACATTGTGTGCTAATTTCAACCTAAGTGTTGGAGGTTTAGTATAGATAAATTGAGGCTGAACAGGTAAAACACTTCTGAGCTCTCTATCTTTAAGTAGCAAAGGCCAATGTTCTTTTATTATTTTTTCAAATTGTTTATGTTGCCTGGTGAAACCTGTCAAAAATGCAACACCATAATTTTTCTTCTTATGCAATTTTTTTTCTTGAAGAGAGATTCCCTATCTATATCTCTTATATTTTCTTTATTTCTCTTTCAATCTCTAATATACCCTTTTTCATAGAACCTATCTAGAATAATTTGAGCCTGAGTGTCATAGTCTTCTATCTTTTTACAGTTTCTTCTTACCCTGAACATCTGACTTTTAGGAATGCCCCCCCAGCCATCTTGGATGGTGGCAGCTTCCCAACGGTATGTATCCATTTCTGTCAACTTCTTTAAAAAAAAGAGTGAGTAGCTTTCCATTTTCTTTATACATGGCTAGATACAAAAAATTTACTGACTCATAGCCATACGTCTCCGGAAAGGAGATGCCATAGGGATTATTTCCCATCTCCCTTAGGAAATTGAGAAATGATTCCCGTGATCCTGCCCAGATTATCAAAATGTTGTCTATGTATCGTTTATAAAATCTCAATTGTGGTATATTTCTGTCATAAATGGCTTTTTTCTCCCACCAACTCATAAAAAGGTTTGCCACTGTTAAATCCGATTTAGGTGTCTCAAAACAAGACATATGATGAGATAATGAGTCTAGATCTTAAGATAAAATAAGGTTCTTTTTATTCACTGCAGTGGAGAAATACAACACAGTTCTCGGCTACTATATGCGAGCAAAAGTGAAAGTGTTTCTGAGCTTACATCTACAGGTTATTCAATTTATTTGTATGAATATGCATGAGATATGGGTGTGTATTAAGTGTATTCTAGGTGTGATATAGGTGTAATCATATAGTTAGTCCAATCAAAGTCCATATCTTCTTAATAGCAAGGGAACAGTTAAATGGGTGTATACAGTCAGGTCTATAAATATTGGGACATCAACACAATTCTAATCTTTTTGACTCTATACACCACCACAATGGATTTGAAATGAAACGAACAAGATTTTTAATTTGAGGGTATTTACATCCAAATCAGGTGAACGGTGTAGGAATTACAACAGTTTGTATATGTACCTCCCACTTTTAAGGGACCAAAAGTAATGGGTCAGTTGGCTGCTCAGCTGTTCCATGGCCAGGTGTGTGTTATTCCCTCATTATCCTATTTACAAGGAGCAGATAAAAGGTCCAGAGTTAATTTCAAGTGTGCTATTTGCATTTGGAATCTGTTGCTGTCAACTCTCAATATGAGATCCAAAGAGCTGTCACTATCAGTGAAGCAAGCCATCATTAGGCTAAAAAAACAAAACAAACCCATCAGAGAGATAGCAAAAACATTAGGTGTGGCCAAATCAACTGTTTGGAACATCCTTAAAAAGAACGAGCGCACCAGTGAGCTCAGCAACACCAAAAGACCCGGAAGACCACGGAAAACAACTGTGGTGGATGACTGAAGAATTCTTTCCCTGGTGAAGAAAACACCCTTCACAACAGTTGGCCAGATCAAGAACACTCTCCAGGAGGTAGGTGTATGTGTGTCAAAGTCAACAATCAAGAGAAAACGTCACCAGAGTGAACACAGAGGGTTCACCACAAGATGTAAGCCATTGGTGATCCTCAAAAACAGGAAGGCCAGATTAGAGTTTGCCAAGCAACACCTAAAAAAGCCTTCACAGTCCTGGAACAGCATCCTATGGACAGATGAGACCAAGATCAACTTGTACCAGAGTGATGGGAAGAGAAGAGTATGGAGAAAGGAAAGGAAAGGAACTGCTCATGATCCAAAGCATACCACCTCATCAGTGAAGCATGGTGATGGTAGTGTCATGGCGTGGGCATGTATGGCTGCCAATGGAACTGGTTCTCTTGTATTTATTGATGATGTGACTGCTGACAAAAGCAGCAGGATGAATTCTGAAGTGTTTCAGCCAAAATTATCTTCTCATATTCAGCAAAATGCTTCAGAACTCATTGGAAAGCACTTCACAGTGCAGATGGACAATGACCCGAAGCATACTGCGAAAGCAACCAAAGAGTTTTTTAAGGGAAAGAAATTTAATGTTATGCAATGGCCATGTCAGTCACCTTACATGAATCCGATTGAGGATGCATTTCAATTACTGAAGACAAAACTGAAGGGAAAATGCCCCAATAACAAGCAGGAACTGAAGACAGTTGCAGTAGAGGCCTGGCAGAGCCTGCGTTCCAGACCTCAGGCTGTAATTGACTGCAAAGGATTTGCAACCAAGTATTAAAAAAGTGAAAGTTTGATGGATGATTGTTAATCTGTCCTATCACTTTTGGTCCCTTAAAAAGTGGAAGGCACATATACAAACTGTTGTAATTCCTACACCGTTCACCTGATTTGGATGTAAATACCCTCAAATTAAAGCTGAAAGTCTGCAGTTAAAGCACATCTTGTTTGTTTCATTTCAGATCCATTGTGGTGTGGTGTATAGAGCCAAAAAGATTAGAATTGTGTCGATGTCCCAATATTTATGAACCTGACTGTACATCATATGACTCTCAAAAAAAGACAATTCAGCAATATTTGGTCGGTTCAGGCTGGTTTTGATAAGGAAGTCATTTTTAGCAGCCTTCTGTGTTCTTATCAGCAACTTGTACCATCACATATCCTGAATTAAAACCAGAGAAGGAAGAGCAAAAAGGAGAACATCTAGAAAAGAGAAAATATAAAACAAGTGAATTACCAACTCTTATAGTGATATTCTGATATATATATCAACATTATTAGACCCCCTATAATTCTACTCATTTCCCTCCTCTTGGCCCCTATGGTGGGGTCACTATCATATCTTCCCTACCTAGTATTATACCAGAGGGTCCACATCTAAGTGGAGCAAAGTTCTTCATAGGGTGTATGTGGATACATATCTTTTACTCATTCGTATCACCCATCTTGGCATCATACGAATCTGCTAATCTGACAATCTGATAACACTCTATCTCTTCCTTGGGGTCATCTTCCTCAGTTCTAACTGCCATTGTAGTAATCCTTGTATTTCACATTTAGCACACCTGAAAAAAACAAACAAGCAATCCTATAACAATGATTCCTATGAGGACAAAAAATATTTGTTGAATCCATGAAAATTTACCATTTCTAAACAAAGTGTAATCTGGGTTTGTCATATTTCCTATCATAATGTCACATTGTATACCTCTTTCCCTTACTAAACAAGGGGACATTCCCAAAGGCCTTAAGTTATATTTAGCATAAAATGTATTTTCACAATAATAGAACATTTGTGGTATTTCTAAACATACTGGTATTTTTGGAAGTTTGTATGGCTCAAACTCAAAATGAAAGTAAATGGGTACCAGGTGTGTGCCTTTTTTTGAACTGTCTGGCCTATGTGAACGTATCTAGCAATTGCTCAAATTACTCCTTATGCCTGTTAGCATGTGTAGCAATAACTCGCGGTGGAGCTGCTGATTTAAAGCGGGCTGTTTCCGTTACCCTTATACCTTTAGTTTCACCAATACCAAACTTAGAGTCCACGTTGAACTTATCATCTAACAATGTAGGCACCAGTCACTTTAGTACTTTTCCAATGCTTTAATGGGAGATAACTGGAAGAAGTAACAGGAAAGAGGTAGAAGAAGAGTTGCAGGGAAGTTCAAATACCTTTTCTTGGTGTAGCACTAAGGAATTGAAATCTCAGGGATGAATATATTTTCGGTTCAGGATTAAATCTTTGCTTGCCCGGATAGGCCTCTCTCACTAACCTAGCAGCCGGTGCGCAGCAGAAAGTCTCTGCCACAGACTTGAGTGAAACAAAACTGTATGATCCTCTGCCACAGGATGTAATAGTTTTCAGTGAACAGCAACACAGTACCCGAACCTTTAAGCCGACCCGGCAGTACTATGTGGTAGGTTAACTTAAGATGTGTCTTCCAATTGAGTCACCAGGCCCCTCTCCAGACCAGTGCTCCTCATGATCCTTCCATGACGGGTCCTCCCCTGTATTCTTCTCAATTGTCCAGCTTCTTCCCGCAGGACAGACAGCACAGGACCATCTCCACAGCAGTTGTAGTAGGCCCCAGACAGACGTCTGGGCCCACCCACATGCTGCAGCATCGCAGTCCTCCGGTCCGGAGGACCATGAGGTAGGACTCCTAACACATACCTGTCAGCCAGGAGGGCCAGCAGGTGGAGTGAAAAGACCCTGAAAATATGGCATCTGTCCCTTAAATACCCCTCCCAGAATGCACCGCAGGGTACAACCTCTGCCGAGTTACCTCTGAGAAAGAAGAGCACTCAATACACCTCAGTCTGCTGCTTTCCAGATCCGGTCTGTAGTGACACCGACATCTACAGGCGACGGAGTGGAACTGCACGCAACACAACCAAGGTTGGAACAGAAGCTAATTTAGCTATAGATTAAATCTAAACTATGTACAGAAAAGATGACCCACTAAATTTACATATAAGCGGTAGATTGAAAATCTACCAGCGCTACACATGTGTGATTTGTACAGGTGATTTTCCTCTATAGCCTTGACTAATAAGATCAAGCAAATGCATAACAGTAGTTTACTCATCTTTTAGCTGTACTTTCTTGCAATGGCTGACATGTATTCATGTCACTTTACAGCTGTAGTGTCAGGAGACGCAGGTCGCCTCCGTCCGCCGGGCTTCGGGGCGCATGCGCGGAGGACTAACGCTGCGACGTACACCCGTTCGCGGCTCAATGGTGCGGCGCGCGCGGGTGCACGGCGGTCCCCGTGTGCGCGCCGTCGCCCGTGCGGGTGCCCGGTAGCGCGTCACGCTGACGCGCTCCCCGGGGAGGCTACTTCTGATGGCTCCAGCGCCCATTCGGGTTGCTGGTTTGTCGTCAGCTGTTTCCTGTCTCCCTGTACCTCTGAATCTCCCTGTTCCTGATAACCTGTGTTGACCTCTGCTTGTAATACGGACTACTCTGCCTGCCTGATACCCTTGACCCCTGCTTGTTATACGGACTACTCTGCCTGCCTGATACCCTTGACCTCTGCTTGTAATATGGACTACTCTGCCTGCCTGATACCCTTGACCCCTGCTTGTTATACCGTCTACTCTGCCTGCCTGGTACCCTTGACCTCTGCTTGTTATACGGACTACTCTGCCTGCCTGATACCCTTGATCTCTGCTAGTAACACAGACTACTCGGCCTGCCTGATACCCCGGTTCTGACCTCTGCTTGCTCCACTGACTTCCTTTTCTTCAGTTCCCCGGTCCTGAACGGCACCCGCCGGTGTACTTCCGATCAGCAACTAGGACTTCCACCAAGCCTTCCTGGAATCCTGCAGTTACCGGAAGCCCATGCCTCCGCGTGCCCCCAACTCCCTGTAATCACCTTCAGGGGCTCGGGTGCGCGTGGTCATAAGGGCGAGCTGCTCTCGGCATCTTGGCCTCAGTGAGTATTATTCGTGACAGTACAAACCAGCCAGATGTCCGAGGCTGACAGAGCGCGCTCTCCCTTGGAGATCCTGTGTCAGCAGGTTTCCACTCTGGCTGACTCCGTTCAGAAACTACAAGAGGGATATACTCAGATTGACAACCGCCTCCAACAGATTACGGGGCCACTCCCTCCTGCCGCCGCAGGTCCCGCACCCAGCAGTGAAGGTCCGCTTCCCCAGGCTACCGCCAGTCCCACAGTTGTCATGGCGATTCCGGAACCCAGGGTTCCTACACCTGAACGGTTCTCAGGGGACTGTAAGAAATTTAGGGCCTTTAAAAACGCATGCTCTCTCTACTTCGCCCTCCAGCCCCGAACTTTCGCATCAGAAGTTGTCAAGGTAGGATTTGCGATCTCACTACTGTCTGAAGAACCTCCGGCCTGGGCCCACGGCTTGATGGAACAGGGAAGTCCTGTGCTAAATACAATAGATACCTTCTTCGAGAGTATGTCCCAGCTCTATGATGACCTACAGCGTTTGGCTACAGCCGAAGCCATCCTGCTCCACCTGTCCCAAGGAAGGAGACCAATTGAGGATTATACGGTGGAATCCCGTAAATGGTGCGGCCGACACAAACACGAACGAGCCGGCCCTGCGCTATCAGTACCGTCAAGGCTAGTCCGAACTTCTCAAGGACGAGTTAGCCAGGATGGAGACTCCCGCTTCCTTGGAAGAATTAATCCAAGCAGCCATGAAACTGGACAGGCGCTTGCGGGAACGTCGCTCAGAGCGGTTCCAAGGTCCATGCCCTACGTGGACGCCGTCCAGACCCCTACCCGTGCAGTCACCATCTCCTATGGCAGCTGGTTCTATGACACTTCCCGAGGCTGAACCCATGCAGCTTGGCCTGGTCCGAGCTCCACTGACCTCAGAAGAGAGGCAACGCAGACGGCAGTCCAACTTGTGTCTCTATTGCGGGGGAGCCGGAAACTTCCTGCGCAACTGCCCAATAAGGCCCAGTAAGTTCTTTCAGCCAAAATTGATGAATTGCCAAGACAACAATGCTCCAAAATTTTACGTGATGTTGTTTGTTTCTCTACAGCTACCGGAAAGGGAGTCACGCTTACCGGTCATCATTGATTCGGGTGCATGTAGTTGCTTCATGGATGCTGCCTTGGCCCACAACCTGCATATCCCCTTGCAAACCAAAGCTCAAGGTCTACAAGTACATCTAGCTGATGGGTCTCTCCCTAGTTCAGGTCCAATCACCCAGGAGACCCAACCTATTCTAGTAACCACCGATTCCGGGCATCAAGAGCTCCAGCTCCTACGACTAGACCTCATTCACTCTCCCATTTTTCCAGTCATTCTAGGCCTGCCCTGGTTACAGGCTCACGATCCACAAATCCAATGGAGTACTAAGGCGGTATCTTTCCCCTCTCCGTATTGCTCCCATTGCCTCCCTTCGCCTCCAAAAGTTTGTGCTACGGTTACTGTTCCGTCAGATAAACTCCAACATGTCCCCCCATGAATATCTTGAGTTCCAAGAAGTCTTCAACAAACAAATGGCCGACCGCCTACCACCTCATCGGCCTTACGACTGCCCGATTGACCTGCTGCCGGGATCGGAAATCCCGTTTGGTCGTATATTCCCCCTCTCGGAGACTGAGCTGGAGGCTCTCAAACAATATATCAACAAGAACCTGAAAAAGGTTTCATCCGTCCCTTGTCCTCACCTGCCGGAGCGGGTATATTCTTTGTTGGAAAGAAAGACGGCTCCCTTAGACCATGTGTGGACTACCGGCAGCTTAATAATATAACCATCAAGAACAGGTACCCACTGCGACTCATTCCGGAACTGTTCCAATGGTTCCGATCAGCCAAAGTCTTTTCCAAATTAGACCTCCGAGGTGCCTATAACCTTGTCAGAATCAGGGCCGGGGACTGATGGATGACGGCTTTCAGGTCCAGGTTTGGACACTTTGAGTATTTGGTGATGCCATTGGGGCTTTGTAATGCTCCAGCCACTTTTCAACACCTAGTAAATGATATATTCCGAGAATACCTGGATGATTTCCTTGTTGTCTATTTGGACGATATACTAATTTTCTCCTCCACGATTGAGCTACACAAGGGGCACGTTAAAAAGGTTCTTACCATACTGAAGCAACACAAGCTTTATTTGAAAGTGGAAAAATGTGAATTCGAAAAACCAATTGTACAATTCCTGGGGTTCATCATATCAGCGAATGGGGTCGCAATGTATCCCCAAAAGATACAAGCTATCCAGGAGTGGCCAGCTCCATCTGATAAAAGAGGAGTCCAGCGGTTTATAGGGTTTGCCAACTTCTACCGGAAATTTATTGTTGGATTCTCTGCCACAGTGGCACCTATCACCCAGCTAACCCGCCAGCACGGTTCCTTCTGGTGGTCCCAGACCGCACAGGAGGCCTTTCTGAGATTGAAGACCCTGTTCAGTTCCGCTCCAATTCTTCGTCACCCCGATCCTTCTCAGCCATTTGTATTGGAGGTGGACGCATCGGAGATTGCAACAGGAGCAATCCTTTCCCAAAGACAGGGACCTAAAGCCATCCTACATCCCGTTGTGTTTGCATCCCGGAGACTCAGCCTGCCGGAATTAAACTACAACGGGGGTGACAGGGAGCTGCTGGCCATAAAATTCGCCCTGGAGGAATGGAGGTATTTGCTTGAGGGGGCACTACACCCAGTGATGATCTTTACAGATCACAAGAACCTTGAATACCTCCGGACAGCAAAACGACTAAAACCTAGACAAGCCCGTTGGGCCCTCTTCTTCTCTCGCTTCAATTTTCACATATCCTACAGACCTGGAGCAAAGAATGGAAAGGCAGACGCACTCTCTCGGATGTTCTCGGCAGATCCCCAAACTCCAGAACTGAGCACAATCCTCTCTCCTCAAAACTTCCTTGGGCTGGCACAGGCGGACTTGATGTCATCCATCAAATCTTCGTCTAACTCATGTACGGAACCAGAGGTACATTCCTTGAAAAAATATGGGAATTTTTTTTGGATCTGGGGAAAAATTTTTGTACCTCGGGAGACACAGTCATTAACCCTTAAAATGTGCCATGACCATAAACTGGCAGGGCACTTCGGGATAAGGAAGACGTCTGAGCTGATCTCTCATTCCTTCTGGTGGCCTGGGTGGAGATGGGATTGCAGGGAGTATGTGGCCTCCTGTCCTCTATGTCAGCGGAACAAGGGCCAAAACACTAAGTCCTGGGGTCTGCTCAAACCCCTGCCCATTCCAGAACGGCCATGGGCCGACGTGTCCATGGATTTCATTGTGGACTTACCAGCCTCGGGGGGTTTTACCACTATTTTTGTCGTGGTCGACCGTCTCTCCAAGATGGCTCATTTTCTGCCCATGAAGGGCACTCCTTCTGCGTGGATACGGCAATACTTTTCTGAAAGAAATCATCAGGCTCCATGGCGTACCAAAGAGTATTGTGTCGGATAGGGGCGTGCAATTTGAGTCCAAATTCTGGAGGGAGTTCTGCAAAAGCCCTGGATATCAAAGTTTGCCTCTCATCAGCTTACCATCCTCAGAGCAACGGCCAAACAGAGAGGACGAACCAGACCCTAGAGCAATACCTCCGTTGTTTCTGCTCAGGATCACAGGATGATTGGGCAAGTCTTCTCCCGTATGCGGAGTTTGCTTATAACAATTCCGTTCACGCAGCTACCAACCAAACGCCTTTCTGGGTAAATTGCGGATTCCACCCCACGTTTCTGTCTAACGATATTCCTGAGATAGCAGTCCCTGCAGTTCACGACAGGATAACCTCTTTACAATCTAATTTCCAGAAGATCCAAGACATGTTACAGAAAGCTCAAGGGGACTACAAGGAACAGTATGACCGGGGCAGGAAGGAGAATCCAACGTTTAATATAGGGGAGGAGGTCTGGTTGTCCACCACCAATCTTTAATTACCTGTGCCATCTTGGAAACTGGGACTCAAGTTCATTGGTCCTTTTCCTATCAAAAGAATCATCAACCCTGTGGCTATGGAGCTAGCACTACCAAAAACGTACAGGATTCATCCTGTCTTCCATGTATCCTTGTTGAAGCCTGTGGTGCCCATCGCTTTTCCAGAAAGAGGAGAATTTCCTCCTCCACCAATTAGGGTGGATGGGGAGAACGAGTTCGAGGTAGAGTCCATCCTTAATTGTAGGAAAAAGGGCAGGCAACTACAGTACTTGATCTAGTGGAAGGGATACCCACGTGAGGACAATTCTTGGGAACCCGCAAAAAACTTGCATGTACCACATTTAATTCAAGCCTTCCATCGAGATCATCCGGAATTGATGTCCAGCCTGGGCGTCCAGTGTCCGCCCTTAGGAGGGGGGCACTGTCAGGAGACGCAGGTCGCCTCTGTCCGCCGGGCTTCGGGGTGCATGCGTGGTGGACTAGCGCTGCGACGTGCACCCATTCGCGGCCCAATGGTGCAGCGCGCGCGGGTGCACGGCGGTCCCCGTGTGCGCGCCGTCGCCCGGGCTTGTGCCCGGTAGCGCATCACGCTGACACGCTCACCGGGGAGGCTACTTCTGATGGCTCCAGCGCCCAGTCGGGTTGCTGGTTTGTCGTCAGCTGTTTCCTGTCTCCCTGTACCGCTGAATCGCCTTGTTCCTGATAACCTGTGTTGACCTCTGCTTGTAATACGGACTACTCTGCCTGCCTGATACCCTTGACCTCTGCTTGTAGTACGGACTACTCTGCCTGCCTTATACCCTTGACCCCTGCTTGTTATACGGACTACTCTGCCTGCCTGATACCCTTGACCTCTGCTTGTTATACGGACTACTCTGCCTGCCTGATACCCTTGATCTCTGCTAGTAACACGGACTACTCTGCCTGCCTGATACCCCGGTTCTGACCTCTGCTTGCTCCACGGACTCTGCTCTGCCTGATACCCCGGTTCTGACCTCTGCTTGCTTAACGGACTTCCTGTTCTTCAGTTCCCCTGTCCTGAACAGCACCCGCCGGTGTACTTCCGATCAGCAACTAGGACTTCCACCAAGCCTTCCTGGAATCCTGCAGTTACTGGAAGCCCATGCCTCCGCGTGCCCCCAACTCCCTGTAATCACCTTCAAGGGCTCGGGTGCGCGTGGTCGTAAGGGCGAGCCGCTCTCGGCATCTTGGCCTCGGTGAGTATTAGTCGTGACATGTAGGGCTCAAGTTCTTTGTCCTATAAGTAGGGGTAAACCTCATGTTCTTTACTGACCCTTCCTCCTGTTCCTGCATTCATTTAGCTAGCCTTCCTTAATGATTCCACTATATTTTTCTACCTTCCCTGAACTCTGAGGATAATAGAGGCATGGAAGGCCTGCTCAATTGCCAAGTCCTTGCATATAATTTGCATGATCTGTCCAGTGAAATGTGTTCCTCTGTCACTCTCTATGGTTTCAGGGACTCCAAAGCGGCATATTAATTCGGAAAGGAGCTTCTTTGCTGTTGTCTTGGCATCTGCTTTAGCCACCAGGCAGGTTTCCATTCAGCTTGAAAACATGTCTACGCACAACAAAACATATTGATATTGGCCTGATTTGGGCAATTGGATGTAATCAATCTGAAGTCTTTGGAAAAGGAAACGTGGCTTGGCCAAATGTCTTTGTGTTACTCTGGTCTGTTTTCCTGGGTTATTTTTAGCACAGATTATGCATCCCTCAACAAAGTCTTGACATGAATTTCTGGAGTATTGAATAAACTATCCAGCCTTGCTTATGTTTCTCTCAATTTCCTTAGGGCCTACATGACTCGGCCTTGGGCTAGTTGCATCATCTTCTCCATTTGAAGTGGGACACATATTCCATTTTCCTTGCACAAGAGTCCTTCTTGGTTCTTCTTTGCTCTGTCCCTTTCCATGATTTAATTCCAATCATCAGGTACAGATTCTTGCAATTTCTTAATCAGTTCTTTTACTTTGAGTATTTGTTCTCTTCTTTTTCTTCAATCTGTTACAGGCTTCTTATTCCTTTGCAAAATCAGTGATTAGTGTCATGATTGCTTCCATTGGTGTTTCAGCAGTCTTCCTGGCAGTATATGCCTTGACCTTCAGGGTGGCTACTTCCTTTGGGAGGGTGACTGCTTCAAAAAGTTCTTGAACATATTTCCAGTTTTGAATCGGTTCTCTTGCCGCAGTTGTGAATCTTCTGTTCTTCCTTATGGGTCCATAATTATGGACTACTTCGAGAGCATGCTTGCTATCAGTGTAGATGTTGGCTGTTTGATCCTTTGCGGCCTCACAGACTCCGGTGAGCGCTACCACTTTGGCAACCTGCGCTAAAAGTGATGAAGAGAGTAGTTGGGTCTCAATCACTTCCTCCAATGTTGTCATCGCATATGCCATTCTTGGGTACTCCATCTTTGTACAGGTGTGAACCCTCTGCAAACAGGATTAGATCAGAATTTTCAAGAGGAGTGTCCTTTACTGGGGAGATTTGCTGCATTTCTTCTTACATAAGTTTTAAGCAGACATGGTCCCCCTCCTCTTCGAAGTCTTCTTCTCTCTCTAGAAAAAAAAAACTGGCAGGATTGATTGTAGTACATCTTTTCACTTCTATTTCTCCTAATTCAAACAGGATTGCTTCATACTCGCTCAGCCTTGTTGATAACAAATGTTTTGTCATTGCTCTTTTCAAAATTTCATTTGCATATTTCCTCAAAACATCCATTCTAAAACATATCTTCCCTTTTGTACAGCACCACTGGCACAGGTTGCGGGCTACAGTTTTCTTTTTGTGTTCTTGCTACAACATAGATCTTGGTGCATCCACCAACTGGTTCTGTTTCATACACAGTTTGAAAGGGTTTGCAGTCAACAGGACAGGATGAGGAGGTTTCACACCATTTAAAAATGCAGGATATACAGAAAACGTGACAATATACTTCTGGAAAGCCAGCCTCTAGGGAAAGACTGTTCAGACAAATTGGACACCTCTCAGTTGAACTTAATGCTAAAGTACTGGCACCAGTCCCATCTTTGCCTTCGTCATCATCTTTTTCTTCATGTTGCTGGTCTCTAGATCAGATGAGCATAAACATTTGCTCCTTCAAACCGGAAAGCAAAGAGTTCTTGGCTTTCTTCATCCAAGGCGACACTGAAGAAAGCATTTGCCAGTTCTATTACGGTGTACACCCGTGTTCCTGTAGGTATGTCACTGAGCAAAGTACTGGGATTTTGGACAACAGGAGTGCCTTCCTCGATGATTTGATTGATGGCCCTTAAATCATGTACCATTCGATATACTGGCTTCTCTCCCTTTTTGACCTTTTTCTTTACAGGAAACAATGGCGTCTGTGCTCTACTTTCTGTTTTCTTTATGACACCTACTTCAAGTAATTCCTTTATTTGTACTTGTACACCAGTGAGTTGATCTGGTGGCAGTGGATACTGTGGTATGCGTGGGATTTGAGCTCCTGCTTTTATTTTGACTTTAACTGGAGGGACTTGTAGAAGTCCTACATCACATTTTCCCTTGGTCCAGAGAATATCAGGTCATTGAGCAACAATTTTAGTTTACCTTCAATCTCTTCCTCTAATTCCATTGCTGTCAATCCACATATAATTTCTTCATCTAATTCTCCAACATGTACTTCTATTCCGTTGGGCATATACTGTACACAGGCTCGTAAGTAACTCAGTAGGTCTCTTCCCAATAGGTTGCATGGTACAGTGTCAGAGACAAGCAGCTTATGAAACATATTGTGGCTTCCAATTCCAATTTTTATGGGGGCGTTTCCTTGAAAGGGGTAGATTTCCCTTCCACCCCAACTGCTAGTGGCCCAGATGTAAGGGGGGTGTCTTATAGTCCCGGCAAAGCAAGAATCCACTAAGCATGACATTTCCTGATCTGTTAGTTGTGGAAAGCATAATGTTACAAAAGCGTCTTTACCATCCGTCTCAGAGATGCACAAATTAACTTCTGTGTGCTCAAAAAGTTCATGCTGCTACGTCTGTCAGGCAATCTGCATTTTCTAGTTTCTGAGAAACAGCTACTTGACCATCATTTTGGACTACAAAAGCATTCAGTCTGTTGTATTCTCTTTTCTCACATCCATCAAGCCACTTGATAATAATTCTACAACATTCTGTCCACTTTCTTCTTGTGCAATTCACCTTCATGTTTCCTATCTACTTCTTTAACCACTTCAATACCAAGCACTTAGACACTTTCCCAGGCCAATTTTCAGCTTTCAGCGCTGTCTCAATTTGAATGACAATTGCACGGTCATGCAACACTGTACCCAAACTAATTTTTTATCATTTTGTTCCCACAAATAGAGCTTTCTTTTGGTGGTATTTGATCATCTCTGTGGTTTTTATTTTTTGCACAACAAATAAAAAAAGACTGAAAATTTTGAAAGAAAAACAAGTTTTTCTTTGTTTCTGTTAAAAATTTTAGTAAATAAGTACGTTTTCTTCTTCAATGATGGGCACTGATATGGCTGCACTGACGGGCACTGATACAGCGGCACTGATGGGCACCGATGAGGTGGCACCAATGAGGTGGCACTGATGAGGTGGCACTGACAGGCACTAATGATGGGCACTGATAGGCGGCACTGATGGGCACTAACAGGTGGCACTGGTATGCGGCACTGATGAGCACTCATAGGTGGCACTGATGGGCACTCATAGGCGGCACTGTTGGGCACTCATAGTTGGCATTGATGGGTACTTATGGGTGGCACTGATGGGTACTTATGGGTGGCACTGATAGGTGGCATGGATGGGCACTGATGGGCACAGATGGGCACTGACAGGTGGCACCGATATACACTGATGGGTGGCACTGATGACACTGATTGGTGGCACTGATGACACTAATGGGTGGCATTGCTGGGCATCACTGAAATATAATGGTGTCAATCAGTGCCCATTTGTGGGCACTGATTGGCACAGATTGGGCACAGGCTGGGCACATTGGGCACATGTGGATGGCCATGGGGTACATACCTGGCCATCCACATGTTGCCCCCTTCCCTGGTGGTGGTCCTGGTGGCTTCCCTGGTGGTCTAGTGCAGGCTTCCGAGAGGGGGCTGCACTGATAAACAATCAGCGCAGACCCCCCCTGTCAGGAGAGCCACTGATTGACTCTCCTCTACTCGCATCTGTCAGACGCAAGTGAGGAAAAGCCGATCAACGGCTTTTCCTATTGACATCGTGATCAACCGTAATTGGACACGGCTGATCACATGGTAAAGAGCCTCCGCTGGAGGCTCTTTACCAAGATCGGTGGAGCTGTGTGTCAGACTAACACACCACTCCACCGATCGCCGTGATGCGCGCTCCCACGGCCGTGCGACGGCATGTTATCCTGCTGGACGTCATATGACGCCCAGTCAGGATAACTGAACCACCGCCCGGCTGTCAATCTGCTATAGGCCGGAAGTGGTTAAACCATTAATTAACCTTCTGATTTCTCTATTCTGTATTGTTCAATTTTCTCATTTACAATTTTCTACTGTACTCTAAGTTTCTTATCTTTTTAAGAAAATATCTGCAAACCCTCTGTCTCTTTTCTACAAATACACAATTTTTAAACAGGAATGTTAAGGGGGACGGGGAGCACCTCACTCCTTCTTACTCGGAGCAAAAAGGTGGGAGGTGAGGAATCTGTGAACAGGCTTCTCTCATCCCCAAAATGATTTCTCATGCTTATTTTTCAACTCAGCGATACGTAGCTATCTTTCTCTTTTGCTAGACCCATCAGTGATATGCATTATAACAAGCTCATAACTAGTTAAAGTTTCATCACATTGCATACTTTCAAAAATCCAATATTGTACACATTTAATCACCTTGTCCAACTCTGTCAATCTGCCATAAAATTTAACATACACAGAAACCCAAATTGATCACAACTCCTTCTGGTATTAGATCAGCTCTGTTTTAGTCTTGGTGTCATTTCTTAACCACTGACCATATCTTTTTGTCTGTCATGTCAGTCATAGGACTTACTTGTGCCATTTTTTTTTACCTCTCCCTGCATCAAGCGGTTTCACGGGAGAACCGTGCTCCCATTCTGGAGTTCTCACTCTCGAGTCTTTAAAAATTTGTGGGTCGTCACCCAAAAATTGTATATATATATATATATTTCTCCGCGCTACATACAGTAGGCATCAAAGGGCACTTATTACACTTGGCCACACAGGCTTGTACACTTGCCACATAGGCATTACTCGCCACACAGGCTCTCTACTACAGTCTGGTCAGACCTTCTCACAAGTCTCATAAATCTATTGACACCCCAAGCATAGAAACAAAACATCAACATTGATAATTATTATCGGCTTTATTATTTCTGCAACAGGTAAAGTAAAGGAGTTATTTGGGTCAAACTGTGTAACATCAACATTACTCTAGTTTATACTTAATTTTACCTTAATCTCACCATCTCATCAACAGCATAAGACTCCTTCGGCCAATGGACCCCAGACAACAACTAATTACGTGCCATGGAGAGCAGAATTAGTAAGAATAATAGTTTCTTACCGTGGCCACTTGTTTGCTCAGCGTGAGTTTCTTGTCTCTCTGGCCGGGTGCCCACTGGACTGTATCCGAGTCGAGGCACCAGCTGTTAAATCCGATTTAGGGGTCTCAAAACAAGACAGATGATGAGATAGTGAGTCCAGATCTTAAGATAAGTTAAGGTGCTTTTTATTCACTGCAGTGGGGAAATACAGCACAGTTCTCAGCTACTATATGCGAGCAAAAGTAAAAGTGTTTCTAAGCTTACATCTACAGTTATTCAATTTATACGTATGAATATGCATGACATATGGGTGTGTATTAAGTGTATTCTAGGCGTGATATAGGTGTGATTGTATAGTTAGTCCGATCAAAGTCCATATATTCTTAGTAGCAAGGGAACAGTTAAATGGGTGTAAAAAAAGACAATTCAGCAATATTTGGTCGGTTCAGACTGGTTTTGATCATGAAGTCATTTTTAGCAGCCTCCTGTGTTCTTATCAACAACTTGTACCATCACATATCATGTAGTTTCATTTTTTAACATTATTAGACCCCTATAATTCTACTCACCACTGATAGGGCATACTTAGCCCCCATGGCAACCCCTCTTTTCTGCCTATAGTACTTCTTTCCATGCCAGAAAAAATTATGACTCATTGCCAGATCAAGGGCCTGTGATAAGAAAACTTTTTGTTTGGACTTGATATTTGTATTATCCAGGGCCCACTTAACTGCCTCCAAAGCATGATGTTATATATTGGTATACAGTGAATTAACATCCACACTGACCAGAATGTAATGATCATCCACTATCAAGGGTTCAAAAAGTTCCATAAGATCTTTGCTATCTTTTAGATACACCAGACATTTTTGGGTAAGGATATATAGAAAGAAACTCCGTGCTCAGGATAGAAACAATATTATAACAATATTATAGCAGGTTGCAGCCTCCCCTAATCAGTCCCTGGAATGGGACTGAAGAAAGTAATGATGTGCAGGTGTGGGGTTGGTGGCGCTACCTGCTGGCTAAGTTATAAGGATGAATATAGTGGCAATGTGCATGCCAGTGGTGAATGCGTGTATGGAAGGGTTAGTTACCCTGATAATGCAGGCTCTATGCATCCATACCAATGTGCAAAAAATAAAAAAATAAAAAATAAATAAAAAACTAAAAAATGTGCAATACACAGATAAAAAATAAATATTAAGTGAATCCCAATAAATGTCACATATATATGTGTGCATAAGAATAACCTTGAGAGATAAACCTCATGAGATCCATGTACCATCAAAAAAACCTTAATGTCTAAAAGATAAAAAATATATATACATTATGTACAAAAATGTATAAAACCCAAAACTAGCAAAATCCAGTGACACATATGTGTAGTCATAAACTGTAATAAAAAATCAGCATGAAGATATAAAATATATATAAAAAATTATTTGTGAAGCTCCAAAATGACCAGCGAAAAACAAAAAAAGTCCAAAGTGCTCAAGTGACTCTTGTGTTCAGAGAATCGAGTGACTTCTGTGCTCCTTCTGATGGGTCCCCACTCACCAGCTCCCTGCACCCCTGCAGGGGTAATGGGTACGGATAAGCCGAACACCCCCCGGTTCGGTTCGCAGGTTCTGGGATTCTGGGATTCTGGGGTTCTGGGAGGTTCTGCGAACGGACCAAAAATTTGCACGAACTTTAGAACCACATTGACGTCTATGGGACTCGAACGTTCGAAATCAAAAGTGCTAATTTTAAAGGCTAATTTGCATGGTATTGTCCTAAAAAGGGTTTGGAGACCCGAGGGACATGTATCAATGCAAAAAAAACTTTTAAAAACGGACGTTTTTTCGGGAGCAGTGATTTTAATGATGCTTAAAGTAAAAAAAAAAAAAAAAGTGAAATATTCCTTTAAATATCGTACCTGGGGTGTGTCTATAGTATGCCTGTAAAGTGGCGCATGTTTCCCGTGTTTAGAACAGTCCCTGCACAAAATGTCATTTTTAAAGGAAAAAATCTCATTTAAAACTGCTTGCGGGTTTAATGTAATGTCGGGTCCTGGCAATATGGATGAAAATCAGTGAGACAAACGGCATGGGTACCCCCAAGTCCATTACCAGGCCCTTTGGGTCTTGTATGGATATTAAGGGGAACCCCGCACCCAAATTAAAAAAGGAAAGGTGTGGGGCCCCCAGGCCCTATATATTCTGAACAGCAGTATACAGGCGATGCAAACAAGACAGCGACTGTAGGTTTGTTGTTAAGTAGAATCTGTTTGTAATTTTGAACTGGTACATTTTTAATGTGTTTAGCTCCAGACAAAAAATCTATTTTAAGCTTTTTGGAAAACCTAGGGAAGGGTTATCATCACTGTGACATTTGTTTTGCTGTCTATGCTCCTCTTCAGATTTCACCTCACTTTTTGTCCCAATGATAAATGTTTTTTGAAAATTTGGGTTTTTTTGTGAAACAAGGATTGGTGATAAAGCATCAGTGGAAAGGAGAAAAGTTTTTCCCATATTAAATCTTACAGGAGAGAATTTCCCTTCCTAGGGGTAGATTTAATCTCAATTCCTGTTGTCTCCTTCCGTTTGCAAGTAGGAGTCGTCTATAAGTTGGATGTTTGAAAGTAGGGGCCTGCCCTTATACTCAGCAGAAATTTGGGCCTTAGGTGTTGTTGTGGCCACAACACTGTAAGCCCTCACAAGGCCTTGCTGTGAAATATTAGATAAAGAATTGTAATTACATGCCCCTGTTGAACAGGGGCAGAAAAATTGAGCCTTTGGTGGTGGTGGTGGTGCCGGTGCCACAACACTGTAAGTCCACACAGATACTCTTGGTGGGCGAAGAAAGGGGCCCTGCTGTGAAATATTAGATCAAGAATTCTAATTACATGTCCCTGTTGAACAGGGGCAGAAAAATTGGGCCTTAGGCACTGGTGCTGGTGCCACAACACTGGAACCCCTCACAGATACTCTAGTTGGAGCGCAGGAACTAGCCCTGCTGCAAAGAATTGCATCAAAAATTGTAATTACACGCCCCTGTTAAACAGGGGCTGAAAAACTGGGCCTTAGGCACTGGTGGCGGGACTGGCAGAGCCCAGAACCAAAAATATTCTTACAAGCTATCATCATGATCATATGAGGAGGAAGAGGATAATTACTCAGTATAACAGGATAGTCACTCAGCATCAGCATAGGCAGTCTTTGAAGGGATCTGACATTTCAAAAAAATTTATTCGGTTACATCAGCATCAGGTGCTTGGTAGCTGGTGGTGATCCAAGACTGATTAATTTTTATGAAGGTCAGTCGATCGACCGAGTCAGTGGACAGACGCACCCTGTGATTGGTTACAAAGCCTCCAGCAGCACTGAATGTGCGTTCCGAAAGAACGCTGGATGCAGGACAGACCAGTAGCTCAATTGCATACTGTGCAAGCTATGGCCAGTGATCCATCCTCAAGACCCAGTAACCTACAGGATTTTCAGTGGGAAAGGTGTCAGATCTAGCCCCTACGTATTCCTGCACCATGTAAAACAGACGCTGGCGATGGTTGCTGGAACCGATCATACCTTGGGGCTGCGGACTAAAAAATTATCTGAACCCATCGGTCAGACGGCCACCTTCTCCACCGCTCCTTCTTTGACTGACCGAAGCCTCAGCAACACGTTGTCCAGAAACAGGAGTTTGTAACCTCCCAGTCTCTGGGAACGCGTTGCACAGACCTTTCTGCGAGGCCTCCCGAAGATGTTTCATCCTCTGCTCCCTCTGCAACGGCAAGATAAGGTCTGCAACCTTACCCTTGTAATGTGGATAAAGGAGGGTTGCCAGGCAGTATTGTTCCTTCTCCTTGATACCATGAATACGAGAATCCTTCCGCAGGCTTTGCAGGATCAGGGAGGCCATGCAGCGTAGGTTTGCTGAGGCATTCGGTCCGGAGTCCTCTGGGTCACTAAGGATGACATGATCCGCAGCCACCTCTTCCCAGCCACGTACAAGTCCATGGGATTCTTGGGACTGTAAATGATCCCTTAAAGACTGCTGCTGATGCTGAGTGCCAGGCTCCACCTCCATACTGACACAATACTCCTCCTCGTCCTCTTCCTGTGTGATCTGCGGGCACGCAGGAACACTGTCTGGATAAAGGGGGCCTTGTGAGCTAAGGAAGTCCTCCTCTTCTTGCCTCTGTTCTGCCTCAAGTGCCCTGTCCATTATTCCATGCAGCGTGTGCTCCAACAGGTGGACAAGGGGGACAGTGTCACTGATGCATGCACTGTCACTGCTCACCATCCTTGTGGCCTCCTCAAATGGTGACAGGACAGTGCATGCATCCCTGATCATGGCCCACTGGCGTGGGGAAAAAAACCAAGCTCCCCTTACCCTGTCCTAGTGCCATAGTCGCACAGGTACTCATTGATGGCCCTCTGCTGCATGTGCAGCCGCTGCAGCATGGCCAACGTTGAGTTCCACCTGGTGGACATGTCGCAGATTAGGCGGTTCTTGGGCAGGTTAAATTCCTTTTGGAGGTCTGCCAGCCGAGCACTGGCATTATATGACCGGCGGAAATGCACACAGACTTTCCTGGCCTGCCTCAGGACATCCTGTAAGCCAGAGTACCTGCCTAAGAACTGCTAAACCACAAAGTTAAGGACGTAAGCCAAACAGGGCACATGGGTCATTTGTCAGTGTCGGAGGGCGGAGAGGAGGTTGGTGCCATTGTCGCAAAACCACCATTCCTGCCTTAAGTTGGCAAGGCGTCAACCACCTCTGAACCTGCCCCTGCAGAGCTGACAGAACCTCTGCCCCAGTGTGGCTCCTGTCCCCCAAGTACACCAGCTCAAGCACCGCATGGCATCTTTTGGCCTGCATACTTGCGTAGCCCCTTGAACGGCTACGGAGCACCGCTGGTTTCGAGGACAAAGCACAGGAAGAGGCCATGGAGGAAGAAGAAGAGGAGGGGGTGGAGGAGAGAGGTGTGTCACAATCATTAGTAGTGGCATTTTGGAGGCATGGTGGCGGAACAACCTCCAACACTACTGCACCTAGTCCTGCATCCTTCCCAGCTGCCAGCAGAGTCACCCATGAAACTTAGGTAACGTCCCTGTCCATGCCTGCTGGACCATGAGTCAGCGGTAATATGCACCTTACCACTGACCACCCTATCCAGCAAGGCATGGACATTGCCTTCCACATGCCGGTAGAGAGCTGGAATCACCTTCCGTGAGAAAAAATGGCGTTTGGGTACCTGCCACTGAGAAACCACACATTCCACAAACTCAGGGGGCAGAGTCTACCAACTGAAAAGGTAGCAGTTGAAGTGCTAGCAATTTTGCCAAGCTAGCATTCAACCACTGGGCATGTCGATGGCTGGGAGCGAACTTCTTTCGGCGGTGCCGCAGCTGGGGCAGGGAAATTTGCCTGGTACAATCTGATGTCGGTGTACAGAAAGCAGATTGCCCACAAGTACTTGGCTGTGACACACCTAATTCTACACCTTCATTCCTCTCAGTGCAGGTCTCAGAGAGGACTGAAGGTATAGTGGGGTTGGAGATCTCAGCTGATGAGGAGTAAGGAGAGGTCCTCTTTGTTCTTTGGTGTGGGTCTTTTAGATACGCTTGCCAACGAACTGCATGGCAGGTCAATATATGTCTGGTCAAGCATGTGGTGCCCAAGCGGGAGATGTTTTGGCCACGCGAGATACGCTTGAGACATATGTTGCAAATAGCAGCTGTGCGATCTGATGCATATGTCTCAAAAAAGGCCCACACCAAAGAACTTTTGGAATAACGTGCAGAGACAGCAGCGCCCTGCACATGCAGAGCTTTGTGGTGTGATGCAGTCAGTGTGCTGCCCTTAGGCCGGCCCCTGGAGGGCACCCTGCCTCGTTGGTGATGTGCCTCCTCCTCCTCCTCTCTCCTATCAGGCACCCATGTTGAGTCAGTGACCTCATCATCCCCTCCCTCCTCATCACTGGAGCAAACCTGGCAGTATGCTGCAGCAGGGGGAGCATGACTGCCAGATTGCTGTCCTTCTTGTGCACCCCCTCTGTCCGTGCTCACGTTACTGCCTTCATCTAGCTCAGTATCATCATCAGAGCCTTCTAAACGCTGGGCATCCTCCTGGAGCATGTACCCAACACTGTGGTCAAACAGTTCGAGGGACTCCTCAGGAGGACATGGTGGGGCTAGGGAAGGAGTCACTGATGCCATTGAGCCGAGGGAAGAGGCCGCATTGGCAGCTGCTTTGCCAGACAAAGTACCCTGAGCATGGATGAGAGAGGATGAGGAGGATTAGGACGGCTTGGTCATCCACTCGACCAAGTCTTCCGCATGTTGCGGCTCAACACGGCCAGCTGCCCAAAAAAAGGCCAAGCGTGTCCCATGGCCACGTGCTGATGAGGATGCACCGTCTCCACGACCAGCACTGTTGCCTCTAGACACAAAGCCTTCTTGCCCTCTTTTATTGGCTTGTGACTGTCTGCCTCTCCTTGTTGGCCTTCCAGACATACTAATAGCCTGCAGTGAGATGTAGCTGCACTAAGCTGGGATATATATATATATATATATATATATATATATATATATATACTGATACTGCAGCTAGCAAAATCAACTGCCTGCCTGTAGTATGAGAACACCGCCAATCTTCTACAGGTAGTTTTAGATGAACACTGTGCAGAGGTGGCACTACACTAACTTGTAGCTTTAGCTGAACACTGTGCAGAGGTCGCACTACACTAACTTATAGCTTTAGCTGAACACTGTTCAGAGGACGCACTACACTAACTTATAGCTTTAGCTGAACACTGTGCAGAGGTCACACTACACTAACTTGTAGCTTTAGCTGAACACTGTTCAGAGGACGCACTACACTAACTTGTAGCTTTAACTGAACACTGTGAGGAGGGCACACTACACTAACTTGTAACTTTAGCTGAACATATATATATGTATACAATACACTGTAAGTACAGCTAACTGACTGACTGTCCTGCCTAATCTATCTAACTTAAATCAAATGACACTGTCTCTCTGTCTCTGTCTCTCAACGCCGGAACACACTACACAGGGCCGCCGTGCAGGCGGCCTTATATAGTGTGGGGCGTGTACTAAACCCCCTGAGCCATTATGGGCCAAAGCCACCCTGGCTTTGGCCAATTACAGCTCTCTCTACAGACGGCGCTGTGATTGGCCAAGCATGCGGGTCATAGTGCATGCTTGGCCAATCATCAGCCAGCAATGCACTGTGATGCCACAGTGAATTATGGGCAGTGATGCGCCTCACAAATTTGCCACAAACGGCCCATATTGTTCGCAATTCGGCGAACGATCGAACAGACAATGTTCAAGTTGAACATGGGTTCGACTCGAACACGAAGATCATCCTTTGTAATGGGCATGTAAAGATAGCCTGGGATGGTTCTGATTATCTCTCCTAGTGGTCCACACATGGGATCTGTGGTCTGTAGGGCTTCAGCAGCTCACTCCACCCAGTAACGGTATCCGAGTCTTCCTGGTCACATGCTATATATGTGTTATTATGTCTGTTATATTTTATATAAGACAAGCACAAATGCATAGGGGCAGTGCATTATGCTTCCCCATAGAGGTTTCTCACACAAAAAGGAGAACATCTAGAAAAGAGAAAATATAAAACAAGTGAATTACCAATTCTTCTAGTGATATTCTGATCTATATATATATATATATATATATATATATATATATATATATATATATATATATATATATATATATATTGTAATATCAGGGACCATTAGCTCTCGTGGCAGATGCGTTTGTCAGTGATTCAAGCCAGTCAGGAACTATATTTAAGGGCATGGTAGCCCATTTTTATTAAAAAGGCAAATAAAAGTCCGTAACATAAAGGGTTCCCACGCAGGGGTTCATCTCCAGCAAATAAACACAATAGAAAATGCTAGCCCACTTGGCTCTCTTTAGCAGTACCTCTGCTCTTTATCCTGGTCACACAGACCACAGGATTCCTCAATGTGGATGGCTTCACTTTAGCGCCCACAGCTCTGCTTTGGCCTTAGTCCTCAGGCCGATCCACTGCCTCTTGCAGTTACACGTTCTGGCTGCCTCCTGCAGCCCCTCTGACTCCTGAAGACCTCCTGTCTCTCTGGGTGTGGAGCAGTCTCCAACTGGGAGCCATGAGGTCTTCCCATACCCTCATTATAAGTGCTGTGCTCACCTGAGCACACACCCTGCTGGTAATCTACAAAATCTGGACACAGGGTTGGAGATTCCGTCCCACCCAAGACACTATGGAATCTCCAAACTACAGAGCCCCATGAGGAACTAGCAAAACCTGGAGAAACCTGCCAGAGCAGTTTTCTCCGTTTTAAATTTACACTCTGTAGTTCTGCACTCAGCCAATATGCAGACTCTGTGTCCACTTTAACCCCATTTTCATAGTGACAGGGACTCTCACTATTAAAATATGTACATAGCTCAACATTATTAGACCCCTATAATTCTACTCACCACTGATAGGGCATACTTAGCCCCCATGGCAACCCCTCTTTTCTGCCTATAGTACTTCTTTTTGTGACAGAAAAAATGATGACTCATTGCTAGATCAAGGGCCTGTGATAAGAAAACTTTTTGTTTGGACTTGATATTAGTATTATCCAGGGTCCACTTAACTGCCTCCAAAGCATGAGCTTGTATATTGCTATACAGTGAATTAACATCCACACTGGCCAGAATGCAATGATCATCCACTATCAAGTGTTCGATAAGTTCCATAAGATCGTTGCTGTCTTTTAGATACACCAGACATTTTTGAGTAAGGGGCTGCAAGAAACGATCCAAATATTCCCCCAGTCTGAAAAACAGTGAATCAACTCCACTGACTATAGGTCTCCCTGGGGGCTTAAGTGGATTCTTGTGCACCTTCTGTAACTGATAAATGAGTGGAACCTTGGGGGCATCAGGCATGAGATGCCTCGCTTCTTTCTTGTTGACCAACCTTGTGTGATTCTTTAATCAACCTTTTAAGTTTAGCCTTACCTTAAATTTATTGTTGGGATTTGCCTTGAATTCCTCATATGTTGCTTTATCTCCTCTCTCTATTTAGTTCCTCCAAATAATCACTTTTGTTCAAAATGACCAAGCAATCAGCTGATCTGATTACTATATTCTTCTTTTTCTATAGGTGTTGTAGACCCTTTTCAATATCTTTTTTGCGTCTACTGTGGTGAACTTTTAATTTCTCTAAATCCTTTTCTACCCAAAGATATCTTTCACTTTTCCAGATCAAACCAGTTTCTTTAGTTGTGGCAAATGTCTAATATGTCGAACTTCTAGACAGAGGATTAGGAAAACCACCCATTTTAGTTCCCATTACCAGGGGAAATCCTATGAGATTAAAAAGTTCATCACGTGTGGAACTACACGTCACTTAGCTTCTGTCCTGTCCCTGTGGCCTCCAGTATGTGGGGAGGACCATGAGGAAGTTAGGTTAAGAGGGCATGTCAACAGAATTAGAAAGGGTTCTAAGCATCATAGCTTGTCCAATCATTTTAGATTGGACAAGCTTTTGTTCCACAACAGTGATCTGATGTTCTGTTGAATAGATAGGGTGGAGGCTCATTGGAGAGGTTTTAATCTCAAGAAATCTATCTCACAGAACGATACCCAATGGATACATAGGCTGGGTACTATGAGTCCTTTTGGCTTAAATATTGAATTGGTTTGAACTGTTTCCTGTCCAATTGGTAATTGTATTCATTGTATGCAAAAAAAATCTTTATTTTTTCTTTTTCTTTTTATTTACCTTTATTTAATTTAATTTTAACATAATTTTATGTTTATTCTTATGTTTATTTTTAATTTTATTTTTATTGTTCTCTTTATGTAAACAATGAACTCTTATATAAGTAATGAACCATAAATTGATGTTTTTCCTTCTTATGAATTTCAAAATAATTATTTTCTGTACATTGTTTTTAAATATTATTTGTATTGAATATCTGGCAATAAAGTTTTTTTATCACTTGGCAATAACAGGAAGTGATGTTATCAAAAGTAAGTTGGTGTTTGATTACGCCAGATGTTTTTTGTTGTCCATTATTGGATAATTGGAGAGGAGGTGACTGCTCCTCTGTATATAAATTACACCATCCGAAACCGGAAATGATGTCCTTGATGACGCCCTAGAGGATGGGCAAAACACGTCGACGTATCTCTGGTTTCACAAACCAGTAACACAACTTCCGCTATCTGTGGAATGCATGCCGTCCAGCGGCGAACCCAGAACTTACTGATGCCTGTTTTACAGAGTTGTCTCGTGAGTGGCGTTGTTTGATTGCGCATTTTATCTAGTACCTGCAGTACTTCACTATTGGCTTTTTTATTTCTGTTTCCCATTATGAATGATCTACTTCGGTCCTACCACATGAATACCCGTATGGAAGTTTCTCTGAGCGTCCAGCTTATATACATCAGATCTTTTTGATCACAGCCTTATTGACCCCTAGACTGCAAAGCTGAGGGTCCATTAACTCTGGTGAGTGGGTCACAAGAGGGGAGTGTAGCACTAAAAACCCCTTATCTTGAACCACAAAGCACTTGAATTTGGAGCACGTAGCACTTTATTCATTATATATGTATATATCTTAATAATATTGTCACGGTCAATATTTTTTGAGAACATTATTAAGTTGATGTTCAATATTGTGCCAGCGCTGTTAATTCATGCATTCATTTTTTAAGGTTCTAGCACCTTTGTAATAGCTGCTGTGGTTTATGATTTATTATTTACTATTCTATTAAGCGCGAGTTCTATTTAGTAATACCCAACATCATTGGATGGCCACGCCCCATGCCTATATAAGAGGTGCCAGACAGTGGGAACATCACAAGAGAGAAAGGCAGCTTCAGGAGAAGACAATGGCGTCGAGGAAGAAGAAGAAGAAGACAGTAGTGGTGGGGAAGAAGAAGATGGTGGCAGTGAGGAAGAAGACAGCTCCACAGGAGAAGACAGCACAAGAAGAAGACAACCAGGAGATGACGGAAGTGGGAGAAGATGGCTCCGGGCTTCTTTTTTAATTAAGGACTTGTCAAAAACCTGCTCCTGTAGTTTGTTAACATTTCACATTTTTTGATGAATGGGTAGGGGTACGATGTAGCCGATACCCATTCAAATAGGGGGAGTGTGATCTGGGGACCCCCTTGTTTATGGGGGATTCCAGATTCCGATAAGCCCCCCGCTTGCAGACCCTGACAACCACCAGCCAGGGTTGTTGGGAAGAGGCCCTTGTCCTCATCAACATGGGGTCAAGGTGCTTTGGGGTGGGGGGTGCAGAGCCATGATGAAGGCACGCAGCCTGGTATGGTTAAGGAGGGGCGGCGCTCGCTCGTTCCCTCCCTTTCCTGACCTATCGGGCGGCATGCTCGGATAAGGGTCTGGTATGGATTATGGGGGGGGGCACCATGTCATTTTTTCTTAATTTTGGCTGCGGGGGTCCCCTCCAAATCCATACTAGACCTGAAGGGCCTGGTATAGACCTGGGGGGGAAACCCATGCTGTTTTTTTCGTGATTTTTTTTTGCCGGAAATTTTTTTTCTTACTTTCAGCAGGGACTCATCGGTTCTTAAGGATGCAGCAGCCAACTTCCCGGCCCCCTCCTTAGCAGCAAGCTATATACAGTGTAATTACAGTGCATTAAAAACGCGTCTAAAAATGCAAAATGCGCTCCAAAAAAGGCTCGTTTTACACAGCCACATAAATGTGAACCTAGACTAAATCTCTTCCTCCTGCTGCCAGTCCACCCATCTATATAAAACCACTATACACTTGTGGGTGGGCCTACTTCGCTCTGCACGCTGGGGTACCTTTTGCACAAAGCACGCTTATCAATGCCAGAGACCAGATGGAGACTGCAGTCATGTGAATAATTTAACATTAACCACTTGACCCCCAGAAGACCTACCCCCTTCATAACCAGGCAATTTTTTGCGATATGGCACTGCGTTATTTTAACCGACAATTGTGCAGTCGTGCGACACAGTACTCAAATAAAATTTATGTCATTTTTTCCCCACAAATAGAGCTTTCTTTTGGTGGTATTTGATCACCACTGCATTTTTTATTTTTTCCACTATAAACCAAAAGAGACCTACATTTTTGAAAAAAAAAATATTATTATTATTATTTTTTTCTTTCTGCTATAAAACATATTCAATAAAAACTTTTAAAAATTTAATTTCTTCATAAATATAGGCCAATATGTATGAGATTGTTATAGCTTCTACAAACTATGGAATATATTTATGGAATTTTTACTTATTTTCTTTTAATACTAGTAATGGCGGTTCCGCGATATAGCGGCAGGCACTAACTAACACTTTTGACACTTTGCGGGAACCAGTGACACTAATACAGTGATCAGTGCTAAAAATATGCACTGTCACTGTACTAATGACACTGGCTGGGAAGGGGTTAATCATCTAGGGTGATCAAAGGGTTAACTATGTGACTAGCCAGTGTTTTTGTGTACACAGTGTGCTGCTTTCACTAGGGCAAGAGATCGATTCTAGTCCCTGCTTTGCAGAGACAGAGAATACATCCCTTCCCCCTGTCAGTCCTGAGATATGCCTTGTTTACATAGGCATTTCTCAGTTTTCTGTGTTTTAATGACAATCAGCTGGTGCCAGAGGACATTGAGTGCCTGGCACCCTCAGATCGGCTTTTGCTGTGAATTATCACAGCATAAGCGGCCCACCAACAGTGTGTGTGCTCCCCCCGCAGACAGAAGTGCAGGATCACATCTATATATATATAGATGTGATCCTACATAGCTTCCGCCCTGTAGCAGTAAAATTGCTATAGGGCGGTCAGATAGGGGTTAAGGCAGTTCCCCAACTTAGAGATAAGCTTTGGCACTGTGTGCAGTAAAAATACAGAGTTTCTCTGAAAGGTGCTGTCCTATGTCACACTGTAACTTGGTAGTTATTGCATTAGCATAGTTGTCAACAATCCCAAAATGCCCGGGACATTCACTAATTTTTGACTGCTGTCCCGATTAGACCTTGTCCCGGGCTGAGTCACAGAAATCAAGGTCTGTCACGGACAGCTGACCTGCTCGCTGTTCAACTTTAGTGCAGATGGTGCCAAAAAACATGCTACCAAGTGGGGCAGGTATTAACAGTCACATCACCGATGCACAGATTTGTCCCCCTACCTCCCTTGGCTCCCACAGCAGCAGAGCTGTTCAGTGGCTCTGTATTGGGGACTGTTCGACACTGATTGAGATGCCAGGAAGTCAGGTGGTAGCTGCTTCTTTGTATTTGTGGTCGGGACTCCTGAGGGGGCATGACCAGCTGAGGGGTGAGATCACGCCAGCTCGGTCAGTTGCAGGAGGAGGCTAAGGCTGCAGCGTGTACTACAGAGCAGACCCGACAGGACACAGAGTGGCTGCAGGGATACAGGAGGACACAGTCCAGTGAGATGACCTGACCAGAGGACTTAAGAGGAGTTGTGGCCAACCCAACCAGATACTTGCTAAATGACTGGCTGCATTGCTCAAAAAGTTCTAGTTATGATTTCCTCACTCTGCTCAGCACAAGTATCTTCAATTCTATTCCACAGCAAGCTCAGTGTTGAATACCTGTTTTTTGACTGACAGCCTATTTAAAGCGGAGTGCCACCCAAAAGTGGAACTTCCGCTGATCTGCCTCCTCCCCCCTCCAGTTCCACATTGGGCTCCTTTCAGGGGGGAGGGAGGGGAACGGGTACCCTTCCTCACTTCCGGGAGACGGTGCCGTGGCGCCATCCCTTTGGGAGTTCGGCCCCCTCCTCCTTCCCCTGCTGCCTGGCAAATTAGAAAGCACAGCACGCTTTGCGCATTGACAGTAGGGAACTGGCTGTAAAGCCGAAAGGCTTCACTGCCAGTTTCTCTTACAACAAATGGCGGCGGCAATCCGAAAATCGGCTGGGGTACCGACATCGCGGGCTCCCTGGACAGGTAAGTGTCTATAAATTAAAAGTCAGTAGTTACAGTATTTGTAGCTGCTGACTTTTATTTTTTTTCCCTCAGGCGGAACACTGCTTTAACAATTTCCTGTAAGACTTCTCTTGTGCTCACTGTTCACTGGGAAGCTCTTTTCTCCTGTATCAGACTGTCCAAAAATACGAAATACAGGCATTTCTCCCTAAAAATACACTGACCAATCATATTTCTCAGTCATCCTACACACAGTAACCTCATCCTGCACACACATACACACTCGCCTCCATCCTGCCATCTCCATCCTGCACAAATACAGTCATCTCCATCCTCCCTCATTCTGCACTGTACATTCCCTATGTAACATTACCACTTCCTACATGGAAGTCAGGGGTGCCCACTGAGCCCTCTGGTGTGGCCCGCGACCTCTTATTTCGGGATGGCAGGTCGGCAAGCCCAGATAGGGGGTTGCCGACCCTCCATCCCAGAGCATCAGTGTTGTGAATGAAGCTGCCGATGGAGGAAGCAAGCAGCTGCGAAGGGAGCAGAGGCGCATAAGCTGTTGCTTCTTGTATATTGCCGGCTCCTGTCACAGGCAGAGTGATAACAAATGCACTCCACCTGGGACAGCAACAACTGGCAATACCTAAATGGAAGACTGTTATTAAAGGCAAATTTATTACTAAAATCACAATGTATATATGGGCATATCATTTCTGCAGTGGTTATTTGGGCTGCTTTCAAACTGACCACAGTGCATCTGCGGGTTACTTGCACTGAGCCAGAGACTTCTGTTATTACCTGCGGGTTTGGTGTGCTTTCAGAAAGTGCACTACACCTGCAGGATCAAATAGAAGTCTATGGCAAAGTACAGCTAACCCGCAGGAAAGCCACAGGTGCAGTGTGCTGCACCTGAGTCGTCGGTAAACCACAGCACATCAGTGTGAAAGGGGCCTTAGGCCCCTTTCACACAATCAGCTGACCCCAATCGGACCCTCCATTCACTCTATGGAGCTGCAAATGTAAACGGACCGTTTACACCCGCCTACCTTCAATTCGATCGGTAAAAAAAAAAAAACACAAGGAGACTCGTCCCCTTTCCATCTGGGTAAATCATCGGAGGGCCCATAGAGTAAAGTGGGCTGTGTTCTTGTTTGCTCTGCTTATGCAGAGTGGACATGGGCCTGTCATCCTCCCACTCCGCTCATTGTGGCCTGCGACTGGTTGCTAAGTCGCTTAAGAGGCCCTCGGTCTTCAAAAAGTTGGGCACCCCTGATGTAAGTCA
Organism: Aquarana catesbeiana; assembly: GCF_042186555.1. NCBI lineage: Eukaryota > Metazoa > Chordata > Amphibia > Anura > Ranidae > Aquarana > Aquarana catesbeiana. The sequence continues at coordinate 278,291,474 of NC_133329.1, read as the reverse complement.
TCTCAGACTCTAACCACACCCTCTTTAAGCCACACCCAATATTTAGCATAATTTAAACCACAACCACTTTGACACATTTTGTCTTCCTTCTTGTTGAGCCACGCCTAATATAAATGACTGCCACACCTCTAACTAAAGTTATGCTACGCCTACAGTGGCTTTCTCAACACGTAGAAAAAAAAGTGTCCCTAAAAACTTTTTGGAAATGTTGGCAAATATGCATTAGGAGGGATGTGCTGAGCCAGCATCCACTTCACCAGTCCAATGTACCTCTGTTACCTCACTCCCAGTAACAGCAAGGGATCCCACCAAAGACATAGGGAGGACATCATGCATGCTCATTATTAGGGATGAGCTTCGTGTTTGAGTCAAACCCATGTTCGACTCGAACATCGTCTGTTCGCCCGTTCGCCCGTTCGCCGAATTGCGAACGATATGGGCCGTTCGCACCAAATTCGTGTGGCGCGTCACGGCCCATAATTCACTGCAGCATCGCAGTGCATTGCTGGCTAATGATTGGTCAAGCATGCACTATGACCCGCATGCTTGGCCAATCACAGCGCCGTCTGAACAGAGAGCCGTAATTGGCCAAAGCCAAGGAGGCTTTGGCCAATTATTGCTCAGGGGATTTAGCACACACCCCACACTATATAAGGCCGCCTGCACGGCGGCCCTGTGTAGTGTGTGTTCCGGCGTTCATAGATAGAGAGAGAGAGAGAGAGACAGACAGTGTCATTTGATTTGAGTTAGATAGATTAGGCAGAGCAGTCAGTCAGTTAGCTGCACTTACAGTGTATTGTGTATATATATGCATCCCAGGTGTTGCATATATATATATATATATATACATTGTATTCAGTTTAGCTAGATCCGTTCCTGTTATCTTCTTACTGACAGGCAGGCTTGTCTTGTTACAGTATTTACAGCTACCTGAAGAAAATTGCTGGTGTTCTTTTGATCCTATTAGTACCACAGTCAGGCAGCTAGACAATTTACAGTTAGTGCAGTGCGTCCTGCTCACAGTGTTCAGCTAAAACTAAAAGTTAGTGGGGTGCGTCCTGCTCACAGTGTTCAGCTAAACCTACAAGTTAGTGGGGTGCGTCCTGCTCACAGTGTTCAGCTAAACCTACAAGTTAGTGTGGTGCATCCACGTCACAGTGTTCAGCTAAACCTACAAGTTAGTGCGGTGCGTCCTGCTCACAGTGTTCAGCTAAAACTACAAGTTAGTGCGGTGCGTCCTGCTCACAGTGTTCAGCTAAAACTACAAGTTAGTGCGGTGCGTCCACCTCACAGTGTTCAGCTAAAAGTAGAAGTTAGTGCGGTGCGTCCTGCTCACAGTGTTCAGCTAAAACTACAAGTTAGTGCTGTGCATCCTCCTCACAGTGTTCAGCTAAACCTACAAGTTAGCGTAGTGAGACCTCTGCACAGTGTTCATCTAAAGCTACAAGTTAGTGCAGTGTGTCCTACTCACAGTGTTCAGCTAGATCCGTTCCTGTTATCTTATTACTGACAGGCAGGCTTGTCTTGTTACAGTATTTACAGCTACCTGAAGAAAATTGCTGGTGTTCTTTTGATCCTATTAGTACCACAGTCAGGCAGCTAGACTATTTACAGTTAGTGTAGTGCATCCTGCTCACAGTGTTCAGCTAAAACTACAAGTTAGTGTGGTGCGTCCACCTCACAGTGTTCAGCTAAACCTACAAGTTAGTGCGGTGCGTCCTGCTCACAGTGTTCAGCTAGATCCGTTCCTGTTATCTTCTTACTGACAGGCAGGCTTGTCTTGTTACAGTATTTACAGCCACCTGAAGAAAATTGCTGGTGTTCTTTTGATCCTATTAGTACCACAGTCAGGCAGCTAGACTATTTACAGTTAGTGCAGTGCGTCCTGCTCACAGTGTTCAGCTAAAACTACAAGTTAGTGGGGTACGTCCACCTCACAATGTTCAGCTAAACCTAGAAGGTAGTGTGGTGCGTCCTGCTCACAGTGTTCAGCTAAAACTACAAGTTAGTGCGGTGCGTCCACCTCACAGTGTTCAGCTAAACCTAGAAGTTAGTGCGGTGCGTCCTGCTCACAGTGTTCAGCTAAAACAACAAGTTAGTGCTGTGCGTCCTGCTCACAGTGTTCAACTAAACCTACAAGTTAGTGTAGTGAGACCTCTGCACAGTGTTCATCTAAAGCTACAAGTTAGTGCAGTGCGTCCTGCTCACAGTGTTCAGCTAGATCCGTTCCTGTTATCTTCTTACTGACAGGCAGGCTTGTCTTGTTACAGTATTTACAGCTACCTGAAGAAAATTGCTGGTGTTCTTTTGATCCTATTAGTACCACAGTCAGGCAGCTAGACTATTTACAGTTAGTGCAGTGCGTCCTGCTCACAGTGTTCAGCTAAAACTACAAGTTAGTGGGGTGCGTCCTGCTCACAGTGTTCAGCTAAACCTACAAGTTAGTGGGGTGCGTCTACCTCACAGTGTTCAGCTAAACCTGCAAGTTAGTGCGGTGCGTCCTGCTCACAGTGTTCAGCTAAAACTACAAGTTAGTGCAGTGCGTCCACCTCACAGTGTTCAGCTAAACCTAGAAGTTAGTGCGGTGCGTCCTTCTCACAGTGTTCAGCTAAAACTACAAGTTAGTGCTGTGCGTCCTCCTCACAGTGTTCAGCTAAACCTACAAGTTAGCGTAGTGAGACCTCTGCACAGTGTTCATCTAAAGCTACAAGTTAGTGCAGTGCGTCCTGCTCACAGTGTTCAGCTAGATCCGTTCCTGTTATCTTCTTACTGACAGGCAGGCTTGTCTTGTTACAGTATTTACAGCTACCTGAAGAAAATTGTTGGTGTTCTTTTGATCTTATTAGTACCACAGTCAGGCAGCTAGACTATTTACAGTTAGTGCAGTGCGTCCTGCTCACAGTGTTCAGCTAAAACTACAAGTTAGTGTGGTGCGTCCACCTCACAGTGTTCAGCTAAACCTACAAGTTAGTGCGGTGCGTCCTGCTCACAGTGTTCAGCTAGATCCGTTCCTGTTATCTTCTTATTGACAGGCAGGCTTGTCTTGTTACAGTATTTACAGCTACCTGAAGAAAATTGCTGGTGTTCTTTTGATCCTATTAGTACCACAGTCAGGCAGATAGACTATTTACAGTTAGTGCAGTGCATCCTGCTCACAGTGTTCAGCTAAAACTACAAGTTAGTGGGGTGCGTCCTGCTCAAAGTGTTCAGCTAAACCTACAAGTTAGTGGGGTGCGTCCACCTCACAGTGTTCAGCTAAACCTACAAGTTAGTGCGGTGCGTCCTGATCACAGTGTACAGCTAAAACTACAAGTTAGTGCTGTGCGTCCTGCTCACAGTGTTCAGCTAAAACTACAAGTTAGTGTGGTGCGTCCTCCTCACAGTGTCCAGCTAAACCTACAAGTTATTTTTTTGCGAGCTCTGCACAGTGTTCAGCTAAAGCTACCTGTAGAAGGTTGGTGGTGTTTTCCTGATCCTATCACTACCGCAGGCAGCTAAAAAAGCTACAAGTTATTTTTTTGCGAACTCTGCACAGTGTTCAGCTAAAGCTACCTGTAGAAGGTTGGTGGTGTTCTCATACTACAGGCAGGCAGTTGATTTTGCTAGCTGCAGTATCAGTATATATATATATATATATATATATATATATATATATATATATATATCCCAGCTTAGTGCAGCTACAGGCCATTAGTATGTCTGGAAGGCCAAGAAGGAAAGGCAGACAGTCACAAGCCAATAAGAGAGGGCAAGCAGGCTCTGTCTCTAGTGCTGGTCGTGGAGACGGTGCATCCTCATCAGCACGTGGCCGTGGGACACGCTTGGCCTTTTTTTGGCAGCTGGCCGTGTTGAGCCGCAATATGCGGAAGACTTGGTCGAGTGGATGACCAAGTCATCCTCATCCTCCTCATCCTCTCTCACCCATGCCCAGGGTACTTTGTCTGGCAAAGCAGCAGCCTCTTCCCTTGGCTCAATGTCATCAGTGACTCCTTCCCTAGCCCCACCATGTCCTCCTGAGGAGTCCCTCAAACTGTTTGACCACAGTGTTGGGTACATGCTCCAGGAGCATGCCCAGCGTTTGGAAGGCTCTGATGATGATACTGAGCTCGATGAAGGCAGTAACACGAGCACGGACAGAGGGGGTGCCCAAGAAGGACAGCAATCTGGCAGTCATGCTCCCCCTGCTGCAGCATACTGCCAGGTTTGCTCCAGTGATGAGGAGGGAGGGGATGATGAGGTCACTGACTCAACGTGGGTGCCTGATAGGAGAGAGGAGGAGGAGGAGGTGGCACATCACCAACAAGGCAGGATGCCCTCCAGGGGCCAGCCTAAGGGCAGCAACTTGACTGCATCACACCCCAAAGCTCCACATGTGCAGGGCGCTGCAGTCTCTGCGCGTTATTCAAAAAGTTCTTTGGTGTGGGCCTTTTTTGAGACGAGTGCATCAGATCGCACCGCTGCTATTTGCAACATATGTCTCAAGCGTATCTCGCGTGGCCAAAACATCTCCAACTTGGGTACCACATGCTTGACCAGACATATGTTAACCTGCCATGCAGTTCGTTGGCAAGCGTATCTAAAAGACCCACACCAAAGAACAAAGAGGACCTCTCCTTGCTCCTCATAAGCTGAGATCTCCAACCCCACTATACCTTCAGTCCTCTCTGAGACCTGCACTGAGAGGAATGAAGGTGTAGAATTAGGTGTGTCACAGCCAAGTACTTGTGGGCAATCTGCTTTTGGTACACCGACGTCAGATTGTACCAGGCAAATTTCCCTGCCCCAGCTGCTGCACCGCCGAAAGAAGTTTGCTCCCAGCCATCCACATGCCCAGCGGTTGAATGCTAGCTTGGCAAAATTGCTAGCACTTCAACTGCTGCCTTTTCAGTTGGTAGACTCTGCCCCCTTCCGTGAGTTTGTGGAATGTGCGGTTCCTCAGTGGCAGGTAACCAAACGCCACTTTTTCTCACGGAAGGCGATTCCGGCTCTCTACCGGCATGTGAAAGGCAATGTCCATGCCTCGCTGGACAGGGCGGTCAGCGGTAAGGTGCATATTACCGCTGACTCATGGTCCAGCAGGCATGGACAGGGACGTTACCTAAGTTTCACGGCGCATTGGGTGACTCTGCTGGCAGCTGGGAAGGATGCAGGACAAGGTGCAGTAGTATTGGAGGTTGTTCCGCCACCACGCCTCCAAAATGCTAATGATTGTGACACACCTCTTTCCTCCACCCCCTCCTCTTCTTCTTCCTCCATGGCCTCTTCCTGTGCTTTGTCCTCGGAACCGTTCAAGGGGCTACGCAAGTACGTAGGCCAAAAGATGCCATGTGGTGCTTGAGCTGGTGTGCTTGGGGGACAGGAGCCACACTGGGGCAGAGGTTCTGTCAGCTCTGCAGGGGCAGGTTCAGAGGTGGTTGACGCCACGCCAACTTAAGGCAGGAATGGTGGTTTGTGACAATGCCACCAACCTCCTCTCTGCCCTCCGACAGGGACAAATGACCCATGTGCCCTGTTTGGCTCACGTCCTTAACTTGGTGGTGCAGCGGTTCTTGGGCAGGTACCCGGGCTTACAGGATGTCCTGAGGCAGGCCAGGAAAGTCTGTGTGTATTTCCGCCGGTCATATAATGCCAGTGCTCGGCTGACGGACCTCCAAAAGGAGTTTAACCTGCACAAGAACTGCCTAATCTGTGACATGCCCACCAGGTGGAACTCAACGTTGGCCATGCTTCAGCGGCTGCACACGCAGCAGAGGGCCATCAATGAGTACCTGTGTGACTATGGCACTAGGACAGGGTCAGGGGAGCTTGTTTTTTTTCCCCACGCCAGTGGGCCATGATCAGGGATGCATGCACTGTCCTGTCGCCATTTGAGGAGGCCACGAGGATGGTGAGCAGTGACAGTGCATGCATCAGTGACACTGTCCCCCTTGTCCACCTGTTGGAGCACACGCTGCGTGGAATAATGGACAGGGCACTTGAGGCAGAACAGAGGCAGGAAGAGGAGGACTTCCTTAGCTCTCAAGGCCCCCTTTATCCAGACAGTGTTCCTGCGTGCCCGCTGATCACACAGGAAGAGGAGGAGGAGGAGGAAGATTGTGTCAGTATGGAGGTGGAGCCTGGCACTCAGCATCAGCAGCAATCTTTAAGGCATCAGTCCCAAGAAACACATGGACTTGTACGTGGCTGGGAGGAGGTGGCTGCGGACCATGTCGTCCTTAGTGACCCAGAGGACTCCGGACCGAATGCCTCAGCAAACCTACGCTGCATGGCCTCCCTGATCCTGCAAAGCCTGCGTAAGGATCCTCGTATTCGTGAGATCAAGGAGAAGGACCAATACTGGCCGGCAACCCTCCTTGATCCACGTTACAAGGGTAAGGTTGCGGACCTTATCTTGCCATCGCAGAGGGAGCAGAGGATGAAACATCTTCAGGAGGCCTTGCAGAAAGGTCTGTGCAACGCGTTCCCAGAGACTGGGAGGTTACAAACTCCTGTTTCTGGACAACGTGTTGCTGAGGCTTCGGTCAGTCAAAGAAGGAGCGGTGGAGAAGGTGGCCGTCTGACCGATGCGTTCAGACAATTTTTTGGTCTGCAGCCCCAAGGTATGATCAGTTCCAGCAACCATCGCCAGCGTCTGTTTTACATGGTGCAGGAATACCTAGGGGCAAGATCTGACTTGGACACCTTTCCCACCGAAAATCCTCTGGGTAACTGGGTCTTGAGGATGGATCACTGGCCAGAGCTTGCACAGTATGCAATTGAGCTACTGGCCTGTCCTGCATCCACCGTTCTTTCGGAACGCACATTCAGTGCTGCTGGAGGCTTTGTAACCGATCACAGGGTGTGTCTGTCCACCGACTCGGTCGATCGACTGACCTTCATAAAAATTAATCAGTCTTGGATCACCACCAGCTACCAAGGACCTGATGCTGATGTAACCAAATAATTTCTTTTGAAATCTCAGATCCCTTCAAAGACTGCCTATGCTGATGCTGAGTGACTATCCCTGAGTAATTATCCTCTTCCTCCTCAATCATCACGCTGATAGCTTGTAAGAACATTTTTGGTTCTGGGCGCCACCACCAGTGCCTAAGGCCCAATTTTTCAGCCCCTGTTTAACAGGGGCGTGTAATTACAATTTTTGATGCAATACTTTGCAGCAGGGCTCGTTTCTGCGTTACAACTAGAGTATCTGTGAGGGGTTGCAGTGTTGTGGCACCAGCACCAGTGCCTAAGGCCCAATTTTTCAGCCCCTGTTTAACAGGGGCGTGTTATTACAATTTTCTATGCAATACTTTGCAGCAGGGCTCATTTCTGCGTTCCAACTAGAGTATCTGTGAGGGGTTGCAGTGTTGTGGCACCAGCACCAGTGCCTAAGGCCTAATTTTTCAGCCCCTGTTCAACAGGGGCATGTCATTACAATTCTTGATCTAATATTTCACAGCAGGGCCCATTTCTGCACCCACCAAGAGCGAGTGAGGACTTACAGTGTTGTGGCACCACCACCACCAAAGGCCCAATTTTTCTGCCCTTGTTCAACAGGGGCATGTAATTACAATTCTTGATCTAATATTTCACAGCAGGGCCCATTTCTGCACCCACCAAGAGCGAGTGAGGACTTACAGTGTTGTGGCACCAGCACCACCACCACCACCACCAAAGGCCCAATTTTTCTGCCCTTGTTCAACAGGGGCATGTAATTACAATTCTTGATCTAATATTTCACAGCAGGGCCCTGTGAGGGCTTACAGTGTTGTGGCCACAACAACACCTAAGGCCCAAATTTCTGCTGAGTATATAGGGCAGGCCCCTACTTTCAAACATCTAACTTACAAATGACTCCTACTTGCAAACGGAAGGAGACAACAGGAAGTGAGATGAAATCTACAACTAGGAAGGGAAATTCTCTCCTGTAAGAGTTAATATGGGAAAAACATTTCTCCTTTCCACTGATGCTTTCCAATCCTTGTTCCACAAAAAACCCAAATTTTCAAAAAACATTTGTCATTGGGACAAAAAGTGAGGTGAAATCTTCTGAAGAGGAGGAAAGACAGCAAAACAAATGTCACAGGGGTGATAACCCTTCCCTATGTTTTCCAAAAAGCTTAAAAAAGATTTTTTGGCTGGAGCTAAACACGTTCAAAATTTACCCGTTAAAAATTACAAACAGATTCTACTTAACAACAAACCTACAGTCCCTGTCTTGTTTGCACCGCCTGTATACTGTTGTTCAGAGTATATAGGGCCTGGTGGCCCCACACCTTTCCTTATTTTAATTTGGGTGCGGGGGTTCCCCTTAATATCCATACAAGACCCAAAGGGCCTGGTAATGGTCTGGGGGGTACCCATGCCGTTTGTCTCACTGATTTTCATCCATATTGCCAGGACCCGACATTACATTAAACCCGCAAGCAGTTTTAAATGAGATTTTTTCCTTTAAAAATGACATTTTGTGCAGGGACTGTTCTAAACACGGGAAACATGCGCCACTTTACAGGCATACTATAGACACACCCCAGGTACGATATTTAAAGGAATATTTCACTTTTTTTTTTTTTACTGTAAGCATCATTAAAATCACTGCTCCCGAAAAAATGGCCAATTTTAAAAGTTTTTTTGCATCGATACAAGTCCCCTGGGGTAGGACCCGGGTCCCCAAACCCTTTTTAAGACAATACCATGCAAATTAGCCTTTAAAATTAGCACTTTTGATTTCGAACATTCGAGTCCCATAGACCTCAATGGGGTTCTAACGTTCGTGCGAATTTTCGGTCCGTTCGCAGGTTCTGGTGCGAACCGAACCGGGGGGTGTTCGGCTCATCCTTACTCATTATTAACTCCTTCACTTCCCATACCTATGTGATCAGGCCATGGATCTCCATAACACAGGTTCGGTCCTGGTTGCTACTGGAAATCGACTACTTGGGAGGGAGCCAGAAAATATCCCCGCACTACCGGAGCACCTGTCACCTTACCAGGTATCACACCTAATGACTGGTTGCTTAGTGTCTTGAACTTGTGCTTGGTTACTCTTAGCAACAGGATTTCTCTTCCTTGTCTTGCTGAGTTAACCCTTTTGTATCAATGTTACTTCATACCCCTTTTGTGCCTTACAGACCCTGGTTCTTTAGATATGCCAGAACCCACTTGCATCCATTTGAAGAACTTCAGACCAGGCTTGGAACAATTGATGTAACTTTACTAAAAAGTAAGGATGAGCTCTGGCATGTTCGCATGCTGCACGTGCCGAGCCCACCAGGAACTCAGCACTGCACAGCGCTAATCACAAGCAGTGAGACATTTCCCGATGTGCGGCTGCAGAGATCGGGAAATGTCTCAGTGCCTGTGATTAGCGCAGCGCATTGCCGACTTCCTGACGGGCTCGGCACGTGCAGCATGAGAACACGCCGGAGCTCATCCTTACTAAAGAGACTTAAACATTACAATCCAATATGAACAAGTCCAATCCCTAATCCTAATTATAGATGTGTGGCTGAAACTTTATGAGGTGGTAGTCAATGCTGGTATTCTCCATTGCCTGGATGTCCTCTGGAACCCCCCAGTGCCTTCAGTGCACTGCAAGGCGCAGCAGTCCTAGAACCTCGTGTTGAGTTGAGAGCTGTGAAATAGCTGGAGAATACATGCTATGTTTGGGCCTCTCTGTTCTTTCCATGCAGACAGCAGCTCTCTTTGCCCTTCCCCTTTTATTTTTTACAGCACAGGGAGAGGGCAGAGCTCAAAAAGACTGGGAACTGTAAAGAACTGCCTGGGCAGCCTGTCTCTCTTGATAACAGAAAACATTTCCCCTGTAAACAACCTGCCTACACACTAATTTTAAGTGCTAAAAACATTGTTGTCCATTCAATTACATACTGTATATGCAGAGTTGCATTAGTTTTTGCAGGCAATTTCTGCTGTTTGGTGTACAGTACACATCTGAATGGTTCTTTAGCAATTCCTGGGTCCTGAGGATACATTGTAATTGTTTTTTTTTTCTGAAAAAAAGTCAAGACGTTTTAAAAAGGCCATTAAACCATCCCATAAAATATGAGAAATAGATTCCATGTATGATTAGGTTAAAACAAAACTCCTCAGCCTCTGAGCTTCATTCAGGTAGCTCAACTGGGTGAGACCAAATGTTAATATCACTATGTCGTTCTGTCCAAGTTTTGTGTCCTCAGCTAGCTTTCCATAGTAGTGAATCCAGAAATAAAATAATCAGCATTTTTTTCACATACTGTAGCTTGGTGCTGCATACAGTTGATGGCATCAGAAAATGAACACGGAAAGCACATAAAAACCTAAATAAAGTAAAAGGTAGTTTAAAAGTACTTTAACTTATCATCATCATTTTAAATCTGATTTTTGTTAAATCTCTGCCTGGAGATCCGCTTTTATTCAGAGAGGTCAGTGTTCCTGTTCTCTGCAGGGCAGGTTACCTCTAACAATGTGCCTATTACCATCTGCAAAACCCTGATAACAGATCTGTACTACATACAACTCCTATGACAGCTGCTATCTGCATTGTTTTTAAGTCTTTGAAAAAGAGTTATTTTTTAAGGCTTGAAACACAGTTTAAATTTTGATTTTACATGCAAAAATGTATGTTAAATAAATGAATATTAAACAAACACTGATGCTTTCGCATATAATTCATTATTTACAATTAAGATGACAGTTTGTACAACATTGTTAATGTACCCGTAGAAGTACAATAGAAGAGACCACGCAATGACTTTTGACCAAAGGGATTTAAGTTTTATTTGGAGCCTAGGGTCACTGAGATAAGACTACATATACAGGCAGCTGAGGGGAAATCAAAAAATAAAGTCTCTGACTCTGAATCTTGTAAAACCTTTGTAAATTGTGACATCCGGATTGTTGTTTGGTCTTCAGATTAGTTGAAATCAGTATAAGCCCATGCTCAAGAAAAAAGGCTAAAAAGTGCTTATCTGTCTGCTGAATGCACAGTAAAGTCAAGACTGATGGCTGTCTTTCAATATATAAGGGAAGGTGGGATTCACAGATATGCTGCTTTATAGAAACTTACCAAAAAAAAAAATTATATATATATATATATATATATATATATATATATATATATTGTACATATACAATATATATTTATATACATAAACTCATAGGTGTTCAAAACAAGCATGGAAATAATTGTTAGGTTGCGGGCTACAGCCCACCTTTCTTAACCACTTGCCGACTGCCCCACAGCAGATTTACTACTATAGGGCTTCGGTGCTGTGCAGAATCACGTACATATACGTGATTCTGCACTTCTGGGTATTGGGCACGAGTGCACACCATCGGCAGCTTGCTTCCACTGTGATTTTACACAGCGGGAGCTGATCACCCGCTGGTCAATCGTTACACTGACAGAATGCCAGTCTGCCTATGTAAACAAGGCAGATTGTCATTCTGTCAGTACAGAAGACGTAGATCCTGTGTTTTTGTAAAGCCTTCCAGTAGTAAAAGCACCTCCCCCATTACACTGAAACATTAGAGAGGGCACACGGTTAACCCTTTGATCACCCCTGATGTTAACCCCCTCCCTGCCAGTGTCATTAGTACAGTGACAGTGCATATTTTTAGCACTGATCACTGTAATAATGTCACTGGTCCCCAAAAAAGTGTCAAAAGTGTCCGTTAGGTGTCAGTTAGTTATCTGTTCACCACATAATCCCAGTCCCTCCGCAAGTCGCTGATGGCCACCATTACTGGTAAAAAAAAAAATCTATAGTTTGTAGATGCTATAACTTTTACGCAAACCAATCAATATGCGCTTATTGAGATTTTTTTTTTTTTTTACCAAAAACATGTAGTAGAATACATATTGGCCTAAATTGAGGAAGAAATGTATTTTTTACATTTTTTTATTGGATATGTTTTAACCTCCCTGGCGGTATTCCCGAGTCTGGCTCAGGGTGGAATTTCAGAACCAAAAGGGGCAACCCCGAGCCAGATCGGGATCATATTGCAGGATCCAGGAAGAGCTTACTTACCTTGTCTCCTGGATCCTGTGATGTCTCCCCGAAATGTGAGCGGCTCGTCCGCCGCTCGATTCATCACAGAGCTGGGCTCCGTTCCCTGCGAGCGTTGCGACGCACGGGGACGGGGAACGGTGCCAAATTCAAAAAGTGAAACACACACAATACATACAGTATACTGTAATCTTACAGATTACATTACTGTATGAAATTATTTCACATCCCTTTTGTCCCTAGTGGTTTGTCCGGTGCCCTGCATGCAATTTTATATTAAAAAACTGTCCTTTCTACCTGGAAACTGGAGATTGTCCATAGCAACCAAAACCGTCCCTTTACATCAAAAGTGGTTTTAGACCAGCTAGAAAACAGCGATAATAAATTGGAATCACTCGCAGAATTGAGCAATAGTGATATGTGTGGAAATTCGTCATCAAACACTGAAAAGTAATGACAGCGACAATTCTGCAACTGAGCAAATTTCAATTTTCAAGTTTTTGATTTGATTACATTATTGAATAATTTTTATTATTATTATTATATTATTATTAGGTATAATTATTTATAGTTATTTATTTTATTATAATTTAATAATTATAATTATTAAATATAATTATATTGTATTGCAAAAAATGGCCTGGTCAGGAAGGGGGGTAAACCTGACAAAGACACAAAACATTATTCTAGCAACCTGAAATTTCACCCCAATCTCTGTGGATAACCAATAGTCATAATACACCTCTGTATACATAATGCTTGACTATCAAGGTGAATGGCAAAAAAAACTACTAGCTAAGCAAACCCCCACCATCACTAATGGTATGGAGGTTGGATTACCAGGTGCTGTGGTTCCCCTCCCTTCTGGGTCACATGTTCTCCCTCCCCCTGCGTCACAGTCTGTCAATTCAAGACAACTCCCAGGTGGCCATAATGGACCCCCTGTGAGATTCAGACAAGGACCACACCAGTCTCCCTATAGACGAGGTGGTGGTGGTAGGGGGGACCTCATCTAATCATCCATCTATGTTGCCACAACGTCCCCGTGGGATGGGTGGTCCTAACCATGGTGGACGGGGTCGCGGTAATAGTTATGCTAATACTGGACCAATGCAGGTTCGACCCTTTGGGGGTAGATCTCATGGCCTGTATAACATCTATGGTGAGGGTTCTTCATCCCCCCGCGCTTTTGATCTTGGACCTTATACTGATTATGGACATGGCCCTGATCATAGGCCTAGACAAGGCTATTATGATGGTCAGATACAGGATTTTCAGAATTTCGTACCTGTGAATGTTGGAAGAGGTAACTTTGATTACAATATTAGCACTTCTATTCAGTTTTACCCCCTACGCGACCTTGAGGGTCCTTTAATTAATTTCAACAATACGGAGGGTGGGAGTGTAACTGCTTCATCGCATCACCTTGGATCTGCAAATCAAGTTGATCTAGGCAATCCAGGTCCATCTGGTTCTAACCACCAACAATGGGGTTTTCACAGGCCAAATCAGGGCATCAAAAGGTCGGTAGACCAAAGAGAGGATCTAGAGGGGCAAGGCGACTGCAATCAAAAAAGGAAAAAACCTTAACCAGCGATGGGATATTTAATTTGAGTTCAGTCACTTTAAATGACTCTGAGAAATTCATACTTAATAAAGGTCTTAAATTTGCACCTCCTCGTGGATTAAATAAGTTTCAAACGTACATGGACGTACATAAATTTGTACGTAAGGTAAATATTAAAAGGTACATGGCTTCCAAGCCCACCCAGGATGTTGGGACCATTTCTAATGAGTTCCGCCACTCTGGGCTTTCTAATGCCTCCCTTTTTAACCCCCCTGGGGCTATGGCCCCCTCCCTGAATGTTTTTAGGGATTTAATATTAAGGGATTTGGAACAATTGCCCCTTAAAAGAGTGAAATGCAATAGTGACATGGTGTACGGTCTTAACTCTTTATGTGAGAATAAGAACTTAGTGATTAGACCAGCGGACAAAGGGGGGGGGGAATTATTATTTTAGATAGGAAAGATTACCTTGCCGAGATGTCTAGAATCTTGGGTGACCGAGATACTTATACCCCTCTTAGGTCCGACCCTAAGGCCCAGTATAAGGAGGAATTAGAGGTGTTAATACAGAATGGTTTTGAACAGGGCATTCTAAACAGTAAAGAGAGATTACACCTAGTACCTAAGGATCCATGTACTCCGATGATTTATTATCTGCCGAAAATCCACAAACATCCTACCTGCCCCCCCGGGATGCCCTATTGTTAGTGGCATTGATTCTAATACATCCCGGGTGGGCAGATATATAGATTTTTATTTACAACCACTGGTCACTAAAATGCTCTCACATCTGAAGGATTCTCGTCATGTAATCAATTTACTTGCTGAGTATACCACTAACCCAGGGTGGTGGTTAGTAACAGCTGATGTTACATCATTATATACGGTAATACCACTTCATTTGGGGCTATTTGCAGTGGAATATTTTCTGAGGCGAGACTCTGAACTGTTTGATGAACAAATTTGTTTCATTATGCAACTGCTTCATTTTCTGGCCACTCGGAACTACTTTTGGTTTGGGGGTCAGTTTTACAGGCAGGATAGAGGGGTCGCTATGGGGGCTAAATATGCCCCTAGTTTGGCGAACCTCTTTATGGCCCTATGGGAGGAGGATGTCATCTATGCCCACCGGAGGCCTCAGGTGGTGTTATGGGTTAGATACATAGATGACATCCTCCTCCTGTGGGATGGTGGTCGAGAGGACTTGGATTCCTTCATGAGTAAGCTGAATGCCAATGATCGTGGCATTCGGCTCTGTTATGAGGCTAGCCAAACTGAGATCCATTTTTTGGATTTAAGAATTGGGGTCAAGGATGGCCAGTTTACTACGGCTACCTTTTTTAAAAATACGGATCGCAATTCGTACATACCCACTGACAGCTGCCACCATGAGGCCTGGTTAAGATAAAAAGTCAACCCATACATCTGAAGCGTAACTGCATTGATTATTTTTACTTCAGGCTGACGTTTTGATTAAACGCTTTCTTGAGAAGGGTTACCCTGAGGCTTCCCTTAAGAGCACACTGGATGAGGTTGCATCTTTGGATAGGAGTGTTTTATTGAAAAGTAAAGCACCCAACCCGGATAGGATACCATCTATTCCCTTTATAACCACTTACTCCATACGGCATAGAAATGTGGCTAAACTCATTAGGAGGCAATGGCATGTCCTTACGAATGATCATGTATTGGGTAATGTCCTTCCAGCTAAGCCACAGGTGATTTATAAGGGTGCTCCCTCTCTTAGAGGTAGAGTGGCCCCGAACGTTCTTGATCCCCCTCTAGCTAAGAAAGGGTTTTTCGAGTATATGACTGGCTTCTTTCAATGTAGGAGGTGTAGGGTGTGCTCCCTTAGTGGTTGCACACATAGAAGAACACATAGATTTGTCTCCATCAGTACCTTGGCAGAATTTGAGATTAAACCATTCATTACGTGCTCCACTGAACAGGTTGTCTACCTTCTCCAATGCCCTTGTGGGCTACAATATGTTGGGAGGACGAAGTGCCCCCTTTCTGTCAGGCTTAATGAGCACATAACCAATATTCTAACAGGCTTCCCTAAACATCCAGTTTCTAGGCACTATCTTGAGGTTCACAATCGAGATCCTGCCAAGACGATTTTTTTGGGGATTGATAAATATACCCCCCATTGGAGGGGGGGTTCCCTAACACGTGGGATCTCTAGATTGGAGATGGCCTGGATATACAAATTAAAATGCTACACCCCTTTGGGCTCAATGTTGAGGTAGATCTTAATGCCTTTATAGACAATTCATGAGTATCCTATTCCCATTTCTGTAAACTTGATGTGAACCTTTGGTGGCTATACCTTAATATTAATTTTATCTGAGTTTATGTTATTCTGAAATTAATTCTATTATTGTTGGTTAATCCTGGATTAGTTTAGCTTTAGTACTTGCTTTTTCTCTATTTTTATATTGTTATTCATATCATTATTTATATATTTTTATTCATTATACTTTTTTGTCTGGTACTGTGCCAAATTATAGTGATTATTACTTTTTTAATAGTGTCTGTATGACATTTTTTTCCCATCCACTTATTGTTATTCTAGGTAGTTAATCAATTTTTTATATATTTACCTTTTTTACTTCTCCACTAGATGGCGTAGTGGGATATCTATTTATTTGGCTGGTTTCTTATGAACGCCACATTTTATATTGTTTTTTAGATACATTTATTTATGTCCCTTTGAACTTTCATCTTAGTCCCCTTTGTATTATTTTTCTAGTCTTGCCGTTCATTATTATTATTTTTTATCATTAATTTTCAACACATCTGTTATGCTTTTATTTATTTCCTGCTTCTGAATAGGAGTTTTGGTGCTGCCACTTGAGCTTCACAATGAGACATGGTTTCTGTGTGTTATTTATAGCGATGAGTCAGTGAGTCGCCCGTTCCCTAGACAATGTCTTTCTAAGACGAAACGTACGTCGGATGGTTGACGTACTGACATCATCGGTGTCATCTCGTCTTGAATGGGTGTCTGCAGGCCGGCCCGCTACCATTTTACCTTCGTTTTATGCTTATATCTACATTGTTTGCGTAAGTGTAAACCTTTTTTTAAATAAAATCTGTGTTAACTGATTCACACTATAGGGATCCATTTTTTCATTATTTTGGGTCTTCCTTGCTGATTGCCCTTATCCACTGGACGGAGCCTTCCTGCTTTTCTCCCTCCCACGGCGAGGTCGGATCAGGACGTCTCCATCGAACGGACATCTAATTCCATTGCAAGCTGATTTGCAGCTTGCCTTTGGTAAGCGTGTATTGCTTTTGGTGGTGGATTTTTCACTTGGTGTTATCTGATGAGCTTCATTGCACCTATTATTGGATACCATCTTGGTTCTTTGGGACTTTTTATTTCCACACTGGGATTTACAAACATTATTTTTTGTTCATTTTATTTTATCTGACTTTTCAGGACAATATTTTTGTTTACATTATTGTCAGATGCTTGCCCTTTAGAGATATTGGCTGTCATATATATACATTTCATTGCATATTTTTTCACTTATGGTTTAGCACAGTTCATTTTTTTGTTTTATAACATGGTAAACATTGCTGCTATACAACTACAACAATACAATCCTTGGAATTCATAAAGACCGGAGAAGTCAGATTTAGTGAAATTGTCTCATGTTTGCATTTTAAAAGTGGTGCAGCATGCACCAAATTAATGTACCTTCCACATAACGTCAGAAGGGGGCAGTACCCGATACCCATTCACATAGGGAGGGGGCGGGATCAAGGGGCTTCCAGATTCTGATTAAGGCGGCTTCCAGATTCCGAAAAGGCCCCTGCCCGCAGACCCTGACAACCACAGCCCAGGGTTGTCAGGAAGAGCCCCTTGTTCCCATCAACATGGGGACAAGGTGCTTTGGGGTGGAGGGGTAGAGACCCCTCCACCCCAAAGCACCCACCCCCCCATGTTAAGGGCATGGTGTGGTTCAGGAGGGGCTCACTCATTCCCTCCCCTTTTATGACCTGCCAGGCTGCATGCTCGGAAAAGGGTCTGGTATAGATTTATAGATTTTATTAAGCTGTCAGCGGGAAAATCCATTGACAGCTGATGACTCATCAGATGTAATGGACGCCACGGCCAGGACCATTTTGCCCTGGGACGCATCATTGTTGTGGGGCCCAAAGCAGCTGCCTCAAACTTGCCAACTATCCCAGTTTAAATTCCCTTATCCCTTGAAGTTTTAGTCCTGTGCAGTGTAAAGTGTAAAGTTTTGTTGCTGCTGCCCTATTGCCATGTACAGATGACTCACCTGCAGACCCTGTGTTTACATGTAAATAACCTACATTGATATGTAAATAGCGGCAGCATTAATATGTAAATAGTCGCAGACTGGCGGCATTGATATGTAAATAGAGGCGGCATTCATATGTTTATCATGTCCCCCTGAGGTCATATCCACCATCACGCATGCTTGAAAGTCCTGCCTACAACTATAGTCATTAAGCCTAACATCAGCCTGTTATGCAAATGTAAGCAAATTGGAGGTGGAATCCTTCTTCAAAAGAACATGGTGCCACAGCACCCTGAATTTTGGTGCATGTGAATACGTACATCTCAGCCGATGCATGAGGGTGTCATTAACAATTAATGGCACTTCTGTGTATCTGCGTATCTGCTAAAGGGCAGCATGTTTCTGTGGTGTCAGGAAAGCGATTTTGCGTGTATTTCCGACACTAGGGATGAGCCGAACAGCCCCCGGTTCGGTTCGCACCAGAACATCCGAACATGCAAAAAAGTTAGTTCGAATACCGTTATGCCGTGTACACACGGGAGGACTTTTCGGCATCAAAGGTCCGACGGTCTTTCCGACGGACTTTCGACAGACTTTGACGGACTTCCGACGAACTTGCGAATGGACGGACTTGCCTACACACAATCACACCAAAGTCCGACGTATTCGTATGTGATGACGTACGACCGGACTAAAATAAGGAAGTTGATAGCCAGTAGCCAATAGCTGTCCTAGCATCGGTTTTTGTCCGTCGGACTAGCATACAGACGAATGGATTTTTCGACCGGACTCAAGTCCATTGGAAAGATTTGAAACATGTTCCAAATCTAAAGTCCGTCTGATTTTTGACTGAAAAAGTCCGCTGCAGGTCTGATGAAGCCCACACATGGTTGGATTGTCTGACGGATTCGTCCCGTCGGACCAGTTCAGTCTAAAAGTCTGCCGCGTGTACACGGCATTAAAGTCTATGGGACACGAACGTGAAAAATCAAAAGTGCTAATTTTAAAGGCTTATATGCAAGTTTTTGCCCTAAAAAGTGTTTGGGGACCCGGGTCCTGCCCCAGAGGATCAATGCAAAAAAAAGTTTTCAAAATGGACGTTTTTTAGGGAGCAGTGATTTTACTGCACTGGATGCTGCAGAGTGTATGTGTATATATATATATATATATATATATATATATATATATATATATATATATATATATATATATATATATATATATATATATATATATAAAATCAAATACACCGCCTGAAGTAGATTAGAAATAGTACACCATGGAATGCAGTGTAGACTCTAGATCTAGGCTACACTAACTGGATGCAGAGTTATATATATATATACACACACACACACACACTAGACTGACTGTATATATATTTACACTGACCACTAATGTAATAGGAGCATTCAAAGTAACCACCAATATGGGGTGCTGTGTGTACATTAATGAGGAAAAAAATGAACTTAAATGATTTTAGCAAATGGCTGCAATATAACAAAGAGTGAAAAATGTAAGGGGGTCTGAATACTTTCCGTCCCCACTGTGTATATATATATATACATACATATACATATATACAGTGTGGTCGGAAAGTATTCAGACCCCCTTCAATTTTTCACTCTTTGTTATATTGCAGCCATTTGCTAAAATCATTTAGGTTCATTTTTTTCCTCATCAATGTACACACAGCACCCCATATTGACAGAAAAACACAGAATTGTTGACATTTTTGCAGATTTGTTAAAAAAGAAAAACTGAAATATCACATGGTCCTAAGTATTCAGACCCTTTGCTCAGTATTTAGTAGAATACTAAAAAGGAGAAGGACCATCCATTTGGACCATAGATGCTGCCATCATCCCTGAATATAGGAATAAAAAATACCCCCAACAGCGAATATGGGATTTTAAAGGCAACCAAGTAGTAAAAAGACAGTTTTATTGAATACAAAAACACATATACAAAAATCAATACAAAATACAAATTTATCATATAGAAATATTCAAACCACTAAAAGCAATGGTGTGAAATAGTCGCTGAAGTCTTCCACACAGCCCTACACGTTTCGGGACTCTGTAACTGTAAGTTGTCCCTTCGTCAGGGGTAATTTGTGGAGAAGAATCACACTATTGGGTTGGAAAAGAGTATATCAAAGGTTTGTTGCATAAATATATATCATAATTGCTCAACATTAGGAACACCATTCGGAAATGCAAATACATAATGAGAACACATACCCAGACAAATCACAATTGGAGTCTCACTGCCCAATCCGCAGCAGTGGCTGCGTCCTGCAAACCCCCAGGATGCAAAGAGGAAACTGGGGTGTATAGTTGGCCCAACCTTATCCACACTAGTCCTCCCAGGGACCACCAAGGAGGCAAAAACCACCGAGCGGGACACTGTCCCAAATATGGACCGGAATAATATCTGAAAAAAAAAAAAAAAAAAAAAAATATATATATATATATATATATATATATATATATATATATATATATATATATATATATATATATATATATATAAAAAACACCCCATAAGGTCAGAAAGATGTATCTGAAGTTTGACAGTGTAATCTTCAAGCCTGATAGTGAAGCCAAAAAACATTGTCCTACCTCAAAAAAGGAAGGTAAAAAAACCCAGGGAGGAAGAAAGAACCGGTGGCAAATATACAAGCTGGAATGCAGTATATAATCGAGGTAGAGTGCTTGACTAGCCTAGCATCACATGGGGGGGGAGAGAGAGGGGGGTTCTGTAAATAGCAGATCAACAACATCAATAAATTGTAGATAAGCATCCCTCAGTGTAAAAGGTGTGCTGCGGCAAACAGCCCAACCACTGCACCGCAGTTCGGGACAGTGACACTCACTTGTGTCTGTCATGGCTTTTAAAAGGGCTCCAGGAGGTGACGTGAGACGCGGTGCCGCTACAATGTGTACCAGGAAACTAGGCGTCAAATCAGGTTGCATAGCAAAGTACAACAAAACAGATCTTGGGAATTAGGAGGCAGGCTCAGAAGAGGGGAAGGGTTGGGGAAACAGAAGCCCAACACAATACATGTATCAATAGCAAGATCAATGGGACTGAGAGAAATAAAATCATCTCACATGTCCCCCAAATGGGGGAAATGCCAACGGCATCCAGAAGAGGACTCTGAACCAGCGCTGCACAGTGCCCCCCGCAGGAAGACCTGTGAGGGGAGTCCTGCAGCGCCAGTCCGATGCAGGGAGGCAGCCAATTGGGCACGTCACCTGGCGGGCCGAATTAACCATCCAACAGATACACTCCACGGCCCTCAAGATAAGGGCCCCACGGGGGTCAAAGATACTCAGGGGTCCACCTGCACTGGGCGGGACAAGGGAAGGTCAATAGATGTAAATACCATACACGGCCACACGCTACGGCCAAGGCAGGAGAACCCAAGGGGTCATAAGACAACTAAATACATACAGCATGAAAGGACATAAAAGGGTAACAACAAAGAAGGCAAGCTTAATGGACAAGAACTAAGTGAATATAATAGATAACAAATTGGCACAGGCAGTTATTCCTTCTCACATCCTCCCGAGGAAAAACCCTCCAAAAAGGGTCTGTAACTGAGTTGTTCGTTTAATCCAGGGGGTGAGGTGGCAGCAAGGTCCACAATCCAGCGAGTCTCTCACTGCAAAAGGACCTTGTTCCAATCCCCACCCCTAGGACTAGGATGAAGTCTGTCCAAAATGAGGAACTAAATCCCCGGGAAGATGCCATGATGCTTGTTAGCAACATGCCTTCCCAGAGGGAGATCAGGGTTAGCTTTCTTCAAAGATGTAATATGTCTAGAGGCTCATGCACAGAATTTTAACTTAGTTTTATCAACATAAAAATGTTGACATTGACAGGTAAGAAGGTATACCACCCCCTCGGTTTTGCAGTTGAAAAAGTGATGAGGTTTATGTGGTCGTCCGTTAGGAACTGTTTGGTATTCATATAGTGACATACCGGGCATCCCCCACAGGTGAAAGTCCCCAATCACCTACAAGGATTGTTACGGAATTCACCCACAAATTCACTGTGGACTAACTGGTCCCTCAGCAAGCTTGTGCGGCGGTAGGTGATTGCCGGGCATTCAGATATATGCGGACGTAAAGTGGAATCAGCATATAACAACTGCCAATGCCTATTAAGAATTGACTAAACTGATTGATGTTGGTTACTAAACCTAGTGATGATCCTCACTACCGAGGGGTCGTCGGTTTTGGTTTTGTGGTCAAATAGTAATTTGCGTCTAGTCTGTCCATTAGCACGCCTGAACACCTTCTTCAGAGTGGTATGGGAATACCCTCTGCGAAGAAGCCTGTCTCTCAGGGCGGCTGCTTCCCGTAGATATGATTCATGATTGGAGCAATTCCGTTTTATCCTTAAATATTGGCTGTATAGGATTGCACGTAGGAGAGGCTGGGGGTGAGAGCTGGAGGCGTGCAGTATAGTATTTCCTGCTGTGGGCTTACGGTACAGTCCACTAGAGAGGCTGCCATCCTTGTTCTTAGTTATGGTGGTATCGAAGAACGTAACACTGGTCTCACTGTGAGTAACAGTGAACTTCAGATTGAAATTGTTTAATTGCATCAAGCCAATGCATTCCTCCAGCTCCGCCTCCAAGCCCTCCCACAGTACCAATATATCGTTGATATATTGGAACCAAGCCGCCACATGTTGGGTATGGAGTCTGAAGGATTCATCGGAAAGAAACGACTACTCCCATTCCCCCAGGTACAGGTTAGCGTACGATGGGGCACCCGATGTCCCCATCGCAACGCCCTGTACCTGGAGGTAAATTCACATAATTTTTTGTCGTCTCTGTGTGTCTGTGAAATAACACGTCTAATCACGGCCAGCCCTAGATGATGGGGGATGGAGCTGTATAGAGCTTCTATGTCAATAGCTCCTAATAAGCACTCCCATGATATGTGCAAGCCTTCTAGACTTTGTAAGAGGTGAATCGTGTCTTGCACGTATGAGGGTAAGTTCTCTACAAAAGGTTTAAGATAGGTGTCAACATAGAGACTCAAATGTTCGGTGATAGCACCATTCCCAGAGACTATAGGTCTTCCTGATGGAGTTACCAGGTTCTTGTGGACCTTTGGTAAACAATAGAAGGTCGGCGTCCTAGGATATTTGATGCGCAGGAACTCCCAGGTATCTTGATCTATGATTCCCTGGGAGAATGCTCCATCCACCAGGGCATAGAACTGGGTTTCAAATTTGGAAACACTCGCTCTGGGAATTATTTTATACCAGTCTCTGTTCGCCAGAACTTTATTGCACATTGTCCTATATTGCTCGTTACACATAATGACAATGTTGCCCCCTTTATCAGATGGCTTGATCGTAAGGGAGTGGCATTGCTTCAAATTTTCCAGGGCGAGTAATTCAGGAGGGGATAAGTTGCCAGCCCTTCTTTGTATTTTCAATTTCTTGATGTCTGCCATGACAGAGGAGACAAAAGACATCAGATTGGAATTAGAATTGAGAGAAGGAAATTTATCAGATTTATTTTTCAACTTTTTCAACCGAGGGGGGGTGCTTCAAGCGTCAATTGTTCCTGGAGGAGGAGAGAATTTAAATTTATAGTGTCAATTAAATCTAATGAGTTCTGTTCCTCTAATAAGGATAGTAAAACATCAAGGTCCTTGTTCTGCTGGTTGGGAGGGATTTTGGATTTCTCCTTGTCCTTGGAGAACATACTTCTAAATAACAACTTTCAGGTGAACAGATTCAAATCCTTTTTTTTATAATTCCTTTTTTTTTCCAAAAATAAGCGTTACAATTCAGTAAACACTACAAAGAAACATCATACAGCTTATGTGTATATAATAAAAAAAGTCGTTGACAAAGTCAGTTGCCAATACAAAAGTGTACAGTAACATTTCCCTTGGTTACACGATCTGTGAGTGCATATGTGGGACACAAAAAGAGAATCAAACACAATAACTGTCTAAGTGTCCAACCGATAAGGTTTCCTGAGAATATCTCTTTTTAGAACGTTTAGATCGTATAACTACCATGACCAGATGGTGAATAAAATACAACACTCTCCACTGGCCAGGGATGAGACTCCCTAGAGAGCCAGCAGAGTCCAACCATGGGATACTAACAAAGTGCAATGCAGACCATGATATACAACATATCTGGCTAAACCTTCCCATAGCTAGAAAATTTTAAAGGGGGGGGGATAAAACAGAACAGGAAGAGAGGAGAGGTGTGGGGAGAGGAAAGGTAAAAGACCGAAGGAGAAGTGTGTACAAGAAGGGACAAGGGTAGAAAAAGAAGGAGAGAAAGGAAGAAAGAGAGGTAGAGACCAAGAACGGCAGCGAGGTCCCCCGGTCAAGCGGGGTCTCCAGACCAGGGATCATTCAGCCAATGCCACCTCACGGAGGTATGCCTCGGAGTAAATAAAGTGCTGCCACGGGCGCCACATCTCCCGATAGGCCTCCTCCCTGCCGTACAGAGTGGCAGTAAGATCTTCCATATCACGCAACTCATTAACCTTGGCGTACCACTGGATTTTCGTTGGTGGGGTCTCCGATCTCCAAGATAAGGGGATGCAAGCCTTGGCAGCATTCAGTAGCTGTATAGTAAGGGAAGCTTTATATTTCTTAATTGGTCGTCTAGAGAGGTGCAGCAGACACGCCCCAGGATCCCCTTCCAAAGTGGCACCCGTTAGATGTTCGATCGTGCGTGTCACCTCCCGCCAGTAGGGTTTGATCTTGGAACAGTCCCAAAAAATGTGGAGCATTGTTCCTTCCCTCATCCCACAGTGCCAGCAAAGACTTGGGACCTGCGGAAAAAACTGATGCAGAGTAGATGGCACTCTGTACCATCTTGTCAGAATTTTGTAACAGGTCTCCTGGACCCTGGAGGCCAGAGAAGATTTTTGGGCAAAATGCAAAATTTTTTCCCTCTGTGGTTCATCAAAGCGAACTCCTAAATGGTCCTCCCATTTAGAGAGGAAAGGGGGGATAAACCCCTCTGCCGGAGAGATCAGAGAGGAGTAGATAAAGGACAGAGAGTGACGTATGGGTTCCCTGCGGTGACATATTCGTTCCAATTCAGTAAGCGGGCGCGAACTGCCCAGAGTCCGTGCGCATCGGCGTAAGTAGTTACGTAGTTGGAGTCCACTCAAGAAGTCCAGTGGTGGGTTGGAACCTTCCAATCCGGCAGCCGCACTGAGCTGACCATTTAGTCCAAGAAATTCGTGAAGGTGTGGCCACCTTCCTTCCACCGACAGGGACCTGTAGATTGGGCCCTGGCAGCCAGGTGGGAAGTCTGGATTGCCCAAGATCGACACCATGGGGGATGGTGTGGGGGATACCGAGGTTTTGCGAAAGGTTTCTCTAGCGACCTGCAATGTGCTTCCTAGGGTAGGATGGTCGGCAAAGGCCTTTGGAATGGGGGTGGCTATCCACGGCCAGCTCTTGGCTGTGCCATCGGAGTCCTCCAACTCCATTGTTACCCACTGTTTTGCCTCCGCATGACAGTGCCAGTCAATTAATCTGGTAAGATGCGTTGCCCTATAGTAGGCTTTTATGTCTGGGAGTCCAACCCCTCCCCTTTGTTTTGCCATATGGAGTAATTGCAATTTAATGCATGGCTGCCGGTGCGACCAGACAAACTCCCGAAACAATGCGTCAATTCGCTTGAAAAAAGGGGGTGGAAGGCGGATGGGAAGGGCTTGAAGCAGGTAAAGCACCCTCAGTAGTCATCTTGATGGCGTTACAACGACCGAACCACGTTAAAGTAAGGGAGTGCCAGTGATGTAGGTCAGTTTTAAGACTATGAAGCAATGGGGTAAAATTTGCTTGCTAGAGATTGGCGGGGTCAGGGGTAATAGCTACTCCTAAATAGGGGATGGTGTTGGTTGCCCAATGGAATTGGTATTCTGAGCGTAATTGCCGGATTGTGTTCGAGCCCAATGTGATGTTAAGTAGGGAAGATTTAGTCATATTTATTTGAAAAAAGGATAGAGCCCCATATTCCTGCAAGGAATGGAGCAATATGGGGAGTGAGGCAAGTGGGTCTGTCAAGAAGAAAATTAGGTCATCAGCAAAAGCAGCAACCTTGTGAGCCCCGGAGGATTTGCGATAGCCAATAATGTGCGGGTTTGCCCGTATCGTACACAGCAGTGGTTCCAGGGTGAGTATAAAGATCAACGGGGATAAGGGACAGCCCTGTCTAGGTACCGTTTCGAATATTGAAATAGCCCGACCTAGTCTCATTAACCTTAACCGCGGCTGTAGGACAGGAGTAGAGTGACAAGATCCAGCTTAGCATCGAGGCGCGAAGACCAATATGTTCTAAGGTGGCCCTTACAAAAGTCCAATCCACCCGGTCGAAGGCCTTCTCCGCGTCTGTTGACAGCAGGAGAAGGTGTCGCCGTGATGTCCTGGCAGCATGGACAAGGTTAATCACCCTGATAGTGTTGTCGCGGGGTTCTCGCTGTGGCACAAAGTCTGCTTGGTCTTTGTGGATTAGGCTCGGTATATGTGGAAGTAACCTGTTTGTGAATATCTTGGCAAATAATTTCAAGTCAGTGTTCAGTAGAGCTATCGGCCGATAGCTCCCACATCGCAGTAAATCCTTCCCTTCCTTTGGGATGAGGGATATGTAGGCTCTAAGGGAGTCAATAGGGAAAGAATTGCCTTTGGTAATCGAGTTAAGTGCAGATACTAACGGTTTAGAGAGCGTCTCAAAGAAGGTCTTATAATAAGCTGGTGTAAGGCCATCAGGGCCTGGGGCTTTCTTTGGTTTTGAGCTTGCCAGCGCTATTCCCAGCTCCTCCACCGTAATGGGTTCCTCCATTTCCTCCAAAGCACTGGCCGGAAGGGATGGCATGCCCGAGGAGGCTAAGTACGTACAGGGGGTGAAACCCCCGGCAGAGTTAGGATCTGCGGGAGGGGGCCTGTCTAAGTTGTAAAGACCACTATAAAACGTTCGAAACTCCTCTGCCATGTCGGAGGATGTAGATACCTTCCGGCCGGGGGGGGACAGGATGTGGGAAATGTAGGTTTTGGTACGGGGGCCTCGTAGTGCCCTAGCCAAAAGGGAGCCCGGTTTATTGGAGAACTCATACATCGTACGTCGTGCCCATGCCAATTTCTCTTTCGTTTTGTGTAAAAGAAGTGAGCGAAGTTCTTCGCGTGCTTTGAGTAGCTCCTGGTAAGTGGAGCGAGCTAGACTGGCCTTATGGGAGCGCTCTAAGGTCTGGATCTGGAGGATGAGTTCGTCGGATCGACGAGTTCTCTCCCTTTTAAGACGGGTCCTGATACTGATTAGAATACCCCTGATAACCGTCTTATGTGCCTCCCACATCACTAAGGGGTTGGGGACCGAGGCTTCGTTTGAGGAGAAATATTCCTGTAACTTGGCCTGTACCTCCGCTCGTATCTCTTCAGATTGCAGCAAAGCCTCATTTAATCTCCACGAGGGTGGGGGTTTGGTCATTGGCCCCAATTGTAGCGTCAGGTGTATTGGAGCGCGGTCCGAAAAGGAGATGACATCAATAGTAGAGTCCACCACCCTTGCCAGGTCCTTATGAGACAGGAGCAGGTAGTCAAGTCGTGAATATGAATGATGGACTTGTGAAAAGTAGGAATAGTCTCTGTCTTGGGGGTGCAGAAAGTGCCACGGGTCTATCAGGCGCAGGGCGTGAAGGTCGGATTTCAACCGTTTAAGACGGGCATATGAAAGATGGGAAGCACCCCGAGAAGTGTCAAGCAAAGGGTCCATCACAAAATTCATATCGCCCCCAAAAACTAGCATCCCCTCTGAAAACTCCAGCAGCTGTGGTAGTAGCCCAGATAAGAATTGTCTATGGTCTATATTGGGGAAGTAAACATTGGCAAAGGTGACCTGCACATCGAAGACCTTTCCCTTAATCAAGAGATAGCGGCCCTGTGGATCTACCCGCTGCGCCTCAAACGTCCACTGTATAGACTTTGCGACCAAAATGCTAACTCCCTTAGACTTGGAGATGGGCGAAATACTGTGGTAGGCCGTTGGGAATGATCTGTTAGTCAGTTTAGGAATACGATCACCATGAAAGTGAGTTTCCTGTAGAAAGGCAATTTGGGTTTTGCTTCTGCGTAATTCAGCTAGAAGTTGAGAGCGCCTTTCCGGGACATTAAGGCCACGTACATTGAGGGAGGTTACCTTTAGAAGACCCATCGCGGCGTCTATTGCCCCGAGAGAACTGCTAATAGGATGAGGAGGGCAATCACCTTTAGCCCACGCTCCCGCCCAACCGGGGGACAACACCACCGAAAGAAAAAGAGGGGGAAGAGGTTAGAGATAAGAAGAGAAGAGATGGAGAAGTAGAGTGTGGTGGAGAGGAGAGGAAGGGGAAGTTGAAAGGAAAGAGCTAAACTTGTAATAGAATTACTCTGTGGACTCCCGGTTAACACCAATTAGTAACCGGGGGGCCGCCCTAAATGGGGGTGGTCAGTGCGGTGAGGACCGCTGGATATCAATTACATAAGTAACCTAGAGAAAAATACAAAGATATTTCCTACGGAGAGGAGGTGCACTAGGTAGAGACATTGAGAACCATATAAAGTGAATGTGACATTATAACCATCTTAAGAAAAAAAGGGGGAAAAGAATAAAAATAAACAAAAATAAACAACAACAAACCCCCCCATAACTCCAGTGCATTACTGGCTTACCCGGGAGGCATAATAATACCTATTCTCTAGAGCCATCCGGCGTTGATGCACTGCTGGATTGACCTTTAAGCAGGAGGATCCCATACTCATCTTACGTACCTCTGAGCCAAGCCCGAGCAGGGACCTCCACAGTGCGTCAAGACCGTGACGTCGGTTTCCCAGCATATAAAATATATCCCAAGAGCGGATGAGAAATAGCAAGGGTGCAAGCACCCCATCAACATAAACATTACCCAAACATAACATGAAGGGAGAAAATATGATATCTATAAAAATACGTGTGAAACTTTGCATCCTGGGAATGAATTCCTGATGATTTGGCCCCACTGCAACCATACCCCTGCAGGTCAGCACACTACCCCTATCAGTAGCTTATCAAGTCCTGTCGCAACCCGCAGAGACATCGTAAGCAATGCACCCCCCCCCCACCTGGCAACTCCCAACAAAAAAAAAGAAAAAGAAAAAGAAAAGTAACAAATGGGAGACATAGTGGGCCCAGCAGTATTGGTAAAAGTGAAAAGAAACCCATACATACAGGTCTCCTGGGCAAAGTCAGGTTCTTGTATATCGGCTGAAATGTTCCTGGGTGGGTCGCCATAATAGGAGGGAGGCGGGGGAGTCTGTTGACATGGAGTGCTGTAAGTCTAACCAGTACCTGTAGGTTGGAAAGTTCTTAGTCCTCGGAGGATGTCGGATGTGGTCTGACGGCCTCTCGGTTTGGCGGGCGAGATCGTGAGCGTCTAACCCTTTGTTGCCGGGGGACAGCTGGACCTTGTGTGTCTTGAGAGAGCAAGTAGTCAAGCCAGTTGGGAACGTCTATCGAGGGTCTGGCAATGAAATGAAACAGGGCAGGGAGTTGGAATTCAGATTCTTGTTTCTTGACAATGAGATGGAAGGGGTGACCCCAGCGGTAAGTGGCATCAGCCTCACGGATTACCTCTAACAGAGGTCGCATTAAACCACGCATGACGCGTGTTTGCCTTGAGATATCTGGAAAAATCCGGATGGCGGCTCCGTCAAAGTCTATTGGGCCCCTCTCCCAGGCCAGACACAGAATGTCCTCTTTAATTGTAAAAAAGTGCACCCTGCATAGTACATCTCGGGGGAAATCAAGGTCGGACGGTGAACGCTGAGCTGAAGAAGGGGCCCTGGACCCCGGTATGCGATGCACCCTGTCTAGTTCCAATTCAGCGGTCGGTGGTTTACCTAAGACCTGATTTAGAATGGCAACGACAGTGGACTGTAGGTCTGGGCCCATGGTGGCCTCCGGGATACCTCTGAGGCGCAAGTTGTTCCACCTGCTCCTGTTTTCGCCGTCATCGAGCCGCAGGTGAACATCCACAAGATGGCGGCGGAAGGCCTTGTGTTCTGATTCTAGTGATGTGATGCGGGCTTCTGTGACTGTTTGAGAGGATTCAATAACAGTTACCCTCTCTTCCACTCTGTCAACTTGCTGCTTCAAATCATGCAGTTCTCTAGTGAGGACATTAACAATAGAGGTAGCCATTGCGTTTAAGTCCTGTTTGGTGGGCAGGCCTGACACTATGTCCCTCAGTGAGCCCTCCACTAGGCCGCTCAGCTCCCCTATGCCATCTGATGGTAAGGGAGTGTCCGTGGATATGATGGCAGGGGACAGTATGGGCGAAGGTACCCTGTGTGGTAGGGGGGGAAAGTCCTCCTCCGCTGCGGAGGTAGCTGCCTGTGTGCCCTTCTTACTTGTGGCTGCGGCGCCCGCCGAGGTGACTCGTGGCGGCGCCATCTTGCTTCGTCCAGCCGGTGAGGAGATCTGCTGCTGCCTCAGGAAATAGTGGGAGATTTCAGGTCCCCTCAGTTCCTCGGTGACCGGCGGGTGTTTACGGCCCCCTGGCATGTGAAGATGGCTTGGCTGCTCGGTTCAACGGGTGGTTCTCAGCCCATTCCAGTGCAGAGCTCCCGGCGGTGCGTCCTCACGCTTCCATAGCTAAGCCACGCCCCCCAGATTCAAATCCTTGACCACCTCGAAGGTGTCAAGGTTAGGTGCATGTTTTGGCCAATCATCATACAGCAATGCACTGCGATCTCACAGTGCATTATGGGGCGTTCCGTGGGCGCTTGAATTTCCCGTGAACGCCCCATAATATTTGTTCTTTGGCGATCGGAGAACACCCGATGTTCGAGTCGAACTCATGTTCGACCCGAACATCAAGCTCATCTCTACCCGACACACAAATGTGAACGCAGGCTAAATGTCTCAGTTACATTGGTGGTCAGTGTAAATCTTCTCATTACATTGGGGCTTGGTGTACAATCCTTTCATTCACACTAGTGGTCAGTGTGAAGGTCCCCCTTACATTGGTGGTCAGTTTAAATCTCTCTTTATATTGGTGGTTACTGTGAATGCTCCTATTACATTAGTGGTCAGTGTAAATCCCCATTACATTGGTGGCCAGTGTAGAAACTCCTCTTTATATTCGTAATCGTTAAAAAAACCCGAACTTGCATTTGTAGTCAGTGTAGAAAACCCTTTATTGGCTGTTGATGAAAAATCCCCCATTACATTGGTTGTCAGTGTAAATTCTTCATAACATTGGTGATCAGTGCACATTTCTCTTTACATTGTTATTCATTGTATATTCCCTCTTACACTGGTGGTTAGTGTAAATACTCTTATTACATTGGTGTCAGTGTATAAATCCCTCTTTATATTGGTGGGTGGCGTAAAATCCCTGTTATATGGTGGTCAGTGCAAATTCCCCCTCACATTGATGGTCAGTGTAAATACCCGCTCACATTCGTGGTCATTGTAAATTCCCCATTACATTTGTAGAATCCCCCCCTATATACTTGCCAAAGATTTCCAGCTCTGCTCTACATGATTCAGAATTTGTCACAGTGTACTGCCTCCTAACTAATCCCATCCCTCCACCACTGCCACTAATCCCATCAACCTCCCAGCATTACCACTAATCACACCCCCCCCAACAATGCCACTGATCCCAGGAGTTATAGGATTCCCAGGATTCCATGGACCTCCCCAGTCCATGGTGTGCAGGCAGTGAGGAGATGATGTGCTGTAACCTTTAGCAACCAATCAGTGAGCAGTAATACTGTGCACTAACCTCTTGCAACCAATCATTGAGCATTAATGATATGCAGTAACCTCTAGGAACCAATCAGTGAGCAGTAATAATGTGCAGTAACCTCTAGCAACTAATTAGTCAGTGGTATAGATGACCAGTAACCTCTAGCAACCAATCAGTGAGCAGTATTGATGTAGAGTAATCTGTAGCAACCAATCAACAAGCAGAAGTCATGTGCTGTAACCTGTAGAAAATAATCAGTGAGCCATAATATGTGCTGTAACCTCTAGCAGCCAGTCAGTGAGCGGTAATGATACACTGTAACCTCTGGCAACCAGTCGCAATCGCTGCGTGATCTGATTCAGTAAACTGATTTTGATTCTAGCTGCTATTTATTGTATGTCTCAAACCATGTGGATAGCGAAATTGTATGGAAGAGGAGGCCCAAGAAAATGTTTGCCCAGGGTCCAGTTAATATTAAAGACGGCCCTGACTACTGTGGTGCGTGTTTTCAAGCACTATCGTTGGGTCATAGTAATTATTTGCCTTGTTTCACCACCTTTACTGGCTTATACGCTTAACCTGGTGTGTCAGAGGGGCTGAGGCCCTTGATGAGGTTGAGGCAAAGAACAGAGGACCCATCTTAACCAGTGGCTTCTTTAGGGGTAGCACTACACATGTATAAATGTTTGTGTGTGTAAATGCTAATTCGTTTTTGGTACATTTGTCAGAATTCAATAAAACTGTCATGCCACTTTTCTGGCGTTAATCCTTCTTGTTATTGTGTTGTGCCAAATTCATGAAGCATCTGCAACATTTTTGATTTTGACATCGACTAGTGCAGCAAAGTTAGTTATTTCTGATATGTGCTGCTTTTACATTGCAGCTAGGGATTGGCTAGCTTGGCTAGCCGAGCATGAGTTCAGGCCAAACATTTACCTGTTCGCCCTTTCATCGGGGCACACACCCTGCAATGCTCTGAGCACTGCACACTGCATTCTGTGCCCTGATTGGGCAAAGCTAATGTAAGCTGCTTGTTAAGAAGCGGGGACGGGAAGCCATCAGAATACTATAAAGTATATAGACGATAAAAGGTCAGTTAATGGACAGAATAACTTAATTTTCCCACTTAACCATAAGTGGGCTTGATGAATGGAGCCTGCTGGCTTGCATCTGGATTTTGTAAACATAAGTGGAATTTTGAGCTAAAGTGGAGAGTTAATAACCAGAAGTTGAGCTTTTGATTGCTTGTGGTTGCAAGGGTTTTGTTTTTTCTCCTTATTTGATAAGTTTGCTATCAGTTTTTATAACACATTTTTTTCCTCCTTTTTCTGACACTTTTTAAACAGCACATTTTTTACCCCTCTGCTAATAAAGGGGAGTGGTTAATTGTTCACATGTGTATATAAAGATCTATACAACTCCCTTTGGAGCTGTAAAAATGAGGAGAAAATAGGAGTGAAGGCAGGAGTCTTCTAACCTGTAAGTAACATATTATACTTCCTATAAGTAATTATATTCTAACTGGGAAATGAGTGCTAGCAGAGTTGAAGGTTTTGCTTAGTGCACAGTGTGCCACATGTATGCAAAATTGGTGTAACAGCTCCAGGATGGATACTGCTGTGACAGATGTGAGCAGGTTGCCCTTCTGGAAGCTCACATTAGAGATCTGGAGGAGCAAGTTGCAACACTGGGCAGAAAGGACAACCTCGAAAGGGGTCCTCTGCTTGCTGAACAGGTGGTCAGTAGGGTTGATGTGGGGGGTGGAGGGGCAAGTCAGGATTATCACGTAGGAAGATGGGTTAATGTAGTTAGAGGGAGTGAGAGGGGCTCACAGAAAAGGAAGGCCAGTCCTGTGTTTGTGCATCAAAACAAATTTGCCAAGTTGAGTAAAGATGTGGTGATGGCAAACACAGAGGTGGCAGCCCTGGATGTCACTGCTACCCCTAACAGCCAGGAGAGCAGCCCATCTAGTAAGGGTGGTGAGGGCAGTGCAGGTAGGCCTAGACAGTTGGTGGTAATAGGGGATTCTATAATCAGAAGGACTGATAGAATAATTTGTCACCATGATATCTTCAACCGAATGGTTTGCTGTCTCCATGGTGCCAGGGTTCGGCATGTGGTGGACTAGGTTAAAAATTACTGAGAGGGGCTGGGCATGACCCAGCTGTCTTGGTCCATGTTGGAACCAATGGCAGAATATATGGAAGGTGGAGGTTCCTTAAGAATCTATTTAAAGAACTAGGTTGCAAGTTGAAGGGAAGGACCTCCAAGGTGATATTCTCTGAAATATTGCCTGTGCCATGCGCAACACAGGAAAGGCAGGGGGAGATTAGAGAGCTGAATGAAGGGCTTAAGATCTGGTGTAAGAAGGAAGGGTTTGTGTTTCTATAGCACTGGGCTGACTTTTTATTGGGGTGCAACCTATATGCTAAATATGGTTTGCACCTGAATGGAAGGGGGTCTGCTGTGCTGGGGGAGAGGTTTATGGGAAGGTTGGAGGAGTATTTAAATTAGGATTGGGGGGGGTGAACTGGAATTCAATCGGACAGACAGGTCAGTTAGGGGTCAGACATTTATGGAGGGTGGAATGGGGATAGATGGGGGAGGGTTATGGCAGGTGACAAGAAAGTATCCCATGTTGCAAACAACCATTGGAAATTATAGTGCCCTTTTTACTACTAAAAAAGATATGCAAAACACCAGAGCAAAATGTAATAATGCATTAAAGTGTTTGTTCACCAATGCCAAAAGTCTGCCAAGCAAAATAGGTGAGTTGGAAGCTCTGGTGCACAAGGAGAACTATGATGTAATCAGTATTGCTGAAACTTGGCTTTGTTCCTAACCTGATTGGGCTATTAATATTACTAGCTATGCACACTTTCGGAGAGAGACAGGGTAAAAAGGAAAGGTGGCAGGATCTATCTCTATGTGAGAAGTGATCTCAAAGCGAGTGTGAATGATGACTTAATTGATGGAGAGTGTGATGTGGCTGAAGCATTATGGGTGGAACTGCGTTAATCATTGGAGTTTGTTATAGACCACCCAATGTTAATGAGGAGGTGGAGACTCAGCTCCTTGCAAAGGTGGAAAGGGCTGCAAGGGCTGGGATGGTGATAATAAAGACAATACTACTGCTGGATCAGTTAAAGGGCAAACATTTATAAACCTATTACAGGAAAATGTTATGGTCCAGTTTATTGAGGCCCCAACTAGGAATGATGCTCTTTTGGACCTGGTAATCTCAAAACATGCAGAGCTTATTACTAATGTTCATATAAAGGAACATCTGGGTAGCAGTGACCATACCATGATTTCATTTGATGTTAGCTGTAAGCAAAAACACATACGGGAAAGATAAAAACATAACCTAACTTTATGAGAGCAAATTTTCCAAGGATGAGGGCTGCTCTCCAGGACTTAGACTGGGAGGAAATATTGGCATCTATAAACAGAGAACAGAAATGGGCATTCTTCAAAAAGACTGTGAACTCGCTGCAAAGTATATTCCCATGGGCAATAAGTTTAAAAGGCTAAAAATAAAACCTGTGTGGCTCACGGCCAAAGTTAAAAAAGCTGTAAACAATAAGAAAAGAGCCTTTAAAAAATATAAAAATTAAGGAACACTATTGTCGTTTAAAAATTACAAAGAATACAACAGAATATCTAAAAAGGAAATCAAGGACACAAAAATTCAAAACGAATGACAGATTGAAAAAGATAGTAGGACAAACCCCAATCAAATTCTTCAAATATATTAATAGTAAAAGGGTCAGGTCTGAGCATGTAGGCCCTTTACAAAATAATCTAGAATGGGTGACAGGGGACAAAGAAAAGGCAAATTTATTAAATACATTCTTCAGTTCTGTGTATACAAAGGAGCATAGGGAGCTCAAGTCCATAATGGGGATGGTAGTGACACAGTGTCAGGGCTGGCTCAGCCCTTCCTTTTCTGAGCTGGCCTCTCAGCTGTCGGCTAATTGCCAGCTCTCATCTCTCTCCACAGTTAATCAGCTGTTGTGGATCTGCTCGTCAGTCCTGCCTACTTAAAGATCTACAGCTCGCTTCATTCCTGCCGTCGCCTTGGTCACATCACAAGAAACCATCTCCTGCGTTCCTGTTTAAATACTGGCTTTGCTGACATCCCTTCTGGCTCCCTATCCTGCTTGCTGTTCCTCTACTTGGATCCCTGACTTCTGGCCTGGCTGATTACCCGATCTGGTTACTGAACTCTGGCTTGGCTGATTACCTGATCTGGTTACTGAACTCTGGCTTGGCTGACTACCCGATCCGATTACTGGACTTTGGCTATGCTTTGACTACGCTTACGCTATTTAACTTTTTATTTTTATTAATAAACAAGTGTGATTTTACTTGAGATAAAATTGTGAATTACTTGAGTGCTGACATGTTTAAAATGTGAACTATTTTTTCAAGGGAATCCCTTAAGAAACTCACGTGACCTGTGATGCAAAGCATCGGGAGG
This sequence comes from Aquarana catesbeiana, assembly GCF_042186555.1. Lineage (NCBI taxonomy): Eukaryota > Metazoa > Chordata > Amphibia > Anura > Ranidae > Aquarana > Aquarana catesbeiana. The sequence goes on along the minus strand of NC_133329.1, from coordinate 278,255,383 downwards.
AGGAGCCAGTGACGTCACTCCGATGCTTGGGATAGCATGGAGGTGAAATGAGGAGAAGCACGCCTGAGCCTACGAAGTCTGACTGATTTTACATGTTCAGAAATAGCTGGATGCATGTGAGTAAACCTGTTGACATTTACCCAGTCTATTTGCCACAGTGTTGCGCGATGAGTTTGTTACCTAATTGTGGGGAGTAAGAGAAGGATACTACTAAAGTGAAAGAGGACTTTGAAAGGCGGAGGTTTCTTTCCCTATCTATACCACTGATTGCTAGAACTGATCGACATATGTATATGTAGTTTTACCTAGTTTTTTCTTACAATAGTAATCTGTGTACCAAGATCTATTCAATATTGATCAGCAGTGCATTGCATATATTTTTTCACCAGCCAGCATATTCACGAGATTTTATAACACGTATGAAGGTATCGATTTAACTCATTATCAGCATGTGGAGTTTTGAAAATAGTGCACTAATTATTTACAATTCATTTGTGATTTTACTGTACTTCTGTCTCGGTCTGGTTCATGGTTTCTGACAGTAGGCGAAGGCCATGAATTCAGAAGATACAGTCATTCCACTTGTTGGTAATATTTTTTCCAGATTGAAAGAGCAAGATCACCGCATGGATCAGTTTGCCATGGCGATACAAACGCTCCTGAGTCACACGGCTCACCTGGAATCCCCCACTGTAGCTGCTCCGGTACAACCTGAGTTGCAGGCCGTCCCTGCTGCTGCGCCAGTCTCTGTGCAGGCACCCGCCCTGGGTATTACCTCTATAACAGGTATGTCTGGTTCCGTCCCACTTCCCCAGCGATTTGGGGGTGATCCAGTTCAATGCAGAGGTTTCTCAACCAAGTTGAGATATACTTTGAGATGCTGCCCCAGGCGTTTCCCACAGACAGAAGCAAAATAGGGTTCGTGATAGCTTTGCTTTCTGAGAGCGCCTTGGCCTGGGCTAACCCTCTATGGGAGACGCAAAAACCTGTTGTCTTGAGTTACCCTGAGTTTCTGGCCTCCTTTAAAAGGGTATTTGACGTTCCCGCATGCTCCGCTTCTGCTGCCAAGTGCCTCATGTCCATCAAGCAAAGTACGAGAACTGTTGCCGACTACGCCATTGAGTTCTGTACTCTGGCAGCAGAGGTTGCTTGGAACAATGAGGCCCTCATGGCTGCTTTTTCTCATGGTCTCTCGGATTCAATCAAGGATGAAATAGCAGCCCGAGATATACCCACTGAGCTGGAGAGCTTGTTCACGTTTGCCATCCTCATTGACCTCAGACTCAGAGAAAGACTTTCTTTTAAGGAACGCTTGCGGAAGCCTCCTGTACATTTGCCTCTGAGCTTTGCAGTCCCACCCATGCCTCCCTCACCTCCCATGCCTCCTGGTACCCAGTCGGTCAGTGAAGATGAACCCATGCACTTGGGCTTCACGCGTCTCTCTGCGGATGAGAGAGCCTTTAGGAGGAGGGAGAGATTGTGCCTTTATTGTGGCCAGGCAGGTCACTTTTTGAAGTCTTGTACTACCCGTCCTGAGAACACCCGAACCTTGAGGTCCTGTCATGGACAGACCTTAGGTGGTGTGTCATCCCCAGTTATCTAGAAGGATAAGCCCCTGGTTTCGATCACATTTTCTTGGGCTAAGTCATCTATCGAGATACAGGCTCTAATTGACTCAGCAGGCTGCAGGCCTGTTCATTGATGCTGCCTTTGTATCAAAGCACTTGATTCCACTGCAGCTGCGTGACACTCCACTTGCCATTGAGGCTCTTGATGGTAGAACTCTACAGCCTGCCCATGTGACTCATGAGACGGTTCTGTTGCCCATGGCCGTAAGGGCTCTTCACCATGAGATAATCCAATTCTAAGTGATTTCCTCTCCTAAGTTTCCACTGGTTAGTTATCCTTGGTTACAGAGGCACAACCCCTCTTTTGATTGGCTCCATGCTGAGGTTCTCTCCTGGTCACCACAATGCAGTGAAACATGCTTCCAGAAGGTAGCCAAGGTCCTGTGTACCTCTTCACTCTCCTCCCTGCCAGAGGAGTACCATGATTTTAGTGATGTCTTTGACAAAGGTCAAGCCGGTAGTTTGCCTCCACACCGGCCGTATGATTGCACAATTGACCTTCAACCTGGTGCCACTCCCCCTCGTGGCAGGGTTTACCCTTTAGGTAATAAGAAAAGACAAATCACCACGCTATAAACGGAAATTAGTGCGTAAAAAACATACTGAGAGAAACAAAATTGAAAAAACAAAAAGTGACAGTTCACTGATCAAAACCAAACACAAGAGCAGCCGTTGAAGGTGGGATACACACATTACATAATAAATACAAAAAGAGCAGCGCTGTGACAAAAAAAGTGAAAAAAGTATATATGATATAACCAAATCAGATAAGTTGAATATTAGACCCAAATTTGAGATAGGCTCCAAAGTTCATATAAAAGTACATAATAAACAAAGGTAAAAAAGTCCTATCCAAAATCGATCATAAATAGTGGATAAAGTGGGAAGCGTAGATAGGTGGAAATACAAATAAATCAATATGTCCTTCACCGCACCACTGTGGTATTGATAAGAATGCGCGCTTACCAAACGGCAAGCTTAAAGAAGCTTGCGACCTTAACCCGGTCGGGGCCTTTCAGGATGGAACCATCAAAGGAAAAGCACACCACCTTCGCTTGGATTAAGCACGCTGTTCACCAATTATCACTGTATTGTGGAGATGTGACCCCTGGCTAAGGATAAACATTCGGAAAGGTAAACAAAAGCACATAAGCCGGCCGGCTAGAAGCGAACGCCCGTGCCCCAGACGACGTCAGAGTGTGACGAAACGTACGTCGGGCGTGCTGACGTGCTGACGTGCTGACGTGCTGCATCCACCGTCTGTAGGACGGGCGTTCGCTTCTAGCCGGCCGGCTTATGTGCTTTTGTTTACCTTTCCGAATGTTTATCCTTAGCCAGGGGTCACATCTCCACAATACAGTGATAATTGGTGAACAGCGTGCTTAATCCAAGCGAAGGTGGTGTGCTTTTCCTTTGATGGTTCCATCCTGAAAGGCCCCGACCGGGTTAAGGTCGCAAGCTTCTTTAAGCTTGCCGTTTGGTAAGCGCGCATTCTTATCAATACCACAGTGGTGCGGTGAAGGACATATTGATTTATTTGTATTTCCACCTATCTACGCTTCCCACTTTATCCACTATTTATGATCGATTTTGGATAGGACTTTTTTACCTTTGTTTATTATGTACTTTTATATGAACTTTGGAGCCTATCTCAAATTTGGGTCTAATATTCAACTTATCTGATTTGGTTATATCATATATACTTTTTTCACTTTTTTTGTCACAGCGCTGCTCTTTTTGTATTTATTAGGGTTTACCCTTTGTCGGTCTTGCAGGATAAAGCCATGGAGGAGTATGTTGCAGATGCACTTTCTCCGGGTTTTATCCACAACTCCTGCTGGTGCTGGTTTCTTCTTTGTGAAGAAGAGGAGCAGTGAACTGAGATCTTGTATTGATTATAGGGGCTTACAATCTCATGAGGATTAAGCAGGGCGACGAGTGGAAAACTGTGTTTAACACCAGAACAGACCATTATGAGTATCTCGTAATGCCTTTTGGCCTTTGTAATGCCCCGGCAGTTTTCCAGGAATTTATTAATGATGTCCTCTGAGATTTGTTGCAGTTATGTGTGGTGGTTTATCTCGATGATATCCTCATATTTTCCAAGTCCCTGCACAGCCACCACACAGATGTCTGTCGTGTACTTCAGAAATTAAGAGAGAAAAATCTCTATTGTAAACTGGAGAAGTGTTCTGTCCATCGGGAACAGGTTAAATTCCTGGGCTATGTCATTTTCACTGCTGGTTTTTCAATGGACCCATAGAAACTTTCGGCAGTATTACAGTGGCCTCCACCTGTGGGGTTACGTCCTCTGCAGCGTTTCCTGGGTTTTGCCAATTATAATCAGAAGTTTATTCGTAACTTCTCATCTTGGGTCAAGCCCCTGACCGATATGACCAGAAAGAACAGTAACCCACAGAGTTGGTCTCCGGAGTCCATTAAGGCCTTTAAAAGTCTCAAGGCTACCTTTGTTTCTGCTCCTGTGTTTGCACATCCTGATCCTACGTTACCTTTTATCCTTGAGGTTGATGCTTCTAAGACCGGTGTTGGCGCCCTTCTGTCTCAACGTCCTACCTCTGAGAGTACTATGCATCCTTGTGGCTACTTTTCCAAGAAATTGTCACCTGCCGAGTGCAACTAAGAGATTGGTGACAGAGAGCTGTTGGCAATCATTTTAGCCCTGAAAGAATGGAGACATCTCCTTGAAGGTACCACTGTGCCGGTTATCATTCTTACTGACCATAAGAATCTCACATTCTTGTCTTAGGCTAAACGCCTCTCTCCCAGAAGGGCGTGATGGGCTATTTTCTTGTCAAGTTTCAATTAAAAGAGGAAACCACCGCGCTATATGATCTATACAAAAAAGAAGAACAATCAAGCAAATAAATAATTGACAGGCAATTGAAAAAAGAGCAGCCGCTTATATGTGAGATACACACACTATACAGTAAATAAACAAAAAAAACAGCGCTATGATTTAAATAATATAGGTAAAATCTCAAGTGGTGAATAGTGATAAATAAAACTCATAAACAATCAAGTGACAAAATAAAGTCCAATAATTGGAAGAAAATCTTCAAAGGTGCAATGGATAAACCGGACAACTAAGTCCCTTATAGGCAAAACACAGATGGGGCTGGATGGACCTTCACCACACCACAGTGTTACGAATAAAATGGGCGCTTACCAAATGGCAAGCTTAAAAAGCTTGTGACCTTAACCCGGTCGGGGCCTTTAGTGAGATGGGAACACCGTTTAGATACTTCCTCAGACCGTAGATAGCTCACTATCTTCCACAAAAAGAGCCCAGGATGCAGAGAGGGCTATGCCCATAACCTAGAGTTGTTCTCACAAACAATGCCCCAAAAAAGAAGGAAGAGCAACATAGCGTAATCCTGGATGGCTATTTATTTAAAAGACATTAAAAATACACTTACAGTGTGTAGAGTAAAAAACAGCATGGAAAGCCGGCCGGCTAGCACGAACACCCGTCCTACAGACGGTGGATACGGCACGTCAGCACGTCAGCACGCCCGACGTACGTTTCGTCACACTTCTGACGTCGTCTGGGGCACGTGCCCCAGACGACGTCAGAAGTGTGACGAAACGTACGTCGGGCGTGCTGACGTGCTGACGTGCCGTATCCACCGTCTGTAGGACGGGTGTTCGTGCTAGCCGGCCGGCTTTCCATGCTGTTTTTTACTCTACACACTGTAAGTGTATTTTTAATGTCTTTTAAATAAATAGCCATCCAGGATTACGCTATGTTGCTCTTCCTTCTTTTTTGGGGCATTGTTTGTGAGAACAACTCTAGGTTATGGGCATAGCCCTCTCTGCATCCTGGGCTCTTTTTGTGGAAGATAGTGAGCTATCTACGGTCTGAGGAAGTATCTAAACGGTGTTCCCATCTCACTAAAGGCCCCGACCGGGTTAAGGTCACAAGCTTTTTAAGCTTGCCATTTGGTAAGCGCCCATTTTATTCGTAACACTGTGGTGTGGTGAAGGTCCATCCAGCCCCATCTGTGTTTTGCCTATAAGGGACTTAGTTGTCCGGTTTATCCATTGCACCTTTGAAGATTTTCTTCCAAGTTTCAATTACATTGTCTCATTCTTACCCGGTACTAAGAATGTAAGGGCTGACGCCTTGTCACGACAATTTTCCTCCACTTCCAAGTTGGAGTCGGTTCCAGTTCCTATGATTCCTCCTGATTGTATTCTGGCTACGGTTCGCGCCAGTCTTACGTCTCCTTTGGGTGACAAAATTCTTGCTGCTCAGGTCGATGCGCCTCCTGAGAAACCTTGTGACCGCTGCCTTGTCCCAGAGTGTCTCTGTACTGCCATGCTCCAGACTTACCATTCTCCCAAGGCAGCTGGCCACCCTGATTTTACTATGATTTTACTGTACTTCTGTCTTTTTAGGGACTCATTAATGACGGGAATGGTAACACTAGATTGGCATAGGGCCAATGTGGTGCCTATATTTAAAAAGGAAACAAAGTCTTTACCAAGTAACTATAGACCTGTTAGTTTAACTTCTATAGTCAGGAAGATACTGGAGAGTTAAATAAAAGACCACATAGATGAGTTCTTGCTGGAAAAAAATATTTTAAGCAACAGACAGCATGGGTTCACGAAAGACAGAAGTTGTCAAACAAATCTGATTTCTTTTTATGAAGAGGTAAGTAAAATCTTGGACAGAGGGGTGGCTGTGGATGTGGTATACTTGGATTTTGCAAAAGCGTTCAATACAGTTCCCCACACATGGCTAATCTGTAAGGTAAAGTCTATCAGTTTGTAAATGGATAGAAAACTGGCTAAACGACAGAATTCAGAGAGTAGTGGTTAATGATTCTTACTTTGAATGGTCTAAGCTTATCAGTGGTATACCCCAAGATTCAGTGTTGGGACCCTTACTTTTTAATATCTTTGTAAATGATATAGGGTCTGGGATTAAAAGTACCATTCCAGTCTTTGCAGATGACACCAAACTATGCAGTGGAATAACGTCCTTACAGGATGTCTCCAATTTACAAGCCGACCTCAATGCACTGTCTAATTGGGCGACTATATGGCAGATGAGGTTTAATGTTGATAAATGTAAAGTTATGCACTTGGGGGCTAAGAATACGCATGCATCATATATATTAGGGGGAGTACAACTGGGGGAATCCATAGTGTAGAAGGATCTGGGGGTTTTGGTAGATCATAAGCTCAATAATAACATGCAATGCTGAGCTGCGGTTTCCAAAGCGAGCAAAGTCCTTTCTTGTATTAAGAGAGGTATGGACTCCAGAGAGAGCGATATCATTTTGCCCCTCTACAAATCATTATTAAGACCTGATCTGGAATATGCAGTTCAGTTTTAGGCACCAGTTCTTAAAAAGGATATCGGGGAACTGGAAAAAGTGCAGAGAAGGGCAACCAAACTGATAAGAGGCATGGAGGAGCTCAGCCATGAGGAAAGATTAGAGGCACTGAATTTATTCTCTCTTGAGAGGAGGAGATTAAGGGGGGGATATGATCAACATGTACAAATATATAAGGGGTCCATATAGTGAACTTGGTGTTGAGTTATTCACTTTACGTTCAACACAGAGGTCATGGGGGCACTCTTTACACCTAGAAGAAAAGAGATTTCATCTCCAAATACGGAAAGGTTTCTTCACAATAAGAGCTGTGAAAATGTGGAATAGACTCCCTCCAGAGGTGATTCTGGCCAGCTCAATAGATTGCTTTAAGAAAGGCCTGGATTATTTCCTAAATGTACATAATGTAACTGGGTACTAACATTTATAGGTAAGGTTGATCCAAGGAATATCCGATTGCCTCTCGGGGATCAGGAAGGAATTTTTTCCCCTGCTGTAGTAAATTGGATCATGCTTTGCTGGGGTTTTTCGTCTTCCTTTGGATCAACTGTGGGTATGGGATTGAGTATATGGGATTGTATGATATTATTTTTTATTTAATTTATTTTTATGGTTAAACTAGATGGACTTGTGTCTTCTTCAACCTGACTAACTTTGTAACTATGATTCTTGTTCAATAAAACAATTGCATACTTGTTTCAAATTGTAAACCAGCTGAGAAGCTTCCCATGTGACATCATTGAACAAATATGGACACCATATTTGCTTACTGACATCAGTCAAGAACCCTTGTGCTCTTGTTTACATTCTAGCACCTCTGGGGAACTATCAGTTGTGTTGAGATTCTGTGGAGAGAGGATTGTTAAGCAAGGGTTGTTATCTATGTGAGCAGGTTGTCGGAAAGTCATTCATCGTGATTGCTGATGAATCAGCATTATTGGACAACATAATTGGCATTAGAATTAAATCCCCACATCCCCTGGTCAAAAGATGTGGGGATAACGCCATTGTCACCATTAACATACCTTGCAAGACCCTAGAAAGGTACCTACCCATGTAGAGGGCACGTGGCCCTGTATAGTTGCAGAGGAGGGCAGTTGCATACTCACTGCCCTCCTTTTCCTTGCCAACAAGGTAGCATTCCTAAATCTGGCATTGATTTTGGGGAGGGGGTGCCCTTTTGTTTTTTTTCTTGGGGTTCCCCTTACAAATCTTTATTAGACCATTACCTAGGATAAGGGTCTAGTTTGGATTTTTTTTGTGTGAGGTTCCCCCCCTAAAAATCCATACCAGACCCTTATCCAGGCATGCAACCTGGCTGTCCAGAAAAGGGAGGGGCAGCAAATGCGTGCCTCCACCCGACTCCTACTAGGCAACATGCTCTCAGTATGGGGAGGGTATATATACTGAATAACTGTGAATAATCACATAAATATACAATAAACTAAAAAAATGTAAAAAAAAAAAAAAAAAAAACATATAGTGCAAAATCATGAATAAGAATCAATTATATATAAACATACAGTTTCAAATATTAGCTCTGTAAACAGAAATAAGAAATAGTGTCTATTTAATAAAATCTAGTTATGTGACAGGTGAACAGGTGACCTCTCTCAGTGGACATAAAGTGCTTTTGCTTTAAAACTTCCAGGGTGTTTTTTTTAACCAAAGCTTTTATTCAGGTTTTTAGGTGATACAATTTGAAAATTACTTTTCCCATAAAGAAAATATGAGTACACTATATGGAAAGACATGGTTGGCTTACAATTAGCTACAAACTGTTTAAAATTTAGCAAATAGTAGTAAAAGTATCGCTAACAAAATTGAAAGTGTTAACAGAATCGAGAGAGGTGGTGTGATCTATGTTATAAGACAAAACCGTCTAAAAGAGTATAAAGAATGGTGGCCTTGTTGGGTATGCAGATGATAGGTGGAATGTGCTAAAGGGATGACAATTCAGGTGAGAGGTAAACATTTAGGATGAGTGAGCCAGGAAATCCAATTTCTATAAAATTTGGGGGTTGGAAGGTGGGATTTCCATCAGACAGGTGGTTATGAGGATAGAGATTACTTCCGCAATAGATGGTGGGTTGGGAGATTTCCAAGTCCTAGCTATTGCTAAGTGAGTGGCAATAAAGACATGGGATATGATGGTCAGATATGTGGTCAGAGGCCAGGAGTCAATGTCTCAACCCAGATCATCTGTGGAGAGAGGGAAAAATGAAAGATATAAACCTGGAGTGGATAGGCCAGAAAGGGGCGATTACTGGGCAAGTCTACCAAATATGTAAGGAGGTTCCAGGATGACCACAGTTTCTCGAGCAGATATTAGAGGTGTTGGGGTAGATCCGTGTCAGTTTAGACGGGGTGAGGTACTATTCATGGAGAAGTTTCTGGACAGATTCCCAGTGAAGGAAAATCCTTACTAAATATTGGCCAATTCTAGCTGAGGATCTCACATTGGGAAGTTTAATTACAAAAAATCCACAAATCACATTTAAAAAGGCAGGTTCGATTGGTGGAAAACTTGTCCAAAGTGAATACAAAGGGGATTCAAGAGGAGACCCCTGTAAGATCTGGGGAACATTTCCATGTGGGTCTTGTTCTCAATGCCTGACAATTGGAAGAAGGACACAATTTTATTTGCCTAACGGTGATCTTTTTCAGATGAAACATTTTGCTAATTGCAAAAGGTGAGGGGTTGTATACCTTATGCAGTGCCAGTGCGGGGCCTTTTATGTAGGTAAGACAAAACAAGAATTACATCAACAGGTTGCCAAACACATGCCTAGTTTGAGTATTATTAACCTCTATTTGCCACTTGGACATCATGTGGCCAGGGAGCATAATTACAGGATGCCAAAGGTCAACTTTACTGTCTTGGATAGAGTATACATTCTGATCCGTGGTGGGGATTGGAATAAAGATACTGCTCTAGCGAGAAATGCGTTGGATCAGGTCTCTTGGGGCAACCATGCCCCCAAGTCTTAATAAATGTAAAAGCTATAGATCCTTTTTGGATGTTTTTTCATACGGAAAGACTGATTAATCAATAGTCTAAGATACATCTTTTGGGACCTCTTTGTTATGCAGTCTTCCTTCTTTCTCTCTTTTCTCTGTCTCTATTACAAACTTAAATGTCTTTGTTTAGAAATGATTTGTATTCTTGATCCTGGAAGGGTATTTCTATCCTTCTATCCTGTACTGTGTTCAGGATTCCTTAGACAATGGACTGTGTATTTTGGATGAGATGATTGATTCTTTTGGGTTCATATTAAATATTGTCTATGGCTCTTGGTAATCCACATTGTACTGTATACTGACTAACTTGTAATGGCATATGCATTCTTCTTGATGCACTGTGAAGCCACGCTTTTCCTTCTCCTAGATCGTTAGTCCTTGAATTTCCTTGGGACATTATCAACATCTCAATATGGGACCTTGATTGGGCTGTTTTAGATCTATGAGACAACTCAAGTAAGCATATGCAACCTTTATCTAATGTGGGGGCAGCCTTATGGGGAATAACATTCCAGATCCCACTTCCCCTGGAATTGAGACTCATTTTCTTCCCGGGGATTTACCATTCTTTTTTCTTTTTGCTTTCTCTTAACTCTCAGCAACCCTATTTCCACGCCCTATAGGTTATCCATGGTTGGTTTCTTTTGGATGGGAATACTTGGCATCCACATGGCAGGCTTTCAATGGCCTTGACAGGATATCCATATTCTCTGGAGGAATGCTTCTGCCAAACATGCATAGTTTTTATAAGTGTATGTTCTATGATTAACAGATGCACATTTATTGGTATGAATTTGCATTGATGTTTTACTAATATAGGCTGTTTTTTCAGAAGTGGTATTATTCCTTGAAGAAGATTCATAACATAATTTTGAAATGCGTTTGCTATCCCTCTCTGCAGCATTCCTTATTAGAAACCACAAGTAAAGGGAGCAGCAAGTAGACTGGGACTACCACTTTATGGTACAAAATAGCCCGTGTGCAATGTTTGCAATTTTTATTCGTTCAGTGTGCTATGTTTACAATATTTCAATGATGTGTTGTATTCTCAACGTGACAGATTTTTAAAATAATTTTCTATAAATAAATACAATTTTTTGCATAAATTTATGTATATTTTTTTATTGCCCATAAAATTTGAGGTTACCTACATATTATCAAGGGATGGTGGCAATTTACATGTGTGGCTTCATGAATCAACAGAATTATCACTATGCACCATCATTTCTCACTCACATGGCTTGGAGTCCGTTAAATATTTATCTAGTAATGAGAATTGCTATGACTCTCAATTACTTCTGATTCAGGGGAAATTACCATGTACAAAACTGCAGGCTAGTGATGGGCACTAAATTTGCACGTAGCATGGCCAATTTTCTTATGGACAAATGGGAGGAGGATGTCATTTATACCAACAAATGCCCTGAGTTGGTGTTTTGAGGTAGATTTATTGATGACATCCTCCTCCTATGGAATGAAAACCCAGAATCATTACAGGATTTCATTGCTGAGTTGAATAGGAACAGTAGGCATATCTCACTACAATGTAATTATAGCACACAAGAGATACACTTCCTTGATTAAATTATCAGGGTAGTTAACAATATGCTTCAGACAGTAACTTTTTTTAAAGAAACTGATAGGAACTTGTACTTTAATGCAACTAGTTGTCATCAATCGTCCTGGCTTAAGTTGGTACCCAAGATTCAGTTTCTATGTTTAAGACATAATTGTATGGACATTAAGGATTGCCACTTTCAGTCACAACTAATTAAAAAGAGATTTATGGACAAGGTGTATAATGAAGTGGAATTGGATACCATCATTGAAGAAGTGGCACCAGAGATACAGGTTCATTATTACAGGTTAGAGATAAACTATCTAACTCTGGTACTTTTAATTGGGCCTTTGTCACATCATATTCCAATCAGCATTGGGCCATAAAAAGAATCATTAAGAGGCATTGGCCAATTTTAAAGAATGACCCTATCTTGGGTCCACTAATTTCAGACCACGTGTTGTTTATAGGGGAACCCCATCCTTGTGGAATATGGTGGCACCCGATATTATTAATCCCCCCCAAAAAACACAGTTTTTTCATGACCTAAAAGGTTTTTATTCTAAGTGTGAGGTATGCAAAATCAAGCAGCTTAAGGGCAGGAAAGCCTTTCAGTTTTTCAGTGGGAGAGTGGGAGGCTATAAAATCTGGTGAGTACGCTCTTCAGAGGGAGTGGTGTCACTATCACGGTGGTGTGGTGGAAGAGTAGAAGATTTTTCACACAAGAAGATTGAAAAACAACTGTTGATCTTGATCATTCATTTCTTGCAATTTATTATTTATAGTGACACTTTTCACTGGGTGTTAAAGAAATTTCTTTTCATGATAAAAATAATATTTTTCATGACACTATTATTATTCTTAATATTTTTATGTATAAGTAGAGGGTCATAGGCATTATGCTGCTCTGACCCATTATTTTACACAATTTATATTTGCGACGCTATCTCTATCTGTACACGTGTGAGAGGTATAGTTTTGGGATTATGATAAATGTACGTAGTTATTTAAGTGGCAGCTTTTCTCACTGTACACTGTGTATGTACACACATTTTGTATTCATTTACACATCTTTTATATAGCTTTGCACTTTTCTTTGGTGCAGTGGAGTAAGAGAGATTCAGGGGCGGTTTATTTGTATATCTCTTGCTACAAACCACAGTTTTTCAGTTAGGCTGCTTTCACACTGAGGCGCTTTACAGGTGCTATAGTGCTAAAAACAGTGCCTGCATAGAGCCTCTCCTCTCACTCCAGTGTGAAAGCCCGAGTGCTTTTACACTGGAGTGGTGCGCTGGCAGGACGCCAAAAAAAGTCCTGCAAGCCGAATCTTTGCAGTGCTGATGGAGTGGTGTATACACCGCTCCTAAAGCATCCCTGCCCATTAAAATCAATGTAGTGATAAAGAGAGAATGCTGCGCTGATCCCCAAAATTATTTGTCAAAGTAATGTATACCAGCTGACACACAAACAAACCAAGTCAAACCAAATATAAAGAAACAAGTGCAGCGCTAAAATCCCGAACCACAACTGGAATCGTGAATGGATCAAACAAAGAAAGAAAAATTTGTTGGTAACAAACATGCCCCAGTTGAAGGCTTTTCAGTCGAAACGCATTGGGCGTTCTAGCTTCCCACGTTGCCACCATTTTTAACTACTTGTGATCACTTTTACCTGTAAAGGTTTTTTATTCAATAAATTCCTTTTATTTTTGACCTACGCCATGTGGAGCCTTTTTCCTCTTTTTTCTCCATGACTTCATCCACTATTGGTTTCCTTTGACCGTTGTGGCCCCGGAATCAGAGAATATGTGAGTGTGCCGTTAATCTCCACCTGTGACAACCCTGCCTATCGGTGATCGTGACCCAAGGGATTACACCTGGGAGGATCCCACGGGAGGTCTTCTCCATAAGCTCTGACAGACGTACTGCTATACGGCAGATACGTCCTACAAGATCCGGTAAGAGTACCTACCTTAGATGTCTATGAAGTGTTTCCTGTGATTGTCCTATACTCCAGTCTTCAGTCAACATCCTTTGTTCAAGCTCCCCCTCTGTTTGAGAAGACTTTTTTTATGTTTATTTATGGACTCTGGTTGCAGAGCATAGCACATTGCATCACAGACTGTTTTATACATTTCACTGGTTTTATATTATGTTGATTCACAAATATTCATAGGTTTTTCATAGTCACAGATTTATTTGTGGTTTTACTCACTATTTTCTGTGGAGCATAGCACATTTCATCACGGACATTTGTATACGCTCCATAGGTTTTTGTATTTTGTTGACTCACAATCACATACAGTTGCTTGTAAGTCACTGTTACCAACAAATTCTTCTTACTTTGTTTGATCCATTCACGATTCCAGTTGTGGTTCGGGATTTTAGCGCTGCACTTGTTTCTTTATATTTGGTTTACATTAAAATCAATGGGAAGTGCTGCCGATCCACCAGCATAGTGCCGCTATAGTGGCACTTTGCGGCACTTTTCGGGCGGTTTTAACCCTTTTTCGGCCGCTAGCGGGGGGGGTTAAAAGCACCCCGCTAGTGGCCAAAAACCTCCACAAAAACAACAATAAAATGCCGTTAAAAATAGCGGCACTTTACCGCCGATGCCACCAACGCCCCAGTGTAAAAGTAGCCTAGCATAGTTACATAGTAGGTGAGGTTGAAAAAAGACACAAGTCTATCAAGTCCAACCTATGTGTGTGATTATATGTCAGTATTACAGTGTATATCCCTGTATGTTGCGGTCGTTCAGGTGCTTATATAATAATTTTGTGAAACTATCGATGCCCTCCGCTGAGACCACTGCCTGTGGAAGGGAATTCCACATCCTTGCCACTCTTACAGTAAAGAACACTCTACGTAGTTTAACCACTTGAGGTCCGGGCCATAGCCGAATGACGGCTACAGCGCGGACCTCAATCTCCGGGAGGACGTCATATGACGTCCTCCCCTATGCACGCGCACCGCGCGCACCCTGCAGGGTGCGCGGTGTGCGCGCTGTGATCACCGAGTCACGGAGACTCGGATGATCACAGATCCGAGTAAGGGGCCGGTCCCCTTACCATGTGATCAGCTGTCAGCCAATGACAGCTGGTCACATGATGTAAACAAAAGCTCGGTGATCGGTTTCGTTTTCTCCTCACGCTGACAGCGTGAGGAGGAAAAAAAAGCCGATCACCGGCTCATGTCAAAGGGACATCGGTCCCGAAGAGGAAGGAGGCACAGATGCCTCATCTGTGCCTCCAAGTGCCATCTGCCAGTGCCCACAGTGCCCACAAGTGCCACCTATTAAAGCCCACAAGTGCCACCTATTAAAGCCCACAAGTGCCACCTATCAATGCCCACAAGTGCCACCTATTAGTGCCACCTAGCAGTGCTGCCATCAGTCAGTGCCCAATCAGTGCCCAACACTGCCACCCATCAGTGCCCATAACCGCCACCCATCAGTGCCCATCACTGCCACCTATCGGTGCCCATCAGTGCCGCCTCATCAGCGTACATCAACGAAGGAGAAAAATTAACTGTTTGCAAAAATTGATAACAAAATATAAAAAAAAATAATTTTTTTAAAAAAATTCTGTATTTTTAAATTTTTTTAACAAAAAATAAAAACCGTAGAGGTGATCAAATACCACCAAAAGAAAGCTCTATTTGTGGTGAAAAAATTATAAAAATTTCATTTGGGTACAGTGTTGTATGACCGCGCAATTGTCATTCAAAGTGCGTCAGCGCTAAAAGCTGAAAATTGGTCTGGACAGGAGGGGGGTTTAAGTGCCCAGTAAGCAAGTGGTTAAGGTTAAACCTCTTTTCTCCTAATTTTAATGAGTGGCCATGTGTCTTGTTAAACTCCCTTCTGCGAAAAAGTTTTATCCCTATTTTGGGGTCACCAATACGGTATTTGTAAATTGAAATCATATCCCCTCTGAAGCATCTCTTCTCCAGAGAGAATAAGTTCAGTGCTCACAACCTTTCTTCATAACTAATGTCCTCCAGACCCTTTATTAGCTTTGTTGCCCTTCTTTGTACTTGCTCCATTTCCAGTACATCCTTCCTGAGGACTGGTGCCCAGAACTGAACAGCATACTCCAGGTGCGGCCGGACCAGAGTCTTGTAGAGTGGGAGAATAATCGCTTTATCCCTGGAGTTAATCCCTTTTTTAATGAATGCCAATATTCTGTTTTCTTTGTTGGGAGTAGCTTGGAATTGCATGCTATTGCTGAGCATATCATCTACTAGGACCCCCAGGTCCTTTTCCATCCTAGATTCCCACAGAGATTGCATTCATATTTTTGCCACCCAAATGCATTATTTTAGATTTTTCTACATTAACCACTTAAGGACCAAGCCTGTTTCTGGGATTTGGTGTTTACAAGTTAAAAACATTTTTTTTTTGCTAGAAAATTACTTAGAACCCCCAAACATTATATATTTTTTTTCTAACACCCTAGAGAATAAAATGGCAGTCGTTGTAATACTTTTTGTCACACCGTATTTGCACAGCGGTCTTACAAGCGCACTTATTTGGGAAAAAAAATCACTTTTTTTAATTAAAAAATAAGACAAAAGTAAAGTTAGCCCATTTTTTTTATATTGTGAAAGATAATGTTGTGCCAAGTAAGTTGATACCCAACATGTCATGCTTCAAAGTTGTGCCCCCTCGTGGAATGGCGACAAACTTTTACCCTTAAAAATCTCCATTGGCGACATTTAAAAAATTCTACAGATTGCATGTTTTGAGTTACAGAGGGGGTCTAGGGCTGGAATGATTGCTCTCGCTCTAACGAGTGTGGCGATACCTCACATGTGTGGTTTGAACACGGTTTTCATATGTGGGCGCTGCTCACGTATGCGTTCGCTTCTGCACGCGAGCTCGGCGGGACAGGGGCATGTTTAATGTTCTTTTTTTTTCTTTTACCTTTTATTTTTGATTTGTACACTGTTCTTAAAAAAATGGGTCACTTTTATTCCTATTACAAGGAATGTAAACATCCCTTGTAATAAACAAAAAGCATGACAGGACCTCTTACATATGAGTTCTGGGGTCAAAAAGACCTCAGATCTCATATTTACACTAAAATGCAATAAAGAAAAAAAATGTAATGTCATTTAAAAAAAAAATGTCCCTTTAAGTGCATTGGGCGGAAGTGACGATTTTGACGTTGCTTCCGCCCTGCAATGATATGGAGAGGGGTGGGCACCATCTTCCCCTCACTCATCTCCATGTCAGGCTAGGGAGAGGATCCGATCGCCTCCACCACTACCGATGGCTCCGGTATGCGGCGGAGGGCACCTGAGAGCGGCAGGAGGGCCTCTCCCACCGCAGATAAAAGTGATCTTGTGGCGAATCCACTTTTATCTTGAAGCGGACCGCCCGCTGAAGAAGAGGACACCAGAGTCATGGTAGCTAGCTGCTACCATAACAACAGTATTCCTCTTCAGTAGCGACGTAAAATGAGGGCGGGCGGTCCGTAAGTGGTTAAACTTCATTTGCCATGAAGTTGCCCACCCCATTAATTTGTTCAAATCTTCTTGCAAGGATTCCGCATCCTGCAAAGAAGTTTTTGCCCTGCTTAGCTTAGTATTATCTGCAAATACAGAGATTGAACTGTTTACCCTATCCTCCAGGTCGTTTATGAACAAATTAAATAGGATTGGTCCCAACACAGAACCCTGTGGGACCTGATTACCCACCCCTGACCATTCTTAGTATTCCCCATTTATCACCACCCTCTGAACTCGCCCTTGTAGCCAGTTTTCAATCCATGTACTCACCCTATGGTCCATGCCAATGGACCTTATTTTGTACAGTAAACGTTTATGGGGAACTGTGTCAAATGCTTTTGCAAAATCCAGATACATCACGTCTACAGGCCTTCTTTTATCTAGATGGCAACTCAACTCCTCATAGAAGGTTAATAGATTGGTTTGGCAAGAACGATTCTTCATGAATCCATGCTGATTACTGCTAATGATACTGTTTTCATTACTAAAATCTTGTATATAGTCCCTTATTCCCTTCAAGAGCTTGCATACTATTGATGTTAGGCTAACTGGTCTGTAATTACCAGGGATATATTTTGAAATATTGGTGCTACATTGGCTTTTCTCCAATCCGCTGGTAACATTCCAGTCTGTCAGTAAAAATTAGGAACAATGGTCTGGCAATTACTTGACTGAGTTCCCTTAGTACCCTCGGGTGCAAGCCATCCGGTCCTGGTAATTTATTAATGTTAAGTTTCCCAAGTCTAATTCTAATTCTGTCCTCTTTTAGCCATGAGGGTGCTTCCTGTGATGTGTCAGGAGGCTAAACACTGCAGTTTTGGTTACTGAAGACCCACAATTCCCTCATGAAGACTGAGGAGAAGAATAAATTCTATACCTTTGCTACGCTTATGTATGATCAAGGTAACAGGAGAGAAGATTTATTCACATATGGACTGTTAAAAATGTTGTGTACTTAATAATTTGTCCATTCAGTTACCAATATGTTGGGAGAATTACAGACTAGGCTGAAAGAACATATAGCCAATATTAAATCCAGATTTCATGGGAATAGTGTTCCCAAGCATTATGCCAAGTATCATGGCAAGAATCTGGCAGGCATTATTTTTTTTTTGCTATAGATACATTTTCCCAATTTCCCCACCATTTTCACGCTTGGAAACTAAATAGATTTTAGACTTTAAAACATATATCCCATTTGGTTTGAATGTGGAATGGGATATTAATAGCTTTATTAACAATAGCTAATGTAGTCCACCTTTTTGGTATATTTTGGACATTACATTACCCTGAGATTACCTTAACATGCCCCTATTAGCCTATTTTATATATGGGCTTGATTCCTCCTTCCTTCCTCTCCTGTCTCTATATAAGTTTTTATATTTTCTGATTCTTGTAAAGATCTAACTTAATGAAATCCTCCTATTAGGTAATATTTGTATGGATTTGACAGACCCTCTCTTCCTCTATTGATAAGTGATGGCTCCCATCCAGCCCATTCCCCAAAGACGTTATTTCCGACAAAACATGTAGGTCGTGGCTGTTATATGGTGGTGGAATTTCTTTCAAGTTTGAGCACATGCACCATCTGCTTATGGATGGATGTGGCTATTTACTTGTTATCATAACTCAAGAGGTGATTGTATCTGCACATTTATGTTTGATCAAGGTCACAGGAGAGAAGATTTATTCACATATGGACTGTTATGGACTCACGTTTCACTTAATATATTTTGTTATTATTTTAGCGCTGCTTTTTTTTTGCTTTAGAGTTCCACCATTTGTATCACATTGTACAGTGCATTTACTGTATATATGTTATGCTACATACACAAGCATTGTGTAATTGAAGAGCAATACAGAGCCCTTACAGGTAATCAATTTCAAGTTAACTATAAATTATTGTTCTTACTCTAGCATGCGCGATGATATGTAAGGTGTAGCAAATAGTCCTTTTTCATATGTGGGTGCATGTGGATATGACATTTTTTTTTTTTTTTGTCACTTTTTTTTTAACTTTTCTTTTCACTTAGCTTCATTGCTATTACTTAGAGCAGTGTTTCTCAACTCCAGTCCTCAAGGCACCCCAACAGGTCATGTTTTCAGGCTTTCCATTATTTTGCACAGGTGATTTGATCAGTTTCACTGCCTTAGTAATTACCATAGCCATTTCATCTGAGGGAAATCCTGAAAACATGACCTGTTGAGAAAACACTGACTTAGAGGATCAATATCCCCCTACATGATAGCATATTTACAGTACAGTTTCTTTTTAATGAATCTATTAGACCCCTGATGCATTCCCTAAGGTCAACTGAAGCTAATAGAGCACACACTGTACATCATACTTACACCATTCACTGAGCACCCTCTTCCTTTCCAAAAATTATAGTCCAGCTAGCATATCAATACATTTTTTGACTGTAGAAAAATCTATAATGCCCAGATCATTATTCAAACACCTGTTCTTGAACAATCAACATCTGCATTAAAAAATTTGATGGTGAATTGATAAGCATGTTGGAGTTACCCATGTGCCTTTAAATGCTGTTGTATGTTCCTGATGCTCATTAAGCTTGGATAAGCTTCAGAACTTCTTTTACATTATAGAATAAGTCAATTTGAATGTGACTAACTACTACTAGCTGTACTATAGCCTGGATAAATGAGAACCTTCACAGACATATTCAAACACAAGGAACACATACGTAGAGACTGATTTACTGAAAGAATTGAGAATCTTCACACAATAAATTGTGTGAATATCCAGGTCAATTATCCAATAACGTGAAAAGCTATTTCCAATTTACTTATTTTATATGCACATGATTGGACTACTGCAATGAATATTGTGTGAAGATTTCCAACACCTTTAGTAAATCAGCCCAATTGTTAAAAATTTAACAAAGGCTTCCAAGCACCAATGATAAAAAATGTGCCATCACAGTGGAAGTTACATTTGGGAACATTGTGCCTCTTAAAATAATAAAAACATGACCTAAGTTAAGTTTAATTAAGGGTACAATGTAAGTAATTGGAGAGCCTATCCAGCCAAATAATGATAAAACATATTTCCCCTGCACAATCAACCAAAATATTTAATTGTGCTGGCTGCAACAATTGAACTTTGAACTGTCAGTGATTTGCTTACATTTATTGTTAACAGACAAAATAAAACCTGTTTCACAGTTCAGTGCATACCAATCTCTTTTATGGCTTTGGAAAAGTTAAATCATTATAAAGGATTTTGGTTCTGCATTTCAATCGTATGCATGTTTTTTTTATGCATTGGACTTTAAAAGTGCACTTCTGCTTTTCTCTCTAAACAGAAAAGACTGAGTAAATGAGGAATAATATGCACATATAAAAGGAAAGAAAATACAATTATAGGAGAAGGGATACTGAGAACAGAGGGTCAAAGTGATAACAAATTGGTCATTATATGCTAAGGGATGCAAAAGCTGGTCTAAGAGAAAAAGAAAACGGGCTGGAATTGAGGCAGTGTCTGTTAAGCTACAGTGTAGATGTAAGTATAAAATGCTCCACAAGTCTTGTAATTGAGAATATCCATCAAGAGTCTGACAGCTATTGTAGCATTTCCAGGAGCGATAAAACCTGAATTTATTTCACTTCGGCAAAAGGGACCGGTATCACCTTCTGGCTGCTTTAATGAAATGCCATAAAACTTCAGGGAGAGAAAATGTGCTGTAAAGTAATAAAAAGGTATTCCTAGGTAGATTGTTTGTGGAAGCGTTATAGTAAAGAGACGCTTGGCCGGAGTGAAAATTAAGAAGCGTGGCCTACTAACTACTGAAATCAAGAGATGGAGAGCCAAGTACAGAATACCTGGAATTTAATTAATCAAAATATTATATCACATAAAAGTCACACCTTCATTCAGGCATTAGATGAGATCACAAACTCTATGTCCAGGTCTCGTTTATTGTAAAGATAGCATAGTTATGACTATTTATTAGTTGTTTTCCTAAACGTTTTTGTTGATATGCTTTTTTACGGGTGTAAAAAGGGTTATCTTTTTAGCAGATAATTTGTTGACAAGAGTATGCAGCGTAACATAATAAGGTGTTTTCGATCCTTTTTCAACATTCAGTTCTAGTTCTGGATGTACTAACAGAGTAACATTTTTATCTTTCTGGTGGACTGGTAAATTAGGGTAATCCTAAACCAACTTTCATAGTAAAGAAATACCTACTTTTTAAAGAATAATTCCAGGTATGGATATTTTATACATAGTTACATTTGTCCAGCATTAACCAAATTAACTATGCATATACTATACCTGACTGATGCCCCTGGAAGCTGGAAATCACTGAAGTAGTTACCGCTACTCCAGTGATCTCCACTTGCTTCTGGGTTCTGCGCCAAGTGGGTGCCTTGCTGCACTCTGAAAACAGGAGGTCAGCCGCTTGACACAGGCACAATTCAGAGAATGCTCTGCATTTTCTGAATGAATGGAAAGCTTGCTCTGGACGAGGTGGAGATGTGGGGAAGTGGCGTCAAGCCAGGCATTTCTTTGATTTGCATGTGAATTAATGAATGAGACTAAATATGATGTAAAATTGTTATTACATCATATTTTGCAGTGAAATTTTAAAGCAGTGTTTTAAAGTTTAATTTTGCAGAAAAGCAGAATCGGGCAATTCTGAATTGCAGCATGGGTCCCGGCTATCAGAATGACAGCAAAGATTGCATAGTAATAGGAGCTACACAGCCATAGTAGAATAAGAGGAGCAGGGTGGACAAGTTACTTTGTTAATGTTTTTTTAGGTCATACCTCATTTGCCCTAGGACTACAACTGGTTAAGGAGTAACTCCAGCCAAACAGCTACATGTTTTTTTTATTTGTAAAAATGATGTAAATATACTGTATACATTTAAAAATTATTTTTTCCATATGGCCACCAAGTAAAAGGAAGCTTAAAACACCTTTCAGAGCCTAGTGATCTTCACAGTCTGTGCCACTATTCCACTTTCTGCCCTTTCTAAGGACTGCTGGTTTTCCAGCAGGTAGTGATTTGCAGTAGCCTCTATAATGTTCTATGAGGTCACTCATAGATAAAAAAAAGATTCTGTGTTTTGCCATAATAAAATTCTGTGAGCAAATCACAGAGAGTTGAAGAAATAATAAATTCATTATGAATCCACGATCCAGAGTATTCATTGGCCATAGTTCCAGTTTGTTGATGTACACCACCAGGTTTGTGTTATTCTTTTACATCAGCCTGGAAGACAAGAAATATAAACTGGAACCCTCCAGCTAGAGAGCAGTGAACAGTCAGGGCCTCAATGATTCCAATATCTGTCTTTTCAGTTATTTCAGCGTTTCAAAAATGTGAATATGAACAAATGCACTTGTCTGAGCTCTCCAGTAGCCAAAGCTGATGGTCACCAGCTTTTCTGCACCTCCATTGACCATGATGAGGTTTGTGTAATGCAGATGGTTTTAAGTTCCCCTTACCTGCTCCCCAAGGGGTGACCGCAGTAGTTTTCTAGTGTTTAGAGCAGTAACAAAGACACTTAACTGTATCTCTAGGTAAAATCAATTTTGTTTATTTGTATGACATGGAGAAGGGTTTGACACTGTGAAGTTTTTATCAAGGTCTGTGTCCCTTTTAGGGAGATTGTCTGGCCTGTTTGTACTGGAGAATATTGTCACTGAGATAAAAAGTGAAGGGAAATCCCACATTTTAGAGTTGTCCTCAGAAAAATAGGTAAAGTGAAATCTTCTGTTGGGACAACTGTTTTGAGAACAACTGCCTAAAAAATGAATTCCTCTTACTTTAGGAGATTTCCTCTAATTTCCTGTTGCTTCATTAGGCAGGAAGTGAAGGGAATTTCCCCCAAGGATGCACATACAGCAAAACTCAAACTCCAGTCTGCTACAAATAAATTAAAGAAAAATTCCAGGTATGGGTATTTTATATATAATAATATTTGTCCAGAATGAATTCATATAACTATTTACGCTGGAAATCACTGAAGTAGAACACAAGGGACCCATGCTGAGCCCCTGTTCTCCTGCATGGTTGACAAAGGAAGGCAGATGCCAACCTGACTTAAGTGGTCAATCTCCTGTGTTCACACTACACACTGGCCACTAAACATGAGACCTGGAAGCAAGTGGGGACTACTGAAGTAGCTCTGTCTACTTCAGATTTCCAGCTTCCAGGGGTATCGATCAGATACAGTTCATACTTAGTTACATTGGACCATGCCTGGAATTCTTTTATAACTTATGAGCTACATACCTGCTTTCCTCTGTGATACATGATCTACTTAGCACAATTAGTAGGGAGAAATGCATTTATTGAAACTCCAGGACATTTTGTTAGTAGGCAGAATCCAACACAGTAGACATGTGCAATCTAAACTGAATGAATAAAAAACATTTTTGTCTATTTGGAGATTTGGATGTATCAGAATTTCCGAATAACAATAGTAATGAATTTAGTTAAAATTGATTATGTTTTGTTTATTTCGTTTTCTAACAAATTCCAAGTTTCCAGAACGATTTGAATTAGAAATGGTCCAAAATTTATCAACCGATCCAAATTCTGTGTGTAGACAAGTTGCTTGTTAAGGAGCGAGCCAGGAAGCCAGCCGCTGCATCCTTAACAACCGACGACTCATTAGCTGTCAGTTGGTTTCCCCATGACGTGGAACCCCTCAAAATCTATAAAAGACCCTTCTCCAAGCATGCAGCCTGTCAGCTAGTGCCCCCCCTCCTGAACCATACCAGGCCACATGCCCTCAATGGGGGTGCTCTCCCCCCAAACTGCCTTGTCCCCATGTTCCATGTTGATGAAGACAAAAGCCTCGTCCCCACAACCATGTATATGGGGGCCCCTCTTTAACAAGGGGCCCCCATATCCCAGCCCCTCATGTGAATGAGTAGGGGGTTCATTGTACCCCTACGCATTCACCAAAAAAAGTCAAAAATAAATAAAAACACAGAGATAGTTTTTGACAATTCCTTTAATTAAAAAAATAAAAAGAATGTCCCCCCAAAAAAATCCAGCGTCAATCATGATGAATGACACTGTCGACGACCAAAAGAAAAAAGGTCTGCACCCGACGAAGGCTCCCACCGTCTGACAGTTCATAACCCTTTCCCGCCGACGTAACACATAAATGCGGCCTTACTGCACTGGGCTTTTCTCAATGGGGCTGCATATATGCGTATCTCCCTTTGTGTTTGGAGTGTGCCACACATCACACTTCCATTACAGAAACCATGGTCTCACCAAGACAATCAAGACTGGGAACTCCTGATTCAGTCAGTCACAGTGATCAGTCACTGTGAAGCCTACCCCTGTGTTTATCTTTCTGTGAATGCAGAGGAAAGATACTATGTATCTTTCTCTTTTCTTGCAGGTGTGTGTAAAAAAAAAAAAAATATATAGATATAGATATATCTATAGGGCTCATTTCTGTCTCAATTGTGCCCTTTTTCCCCTTTTACTCTATCTGGTCCGAATATCAATGTCAATAAACTTTTTCACCATTATTATTTTTTATCATCATTTATGCCGATTATATACATTTTATTATTTTATTCCATTTATATAATTTTTATTTTTCATCCTTTTTTACCCCAACTCCCATCATTGGCCCAACATATTCACCCACATGCCTCATATAAAGTCCCGCTTCTGTCCCCCCACTTTGCTTTTGGTACACCGATGTCAGATTGTACCAGGCAAATTTCCCTGCCCCAGCTGCTGCACCGCCGAAAGAAGTTTGCTCCCAGCCATCCACATGCCCAGCGGTTGAATGCTAGCTTGGTAAAATTGCTAGCACTTCAACTGCTGCCTTTTCAGTTGGTAGACTCTGCCCCCTTCCGTGAGTTTGTGGAATGTGCGGTTCCTCAGTGGCAGGTGCCCAAACGCCACTTTTTCTCATGGAAGGCGATTCCGGCTCTCTACCGGCATGTGGAAGGCAATGTCCATGCCTCGCTGGACAGGGCGGTCAGCGGTAAGGTGCATAGTACCGCTAACTCATGGTCCAGCAGGCATGGACAGGGACGTTACCTAAGTTTCACCGCGCATTGGGTGACTCTGCTGGCAGCTGGGAAGGATGCAGGACAAGGTGCAGTAGTGTTGGAGGTTGTTCCGCCACCACGCCTCCAAAATGCTAATGATTGTGACACACCTCTCTCCTCCACCCCCTCCTCTTCTTCTTCCTCCATGGCCTCTTCCTGTGCTTTGTCCTCGGAACCAGCGGTGCTCCGTAGCCGTTCAAGGGGCTAAGCAAGTACGCAGGCCAAAAGATGCCATGCGGTGCTTGAGCTGGTGTGCTTGGGGGACAGGAGCCACACTGGGGCAGAGGTTCTGTCAGCTCTGCAGGGGCAGGTTTAGAGGTGGTTGACGCCACGCCAACTTAAGCCAGGAATGGTGGTTTGCGACAATGGCACCAACCCCCTCTCTGCCCTCCGACAGGGACAAATGACCCATGTGCCCTGTTTGGCTCACGTCCTTAACTTGGTGGTGCAGCGGTTCTTGGGCAGGTACCTGGGCTTACAGGATGTCCTGAGGCAGGCCAGGAAAGTCTGTGTGCATTTCCGCCAGTCATATAATGCCAGTTCTCGGCTGGTGGACCTCCAAAAGGAGTTTAACCTGCCCAAGAACCGCCTAATCTGTGACATGCCCACCAGGTGGAACTCAACGTTGGCCATGCTGCAGCGGCTGCACACGCAGCACAGGGCCATCAATGAGTACCTGTGCGACTATGGCACCAGGACAGGGTCAGGGAAGTTTGTTTTTTTTTTCCCCACGCCAGTGGGCCATGATCAGGGATGCATGCACTGTCCTGTCACCATTTGAGGAGGCCACAAGGATGGTGAGCAGTGACAGTGCATGCATCAGTGACACTGTCCCCCTTGTCCACCTGTTGAAACACACGCTGCGTGGAATAATGGACAGGGCACTTGAAGCAGAACAGAGGCAGGAAGAGGAGGACTTCCTTAGCTCTCAAGGCCCCCTTTATCCAGACAGTGTTCCTGCGTGCCCGCCGATCACACAGGAAGAGGACAATTAGGAGGAGGAGGAAGAAAATTGTGTCAGTATGTAGGTGGAGCCTGGCACTCAGCATCAGCAGCAGTCTTTAAGGGATCAGTCCCAAGAAACACATGGACTTGTACGTGGCTGGCAGGAGGTGGCTGCGGACCATGTCGTCCTTAGTGACTCAGAGGACTCCGGACCGAATGCCTCAGCAAACCTACGCTGCATGGCCTCCCTGATCCTGCAAAGCCTGCGTAAGGATCCTCGTATTCGTGGTATCAAGGAGAAGGACCAATACTGGCTGGCAACCCTCCTTGATCCACGTTACAAGGGTAAGGTTGCGGACCTTATCTTGCCATCGCAGAGGGAGCAGAGGATGAAACATCTTCGGGAGGCCTTGCAGAAAGGTCTGTGCAATGCGTTCCCAGAGACTGGGAGGTTACAAATTCCTGTTTCTGGACAACGTGTTGCTGAGGCTTCGGTCAGTCAAAGAAGGAGCGGTGGAGAAGGTGGCCGTCTGATTGATGCGTTCAGACAATTTTGTGGTCCGCAGCCCCAAGGTATGATCGGTTCCAGCAACCATCGCCAGCGTCTGTTTTACATGGTGCAGAAATACCTAGGGGCAAGATCTGACTTGGACACGTTTCACACCGAAAATCCTCTGGGTTACTGGGTCTTGAGGATGGATCACTGGCCAGAGCTTGCACAGTATGCAATTGAGCTACTGGCCTGTCCTGCATCCAGCGTTCTTTCAGAACGCACATTCAGTGCTGCTGGAGGCTTTGTAACCGATCACAGGGTGCGTCTGTCCACCGACTCGGTCGATCGACTGACCTTCATAAAAATGAATCAGTCTTGGATCACCACCAGCTACCAAGCACCTGATGCTGATGTAACCGAATAATTTTTTTTGAAATCTCAGATCCCTTCAAAGACTGCCTATGCTGATACTGAGTGACTATCCCTGAGTAATTATCCTCTTCCTCCTCAATGATCACGCTGATAGCTTGTAAGAACATTTTTGGTTCTGGGCGCCACCACCAGTGCCTAAGGCCCAATTTTTCAGCCCTTGTTTAACAGGGGCGTGTAATTACAATTGCAGCAGGGCTCATCTCTACGTTCCAACTAGAGTATCTGTGAGGGGTTGCAGTGTTGTGGCACCAGCACCAGTGCCTAAGGCCCAATTTTTCTGCCCTTGTTTAACAGGGGCGTGTAATTACAATTTTTGATGCAATACTTTGCAGCAGGGCTCATTTCTGCGTTCCAGCTAGAGTATCTGTGAGGGGTTGCAGTGTTGTGGCACCAGCACCAGTGCCTAAGGCCCAATTTTTCTGCCCCTGTTTAACAGGGACGTGTAATTACAATTTTTGATGCAATACTTTGCAGCAGGGCTCGTTCCTGCGTTCCAACTAGAGTGTCTGTGAGGGGTTGCAGTGTTGTGGCACCAGCACCAGTGCCTAAGGCCTAATTTTTCAGCCCCTGTTCAACAGGGGCATGTAATTCAATTACAATTATTGATCTAATCTAAACTAATGTAATTATAATTCTTGATCTAATATTTCACAGCAGGGCCCATTTCTGCACCCACCAAGAGCGAGTGAGGACTTACAGTGTTGTGGCACCAGCACCACCACCACCAAAGGCCCAATTTTTCTGCCCTTGTTCAACAGGAGCATGTAATTGCAATTCTTGATCTAATATTTCACAGCAGGGCCCATTTCTGCACCCACCAAGAGCGAGTGAGGACTTACAGTGTTGTGGCACCAGCACCACCACCACCACCAAAGGCCCAATTTTTCTGCCCTTGTTCAACAGGGGCATGTAATTACAATTCTTGATCTAATATTTCACAGCAGGGCCCATTTCTGCGCCCACCAAGAGCGAGTGAGGACTTACAGTGTTGTGGCACCAGCACCACCACCAAAGGCCCAATTTTTCTGCCCCTGTTCAACAGGGGCATGTAATTACAATTCTTGATCTAATATTTCACAGCAGGGCCCTGTGAGGGCTTACAGTGTTGTGGCCACAACAACACCTAAGGCCCAAATTTCTGCTGAGTATATAGGGCAGGCCCCTACTTTCAAACATCTAACTTACAAACGACTCCTACTTGCAAACAGAAGGAGACAACAGGAAGTGAGATGAAATCTACCCCTAGGAAAGGAAATTCTCTCCTGTAAGAGTTAATATGGGAAAAACATTTCTCCTTTCCACTGATGCTTTCCAATCCTTGTTCCACAAAAAACCCCAAATTTTCAAAAAACATTTGTCATTGGGACAAAAAGTGAGGTGAAATCTTTTGAAGAGGAGGACAGACAGCAAAACAAATGTCACAGGGGTGATAACCCTTCCCTATGTTTTCCAAAAAGCTTAAAAAAGATTTTTTGGCTGGAGCTAAACACGATAAAAATGTACCCGTTCAAAATTACAAACAGATTCTACTTAACAAATCTACAGTCCCTGTCTTGTTTGCACTGCCTGTATACTGCTGTTCAGAGTATATAGGGCCTGGTGGCCACACACCTTTCCTTATTTTAATTTGGGTGCGGGGTTCCCCTTAATATCCATACAAGACCCAAAGGGCCTGGTAATGAACTGGGGGGTACCCATGGCGTTTGTCTCACTGATTTTCATCCATATTGCCAGGACCCGACATTACATTAAACCCGCAAGCAGTTTTAAATGAGATTTTTTCCTTTAAAAATGACATTTGGTGCAGGGACTGTTCTAAACACGGGAAACACGCGCCACTTTACAGGCATACTATAAACACACCCCAGGTACAATATTTAAAGGAATATTTCACTTTTTTTTTTTTTTTACTTTAAGCATCATTAAAATCACTGCTCCCGAAAAAACGGCCGTTTTTAAAAGTTTTTTTTGCATTGATACATGTCCCCTGGGGCAGGACCCGGGTCCCCAAACCCTTTGTAGGACAATACCATGCAAATTAGCCTTTAAAATGAGCACTTTTGATTTCGAACATTAGAGTCCCATAGACGTCAATGGGGTTCTAACATTCGTGCGAATTTTCGGTCCGTTCGCAGGTCCTGGTGCGAACCGAACCGGGGGTGTTCGGCTCATCCCTAGTCATCTCCATTACGTAGTCCGTCTTGTCCAATATAACAATCAACCCACCCTTGTCGGCGGGACGGATAATTAAATTTTTTCATCCACAAATCTGTTTTAGTCCTGCTCTGATGTTTGGATCAACGCAGACTTTTTTATTTTGGTTGGGAAGTTGTAAAACAAGACTGCGCAACACCTGAATGGATGGTGCTTTAGTACCAGGGTGATTAATTAATGAAGGGTTACATAACCCTGAATGGACACATCCATGAGTTATGAGGGTAGCAACTGTGGGGGCAGAATTAACTGCCCCGGGTGGAATGCTAGGGGGCTGGGAGAGAAAAAAAACCTCTGAATATTCAATTTACGTGTAAACTTTTGGACATCTATGAAAGTGGTACATTTATTAAGGGATTTGGGAGGGACAAATTTCAACCCTTTGTCCAAAACTGATTTCTCAGCGTCTGTCAAAAGAACAGAACTGAGGTTGAAAATACTGGCGCCTTTCAAGTTCTTTTTCTTTTTGCCTTGGATCCTCCTCCCCCTCTGGTCCCTCTTTTCTTTCTTGACTCCCTGGGTATTCTGACAAGGGTCTTGGAAAACCAGAATATTGTGTGGAGCTAGGGTAATTATGGTTATAATTATAGGGAGATCTATGGAGTAGGCCTCCTCTCTATCATGATGAGAATAAGTATCTTCATAGGTGTCCCGTGGGGCGTTGTCCCGGAGTGGTAAAAAACAATTCTGTGTGCAAATCGGAGTTCCATAGTTGTAATCATGGTTCTGATGTCTCAGACCATAGTTATCACGATGATTCCGTCGATTATGGGGGAACCTCTACCTTCCTCCTGGTAGTAGGAGTCAGGAGGAGGGGGTGCCCTGAAGTAGAAGGGTATGGAGAGGCATTCCTTGGGCCTGAATTTTTTTGGGGGCCCACCTTTAGATTCCTGAGCTTAACCACAGTTAGAATTGGACCCAGAATCAACCCTCTGAGGGGGCTCATACATGAGCCTCCTTTCAGGGTTAGAGACTAAGGAGTTAGATGCCTCCATGGGAGGAGTATCTTTCTCTGAAGAAATTGGTATAGTAACTTTTTTCTACCAGTTGAAGACCAAATTGCTCTTGTAATCAGTGAGGTCCCTATTGTATTTTTTTTGTTTTTTGTTTCTCTGATCTTTTTCTTCTTTCTCCAAATTATTTTTCAAATTGGTAGAAAGTGTAATATATTCTGCTGAGGTCTTGTGTGAAACCAATCTGTCTCTAAGATCTTTAATTTCTTTGTCAATCTGGGACAGTTTGGTTTGTTTTTTATCAATTAAAAATTGTAAAAGTTGGATCCCTACTTCATTAAAATATTTAAACCATGACTCCAAGTCTGCGTCGTCTTGTTGTGAGTAGACGTCCCAACGGAGGCCTCTGGGCACCATCTGTTCCTTGACATATTGCTCAAGAAAGCTGTATCCCATTGGAGATGTAATTCACTAATCATCAGATTCATCAATCTGAGAAACAGTCCACCAATCTCAGTGTCAGAATTGGCGGTAACAAAAACACCTGCAGTGTTAAAGGACCTAGCTGTCCTATACTCAAAAACATCCATGTGAGGAAATGTGAAAGGGGAAAAAGCAGCAATAAAAAATAGTCAAAAATGGTAGTGGAGTGGGGATAATTACTGCGCTAAACCCAAAAGTGGTTGGGGTGTCAAGCAGCTGCATAAAAATGTGACAAACATATATCGAAAAGGTAAATACTGAAGTGCTAATCAAGAAAATACATAAATGATAGGGGTGGTGGAGAAAAATAATGCAACTAATCAGATATACAAAGTGTCCAATAAATGTACATAAACTCAGTGAATGAGTGACCAAACACCAGGGGGCCCTGGAAAATGTGAAAAAATATACAGGTGTGTGGGTTATAGTCCAAACAAGGCTATTTTTCTAGTGAAGAGTGGTGAAGACCCGGACACTGTTGGATATGGTGGAAATCAAAGATATTGCATCATCAATAGCGCGTGTGCCCTTACCGGAACGGGTGGACTCCTATGTCAGCGACATGAAGTCATACAGACATGGTGCCCAAAGTGTGGAGCTCTGCAGGGTCCAGGACTTCCAGGGTGGGATCCAGAAAAGAGACAGCAGTGTAAGGGTTACTACCCATGCAGAAAGTGCAATGTGTGCCTCTATAATATTGGAGGGAAACGCAAAACAGACACTTTTGTTTCAACAACCACTGAATGTATTTGTTCTATGAGACACGTTACCACCTGTGCCACAAAATTCATTGTTTACCTGCTCACCTGCCCCTGCAAAAAGCAGTATGTGGGCCGTACCATCAGGACATTCTCCACACGCGTGAATGAACACATGGGCGGCATAAAAAGTGGGAAGAGTAAACATAGCATACCACGTCATTATTTACAGTTTCACAATAAGGATCCTAAGGGGACTCTGTTTCAGATCATTGACAAGTTTGTCCCCCACTGGAAGGGGGAGTCCCGTTTACATGGGGTCTCCCACCATGAGACATACTGGATACATGAGCTCAGATCCTACTCACCGTTTGGCTTGAACGTGGAGTGGGATATCAACTAATTTATCAATCAATCTTAAGTTCAATCTTTTTTAATTTTTCTTTGTCCTTCCATATCTGTTTAGTATTTTTGTTTCTTTATGAATGTTTACATATTCATTTATATTATCATACTTAGGTATTGCCTATATGTCCATGTCCAGTTAATATATCATGTATTGTATCATATTTTTACATTTCCATTTTCACCCTTTACCATCCTTATACTGTGTTCCGCTGCCTACATGCATTTGTGGTCCATTGGCATCACGGCTCTATATTGAGGCTGTGGGTCTTTTGTATCCCTCTGCCATGTCATTGTTTTTGTTTTGGTCGGCCTGTCGTGTGATCTTTGTTTGGACATGTGATCAGGTCAATCAGAACACTTCCGGTTAGACGCTCTTCCACTTACGCTTGTGGAGCCATCCATTCCCAGGATTGGCCTCGTGACCTTGAAGTCTTCCCTATCTTTTCCCATGGCCAGCTTCCAGTTGCGGTCGTTTGAACTATTTAGTCAGGTCCATCAGTAATATACATCTATTTTTATGTTCCCTTTATGATTGATCTCCCTTGAGACCATTTCATTCCTTTTCTTCACTTGCCGCCAGGCTTGGTGGGTCCCGGTCATATGACTCACCTCCCGGGTCATGTGCACAGCTGATCACATGGTAAAGGGCCACTGTGATTGGCCCTTTACCTCTATCTGTCCTCTATCCCCACTGTGATTGGCCCTTTACCTCTATCTGTCCTCTATCCCGGGCGGTGCGCAAGAGGTTGGGTTTTGGGGGGACGTCAATAGACGCTCTCCCAGAACCAGCCGACCATGCTGTAAACATCATTTGACTATAACGGGTCAGAAAGGGGTTAACCATGCCCCTTAAGCCCCTCCCACTGTTAACACAATTTGGCCACACCCACTGTTCACCATGTTGCATTACTCTTCTACTTCATGTGCTAAAAGGTGATCCAGGTCTTTTACAATCCTAGCAACACCCCTGGCACATTGAAAACCATGCCCACTCTTTATTATAGTACACTAAGAACACTGCATTTTTTTTTCATATCAAGCAATAGGACCCAACTTATGATACTGCACACAGGCCCAATGACCTCATAAAACACCCCTAATAATCTTGTAGGACATGGATAGAAGAGGTTTATCTGTGGTCCATATAGATGAACTATGGATGATCTTCCAGCCCTGCCCTTGTATTTTTCTCCTCTCATTCCCTCCTTGACCACGCATATTACAATCACATTTTTCTGCATGCTCTACATTTCATTCACACTATATCCATTGAGCTGCGCTGACCTGCGTAGACCATTAAAGGCTTAAAGAAGAATTCCAGGTATGGATATTTTATTAATAGTTACATTGATCCATCTTAGACCAATGTAACTGTATATACCATATATACATATATAGACATCGATACTCCAGTGAAGTCCACTGGGATTGGGTCCCATGCCAATAAGCCACCAATATGTAGGTGGAGCTTTGTGTGGGTGTGGCTTGAGTGTGGGCGGGGACACAGGGGGCCCCGTGATCTCCTATTGCCCAGGGCCCCATGAGTTGTCAGTCTGCCCCTGTTCCAGAGCTATTCATAACAATTTTAATTTTTAGTGGTCAGCAATCAACTATAAAAAAACTATTCCAATTGTATTTAGGCAGCACAAACCGTAAATGCACAGTGAGTCATTATGTTTACAAAAGTTTACAATAAAATGGTATCTGGTTTAGCGCCTACAACTTTATGTCTAAATTTAAGCCAAAGAGCTTGAAAATAATAGTGAACTGACAAGTGAGTTGCAATAACACATTTTGCTGTAAACTTTTTACAGAGAATGAACATTTCCTCAGATGGATAGTACAATATAGTTTTATGTTATGTGGCATCTTTCATGCAGAGTATCAGAAAACACATTTCACTTGAAGTAAAGCACAAAGCTAAACAGAAATATTAGAGCATCTGACCATAAATATCTGGAGCATTCAAGCAGCAGCAAAGTTCCTGTACAGAGCCCAGAGACCGAATATTCCAACTCTTAGCAGGTTCACTGCCAGTCTGACAGGATTGTTTGTATGCTTTGCCATTGCAGAGGCAAGTTCAAGGGACATGCAAGTAAGAATAGTATTTCTCCTCAGTCAAGTAAGATATCACACAAACTAAAGTTACAAGAAACAAAGATTTTGGAAGGCCATAGAAGTATGTATCCCATTTGTTCTCTCCCCATCTCAAAATCACACAACTTTTATGAAGAGTACTGAGTTTTGGGTACACCTCAAATTAGTGTGAAAATGTTATGTTAGCAGTAGTTGCATATTAATAAGGGCACTTAGCTAAAGCAATAGATAAATTTTACCTAAACAAAAATAAAACCTAAAAACATTATATTTTTCAGCTTTCTAGTCCTTCATTATGATAGCTTGCATTTGTTTTCACTTTTCATAAGAACGTTTTCAACAAGCACAGAAAATAACGGATGATCTTGCCAGAAATGCAGTATCCTTGTCACTTCATATAAGCTAACAAAAAAATCAAATTTACTGTATTGTGTAAACTACTAGTCCCATCAATCAGTCATATAATGCAGATGAACAAATGCAGACATGTTTGAAGTTTAGCCTGTGTACAACCATGGCTGGCCCCATGGATACAATGGAGGAATGAATGTAGACATGATGGGACAGGAAGTGTGTTATTTGCCTTAATATTAGATGAAAATAAAGAGGGAAAAAAGGAAACAAACACAGCCACCACTTCTAAGGGCTGGTAATCTGCAATGAATTACATTTTTGTTTTTGTGTTTAGATACACTTTAATATTAGTAAATGTATGCCTTCTTATGAAAAGCATATTTTTGAAGTACAGTTCTCATCTAATTTTTTTATTTATGTGAAGTAACCAAGGCACACTATGGCTAATCTCTAAATCTGTTTTGACAGAAACTAATTTGGAATATATTCAGTAAGAACACAAAGGGTAAACATTGCCCCTGGAATTTATAAGAAATGTTGAAGACCCTTTGGGAATCTGTCTGCAGTCTGTGCAACAAAAGGCACAACTTACGACAGATTCATGTAACTCTTCGTAAGGTGTATATAATTCTGTTGCAAAATTGCCTCAGATATTATTTTGTCTGCAATACAACTTGCTCAAACATGGAAGAGGTCTTATTTACCTCCACTTTTCTTATCAATTTTATGATATTTCCTTATTAATTTGTAGCAGCCATAGTGACAGAATGTAAAAGTATTCACATACTGTAAGTACTACCTACATTTTTTCCACGTGTCAGAAATAACAAGAAAATCGTCATACAACTTTCATAACTTTGGGCAGGAATCTAAGAAGTCAGAAAAGTGTCACAAATTCTTTATTAAATAGTCCCCGAAATAAATTCATACAATACAAGCGACAATGTTACATCATGGTAAAAAATTATTATGCCAGTAACTTCTGTATGTATATCCAGTTGAGCAGTCAGACATTATCTGGGTCCCAGTTAGCCAAATGGAGTGTGTTTTGTAGAACAGTTGGACATTAAGCAATCTTCCTAATCTAGCAGACACTTTTTCTTGGGCTCCCTTTGTTTAGGTTTCCACTTTTTTTTTTGGTGTCTCCTACTGGGTTCTCACATACCTAATATTATTCTCCAGAGTCTACATGCCTGCACAAATGTTACCTTTATGCTCTCTGGTATCCAGTCTATTCACAGGGGTTTGCATCCTAATAGATCTAGCTCCATTTGTAACGGAATCGTGGGCATCTGGGTGTACAGTATATCACATGTCTGGTATCTCCTTTTGCACTGGATAGACTGGGGTCTTTATTCAACTTTACCAACTATGTATGTATTGACCTTTCATGAGCTATGCTTGTCTACATGTTGCCTTTCTAGTTTCAACATTTGGCTCTGGTTACAACCTTTGGCTACGTTTCCTGGCCACTTGCCTGTCTTACCTGCTGGTATCACCTTTGGTTATTTGGATACAATCCTCTGTACTGATTGGTACTCCACCTTGGTCTGTCTGTCGCGATACACCACATCTATGGGCCTTCCTTTATCTAGATGGCAGCTCACCTCCTCATAGAAGGTTAACCACTTCAGCCCCGGAAGGATTTACCCCCTTCCTGACCAGAGCACTTTTTACAATTTGGCACTGCGTCACTTTAACTGCTAATTGCGCGGTCATGCAATGCTGTACCCAAACGAAATTTGTGTCCTTTTCTTCCCACAAATAGAGCTTTCTTTTGATGATATTTGATCACTTCTGCTGTTTTTATTTTTTGCGCTATACACGGAAAAAGACCGAAAATTTTGAAAAAAAATTATATTTTCTACTTTTTGTTCTAAAAAAAATCCAATAAACTCAATTTTATTCATACATTTAGGCCAAAATGTATTCGGCCACATGTCTTTGGTAAAAAAAATGTCAATAAGTGTATATTTATTGGTTTGCGCAAAAGTTATAGCGCCTACAAACTAGGGTACATTTTCTGGAATTTACACAGCCTTTAATTTATGACTGCCTATGTCGTTTCTTGAGGTGCTAAAATGGCAGGGCAGTACAAAACCCCCACAAGTGACCCTATTTTGGAAAGTAGACACCCCAAGGAAATTGCTGAGAGGCATGTTGAGCCCATTGAATATTAATTTTTTTTGTCCCAAGTGATTGAATAATGACAAAAAAAAAAAAAAATACAAAAAGTTGTCACTAAATGATATATTGCTCACACAGGCCATGGGCATATGTGGAATTGCACCCCAAAATACATTTAGCTGCTTCTCCTGAGTATTGGGATACCATATGTGTGGGAGATTTTTGGGAGCTTAGCCGCGTACGGGGCCCCGAAAACCAATCACTGCCTTCAGGATTTCTAAGGGCGTAAATTTTTGATTTTATTCCTCACTACCTATCACAGTTTTGAAGTCCATAAAATGCCCAGATGGCATAAAACCCCCCCAAATTACCCCATTTTGGAAAGTAGACACCCCAAGCTATTTGCTTTGAGGCATGTTGAGTCCATGAAATATTTTATATTTTGACACAAGTTGCGGGAAAGTGACAATTTTTTTTTTTTTTTGCATAAAGTTGTCACTAAATGATATATTGCTCACACAGGCCATGGGCATATGTGGAATTGCACCCCAAAATACATTTAGCTGCTTCTCCTGAGTATGGGGATACCACATGTGTGGGACTTTCTAGGAGCCTTGCTGCGTACGGGGCCCCGAAAACCAATCACCGCCTTCAGGATTTCTAAGGGTGTAAATTTTTGATTTCACTCTTCACTGCCTATCCCAGTTTCGGAGGCCATGGAATGCCCAGGTGGCACAAACCCCCCCAAATGACCCCATTTTGGAAAGTAGACACCCCAAGCTATTTGCTGAGAGGCATGGTGATTATTTTGCAGCTCTCATTTGTTTTTGAAAATGAAGAAAGACAAGAAAAAAAATTTTTTTTTCTTTTTTCAATTTTCAAAACTTTGTGACAAAAAGTGAGGTCTGCAAAATACTCACTATACCGCTCAGCAAATAGCTTGGGGTGTCTACTTTCCAAAATGTGGTCATTTGGGGTTTTTTTTGCCACCTGGGCATTCCAATGGCCTCCGAAACTGTGATAGGCAGTGAAGAGTGAAATCAAAAATTTACGCCCTTAGAAAGCCTGAAGGCGGTGCTTGGTTTTCGGGGTCCCGTACGCGGCTAGGCTCCCAAAAAGTCTCACACATGTGGTATCCCCGAACTCAGGAGAAGCAACAGAATGTATTTTGGGGTGTAATTTCACATATTCCCATGGCATGTTTGAGCAATATATCATTTAGTGACAACTTTGTGCAAAAAAAAAAAAAATTGTCTCTTTCCCGCAACTTGTGTCACAATATAAAATATTCCATAGACTCGACATGCCTCTCAGCAAATAGCTTGGGGTGTCTACTTTCCAAAATGGGGTCATTTGGGGGGGTTTTGAACTGTCCTGGCATTTTATGCACAACATTTAGAAGCTTATGTCACACATCACCCACTCTTCTAACCACTTGAAGACAAAGCCCTTTCTGACACTTTTTGATTACATGAAAAAAATATTTTTTTTTGCAAGAAAATTACTTTGAACCCCCACAAATTATATATTTTTTTAAAGCAAATGCCCTACAGATTAAAATGGTGGGTGTTTCATTTTTTTTTTTCACACTGTATTTGCGCAGCGATTTTTCAAACGCATTTTTTGGGGAAAAAACACACTTTTTTAAATTTTAATGCACTAAAACACACTATATTGCCCAAATGTTTGATGAAATAAAAAAGATGATCTTAGGCCGAGTACATGGATACCAAACATGACATGCTTTAAAATTGCGCACAAACGTGCAGTGGCGACAAACTGAATACATTTTTAAAAGCCTTTAAAAACCTTTACAGGTTACCACTTTAGATTTACAGAGGAGGTCTACTGCTAAAATTACTGCCCTCGATCTGACCTTTGCGGTGATACCTCACATGCATGGTGCAATTGCTGTTTACATTTGACGCCAGACCGACGCTTGCGTTCGCCTTAGCGCAAGAGCAGGGGGACAGGGGTGCTTTTTTTTTTTTTTTCTCTTTATTATTTTTTTGCTTTTTTATCTTATTTTTAAACTGTTCCTTTCATTTTTTTTTAAATCATTTTTATTGATATCTCAGGGAATGTAAATATCCACTATGATAGCAATAGGTAGTGACAGGTACTCTTTTTTGAAAAAATTGGGGTCTATTAGATCCTAGATTTCTCCTCTGCCCTCAAAGCATCTGACAACACCAAGATCGGTGTGATAAAATGCTTTCCCAATTTCCCAATGGCGCTGTTTACATCCGGCGAAATCTAAGTCATAAAATGCTCGTAGCTTCTGGTTTCTTAGGCCATAGAGATGTTTGGAGCCACTCTGGTCTCTGATCAGCTCTATGGTCATCTGGCTGAATCACCGGCTGCATTCTCAGGTTCCCTGTTGAGACAGGAGAGCCAGAGAAAAACACGGAAGACGGTGGGGGGGGGGGCATTCCCTCCCACTGCTTGTAAAAGCAGTCTAGAGGCTAATTAGCCGCTAGGATTGCTTTTACATGAAAGTCGACCGCTGGCTGAAAAGAATGATACCAAGATGATACCTAAACCTGCAGGCATCATTCTGGTATAACCACTCAAAGTCGTGAATGGCGTACCTGAAGACAAAAAAATGGTTAACAATAAAGCACAGTAAACGGTAAAGTATAAAAAATTGCATACCTGAAAAGCAAACATGATAAAACATAATAACAATAAAACATTGCAGAATAGAATACAGTAAAAAAGAGCAGAACAATAGAGAGAATAGAGAGAGAGAGAACAATAAAACAACTATTTTTTTTTATCTTATATTTTTGTTTGTGTTTTTTTTTTACACTTTTTTTTGTAACTGTAACTTTTATAACTGTAACCGGTTCCAGGTTCGGGTCTCTCAAAATGTGATGGCATCTTGGGAGACCCTGTGAAAGTGCGCCTAGTCTGTGCAATGCTGTACCCTACGCTAATACTCAATTAGTGAATGGTAGCGTTCAAAACATTCACCAATGCAAAGACCAGGATTGTCAGAACAGGAGGGACAATAATAGCGGGTGTCACGCCTATATCCGTGCTTGCTGCAGACACAACAAAACGCAGGTGCTAGCAGGTATCCGGGCTGATCCCACTAACACTGCATTTTTGGGAACCCTAAACTGCTGGGGACGCCAGTATAGAACTGATCAGATATTGATCCATTCAGATACTATACCACTAAGGGAGGTGTACGGTGCGTGCGTTGGTGTTAGCGGTACTGGCACTAACCTGACGCTGCCTGGGGCTGGTGCTTGCCAGTTCAACAAAACGCTACCAAAAAAACTGTTAGCGATCGCAAGGATCAGGCCTGACTCTGCGAATGCTACAGTTATGTGTTTAGTGTTTTGTAAGTGATAGTGATCGATCGATACTGCACTTGGGTGGGCTGGGCTGGGCCGGGCGGAGGGGCAAAACGCAGGTGCTAGCAGGTATCTGGGCTGATCCCGCTAACACTGCATTTTTGGGAACCCTAAACTGCTGGGGACGCTAGTATAGATCTGATCGGATCAGATATTGATGCGTTCAGATACTATACCACTAAGGGAGGCGTATGCTGCGTGCGTGAGTGTTAGCGGTACTGGCGCTAATCTGATGCTGCCTGGGGCGACGCATATCACCGCCGGGCGATCAGGGGGCTAAACCTTTATTCGGTAATAAACGGCGGGTGCCCTGACACTATAAAAAATAAACTAACTAACCAGCGTCACCCGTAACGGTTATACGGTGATCAGTGGTGAAAGGGTTAAATAGGGGGCAATCAAGGGGTTAAAACATTTATTAGATAGTATATGGGGGTCCCTGTCGCTATAAAACGCTGACCGCGAACCTAAATATTTACGTCCCTAACTAGCAGAACCAGTGACACTAATACAGCGATCAGAAAAATGATCGCTTAGTGACACTGGCGACAGGGGGTGATCAAGGGGTTAAAACTTTATTAGGGGGGATTAGGGGGTACCCTAGACCTACAGGGGGCTAACACTAACTGCCCTAACACTTCTAACTGACACCATGCAGTAATCAGAAAAAAAAAACACTGCTTGGTGTCAGTGTGACAGGGAGGGGGAGGGGTGATTGGGGGGGATCGGGGGTGATCGGGGGGGATCGAGGGTGTAAAGTATGCCTGGCATGTTCTACTGTGTGTGTGTATGTGTTGTGCACTCACATGTCTTCTCTCCTCGGCGCCGGAACGGAAACTGCCGAGCCGAGGAGAGATGACATCACATCCTCTGCCTCTGTGTACTATACAGAGGCAGGGGATGTTTCTCATTGGCTGGGAGCGATCGCGAGGGGGGGCACGATCGGATGGCCTCCCCCTCATCTCTAAACACTCCCAGACAAATGCCGACCGCCGCTGGCACCGGGGGGGTCCAATCGGACCCCCCCACCCGCGGGAAGGCAATCACATACCAGGTACGTGATTTTGCCTGCCCGTGCCATTCTGCTCTCGTATATATGCGTGAGGCGGTCGGCAAGTGGTTAATAGGTTGTTTTGGCAAGAACGATTCTTCATAAATCCATGCTGATTACTGCTGATACCGTTTTCATTACTAAAATCTTATATATAGTCCCTTATCATTCCGCTCCCACTTCCGGTCCGATTGCCTCGGCGATCCAAGCGGCAGTTCGGCCCCCCTCATTTCCCTGCAGCCTTCTGGGACACATCTCTGGTCCAAGAAGACTGCAGGATCATTCACAAAGCACAGCACAGCACAGCTGGCACATGCACAGTGGAAAACTGTAAGGTTTCCCTTAGTTAAGTTGCCAGCTCCTGGACCAGAAACTGATTGAAGCAGCTGTTTGTAGCTGCTGACTAGGGATGAGCTTCGAGTTCGAGTCAAACTCATGTTCGACTCGAACATTGGCTGTTCGCAAGTTCGCCGAACAGCGAACAATTTGGGGTGTTCGCGGCAAATTCGAATGCCGCGGAACACCCTTTAAAAGTCTATGGGAGAAATCAAAAGTGCTAATTTTAAAGGCTAATATGCAAGTTATTGTCATAAAAAGTGTTTGGGGACCCGGGTCCTGCCCCAGGGGACATGGATCAATGCAAAAAAAGTTTTAAAAACGGCCGTTTTTTCAGGAGCAGTGATTTTAATAATGCTTAAAGTCAAACAATAAAAGTGTAATATCCCTTTAAATTTCGTACCTGGGGGGTGTCTATAGTATGCCTGTAAAGGGGCGCATGTTTCCTGTGTTTAGAACAGTCTGACAGCAAAATGACATTTTGAAGGAAAAAACTCATTTAAAACTACCCGCGGCTATTGCATTGCCGACAATACACATAGAAGTTCATTGATAAAAACGGCATGGGAATTCCCCAAAGGGGAACCCCGAACCAAAATTAAAAAAAAAAAAAATGACGTGGGAGTCCCCCTAAATTCCATACCAGGCCCTTCAGGTCTGGTATGGATATTAAGGGGAACCCCGGCCAAAATTTAAAAAAAAAATGACGTGGGGTTCCCCCTAAATTCCATACCAGACCCTTCAGGTCTGGTATGGATTTTAAGGGGAACCCCGCGCCAAAAAAAAAAGAAAAAACAGCGTGGGGTCCCCCCAAAAATCCATACCAGACCCTTTTCCGAGCACGCAACCTGGCAGGCCGCAGGAAAAGAGGGGGGGACGAGAGTGCGGCCCCCCCTCCTGAACCGTACCAGGCCACATGCCCTCAACATTGGGAGGGTGCTTTGGGGTAGCCCCCCAAAACACCTTGTCCCCATGTTGATGAGGACAAGGGCCTCATCCCCACAACCCTGGCCGGTGGTTGTGGGGGTCTGCGGGCGGGGGGCTTATCGGAATCTGGAAGCCCCCTTTAACAAGGGGACCCCCAGATCCCGGCCCCCCCCTGTGTGAAATGGTAAGGGCCTACCATTTCACTAAAAAACTGTCAAAAATGTTAAAAATGACAAGAGACAGTTTTTGACAATTCCTTTATTTAAATACTTCTTCTTTCTTCTATCTTCCTTCATCTTCTGGTTCTTCTGGTTCTTCTGGCTCTTCTGGTTCTTCCTCCGGCGTTCTCATCCAGCATCTCCTCCGCGGCGTCTTCTATCTTCTTCTCCTCGGGCCGCTCCGCACCCATGGCATGGGGGGAGGCTCCCGCTCTTCTCTTCTTCTTCATCTTCTTCTCTTCTTCTTTTCTTCTCTTCTTCATTTTCTTCTCCGGGCCGCTCCTCACACATGCTAGCATGGCGGGAGGCTCCCGCTGTGTGACGGCGCTCCTCATCTGACAGTTCTTAAATAACTAGGGGCGGGGCCACCCGGTGACCCCGCCCCCCTCTGACGCACGGTGACTTGACGGGACTTCCCTGTGACGTCACGGGGAATGCCACAGGGAAGTCCCGTCATGTCCCGTGCGTCAGAGGGGGCGGGGTCACCGGGTGGCCCCGCCCCCCGTTATTTAAGAACTGTCAGACGAGGAGCGCCGTCACACAGCGGGAGCCTCCCTTCATGCCAGCATGGATGCGGAGCGGCCCGGAGAAGAAAATGAAGAAGAGAAGAAGATGAAGAAGAAGAGAAGAGCGGGAGCCTCCCCCCATGCCATGGGTGCGGAGCGGCCCGAGGAGAAGAAGATAGAAGATGCCGCGGAGGAGATGCTGGACGAGAACGCCGGAGGAAGAACCAGAAGAGCCAGAAGAACCAGAAGATGAAGGAAGATAGAAGAAAGAAGAAGTATTTAAATAAAGGAATTGTCAAAAACTGTCTCTTGTCATTTTTAACATTTTTGACAGTTTTTTAGTGAAATGGTAGGGGTACTTTTGTACCCCCTTACCATTTCACACAGGGGGGGGCCGGGATCTGGGGGTCCCCTTGTTAAAGGGGGCTTCCAGATTCCGATAAGCCCCCCGCCCGCAGACCCCCACAACCACCGGCCAGGGTTGTGGGGATGAGGCCCTTGTCCTCATCAACATGGGGACAAGGTGTTTTGGGGGGCTACCCCAAAGCACCCTCCCAATGTTGAGGGCATGTGGCCTGGTACAGTTCAGGAGGGGGGGGGCCGCACTCTCGTCCCCCCCTCTTTTCCTGCGGCCTGCCAGGTTGCGTGCTCGGATAAGGGTCTGGTATGGATTTTTGGGGGGACCCCATGCCGTTTTTTTTTTTTTTTTGGCGCGGGGTTCCCCTTAAAATCCATACCAGACCCTTCGGTATGGAATTTAGGGGGAACCCCACGTCATTTTTTTTTTAAATTTTGGCCGGGGTTCCCCTTAATATCCATACCAGACCTGAAGGGCCTGGTATGGAATTTAGGGGGACTCCCACGTCATTTTTTTTTTTTTTAATTTTGGTTCGGGGTTCCCCTTTGGGGAATTCCCATGCCGTTTTTATCAATGAACTTCTATGTGTATTGTCGGCAATGCAATAGCCGCGGGTAGTTTTAAATGAGTTTTTTCCTTCAAAATGTCATTTTGCTGTCAGACTGTTCTAAACACAGGAAACATGCGCCCCTTTACAGGCATACTATAGACACCCACCAGGTACGAAATTTAAAGGGATATTACACTTTTATTGTTTGACTTTAAGCATTATTAAAATCACTGCTCCTGAAAGCACGCCCGTTTTTAAAACTTTTTTTTGCATTGATCCATGTCCCCTGGGGCAGGACCCAGGTCCCCAAACACTTTTTATGACAATAACTTGCATATTAGCCTTTAAAATTAGCACTTTTGATTATTCATGTTCGTGTCCCATAGACTTTAACGGTGTTCGCGTGTTCGAACAAACTTTTTTCCTGTTCGCATGTTCTGGTGCGAACCGAACAGGGGGGTGTTCGGCTCATCCCTACTGCTGACTTTTTATTGTGGATGGGGGGTGGCGACGTCTGGAGAACCCATTTAACTTCATATGAGGATCATTCAACACAAATATAAATATAATTATTCATGTTTACTACAAATATCTAACTTAATATTATGAATCAGGTTGATCTTAATTTCAGTTAGAATTAATTACATTACACTGGCATTTAATTAGGTTTAATATTGTTATATTATTAATATTGTAACTTGAATTGAAATTTATGGTGATATGTTTACCAACAGCAGTTTACATTAATGGACACTAATGATGTTTACCAACAGCAGTTTACATTATTGGACACTAATGAGCATTGGTTTTATAAATCCTCGGTTTTGGGCAGGGATCTTGTAAAAGAGTGCTGTTTAAATCCGGTTTAGACCCTCACTTGATGCAACTTTTTATATTACATATAGTTATGTTTGTGGATTATACAGTAAGGCTCATGTACAATTTGTGGAAATATGATCAAATTGTATAATGATGAAAATAGAAGAATAGGGATAAAAAATAACACTTCAGCTTATAAATTAAAGGATAATTATTAAGTTCGGATTAAACTGCATATAAAAACAAAGAAACAATGGGAAAA
This sequence comes from Aquarana catesbeiana, assembly GCF_042186555.1. Taxonomy (NCBI): domain Eukaryota; kingdom Metazoa; phylum Chordata; class Amphibia; order Anura; family Ranidae; genus Aquarana; species Aquarana catesbeiana. The sequence goes on along the minus strand of NC_133329.1, from coordinate 278,210,642 downwards.
AGTCTTAAAAAAGTACATAGAATATGGTGATTTAAGAAGAAAAGGCACTTACATAGTTACATAGTTACATAGTAGTTTAGGTTGGAAAAAGACACAAGTCCATCAAGTCAAACCTGTGTGTGTGCTTTTATGTCAGTATTACATTGTATATCTCTGTATGTTGTGGTCGTTCAGGTGCCTATCTAATAGTTTTTTGAAAGTAACAATGCTCCCCACTGAAACCACTGTTTGTGGAAGAGAATTCCACATTGTTATTGCTCTTACAGTAAAGAACCCTCTACGCAGTTTAAGGTTAAACCGCTTCTCTTCTAATTTTAGTGAATTGCCACGTGTCTTTTTAAATTCTCTTTCACAGAAAAGTTTTATCCCTATTTTGGGGTCACCAGTATGGTATTTGTACATTGAAATCATATCCCCTCTCAAGTGTCTCTTCTTCAGAGAGAATAAGTACAGTGCTCGTAAACTTTCCTCATAACTAAGGTCCTCCAGTCCCTTTATTAGCTTTGTTGCCCTTCTCTGGACTCTCTCCAGATCCAGCACATCCTTCCTGAGCACTGGTGCCCAGAACTGGATGGAATACTCCAGGTGTGGCCGGACCAGAGTCTTGTAGATTGGGAGAATTATCGGTTTATCTCTGGAGTTAATCCCCTTTTTAATACATGCCAATATTCTGTTTGCTTTGCTTTCAGCAGCTTGGCATTTCATGCCATTGCTGAGCCTATAATCTACAAGGACCCCCAGGTCCTTTACCATCCTAGATTCCCCCAGAGGTTCTCCCCCTAGAGAGTAGATTGCATTCATATTTTTGCCACCCAAATGCATTATTTTAAATTTTTCTACATTAAACCTCATTTACCATGTGGTTGCCCACCACATTAATTTGTTCAGATCTTCTTGCAAGGTTTCCACATCCTGTTGAAAATATATTGCCCTGCTTAGCTTAGTATCATCCACAAATACTGAGATTGAGCTGTTTATCCCATCCTCCAGGTCATTTATGAATAAATTAAATAGGATTGGTCCCAGGACAGAACCCTGGGGGACCCCGCTTTCCACACCGAGTACTTTTGAGTAATCCCCATTTATCACTACCCTCTGAACTCACCCCTGTAGCCAGTTTGCAATCCATGTACTCACCCTATGGTCCATGCCGACAGATCTAAGTTGGTACAGTAAACGTTTATGAGGAACTGTATCAAATGCCTTTGCAAAATTGCGATACACCATAGCTTCGTGCCTTCCTTTATCTAGATGGCAGCTCACCTCCTCATAGAAGGTTAATAGGTTGTTTTGGCAAGAACAATTCTTCATGAATCCATGCTGATTACTTACAGTTTTCATTACTAAAATCTTGTATATAGTCCCTTATCATTCCCTCCAAGAGCTTGCATACTATTGATGTTAGGCTAACTGGTCTGTAATTCCCTGGGATGTATCTTGGCCCTTTTTTAAATATTGGAGCTACATTGGCTTTTCTCCAATCTGCTGGTACCATCCCAGTTAGTAGACTGTTTGTAAAAATTAGGAACAATGGTCTGGCAATTACTTGACTGAGTTCCTTAAGGACCCTTGGGTGCAAGCCATCTGGTCCTGGTCCCGATGACTTATTAATGTAAAAGTTTTTCAAGTCTATTCCTAATTCTATCCTCTGTTAGCCATGAGGGTTCTTCTTGTGATGTGTCATGAGGATAAACATTGCAGTTTTGGTTACTGAATCCCCCAGTTTCCCTTGTGAAGGCTGAGGAGAAGAATAAATTCAATACCTTCACCATTTCTCCATCTTTAGTAACCAGATTCCCTTTATGAGACCGATATGATCTGACCTCCCTTTCTTAGTATTTATATACTTAAAGAATTTACTGGGATTTTTTTTACTCTCCTCCGCTATGTGCCTTTTGTGTTCTATCTTAGCCGCCCTGATTGCGCCCTTACATTTCTTGTTGCATTCTTTGTAAAGTTGAAATGCTGATGATAATCCCTCAGCCTTGTATTTTTTGAAGGCCTTCTCCTTTGCTTTTATATGCATTTTTACATTGGAGTTAAGCCACCCAGGACTTTTATTAGCTCTTTTAAATTTATTTCCCATTGGGATGCACTGGCTAATACCCTTATTTAATATGCTCTTAAAGCATACCCATTTTTCCTCCGTGTTCTTTGTTCCTAAGATTTTATCGCATTTAGTATCTTTTAGCAAGGAATGTAGTTTAGGGAAGTTGGCTCTTTTGAAATTCAGTGTCTTTGTATACCCCTTATGTTTCCTATTTGTGTGATTTATACTGAAACGAATTGACCTGTGATTGCTGTTTCCTAACTTGCCCCGTATTTCCACATCCGTGATCAGGTCTGTATTGTAGGTAATCAGTAGGTCTAGTAACGCTTTGTTTCTTGTTGGTGCATTTACCATCTGACCCATGAAATTGTCCTGCAAGACATTTAGGGAATGGTGAGCTTTAGAAAGTCAGCACACTGTCTGCGTTTGGGGCCATGCACCAGCAAAGATATCAAATTGGGAGCAGCAGCTCTGTCTGTGCAGCTGCTGTGACCCAGGCAATGGGATGTAGTACGCCCCATGTGAACGAGCTTTTAACCACTTGCTGACCGCCACATGCCGATGTTTGTCCCTACTTTGGGGACGGATATCATTGTTATGGCTGCAGCTAGCTACCATAACCACAGTATCACTGTGTTTGGCTGGCGGTCAGCTATAGGATAAAAGTGGTCTCTGCGGCGGATTCACCACAAGATCACTTTTATCGGTGGCGGGAGAGGGGCCCCCCTCCCGCTGCGATCCGGTGCCCTCCGACGCTTACCGGAGCCACTGGCAGCAGCGGAGGCGATCGAGTCTGTCTCCTGCCTTGGTATGGAGACGAGTGAGGCTAAGATGGCCCCCACCCTTCTCCATACCATAGCAGGGCAGAAGTGACGTCAAAACGTCACTTCCACCCATACGTCTTAAAGGCACATTTTTTCAATGTCATTTCTTCAAATGACAATTTTTTTTATTGCATTTATGTCCCAATATTAGATCTGAGGACTTTTTGATCCCAGATCTCATATTTAAGAGGACCTGTCATGCTTTTTTCTATTACAGGGGATGTTTACATTCCTCGTAATAGGAATAAAAGTGACCCCATTTTTAAAAAAAAAACAGTGTAAAAATAAATAAAATCAAGTAAAATAAATATGATTTTTTTTTTTTTTAAAGTCCCATCCCAACGAGCTCACGTGCAGAAGTGAACGTACAGGTGAGTAGCGCCCGCATATGAAAACAGTGGTCAAACCACACATGTGAGGTAACGTCGCGATCGGTAGAGCGAGCACAATAATTCTAGACCTCCTCTGTAACTCAAAACATGCAACCAGTAGAATTTTTTAAACATCCCCAATGGAGATTTTTGAGGGTAAAAGTTTGACGCCATTCCACAAGCAGGCGCAATTTTGAAGCGTGACATGTTGGGTATCAATTTACTTGGTGTAACATTATCTTTCACAATATAAAAAAAATTGGGCTAACTTTACTGTTGTCTTATTTTTTTATTCAAAAAAGTTATTTTTTTCCAAAAAAAGTGCGCTTGTAAGACAGCTGCGCAAATACGGTGTGAAAAAAGTATTGCAATGACCGCCGTTTTATTCTCTAGGGTGTTAGAAAAAAATATATATAACATTTGGGGGTTCTAAGTAATTTTCTAGCAAAAAAACTGTTTTAAACATGTAAACACCAAAATCTCCAAACAAGGCTGGTCTTTAAGTGGTTAATTGCGATTTTTTACATAAAAAAGGAAGCTAGTGAGGGACATTTTATATTTACAGAATAATTCATAAAACACAATTAACTGATATGCTCTAGCTGCCAGACATAAGCTAACTCTGCGATATTCTCTGCACCTTATTGCTACAGTATCATATGCCTACAAAGTACATTTTCTTTTGATACAAAAGATATTGAATTATTCTTCACTTCCCACAGCATACATCAATAGTAATGCCTCAGCAAGTGTTTTCTTTCTCTACAGATTGCCAATGAGGTCTGAAGGAATCCCCTACCTAAAGAGTGATCCACCAAAAAGGCCTGCACAGAGACAGACATATTCTCCACACTTATTAATACTGATTGCTGGCCAACATTGCTTTCAAGCAATGGGCAGATGTGAATAAAGATACATCCAGTTTATCTATCTATCATATTGGAACACAAACACTACACTTTAGAGCTGTCTCATTATTCCCCAAAAAGGCTATAAAAAGTCTTAAAAAGTATTTTTGTAGCTTTCTCTACAAAAAAGAAAAAAAAACTGCTTTAACACAAGTGTTGACAGTAAATACAATCTGTTGCTCCCTCTGCTGTTCCATTTCATTGCTTTGTTCACTTTTTCTTGTCAACTCCATTCCAATCTCTAGTGACTTCTGCTGAGCGTGTTTTCGTCATTACTCATATGACTCTCTTCATCTTCATGATAAATAATATGAAATTAGAAAGATCACAAACTTTCTTGTCCAGTATAACTCATTTTTCATTAAATAGATTTAAAGTGCATTTACATTACTGTAAAGCAGGCTTATGATTGCAGTTAGCATATGTCTGCAGTCCACAGAGGCTGACTTTTCTCTAACTGCTATGATTTACTAAAATTGTCTGCAACAATGTAGATCCTGCAATGACTTTTGCCAAAAACATAACTATGCATTACAGCATCCTCAGTATATTAACAGGCAGTGCTGTTTAGTAAAATAAGGTTGACATTTTACATTTTTTTTCATCCTGTTGCCTTCCCCTCTCTGTCCTACAGATTGCAAGATGTACTAGAAATTCACGAAGGAGCACTTGAATTATTCCTTGCCCACATGTAGCCACATCCCCTCCACTTCCTGTCATCACCCAGCTGAGAGAGGTGCTGTTTTTGTAGCCACAGCCATCTTGCTATTTCTGGAAGCTGCTGATGCTTATGTTCCAGCCTGAAGCCTGACAGCTGCACTTTCATCAATAACCCTGCTTTAACCAGCCACATGCCTGCTGAGCTCTGCAGCCTCACAGTGATCCTATGGAGGTCTATATGAGTCTATGACAAGCCTTGATCTACTTTTATCTAGTGAGTGCATTTTTATTGTCTTTTATGCTTTTTTAATAAATCACTACACCTAGATGGAGGCACCCTCTTGTGTGTTTTTTTTTATGTGCATTAGGATCTCAAGACCTAATTTTAGAGGAGCTGCATCCATTTTAGATGGTGTATTCTACCACTCTTCTGGCCCTCTTATTAGCCCCATTTAATGACGGTTGGGTTCCAGTCTGCGCAATAGCTTATTCTTTTTATTTGGAATCATACTTGAAATTACACCCTAAAATACATTCTGCTGCTCCTCCTGAGTATGACAATACCATATGTGTGAGACTTTTACACAACCTAGCCACATACAGAGGCCCAACATCCAAGTAGAACCTTTAGGTGTTCTAAGAGCATAAATTACACATCTACAGTGACTTGAAAAAGTATTCATACCCCTTGTTATTTTCCACATTTTGTCATGTTATCAAAAATGTACATGTATTTTATTAGGATTTTATGTGATTGACCAACATAAAGTGGCATATAACTGAAGTGGAAGGAAAATGGTAAATAGTTTTCAATTTTTTTTACAAATAAATATTTGAAATGTGTGGAATGCATTTGTATTCAGCCCTGTTTACTCTGATACCCCTAACTAAAATCTAGTGGAAACAATTGCCTTCAGAAGTCACCTAATTAGTAAACAGAGTCCACCTGTGTTTAATTTAATCCCAGTATAAATACAGCTGTTCTCAGAGGTTTGTTAGAGAACCTTGGTGAACAAACAGCATCATGAAGGCCAAGGAACACACCAGACAGGTCAAGGGTAAAGTTTTGGAGAAGTTTAAAGCAGGTTTAGGGTATAAAACAGGAACACACCAAGCTGGGCAGCGGAAAGGAACACACCAGACTGGACAGCGGACAGGAACACACCAGGCTGAGCAGTGGACAGGAACACATTAGGCTGGGCAGCAAACAGGAACACATCAGGCTGGGCAGCGAACAGGAACACATCAAGCTGGGAAGCAGGCACGGGCACTTCAAGCTGGGCAACAGGCACATCAAGTGGGGCAGCAGGCACATCAGGCTGGGCAGCAGGCATGGGCACCTCAAGCTGGGCAGCAGGCACGGGCACTTCAAGCTGGGCAGCAGGCATGGGCACTTCAAGCTGGGCAGCAGGCACATAAGGCTGGGCAGCAGGCACATAAGGCTGGGCAGCAGGCACTTCAAGCTGGGCAGCAGGCACATCAGGCTGGGCAGCAGGCATGGGCACTTTAAGTTGGGCAGTAGGCATGGGAACTTCAAGCTGGGCAGCAGGCACATCAGGCTGGGCAGCAGGCATGGGCACTTCAAGCTGGGCAGCAGGCACATCAGGCATGGGCAGCAGGCACGGGCACCTCAAGCTGGGCAGCAGGAACAGGCACTTCAAGCTGGGCAGCAGGCACATCAGGCTGGGCAGCAGGCATGGGCACTTCAAGCTGGGCAGCAGGCATAGACACTTCAAGCTGGGCAGCAGGCACATCAGGCTGGGCAGCAGGCATGGATACTTCAAGCTGGGCAGCAGCCATGGGCACTTCAAGCTGGGCAGCAGGCATGGGCACTTCAAGCTGGGCAGCAGGCATGGGCACTTCAAGCTGGGCAGCAAGCATGGGCACTTCAAGCTGGGCAGCAGGCACATCAAGCGGGGCAGCAGGCACGGGCACTTCAAGAAGGGCAGCAGGCATGGACACTTCAAGCTGGGCAGCAGGCATGGCCCTTCAAGCTGGGCAGCAGGCACATCAAGCAGGGCAGCAGGCACATCAAGCAGGGCAGCAGGCATGGGCAATTCCAGCCGGGCAGCAGGCATGGGCAATTCAAGCTGGGAAGCAGGAACATCAGGTTGGGCAGCAGGCAGGGGCACTTCAAGCTGGGCAGCAGGCACGGGCACTTCAAACTGGGCAGCAGGCATGGGCACTTCAAGCTGAGCAGCAGGCAGGGGCACTTCAAGCTGGGCAGCAGGCATGGGCACTTCAAGCTGGGCAGCAGGCACATCAAGTGGGGCAGCAGGCACATCAGGCTGGGCAGCAGGCATGGGCACTTCAAGCTGGGCAGCAGGCACGGGCACTTCAAGCTGGGCAGCAGGCACACCAGGCTGGGCAGCAGGCACGGGCACCTCAAGCTGGGCAGCAGGCATGGGCACTTCAAGATGGGCAGCAGGCACATCAGGCTGGGCAGCAGGCACAGGCACTTCAAGCTGGGCAGCAGGCACATCAGGCTGGGCAGCAGGCAAGGGCACTTCAAGCTGGGCAGCAGGCACGGCACTTCAAGCTGGGCAGCAGGCACGGGTACTTCAAGCTGGGCAGCAGGCACATCAGGCTGGGCAGCAGGCACATCAGGCTGGGCAGCAGGCATGGGCACTTCAAGCTGGGCAGCAGCCACAAGCACTTCAAGCTGGGCAGCAGGCATGGGCACTTCAAGCTGGGCAGCAGGCATGGGCACTTCAAGCTGGGCAGCAGGCACATCAAGCTGGGCAGCAGGCACATCAGGCTGGGCAGCAGGCATGGGCACTTCAAGCTGGGCAGCAGGCACATCAAGTGGGGCAGCAGGCACATCAGGCTGGGCAGCAGGCATGGGCACTTCAAGCTGGGCAGCAAGCACATCAGGCTGGGCAATATGCATGGGCACTTCAAGCTGGGCAGCAGGCACATCAGGCTGGGCAGCAGGCATGGGCACTTCAAGCTGGGCAGCAGGCATGGACACTTCAAGCTGGGCAGCATGCACCTCAGGCTGGGCAGCAGGCATGGACACTTCAAGCTGGGCAGCATGCACCTCAGGCTGGGCAGCAGGCACGGGCACTTCAAGCTGGGCAGCAGGCACAGGCACTTCAAGCTGGGCAGCAGGCACATCAAGCTGGGCAGCAGGCATGGGCACTTCAAGCTGGGCAGCAGGCACATCAAGCTGGGCAGCAGGCACATCAGGCTGGGCAGCAGGCATGGGCACTTCAAGCTGGGCAGCAGGCACATCAAGTGGGGCAGCAGGCACATCAGGCTGGGCAGCAGGCATGGGCACTTCAAGCTGGGCAGCAAGCACATCAGGCTGGGCAATATGCATGGGCACTTCAAGCTGGGCAGCAGGCACATCAGGCTGGGCAGCAGGCATGGGCACTTCAAGCTGGGCAGCAGGCATGGACACTTCAAGCTGGGCAGCATGCACCTCAGGCTGGGCAGCAGGCATGGACACTTCAAGCTGGGCAGCATGCACCTCAGGCTGGGCAGCAGGCACGGGCACTTCAAGCTGGGCAGCAGGCACAGGCACTTCAAGCTGGGCAGCAGGCACATCAAGTGGGGCAGCAGGCACGGGCACTTCAAGCAGGGCAGCAAGCTGGAACACTGACCCTTCAGGCTGGAACACTGACCCTTCAGGCTGGAACACTGACCCCTCAGGCTGGAACACCTCCGGCTGGAACACTGGCCCCTTAGGCTGGAACACCTCTGGCTGGAACACCGGCCCCTCAGGCTGGAACACCGACCCCTCAGACTGGAACACTGACCCCCCAGGCTGAAACACTGGCACCTCAGGCTGGAACACTGGCACCCCAGGCTGGAACACTGGTACCCCAGGCTGGAACACTGGCACCCCAGGCTGGACGGCGGGTACCAGAACATCAGGCTGGAAAGTGGACATCAGGACATCAGACTGGGTAACAGGCACTGGGACGTCATACTGGATTGCATTAGCTGGTGCGGAGGCAGGTTGGGTTACTGGCAGGATTGTCTCGGTTGGCGAAAACTTTCGTTTTCTTCTTGGGTTTAGTCACCGAGGCTTTGTAGGTGGGGGGTGCAGCAGACTGGAAAGGAGGATTGGGATATGGTGGAGAAGAGATAACAGTGGATGGGGGAAGTTTTTGTGGATTAGTAGGCAGCTGAGAAGAGGCAGGTGGATTGAATGCAGGATAGGTACAGGGAGCAGAGACCGGATATAAGTATCTGGTTGGGAGCAATGTATACTAAGTTTGGTGTGGGTGATGGGGAGACAGACTTGTTGGCAAGCAGGTATCTGATGGCAGAGGTGGTTTGTTGTGGATTGGTTGGGGCTGGTTGTAACATATGAGACCATGCTGAGAGTATGGGTTGGACAAAGGACGGATCACATGCTGCCTGTCTAACAAGGGTCTGTACTGAGTGAATACACTCCAAAAGCTTATGCTGAGAACAGATGGAATAGTGCTCAAAAAAGCATGCAGAATCATCCTCTAACAGCCACACCAGAGACTCCACCTGATCAGCACTGAAAGGGGGAGAAAAATCATCACTGGTCTTAGCAACACAGGACAGGGCTAGCTCAGCACATATTTGGATCAAAGGCTGCACATCCCCAAACAACATACAGCCCTGGTCAACCAGGGAGTGAGCCAAACGGATGAGCTTAAGTAGCTGGTCATTGGTCCACTCTTTTAGTGACTGGTGGAGATACTCGCCACTTTCTGACGCCAGCAGAGCATAATATGGGATCACATTGGGATTCATTCCAGCAAATCCAGCAGAACCAAGATGGTTCCTCTGTGCAGCCACTTCTGATCAGGGATGGCCCTGGTATTCTGTCATGTACCAGATAAGATCAGAACTGTGTGGACTGCAACAGAGGAAACCCAGACATGTATAAGTGAAAATATAAATGAATAAATATAACACGACCACCTCCAATATCACTTAGTGCACCACAACCAATACAAAACAGAACTCCACAAATAATAATAACAGAAAAAATATATACAAGTAAGGAAAATACCGAGATCATAAACAGAGCCAGGCCAGGGTCGTCAACAGGAGGTCAGCAGCTGGGGAAGGGAAACAAACAGGACAAGAGAGGATGGATGGATCACAGGAGGGACGGGTCAGATACAAGGCTCAGGGTCCAGAGCAAGGAAACAGACAGGGAACAGGAACAACAGGAATCAGGTCTCAGGAACAGGAATCAAGTTTCAGGTTTCAGGAATCAGGTAAACAGGATGCAGGCTGCAGGTCAGGGCTCAAGGAAAATACCAGGGCAAGAAGAGTGTGTACTTGCCTGGTATTTATACTGCAGCTGCTAATTAAGGTCAGGTGACACCTGTCTGCAGAGGGGAATACCTGCTCCATACTGCCAGGATTCCTCCGCTGGTGGATGCAAGTACTGCGGCCCAAAGGTGACAGAATACCAGCAGGAAAAAGCTCTTCTGACAGCTCCAAACTGCCAGGAGACACCTGCTGGTGGACCTCAGCACTGCACGCCAAATGATCGATATTACCAGCGGAGGGGACCTTTCCTGACACACAGTCTCACCTACAGTAAAGCTACCTGCAGCCAGGTGCTTGTGTAGGCTCATTGAAGTATTTCCAGTTACTGTACTGTGTACCGTGCACAGTCTCACCTACAGTATAGCTACCAGCAGCCAGGTGCTTGTGTAGGCTCTTGACATATTTCCAGTTACTGTACTGTGTACCCTGCACAGTTGCACCTACAGTATAGCTACCTGAAGACAAGTGCAGGTATTATCATACTAATAATACTACAGGCAGGCAGTTGATTCTGCTAGCTGCAGTATAATCGGTATATATATATATATATATATATATATATATATATATATATATATATATATATATATATCTATATCCCAGTTTTGTGCAGCTCACTGCAGGCCAATAGTATGTCTGGAAGGCCAACAAGGAGAGGCAGATAATCACAAGCCAATAAAAGAGGGCAAAGGGCAAGCAGGCTCTGTGTCTAGAGGCAACAGTGCTGGTCGTGGACACGGTGCATCCTCATTAGCATATGGCCGTGGGACACGCTTGGCCTTTTTTTCAGCAGCTGGCCGCGTTGAGCCGCAACATGCTGAAGACTTGGTCGAGTGAATGACCAAGCCATCCTCATCCTCCTCATCCTCTCTCACCCAGGCTCAGGGTACTTTGTCTGACAAAGCAGCTGCCAACGCAGCCTCTTCCCTCGGCTCAATGGCATCAGTGACTCCTTCCCTAGCCCCACCATGTCCTCCTGAGGAGTCCCTCAAACTGTTTGACCACAGTGTTGGGTACATGCTCCAGGAGGATGCCCAGCGTTGTGAAAGGAGGAGATGAGGATGGAGGGTATGATCAGAGGTGGTTGATGCCATGCCAACTTAAGGCAGGAATGGTGGTTTGCGACAATGGCACCAACCTCCTCTCCATCCTCCGACAAATGACCCATGTGCCCTGTTTGGCTCACGTCCTTAACTTGGTGGTGCAGCAGTTCTTGGGCAGGTACCTGGGCTTACAGGATGTCCTGAGGCAGGCCAGGAAAGTCTGTGTGCATTTCCGCCGGTCATATAATGCCAGTGCTCAGCTGGCAGACCTCCAAAAGGAATTTAACTTGCCCAAAAACGCCTAATCTGTGACTACCAGGTGGAACTCAACGTTGGCCATGCTGCAGCGGCTGCACATGCAGCAGAGGGCCATCAATGAGTACCTGTGCGACTATGGCACCAGGACAGGGTCAGGGGAGCTTGGGTTTTTTTCCCCACGCCAGTGGGCCATGATCAGGGATGCATGCACTGTCCTGTCACCATTTGAGGAGGCCACAAGGATGGTGAGCAGTGACAGTGCATGCATCAGTGACACTGTCCCCCTTGTCCACCTGTTGGAGCACACGCTGCGTGGAATAATGGACAGGGCACTTGAGGCAGAACAGAGGCAGGAAGAGGAGGACTTCCTTAGCTCTCAAGGCCCCTTTATCCAGACAGTGTTCCTGCGTGCCCGCAGATCACACAGGAAGAGGACGAGGAGGAGGAGGAGGATTGTGTCAGTATGGAGGTGGAGCCTGGCACTCAGCATCAGCAGCAGTCTTTAAGGGATCATTTACAGTCCCAAGAAACCCATGGACTTGTACGTGGCTGGGAGGAGGTGGCTGCGGATCATGTCGTCCTTAGTGACCCAGAGGACTCCGGACCGAATGCCTCAGCAAACCTACGCTGCATGGCCTCCCTGATCCTGCAAAGCCTGTGGAAGGATCCTCATATTCGTGGTATCAAGGAAAGGGATCAATACTGGCTGGCAACCCTCCTTGATCCACATTACAAGGGTAAGGTTGCGGACCTTATCTTGCCGTCGCAGAGGGAGCACAGGATGAAACATCTTTGAGAGGTCTTGCAGAAAGGTCTGTGCAACGTGTTCCTAGAGACTGGGAGGTTACAAACTCCTGTTCCTGGACAATGTGTTGCTGAGGCTTCGGTCAGTCAAAGAAGGAGCGGTAGAGAAGGTGGCTGTCTGACCGATGCGTTCAGACAATTTTTTAGTCCACGGCCCCAAGGTATGATCAGTTCCAGCAACCATCGCCAGCGTCTGTTTTACATGGTGCAGGAATACCTAGGGGCAAGATCTGACTTGGACACCTTTCCCACCGAAAATCCTCTGGGTTAATGGGTCTTGAGGATGGATCACTGGCCAGAGCTTGCACAGTATGCAATTGAGCTACTGGCCTGTCCTGCATCCAGCGTTCTTTCGTAACTCACATTCAGTACTGCTGGAGGCTTTGTAACCGATCACAGGTTAAGTCTGTCCTCCGACTCGGTCGATCGACTGACCTTCATAAAAATTAATTAGTCTTGGATCACCACCAGCTACCAAGCACCTGATGCTGATGTAACCGAATAATTTTTTTGAAAATGTCAGATCCCTTCAAAGACTGCCTATGCTGATGCTGAGTGACTATCCTGTTATGCTGAGTAATTATCCTCTTCTTCCTCAATGATCATGCTGATAGCTTGTAAGAACATTTTTGGTTCTGGGCGCCTCCACCAGTGCCTAAGGCCCAATTTTTCAGCCCCTGTTTAACAGGGGCGTGTAATTACAATTTTTTGATGCAATTCTTTGCAGCAGGGCTATTTCCTGAGCTCCAACTAGAGTATCTGTGAGGGGTTGCAGTGTTGTGGCACCAGCACCAGTGCCTAAGGCCCAATTTTTCAGCCCCTGTTTAACAGGGGCGGGCAATTAAAATTTTTGATGCAATTCTTTTCAGCAGGGCTCATTCCTGCGCTCCAACTAGAGTAACTGTAAGGGGTTGCAGTGTTGTGGCACCAGTGCCTAAGGCCCGATTTTTCTGCCTCTGTTCAACAGGGACATGTAATTAGAATTCTTGATCTAATATTTCACAGCAGACCAGTTTCTGTGCCCACCAAGAGTAATGCCCTGTACACACGATCGGACATTGATTGATTCCGACAACAAAATCCATGGATTTTTTCCGACGGATGTTGGCTCAAACTTGTTTTACATACACACGGTCTCAAAAAGTTGTCGGAATTTCTGATCACCAAGAACGTGGTCACGTACACCACGTACGATGAGACTATAAAAGGGCAGTTCAGAACCAATCGCGGCACCCTTTGGGCTTCTTTTGCTAATCTCGTGTTAGTAAAAGTTTGGTGAGAGACGATTTGTGCTTTTTCAGACTTGTGGCTTTCAGATCGTTTTCTGCTGTTCAGTTTGTGCTTGTGGGTTTGTATCTGGTCTTCAGTGCGTGCATCGAGTACAATTGACTTGTCATTGTGTTCGTGTTTGTTCGTTACTGATTTTCAGGTCGCTCTTCACAGGCCTTGCTGTTCATTAATGCGTTCTGTTACTTCGTCCCGAGCATCCGACCGTTTTCTTGCCATCTTGCGTATACGTACTCATCGTAGAGTTCGTGCTGTGCGGGGGCTTGGTGTTCGGGTCCTTACCTTGACACAAGTCCAGTCCATGAACAGGGTGGGGAGGAGTTCATGGACCAAGAATTGGTTGCTCCAGCGTGACCAGTTCTGTCACATGCCTCTGCTCCGTGAGATCCGTGAGAATAATCCTAATGATTTCAGGAACTTTCTGCGGATGATGGCCCCGTATTTCACCGTTTGTTGGCTTTTCTGACAACTTATATCAGCAGGCAGGATACCTGCATGAGGCAAGCCATCACTCCAGAGCAGAGGCTAGTCACCACCCTGCGGTACTTGGCGACGGGAAGAAGCCTGCAGGACCTCAAGTTCTCAACAAGCATCTCCCCCCAGGCTCTGGGGATCATTATCCCGGAGACCTGTTCTGCCATCATCCAGGTCCTGCAGAAGGAGTATATTAAGGTAAGATTTTTATCCTTTAACATCACATTTTATTGTATATAATGTTTGTTAATATATTGTATTTCTTTCCTCATTCCCTAATTACCATGATTGTAATATGCTGTGAATGTCCCCTTTGTCCTCATGCATGCTGGATTTTTATGTAATTTTTTTTTTTCTTCACTTACCTCCCCAGCATGCTCTCCTGGCCCTATATTCACCTTGTGTAGTCACGTAACAATGTTTTTTATCAGCTTCATAGTAGTGCTTTACCCTAAACACCCCCTAAATGTGTAAAATAGTGATTTTTGCTTTAAATTCAGACAGAGTACCAGAGGCTTTTTTTTGGTGTCCCAAAATCATTTGAAACCCTCCCCCCCCCCAACTGCTAACTCAGCTGATACCAATCCTCTATCTGCTGACTTTGCCAAACCCATACACACTATACCCACCTCTTTTGTGGTCAGATTTATTGATGAATTTCCCAAAGCATGTAGTGCAAGCGCCTGTCTGAATAATTTCAAATGGTACTGTTTAAATTTTTTGTATCCTATTATTATGTTGATAGGTAATAGCAGAATGTAAAAATGTGCTAAAATGTCTACAGTGTGTATTTATCTCTTTGTATTATGACAATTCTTACCTGTCCAGTGGGCTGCCAATAGTGTAAAGTAAAGAGGGGCTGACCAAAGTAATACACATTATTATATGCATTCATCTCTCAATGAAGTGGAGAGGGTTACCTGTCCAAAACATCTCCCCCCCCATAAAATTTTACAAATGGCCCATGGGGGGGGGGGAGGAATCTGATAGGTGAACCTTATACCTTTGTCTTTAAATACTCCCTAAAATAAATGTTATACTGATGTTGGCCAAGAATGTTTGTGTCTAATCTGATGTTTATGTGCAAATGATTAATTTATTTTTCTTGTTTGACTCCACAGTATCCTTCAAACCCACAGGAATGGCAGACTGTGGCCTCCCACTTTGCCCAGCGGTGGGACTTTCCTAACTGCAGAGGGGCAATTGATGGGAAACACATCCACATCGTCCCGCCACCCAACTCGGGGTCATACTATTATAATTATAAGGGGTTCAGTAGTATTGTGATGTTGGCGGTGGTGTTGGCTACTTATGAGTTCCTGTATGTGGACGTGGGGAAGAATGGCCAGATGTCGGATGGTGGAGTCATCACCCAGATGGAGTTCTACAGACGTCTCCAGAATGGCAGCTTGGACTTGCCACCTCCAGAAGACAATGTGGAAGGACTCCCATTCATCTTCGTTGCAGATGAAGCGTTTGCACTTGGGGACCATCTTATACAGCCATTCCCTATGAGGACCCTCACGCCGGACCAGAGGGTTTTTAATAACCGGCTGGCCAGAGCCAGAAGAGTGGTGGAGAACACGTTTGGAATCATGGCCAGCCGGTTTCGCCTATTTCTTCCACCCATACACATGGCAGAGTATAAACTGAATCACATCATCCTGGAGTGCTGTGTTCTCCACAACTTTTTAAGGAGAAATTCTGCCAACTATGCTGCCTCAATTGGGCCTGAGGCCGGAATTCATGTAAATGAACCAGCCCTGACGGCGCTTGAAGCTGGCCGTCCTGGCTTTCCCCCCCTGAGTGGCCGCGAGGTCCATCTAAGATACCTTGAATACTTTGCGGGTAGGGGGGCCATCAATATGCCAGACAATATCTGATACATTTTTTAAATAAAAAACTAATTTTAACTACTAAAATATTTGCTGACATTTACTGCTTGTGTTTCTTTTAGCTGACCTTGACTGAAATGTGGGTAGTCCTGAAAATGGCGTGATTGTGTAACATTAGAAAGCACCGTTGGGTGTTATTAACTAAAGGCAAAGACACTTTGCACTACAAGTGCACTTGAGACTGCACAGAAACTGCACAGAAACTGCACTTGTAGTGCAAAGTGGATTTGCACTTAGGAAATAACCCCCATTGTCACAGAAAACACCAATTTTACCACAACAAAAGTTTGAGAGCATTGAAACAATAATCCATACATTCTTGATTATCAATCTTTTTAATACCAGCACAATCACATTTGCATTTATAAAAGGTTTTTAAAACAAATCAACATGTTTGTTGTAAAAGTAGAAATGTCCATTTAAGGTAAAACAGGCATGTTTCAAACCAACAAGAAATACACAAATCTAGAACTTACAAAGTTCAACTTTTGTAGAAATTGAAGGCAATATCAGACGTGAGTATTTATAAACTGTGTTTGATATTGCGTTCAGATGGGGTGATGTCACCCCTGGAAAAGCCAAATTTTGAAGATGCACACAAATTGCCAAATGTCAACATGTACTAGCTGCCATCATGGAGGATCAAGGGACGTGTTTTCTGGGTGCAACCCCTTCCTCTCAGCTACTTTATTATTGAGGAAGGGGTTGCACCCCCAAAACGCGTACATTGATCACCTGTGATGGCAGATAGCACATGTTGACACACTGTGTGCATCTTCAAAATTTGGCTTTTCTCGAATATGTCAAAATATGTGAAAAAATTTTAGATGCAAAAAAACACAAAAAAGTAAGTTATTTGGAGGTGTTTTAAACTCTCCCTAAAACATCAATGATGTCCTTCGTTTTGTTTTGAACATCATTGATGTTTTTCTGGATGTTTTCCAAGTCCCTATTACACCCCATGATCTCCCCAATCAGGATCTGTGCACTTTCACTGGTGAAATGACCTGGATCCACAACATCACGATCACCTAAAAATATAGAAACAAAAACAATGTATTATAAATATGCCGACATCCATCTCTTACCCGAGCCTGTGGTCGCAGACACTCACCTGATGTGGTGACTATTTCCACCACGTATCCCTCTTCCTCCTCTGCTTGTCTTTGGTGGATTTCAACTTCCTCATGAGGTGGGTGTCTGTGGTCTCCTCAGATGAGTGTTGTCCTCCGAGTCTTTATGGCCCTATGTCAAATAAAATAGGTATACTTAGCACACAGATATTTGATGGCAGAAATAGGAACATTAAACATTGCTTTGAAGTGGGGTACAATTGTCTGTTTTGGCAGAGTTGCAAGATAAAGAAATATTTTTGTCACTTTGTCAAGCTTCAATACTTACCTGTTTTGTACAAGCTTCACAGATGGAGTCACCCCAATAGTACACACTGGAGCACCTGTGTGGGGCTCCTAATAAAAAGGGTGTTCTGGTGTCCCACACTAGTGCTCCTGTGTCCAGATGTGTAAACAGCTGTTGAGTGTCCTCTCTTTACACAGAATCTAGTTAGCATTTCATTCTAGTTACAAACCCATCTAGACACCAAAATTTAGTTAACAGAAGTATGCATGAAAAAATGTTTAGAACTGCATCTGGACAAAACATGGTGTTTTCTATGCCGAACGAACGAATAATGTGCCCATGAACATGAAAGTTGCCATTTTAAACTGTCCAACAGTTGGGAAAAGCACATGGAGCAGCACGAACGTAATAAAAATAACGAATAGGAACACAGCACAACTACTTACTTTTTTGCAGCACTCTCCTGATCCTTCTGTACTGCTCATGCTCCCTTAATTTGAGGTCCGACCACCGCTTCCTGAGTTGATCCTTGGATCGTCGTACCCCAAAATTCTTCTGCAGACTCTTGACTACTTTCGCCATTATCTTGGCCTTTCTGACATTGGGGTTGGGGTAAGGTCAATACTTTCCGGTCGGTCCTCTTCAGGATGTCGACCATCTCCAACATCTCCCCAAAGGACATATTTGATACCTTAAATCATCTCTTCTGAGATCGGGACGTTTCTGGCTCTGGGCTTTCCTCCTCCTCCTCTTTGGTGTAATTATCAGACACCTGCTGTGTCTCCGCCATGTGCTCTTCCCCACTGCACTGAACTAGAAGGGGCGGGGAATAGACTAGAAAGAACGTCAGGGGCGGGCGGAGTTGCACACATGCGCAGCGTATATAAAGCGTAACACGCGTGCGTAGTACGTACGATCTGTGAGCGGAGGAAGGAGTATTCAAGGCGCCGATCATGATAACGAAGGTAAGATTTAACATTGGGCCTTATTTCTAGTTGTCTAATTAATGATGTTAAATATATGTTATTTTGGATTCCTAATTTCTGATTGTGATTGATGAACCAAAAACTAAAATGATGTCCCTTTTTCATACACAGGGAAGTCTTAGCCAGGAGGTGGCCGGGCCAAGTAGGCTGCCTGATACCCAGGTCCCTCCCCTCCGCCTTCAAAGAAAAAGTGGCAGGAAGAGGAGTAACCTGGAGGAGGCTGCAATAGGCCTATTTTGGAAGGCTACTGAGGCCCTCAGAACCCCCCACAGTGTGGAAGAGGATTTTGCTGCCAAAACAGCCTGCAAAATGCTGCAAATGGAGGAGGGCCAAAGCCTCTTATGTGAGTGCATCATTTTAGAAGCTCTACAGAAGGGGTTCAGCTCACCCATGGTCCTCCTCCTCCAGGTCCTCCTCCTCCTCCAGGTCCTACTCCTCCTTCTGACACACCTCCAACACCAGAGCCACAGCTGGGAAGGAAGCATGGAAGGAAGACCAGAGAGTGATGGCCTGGGTTCAGTCTGGTCTGGCAAAAGATGCAGGCTCTTGTATGACCACAGCCTGGGGACAATACATGTCATCTGCTGCTTTCATGATCTCTTGGACTTCTGGACCAGACTGTACTCCCTTATATATGGACTCCTCAGGCCACCAATTTTGCAGTAAAATAATTGATGTGTGCCCTGGGGGCCAAAGGCTTTGCCAATGTCTGCTGTTTATCCAGCGTTGCCTTCCTCTTTGTTTGGTTATGAGCCCTTAATAAAGGAATTTTTGTTTCAATTATACTCGCCTATGTGTGTTTTCCTTCAAAAAGGACAGTTTGTTTGTGAGGAGGCAGGTACATTTCAAAAATACAATGTGAAATTAACAAGAGACACCAACACCAAGCAATCTCCTTGAGATTAAATAATACAAGATAATAATGGTGTTGTGGTAACTTGACACACAAAACACACCCAAAAATATGCTGGAGTGAAAAAAACAAAAAAAAACAAGATCAGACTTGAAAAAAATACAAACAAAAAAAATATATCTTTTTTGTCAGATGTGACAAATCAAAATATAGTGACAAAATCATGATAAATAATAAAGAAAGAAGTTTGTGAGAAGTCTGTGTGAATATGAGCAGCAAAACGACTTCATTCTTCCAGCATTATAAAGAAGAAGAGAGTGCGCTGCATTAAACTATTTAAAACATTGCAACCTGACGAAAGTGCTATATCCATTCCAAACGCTAATTTTACCAGACCGAGCAGTTCCGTCTCGGAATTTATTCTGAGCATGCGTGGCACTTTGTGCATCGGAATTGTCCACACACGGTCAGAATTGACGCGATCGGATTTTGTTGTCGAAAAATTTATAGCCTGCTCTCAAACTTTGTGTGTCGGAAAATCCGATGGAAAAAGTCCGATGGAGCCCACACACGGTCGGAATTTCCGACAACAAGCTCCGATCGCACATTTTCCGTCGGAAAATCCAACCGTGTGTACAGGGCATAACTGTGAGGACTTACAGTATTGTGGCACCCGCACCACCACCACCAAAGGCCCAATTTTTCTGCCCCTGTTCAACAGGGGCATGTAATTACAATTCTTGATATAATATTTCACAGCAGGGCCCATTCCAGCGCCCACCAAGAGTAACTGTGAGGACTTACAGTGTTGTGGCACCAGCACCACCATCACCAAAGGCCCAATTTTTCTGCCCCTGTTCAACAGGGGCATGTAATTATAATTCTTGATCTAATATTTCACAGCAGGGCCCTGTGAGGGCTTACAGTGTTGTGGCAACACCAACACCTAAGGCCCAAATTTCTGCTGAGTATATAGGGCAGGCCCCTACTTTCAAACTTTGAACTTACAAACGACGCCTACTTGCAAACGGAAGGAGACAACAGGAAGTGAGATGAAATCGTTTCTCCTTTCCACTGATGCTTTATCACTAATCCTTGCTTCACTAAAAACCCCAAATTTTCAAAAAACATTTGTCACGTTAAAAATGTACCAGTTCAAAATTACAAACAGATTCTACTTAACAACAAACCTACAGTCCCTGTCTTGTTTGCACCGCCTGTATACTGCTGTTCAGAGTATATAGGGCCTGGTGGCCCCACAACTTTCCTTTTTTTAATTTGGGTGCGGAGTTCCCCTTAATATCCATACAAGACCAAAAGGGCCTGGTAATGGACTGGGGGGTACCCATGCCGTTTGTCTCACTAATTTTCATCCATATTGCCAGGACCCGACATTACATTAAAGCCGCAAGCAGTTTTAAATGACTTTTATTCCTTTAAAAATGACATTTTGTGCAGGGACTGCTCTAAGCACGGGAAACATGCGCCACTTTACAGGCATACATTAGACACCCCCCAGGTACGATATTTAAAGGAATATTTCACTTTTTTTTTTTTTACTTACTTTAAGCATCATTAAAATCACTGCTCCCAAAAAAACGGCTGTTTTTAAACTTTTTTTTGCATTGATATATGTCCCCTGGGGCAGGATCCGGGTCCCCAAACCCTTTTTAGGACAATACCATGCAAATTAGCCTTAAAAATTAGCACTTTTGATTTTGAACGTTCGAATCCCATAGACGTCAATGGGGTTCTAACGTTTGTGCGAATTTTCGGTCCGTTCGCAGGTTCTGGTGCGAACCAAACCGGGGGTGTTCGGCTCCTCCCTATTCATTAATTAAAAAAACAAAACAGTAAAGTTAGCCCAATTTTTTTGTGTGAAAGATGAAGTTACGCTGAGTAAATAGATACCTAACTTGTCACGCTTTAAAATTGCGCACATTCGTGGCATGGCGCTAAACTTCATTACCTAAAAATCTCCATAGGCGACGCTTTAACATCTTTTACAGGTTACATGTTTAGAGTTACAGAGGAGGTCTTGGGCTAAAATTGTGTGATTTGAACGTGTTTACATATGTGGGCGCGACTTATGTATGCGTTTGCTTCTGTGCATGAGCATGTAGGGATGGGGGCGCTTTAATTTTTTTTTAATTCTTTATTTCACTTTTATTTTTTATTTTGACACTTTCTCTTTAACCGCTTCTCGACCAGCCGCAGCAGTTATACTGCTGCAGGTTGGCTCCCCTGCGCGAGCCGTCGTAGCTATACATCGGCTTGTGGGGTCCGTATAGCAGGACTGCTGCACAGCGGGGATGCCGATACTCGTGACCAACGGTCACGATGACCGCCGGCCACTCGCGATCGTGAGCAGGAGACACAGAACAGGAACAAGTGTGTGTGAATGCACACTTCCTTGTTCTGACAGGAGTGACAGGTCGTGTGTTCCTATTAGCTAGGAACCAGGATCCATCACTTCCTCTAGTCAGTCCCCCCCTTAAGTTAGAATCACCTCCTGGGGAACACAGTTAACCCCTAGATCACCCCCTAGTGTTAACCCCTTCACTGCCACTGACATTTTTACAGTAATCAATGCATTTATATAGCATTGATCGCTGTATTAATGCCAATGGTCCCAAAAATGTGTCAAAATTTTCGATGTGTTTGCCTTAATGTCGAAGTCATGATAAAAATCACAGATCACCGCCATTACTAGTAAAAAAAAATAATAATAAAATTGCTATAAATCTATCCCCTATTTTGAAGACACTATAACTTTTGCACAAACCAATCAATAGACGCTTATTACGATTTTTTTTACCAAAAATATGTAAAAGAATACATATCGGCCTAAACTGAGGAAATTTATTATAGCAAAAAGTACAAAATATTGTGTTTTTTTCAAAATTCTCGCTCTTTTTTTGTTTATAGCGCAAAAAATAAAAACCGCAGAGGCGATCAAATACCACCAAAAGAAAGCTCTATTTGTGGGAAAAAAAGGACATCAATTTTGTTTTGGGTGCAACATCACATGACCGCGCAATTGTCAGTTAAAACAACACAGTGCGGAATTGCAAAAAGTGCTCTGGTCAGGAAGGGGGTAAATTCTTCCGAGGTTGAAGTGGTTAAAAAAAAAAATGTAAACATCCCTTGTAAAAGGAATAGTGCATAATAGGTCCTCTTTATGGAGAGATGTTAAAATATTGTTTTTTTTGTTAACAAAGGAAAAAGAACTCCCCTAGGGTGAACTTTAAAGGCACATAAAATATGGAAATTACATTATCTATGTTCAAACTTTCTCTGCTATAAAGTATTATGTAAGTGTACAGGAAACTTTTTATACAACTTGCTTACTTGACTATATATTCTATATTATTAGAAATTTACTGTTTCTTAAATATGTTATAGATGTATTTTCCTCTTCACACACCCCTGAAGAAGGAGAAAAATTACATTCCGAAACACGTTGGGTGCAAAGAGGACTTCTTATATATTGTAAATATGTTGATAACACTCAAATCTGTTTAAACATTCCATTACTTTATTTTTGTATATGTATCATTTTTAGTGATAATGTTTCAATATTAATAAAAATGTTTGTAGTACTAATAATACTCTACATACTTTTTTAACTACTTTTATATGCTTTTAAAGTCCATCCTAGGGGAGTTCTTTTTCCTTTGTTCTCAATAATGGATGTGGCACTGAGTGGCATAATACTACCCGTTATTTCTCCTTATCGTTTTTTTTTTTGTTATGACGATTTGATTTTTTGTCAGTAGGGATTTTTGACTTTTCCTATGTCTTTTTACTGTTTTCATTTGGTCGTAATCAAAGTAAATTTACTGTATATTTGATAATTTTTTAGATATTCCTATCTATGGCATTACAATACCTAATATGGCAGCATAATACTGACTTTGATCTTACAAAAATTGCTAATATGACATTACGGATTACGTCACAATGATAACTATGACTTTTTTTAGGGGCCTGAAAAGCATTGCACCAGCTATCAGAAGATCGCTGATGCAATGCAGGTCTCCTGCTGACTGTCAGTACATTGTACAGCCAGGCAGTTTCACAGTGACAGGAGGACTCAATGAACTGCCATAGCACTCAACAGCGCCGTGATAGTTTGTGGCCAAATATTTAAAGTGCGTAAACAAATACACAAAGTGCTTAGTGCTCCATAATGATTATAATAAACAGTACTGATAAATAATCAGAAAGTGATGGGTGAAAGATCCTAAAAATTAACATCAAATTGGTGTGTAAAACAGTGTCCATAAATGGTGTTATCCAACATGCTCATGAAATCCTTGGTGCTGCAAACCATGCTCCGTTGCACTTCAGTGGCCCCCCTAGGTTATTGTGCTCACCTCAGAGCGTGTGACCCAACTGTTACACTTAGTCAGTGAGACAAATAGCATGGGTACCCCCCAGTCCATTACCAGGCCCTTTGGGTCTTGTATGGATATTAAGGGGAACCCCGCACCCAAATTAAAAAAGGAAACAGCAGTATACAGGCTCTGTACTCTGAACAGCAGTATACAGGCGGCGCAAACAAGATAGGGACTGTAGGTTTGTTGTTAAGTAGAATCTGTTTGTAATTTTGAACTGGTACATTTTTAACGTGTTTAGCTCCAGCCAAAAAATCTATTTTAAGCTTTTTGGAAAACATAGGGAAGGGTTATCACCCCTGTGACATTTGTTTTGCTGCCTGTGCTCCTCTTCAGAAGATTTCACCTCACTTTTTGTTCCAATGACAAATGTTTTTTGAAAATGTGGGTTTTTTTGTGAAACAAGGATTGGTGATAAAGCATCAGGGGAAAGGAGAAATGTTTTTCCCATATTAACTCTTACAGGAGAGAATTTCCCTTCCTAGGGGTAAATTTCATCTCACTTCCTGTTGTCTCCTTCTGTTTGCAAGTAGGAGTCGTTTGTAAGTTGGATGTTTGAAAATAGGGGCCTGCCCTATATACTCAGCAGAAATTTGGGCCTTAGGTGTTGTTGTGGCCACAACACTGTAAGCCCTCACAGGGCCCTGCTGTGAAATATTAGATCAAGAATTGTAATTACATGCCCAACAGGGGCAGAAAAATTAGGCCTTTGGTGGAGGTGGTGGTGCTGGTGCCACAACACTGTAAGTCCTCACTCGCTCTTGGTGGGTGCAGAAACGGGCCCTACTGTTAAATATTAGATCAAGAATTGTAATTACATGCCCAACAGGGGCAGAAAAATTGGGCCTTTGGTGGTGGTGGTGGTACTGGTGCCACAACACTGTAAGTCCTCACTCGCTCTTGGTGGGCACAGAAACGGACCCTGCTGTGAAATATTAGATCAAGAATTGTAATTACATGCCCCTGTTGAACAGGGGCTGCAAAATTGGGCCTTAGGCAGTGGTGCTGGTGCTACAACACTGCAACCCCTCACAGATACTCTAGTTGGAACGCAGGAACGAGCCCTGCTGCAAAGTATTGCATTAAAAATTGTAATTACACGCCCCTGTTGAACAGGGGCTGAAAAATTGGGCCTTAGGCACTGGTGGCGGCGCCCATAACCAAAAATGTTCTTACAAGCTATCAGCGTGATCATTGAGGAGGAAGAGGATAATTACTAAGGATAGTCACTCAGCATCAGCATAGGCAGTCTTTGAAGGGAACTGAGATTTCAAAAAAAATTATTCGGTTACATCAGCATTGGGTGCTTGGTAGCTGGTGGTGATCCAAGACTGATTCATTTGTATGAAGGTCAGTCGATCGACCGAGTCGGTGGACAGATGCACCCTGTGATCGGTTACAAAGCCTCCAGCAGCACTGAATGTGCGTTCCGAAAGAACGCTGGACGCAGGACAGGCCAGTAGCTCAACTGCATACTGTGCAAGCTCTGGCCAGTGATCCATCCTCAAGACCCAGTAACCCAGAGGATTTTCGGTGGGAAAGGTGTCCAAGTCAGATCTAGCCCCTAGGTATTCCTGCACCATGTAAAACAGACGCTGGCGATGGTTGCTGGAACCGATCATACCTTGGGGCTGCGGACTAAAAAATTGTCTGAACGCATCGGTCAGACGGCCACCTTCTCCACAGCTCCTTCTTTGACTGACCGAAGCCTCAGCAACACGTTGTCCAGAAACAGGAGTTTGTAACCTCCCAGTCTCTGGGAGCGAGTTGCACAGACCTTTCTGCAAGGCCTCCCGAAGATGTTTCATCCTCTGCTCCCTCTGCGATGGTAAGATAAGGTCTGCAACCTTACCCTTGTAATGTGGATCAAATAGGGTTGCCAGCCAGTATTGGTCCTTCTCCTTGATACCACGAATACGAGGATCCTTCCGCAGGCTTTGCAGGATCAGGGAGGCCATGCAGCGTAGGTTTGCTGAGGCATTCGGTCCGGAGTCCTCTGGGTCACTAAGGATGATATGGTCCGCAGCCACCTCCTCCCAGCCATGTACAAGTCCATGTGTTTCTTGGGACTGATTCCTTAAAGACTACTGCTGATGCTGAGTGCCAGGCTCCACCTCCATACTGACACAATCCTCCTCCTCCTCTTCCTGTGTGATCGGTGGGCACGCAGCAACACTGTCTGCATAAAAGGGGCCTTGAGAGCTAAGGAAGTCCTCCTCTTCCTGCCTCTGTTCTGCCTCAAGTGCCCTGTCCATTATTCCACGCAGCGTGTGCTCCAACAGGTGGACAAGGGGGACAGTGTCACTGATGCATGCACTGTCACTGCTCACCATCCTCGTGGCCTCCTAAAATGGTGACTGGACATTGCATGCATCCCTGATCATGGCCAACTGGCGTGGGGAAAAAAAACAAGCTCCCCTGACCCTGTCCTGGTGCCATAGTCGCACAGGTACTCATTGATGGCCCTCTGCTGCATGTGCAGCCACTGCAGCATGGCCAACGTTGAGTTCCACCTGGTGGGCATGTCACAGATTAGGCGGTTCTTGGGCAGGTTAAACTCCTTTTGGAGGTCTGCCAGCCAAGCACTGCCATTATATGACCAGCGGAAATGCACACAGACTTTCCTGGCCTGCCTCAGGACATCCTGTAAGCCCGGGTACCTGCCCAAGAACCGCTGCACCAAGTTAAAGACATGTGCCAAACAGGGCACATGGGTCAGTTGTCCCTGTTGGAGAGCAGAGAGGAGGTTGGTGCCATTGTCGCAAACCACCATTCCTGCCTTAAGTTGACGTGGCGTCAACCACCTCTGAACCTGCCCCTGCAGAGCTGACAGAAACTCTGCCCCAGTGTGGCTCCTGTCCCCCAAGCACACCAGCTCAAGCACCGCATGGCATCTTTTGGCCTGCATACTTGCGTAGCCCCTTGAACGGCTATGGAGCACCGCTGGTTCCGAGGACAAAGCACAGGAAGAGACCATGGAGGAAGAAGAAGAGGAGGGGTGGAGGAGAGAGGTGTGTCACAATCATTGGTAGTGGCATTTTGGAGGCGTGGTGGTGGAACAACCTCCAACACTACTGCACCTTGTCCTGCATCCTTTCCAGCTGCCAGCAGAGTCACCCAATGCGCGGTGAAACTTGGGTAACGTCCCTGTCCATGCCTGCTGGACCATGAGTCAGCGGTAATATGCACCTTACCACTGACCGCCCTGTCCAGCGAGGCATGGACATTGCCTTTCACATGCCAGTAGAGAGCAGGAATCGCCTTCCATGAGAAAAACCTGGGTACCTGCCACTGAGGAACCGCACATTCCACAAACTCAAGGGGGCAGAGTCTACCAATTGAAAAGGCAGCAGTTGAAGTGCTAGCAATTTTGCCAAGCTAGCATTCAACCGCTGGGCATGTGGATGGCTGGGAGCGAACTTCCTTTGGCGGTGCAGCAGCTGGGGCAGGGAAATTTGCCTGGTACAATCTGTCGTTGGTGTACCGAAAGCAGATTGCCCACAAGTACTTGTCTGTGACACACCTAATTCTACACCTTCATTCCTCTCAGTTCAGGTCTCAGAGAGGACTGAAGGTATAGTGGGGTTGGAGATCTCAGCTGATGAGGAGCAAGGAGAGGTCCTCTTTGTTCTTTGGTGTGGGTCTTTTAGATACAATTGCCAATGAACTGCATGGCAGGTCCACATATGTCTGGTCAAGCATGTGGTGCCAAAGTGGGAGATGTTTTGGCCACGCGAGATACGCTTGAGACATATGTTGCAAATAGCAGCGGTGCGATCTGATGCACTCGTCTCAAAAAAGGCCCACACCAAAGAACTTTTGGAATAACGCACAGAGACAGCAGCGCCCTGCAAATGCGGAGCTTTGGGGTGTGATGCAGTCAGTGTGCTGCCCTTAGGCTGGCCCCTGGAGGGCATCCTGCCTCGTTGGTAATGTGCCTCCTCCTCCTCCTCTCTCCTATCAGGCACCCACGTTGAGTCAGTCACTCATCATCCCCTCCCTCCTCATCACTGGAGCAAACTTGGCAGTATGCTGCAGCAGGGGGAGCATGACTGCCAGATTGCTGTCCTTCTTGGGCACCCCTCTGTCCGTGCTCACATTACTGCCTTCATCTAGCTCAGTATCATCATCAGAGCCTTCTAAACGCTGGGCATCCTCCTGGAGCATGTACCCAACACTGTGGTCAAACAGTTCGAGGGACTCCTCAGGAGGACATGGTGGGGCTAGGGAAGGAGTCACTGATGCCATTGAGCCGAGGGAAGAGGCCGCGTTGGCAGCTGCTTTGCCAGACAAAGTACCCTGAGCATGGGTGAGAGAGGATGAGGAGGATGAGGACGGCTTGGTCATCCACTCGACCAAGTCTTCCGCATGTTGCGGCTCAACATGGCCAGCTGCCGAAAAAAAGGCCAAGCGTGTCCCACAGCCACGTGCTGATGAGGATGCACCATCTCCACGACCAGCACTGTTGCCTCTAGACACAGAGCCTGCTTGCCCTCTTTTATTGGCTTGTGACTGTCTGCCTCTCCTTGTTGGCCTTCCAGACATACTAATAGCCTGTAGCTGCACTAAGCTGGGATATATATATATATATATATATATATATATATATATACACTGATACTGCAGCTAGCAAAATCAACTGCCTGCCAGTAGTAGGAGAACACCACCAACCTTCTACAGGTATCTTTAGCTGAACACTGTGCAGAGCTCACAAAAAACTTGTAGCTTATTTAGCTGCCTGCGGTAGCGATAGGATCAGGAAAACACCACCAACCTTCTACAGGTATCTTTAGCTGAACACTGTGCAGAGATCGCAAAAAACTAACTTGTAGCTTATTTAGCTGCCTGCGGTAGTGATAGGATCAGGAAAACACCACCAACCTTCGACAGGTAGCTTTAGGCGAACACTGTGCAGAGCTCCCAAAAAACTAACTTGTAGCTTATTTAGCTGCCTGCGGTAGTGATAGGATCAGGAAAACACCACCAACCTTCTACAGGTAGCTTTAGATGAACACTGTGCAGAGCTCGCAAAAAACGAACTTGTAGCTTATTTAGCTGCCTGCGGTAGTGATAGGATCAGGAAAACACCACCAACCTTCTACAGGTAGCTTTAGCTGAACACTGTGCAGAGCTCGCACTACACTAACTTATAGCTTTAGCTGAACACTGTTCAGAGGACGCACTACACTAACTTGTAGCTTTAGCTGAACACTGTGCAGAGGTCACACTACACTAACTTGTAGTTTTAGCTGAACACTGTGAGGAGGACGCACTACACTAACTTGTAGCTTTAGCTGAACACTGTGAGGAGGACGCACTACCCTAACTTGTAGCTTTAGCTGAACACTGTGCAGAGGTCACACTAAACTAACTTGTAGCTTTAGCTGAACACTGTGAGGAGGACACACTACCCTAACTTGTAGCTTTAGCTGAACACTGTGCAGAGGTCACACTAAACAAACTTGTAGCTTTAGCTGAACACTGTGAGGAGGATGCACTACTCTAACTTGTAGCTTTAGCTGAACACTGTGCAGAGGTCACACTAAACTAACTTGTAGCTTTAGCTGAACACTGTAAGGAGGATGCACTACCCTAACTTGTAGTTTTAGCTGAACACTGTGCAGGGGTCACACGAAACTAACTTGTAACTTTAGCTGAACACGGTGAGGAGGACGCACTACACTAACTTGTAGTTTTAGCTGAACACTGTGAGGAGGACGCACTACACTAACTTGTAGCTTTAGCTGAACACTGTGCAGAGGTCGCACTACACTAACTTGTAATTTTAGCTGAACACTGAGGAGGACGCACTACACTAACTTGTAGCTTTAGCTGAACACTGTGCAGAGGTCGCACTACACTAACTTGTAGTTTTAGCTGAACACTGTGAGGAGGACGCGCTACACTAACTTGTAGCTTTAGCTGAACACTGTGCAGAGGTTGCACTACACTAACTTGTAGTTTTAGCTGAACACTGTGAGGAGGACGCACTACACTAACTTGTAGCTTTAGCTGAACACTGTGCAGAGGTCGCACTACACTAACTTGTAGTTTTAGCTGAACACTGTGAGGAGGATGCACTACACTAACTTGTAGCTTTAACTGAACACTGTGCAGAGGTCACACTAAACTAACTTGTAGCTTTAACTGCACACTGTAAGGAGGATGCACTACACTAACTGTAAATAGTCTAGCTGCCTGACTGTGGTACTAATAGGATCAAAAGGACACCAGCAATTTTCTTCAGGTACCTGTAAATACAAGACAAGCCTGCCTGTCAGTAGGAAGATAACAGGAACGGATCTAGCTAAACTGAATACAGTGTATATATATATACACACACACACAACACCTGGGATGCATATATATATACACAATACACTGTAAGTGCAGCTAACTCACTGACTGTCCTGCCTAATCTAGCTAACTCAAATGAAATGACACTGTCTCTCTGTCTATCTAAGCACGCTGGAACACACTACACAGGGCCGCCGTGCAGGCGGCCTTATATAGTGTGGGGCGTGTTCTAAACCCCCTGAGCCATAATTGGCCAAAGCCACCCTGGCTTTGGCCAATTACAGCTCTCTCTACTGACGGCACTGTGATTGGCCAAGCATGCGGGTCATAGTGCATGCTTGGCCAATCATCAGCCAGCAATGCACTGCGATGCCGCAGTGAATTATGGGCCGTGACGCGCCACACGAATTTGGCGCGAACAACTCATAACGTTCACAATTCAGCGAATGATTGAACAGCCCTACTTTGGAAACAGAATTGGTACATCAAGCCTATCTGCTAAGCGAGACACCCCTGTAGGGGTTATTGGAGCTGCATAGACATGTAGCAGAATGTGAAACAGCTGGGTCACACGCTCTGAGGTGAGCGCAATAACCTAGGGGGGCCACTGATCATGATGGATAACACCATTTATGGACAGTGTTTTACACACCTATTTGATGTTGATTTGTAGGATCTTTCACCCATCACTTTCTGATTATTTATCAGGACTGTTTATTATAATCATTATGGAGCACTAAGCACTTTGTGTATTTGTTTACGCACTTTAAATATTTGGCAATATTCTATATGCACATTGCACTTTAAAATTGTCTGATTTATATGAATTTATACATACGTTTTTGTTTTTGTTTATTACTATTTGAATGACACAGAGAGGGTTCATTTGCATATATCTTATACTCAAGAGATAACATATTGATTTAGTTTACTCCAGCGCAGCGAATATATTTTTTCTTTATATCAGTTTGCACGGCTTATGAAACGTGATCTGCGCCTGCAGCTGGGTATTGTCACTTTATTGGCATTGGATCGTTGAGGCGCACAAGATTTCTTTCCTTAACTGGCATTATATGACCAGCAGAAATGCACAAAGACTTTCCTGGCCTGCCTCAGGAGATCCTGTAAGCCTGGGTACCTGCCCAAGAACCGCCAAGTTAAAGAGGGCACATGGGTCAGGTGTCCCTGTCGGAGGGCGGAGAGGAGGTTGGTGCCATTGTCACAAACCACCATTCCTGGCTTAAGCTGGCGTGGTGTCATCCACTTCTCAGCCTGGCCCTGCAGAGCTGACAGAATCTCTGTCCCAGTGTGGCTCTTGTCCCCCAAGCACACCAGCTCAAGCACCGCATGGCATCTTTTTGCCTGCTTACTTGCGTAGCCCCTTGAACGCATACGGAGCACCGCTGGTTTCGAGGACAAATCAGCACAGGAAGAGGCTAATGGAGGAAGAAGAAAAGGCAGGGGTGGAGGAGAGAGGTGTGTCAGAATCACCACTAGTAGCATTTTGGAGGCGTGGTGGTAGAAAACAACCACTAACACTACTGCACCCTGTCCTGCATCCTTTCCAGCTGCAAGCAGAGTCACCCAGTGGGCCATGAAAGATGGGTAATGTCCCTGTCCATGCCTACTGGACCATGAGTCTGTGGTAATATGCACCTTACCGCTGACCGCCCTGTCCAGCGAGGCCAAGACATTGCCTTTCACATGCCGGTAGAGAGCCGGAATTGCCTTCCATGAAAAAAGTGGCGTTTGGGAACCTGCCACTGAGGAACTGCACAATCCAAAAACTCACGGAAGGGGTCAGAGTCTACCAACTGAAAAGGCAGCTGTCATGGTACTACTTACAGTGAGCCCACAGGCGAGCAGGTGACACGGGATCCCCCAGGGCGTGGAGTCTAAGGGCCAGCCGGTATTCTGCCAGGGACCTCCTCACGAGGGTTTGGGCTTAGCTGCGTGCTGACCCCAGGTCATGACCTCTAGGTTCACCCCGATCATTAGGAAAGTACCAGAAGACACTGTCAGACAAGGAGGGATGGATGGATAAAGCAAAGGAGAGCCGGATAGCAAGCCAAGGTCAGGGAAGGCTGCAGACAGTGTAATCAGAACAAGCCGAGTCGGTACACAAGAGATCAGTTCACGAGAGTTCAGGTTAAGGCAGGTTACATGAAGGGAGCTTCAGAAACAAATGTTGCTCAAGCAACCAGTAGCTGGTCAGAAGGGATTTAAATAGAGAAACACATGAGGGGCTGGACAGGAAGTAGCAGGAAGGAATCATATATTAAGCAGCAGGTGGAGCCGGCGACACCCATAGCTGCAGAGTGCAGCAGAGCTGAACACAAGATGGTGGAAACATCAGGTGCCAGCCGGCCTATAGCAGTAAAGGTGAGACACAGATCAGCTGATCTGTGACAGTACCCCCTCTTACGAGGTCCCCCTATACGTCTGGGGGCTCGCTTGGAGGGAAATTTCCGATAAAATCTGGTCACCAAACGTGGGGCTGAGACATCGGTGGCCGGAACCCAAGACCTCTCCTCCGGACCATAGCCCTTCAAATCAGATAGTAGCCTCCCTCGGGAGTACTTGGAGTCCAATATTTCTTTAATCCCATACTGATCCGTAGTATCAGCCACAGGAGTGGGGTGAGAAGAAGGGCGGGAGAAGCGATTGAGGACCAGTGGCCTGAGCAGGGAGACATGGAAGGCATTGGGTATCCTGAGATGAGAGGGCAGACGGAGCTTGAAAGCAACTGGATTGATCTGACGGAGAATAGGAAATGGATCAATGAAGCAAGGGGCAAATTTCATTGAGGGCACCCAGAGTCAGATGTGCTTGGTAGAGAGCCAAACTCTATCACCAGGCAGGAACTTAGGAGCCGTACGGCGATGATGATCTGCTGCCGTTTTATGCCTGGAAGCAGCTAGATGAAGATTCTCAGAGACACCTTTCAAGATTGAGTTGAAGGACCTTTGGGTTTCAGCTGCTGCTGGTACAAGATGAGAAATGGGAACAAAAGGGAACAGATGGATGCTGCCCATAAACAGTGAAGAAGGGAGATTTTCCAGAACTGGCATTGGAGTGATGGTTTAAGGCAAACTCTGCCCAGGGCAAAAGGTCCACCCAGTCATCTTGGTGGGCTGAGATGAAGGCACGGAGAAAACGTTCTACATTTTGATTGACACGTTCCATTTGCCGATTGGACTGGGGATCAAAGGCAGATGAAAAATCCAATTTAATCCCAAAGAAGGTGGCCAAGGCTCTCCAAAACCGAGCAGTAAATTGAACTCCTCTGTCAGAGACGATATGAGAAGGCATCCCACGAAGACAAAAAATCTCCTTAATGAAAAGTTGTGGCAAGACTGGGAGCAGAAGGTAGACCTGGGAGAGGAATCAAGTGACACATTTTGGAGAACCGATTCACCACTACCCAGATGACTGTAGAACCTGTTAAGTGGGGCAGATCTGAGATAAAATCCATGGAAATACAACGGAAATACAACGCCAAGGTATATTGGGCACTGGTAAGGGCAGAAGCAACCCAGCAGGGGCAGACGCGGAAGATTTGGATAGTACACAAACCGTACAAGCTTGAACATATTCCTTGACATCCTTATGAAGAGAAGGCCACCAGTAATGACACTGAAGAAGGTCACAAGTACAAGGTATGCCAGGATGACCAGAGAACTTGGAATCATGTGCCCAAGCAAGGAGTTTGGGATGAAGTGCGGGAACTACAAAAGTTTTGCCAGGAGGAGGCTGGCTAGAATATGATGCGGAGGGATGATGGGACCAGGATCTAGGTGATTCTTAAAATCGTTGACATCAAACGACCTGGACAAGGCTTCGGCTTGAAGGTTTTAGGCACCTGGACGAAAAGTACTGTTAAAGTTGAAGCGGGCAAAAAAGAGGGCCCAGTGAGCTTGACATGGGTTCAAGCATTTCGTGGATTGAAAATACTGCAGATTTTTATGATCAGTATAGATGGTAATACAATGGGGAGAACCCTCTAGAAGATGTCGCCATTCTTGAAGAGCTAGTTTAATAGCGAGTAGCTCACGGTCCCCAATGGTATAGTTCTACTCCGCATCAGAAAACTTCTTGGAAAAGAATCCGCAAGGCTGAGACTTGCCCTTCTGAGCTTGGAGTAGGACGGCACCAACTCCTACTGAAGAGGCATCTACCTCCAAAGAAAAGGGCTTTGTAATGTCCGGACGTGGGAGAATTGGGGCGGAGAGCAAGGCTGCCTTGAGTTTGAGGAAAGCATCAATGGCTTCAGGGGACCAGAGCCAAGCATTGACACCCTTGCGGGTGAGAGATGTAATAGGGGCCGCCGAGGTTGAGTAGTTATGGATGAATTGGTGATAGTAATTGGTGAAGCCCAAAAAGCGTTGGGTGGCTTTAAGACCAGAGGGCTGGGGCCACTCAGAGATGGCCCAAAGTTTGGCTGGGTCCATGAGGAGGCCCTGTGATGAGATTATGTAGCCCAGAAATGGAACTTGAGTTTGTTCATAAGACATTTCTCCAATTTTGCATATAGACAATTGTCCCATAGATGCTGTAGCACAGCTTTCACATGAAGACGATGGGTAAGTAAGTCTGGTGAGAAAATAAGAATGTCATCCAGATATACAATAACACAGATATACATTGGAAGATCTCATTAACCAAATTTTGGAAGACCGCTGTGGCATTGCATAAGCCAAAGGGCATCACAAGATATTCATATAGTTACATAGTTACATAGTAGGTGAGGTTGAAAAAAGACACACGTCCATCAAGTCCAACCTATGTGTGTGATTATGTGTCAGTATTACCTTACATATCCCTGTATGTTGCGGTCATTCAGGTGATTATCTAATAGTTTCTTGAAGCTATCAATGCTCCCCGCTGAGACCACCGCCTGTGGAAGGGAATTCCACATCCTTACCGCTCTTACAGTAAAGAACCCTCTACGTAGTTTAAGGTTAAACCTCTTTTCTTCTAATTGTAATGAGTGGCCCCGAGTCTTATTAAACTCTCTTCTGCAAAAAAGTTTTATCCCTATTGTGGGGTCACCAATACAGTATTTGTAAATTGAAATCATATCCCCTCTCAAGCGTCTCTTCTCCAGAGAGAATAAGTTCAACGCCTGCAACCTTTCCTCATAACTAAGATCCTCCAGACCCTTTATTAGCTTTGTTGCCCTTCTTTGTACTTGCTCCATTTCCAGTACATCCTTCCTGAGGACTGGTGCCCAGAACTGGACAGCATACTCCAGGTGCGGCCAGACCAGAGTCTTGTAGAGCGGGAGAATTATCGTTTTATCTCTGGAGTTGATCCCCCTTTTAATACATGCCAATATTCTGTTTGCCTTATTAGCAGCAGCTTGGCATTGCATGCCATTGCTGAGCCTATCATCTACTAGGACCCCCAGGTCCTTTTCCATCCTAGATTCCCCCAGAGGTTCTCCCCCCAGTGTATAGATTGCATTCATATTTTTGCCACCCAAATGCATTATTTTACATTTTTCTACATTGAACCTCATTTGCCATGTAGTCGCCCACCCCATTAATTTGTTCAGGTCTTTTTGCAAGGTTTCCACATCCTGCGGAGAAGTTATTGCCCTACTTAGCTTAGTATCATCTGCAAATACAGAGATTGAACTGTTTATCCCATCCTCCAGATCGTTTATAAACAAATTAAATAGGATTGGTCCCAGCACAGAACCCTGGGGAACCCCACTACCCACCCCTGACCATTCTGAGTACTCCCCATTTATCACCACCCTCTGAACACGCCCTTGTAGCCAGTTTTCAATCCAGGTACTCACCCTATGGTCCATGCCAACGGACCCTATTTTGTACAGTAAACGTTTATGGGGAACTGTGTCAAATGCTTTTGCAAAATCCAGATACACCACGTCTACGGGCCTTCCTTTATCTAGATGGCAACTCACCTCCTCATAGAAGGTTAATAGATTGGTTTGGCAAGAACGATTCTTCATGAATCCATGCTGATTACTGCTAATGATATCGTTCTTATTACTAAAATCTTGTATATAGTCCCTTATCATTCCCTCCAAGATTTTACATACTATTGATGTTAGGCTAACTGGTCTGTAATTCCCAGGGATGTTTTTTGGGCCCTTTTTAAATATTGGTGCTACATTGGCTTTTCTCCAATCAGCTGGTACCATTCCAGTCAATAGACTGTCTGTAAAAATTAGGAACAACGGTCTGGCAATCACCTGACTGAGTTCCCTAAGTACCCTCGGATCAAGCCATCTGGTCCCGGTGATTTATTAATGTTAAGTTTCTCAAGTCTAATTTTAATTCCGTCCTCTGTTAACCATGGAGGTGCTTCCTGTGTTGTGTCATGAGGATAAACACTGCAGTTTTGGTTACTGAAGCCCCCCGATTCACTCGTGAAGACTGAGGAGAAGAATAAATTCAATACCTTTGCCATCTCCCCATCCTTTGTAACCAGATGTCCTTCCTCGTTCTTTATGGGGCCAATATGGTCTGTCCTCCCTTTTTTACTGTTTACATACTTAAAGAATTTCTTGGGATTTTTTTTGCTCTCCTCCGCTATGTGTCTTTCATGTTCTATCTTAGCCATCCTAATTGCACCCTTACATTTCTTATTGCATTCTTTATAAAGTCTGAATGCTGAGGATGATCCCTCAACCTTGTATTTTTTGAAGGCCTTCTCCTTTGCTTTTATATGCATTTTTACATTGGAGTTAAGCCATCCAGGATTTTTGTTCGCTCTTTTAAATTTATTACCCAATGGGATACATTGGCTAATGCCCTTATTTAATATGCTCTTAAAGCAAACCCATCTCTCCTCCGTATTCTTTGTTCCTAATACTTTATCCCAATTTATGCCTTTTAGCAAGGTTTGTAGTTTAGGGAAGTTGGCTCTTTTGAAATTCAGTGTCTTTGTATTCCCTTTATGTTTCCTATTTGTGTGATTTATGCTGAAACGAATTGACCTGTGATCGCTGTTACCTAAATTGCCCCGTATTTCCACATCTGTGATCAGGTCTGTATTGTTGGTAATCAGTAGATCCAGTAATGTTTTATTTCTAGTTGGTGCGTCTACCATCTGACCCATAAAATTGTCCTGCAAGACATTAAGGAACTGGCGAGCCTTAAATGAATGCGCGGTTCCCTCCGCCCAGTCTATGTCTGGATAATTAAAATCCCCCATTATGATAACACTTCCCATCCTTGCTGCTAATCCAATTTGTGATAGGAGATCCGTCTCCACTTCCTCCTTCAGGTTAGGGGGCCTATAGCATACTCCCAGTATTATTTTCCCCTTAGCTTCATCCCTTTGGAGCTCTACCCATAAGGATTCCACCTCCTCTCTAGCTCCCTCAGTGATGTCATCTCTCACATTCGCTTGTACATTATTCTTGATATATAGGCATACCCCTCCCCCTTTTTTACCCTCTCTATCCTTGCGGTATAGGGTATACCCTTGAATGTTTGCCAGCCAATCATGAGAGCTGCTGAACCAGGTCTCTGAAATTCCCACAAAATCCAAATCCTCCTTGTACAACAGTATCTCTAGTTCACCCATCTTGTCTGCCATGCTCCTGGCGTTGGTGAACATGCCACATAGTTTAGACCGGTCGCATATTGTCCTCGTATTGGGTGTTTCAAAATTGCAACTAGGACTTGCTACTATACTCACCTTGTGTTTTTGTGCTTTGGCTAACCTACCACTAATGCCCCCAACACTACCCTCTGGAATATCATCCGCGCTGGCTATCACTGTCTCTGGACCCTCCCCCCCATCGCCTAGTTTAAAAACCCCTCTAACTTTTTGGCCATCTTCATTCCCAGCAGATCTGCACCCTCCTCATTTAGGTGCAGTCCGTCCCTTCTATAGTACCGGTTACCGACTGAGAAGTCGGCCCAGTCCTCCAGGAACCCAAACCCCTCCTTACTACACCAGCTCTTCAGCCACTTGTTTACTTCCCTAATCTCCCTCTGCCTTTCTGGTGTGGCTCGATGTACCGGTAGTATTCCTGAGAATACTACCTTGGAGGTCCTTTTCCTCAATTTAGCACCTAAGTCCCTAAAATCGTTCTTTAGGACACTCCATCTGCCTCTGACTTTGTCATTGGTGCCAACGTGCACCATGACAGCCGGGTCTTCCCCAGCCCCTCCCAGTAATCTGTCCACAAGATCCGTGATGTGCCGAACCCGAGCGCCCGGTAGACAACATACTGTTCGACGCTTCAGGTCTTGGTTACAGATTGCCCTCTCTGTCCTTCTAAGAATTGAGTCCCCCTACCACCAGAATCTGTCTTTCCTTTCCCTTTGCTGCCCCCCCACTCTCACTGGAGGAGTTCTTCCCCTGGCAGCTCTCTGGCACTTCCCCCTCTACCCCTCCTGACTGTCACCCATCTACTCTTTGCTAGTGCCTGCGCCTCTTTGTCTCCACCCGCCTCTGTGCTGGCCCCTGCCGGCACCTGCCGTGTACATTCCTGGCTCACCTTTAGTATGGAGGGACTTCTCAGTGCTGACAGTTGCTTCCCTAGATTCAGAACCTGGGCTTCCAGGGAAACAATGTGCTTACATTTTGCACAGCAGTATTCACCCTCGATCGGATGATCAAGGAACGCATACATGTGGCAAGATGTACAAAGAGTCGCCTCTCCACACCCGCCGGGCATCGTACCTATTAAATTTAGTGAGGATTTGGGGATTTTACCCTGTCCAAATTACCTAACAGCTAGCTTCCTGGCACTAATACTCAAGACAATACACAGGTACACAACAAGACAATACACAGGTACTCACAGACCTACGTGCAATCGCAGAACAGTCGCAGACCTACGTGCACTCGCAATACTCAAGTATACAGTACACAATACACAAGTACTAACGATCCACACACACTACTCAGACAACACTCAGATACTCACACTACACAGGTACTATGACCCCTGTTATAACCTCCTGTTTTAAACTCCCACTTACACAAAGTTCCACAGCCAAAGACTGAGCACGCTCAGACTGAGTTCTACACCCAGTTAAATAGGCACCTGTGAGCAATTAACCACCCCCCTTAATTGATAGGCTGAAGGAACCAGAGGAAAAAAAAAAAAAAAGAAAAAAAAAAATACAAAAAAAGCTATTTAAAAAGTGACAGAAAAAGTCCATAATGTCCATCCCTGGTGTTAAAGGAGGTCATCCATTCGTCTCCTTCCCGGATTCTTATTAAATTGTAGGCCCCTCTAAGATCCAGTTTAGTAAAAAC
This sequence comes from Aquarana catesbeiana, assembly GCF_042186555.1. Classification (NCBI taxonomy): domain Eukaryota; kingdom Metazoa; phylum Chordata; class Amphibia; order Anura; family Ranidae; genus Aquarana; species Aquarana catesbeiana. Next base: position 278,171,653 of record NC_133329.1, on the reverse strand, counting down.
ATGAGAACCTCGCAGTCTGTCAAAGAGTTCAGAAATTAAAGGAAGAGGGTATCAGTTCTTCACGGTGATGGTGTTAAGACCCCTGTAATCGATGCATGGACGGAGTGAACCATCTTTTTTCGCCACAAAGAAGAACCCGGCTCCGGCAGGTGAGTTAGATTTCCTGATGAAAGCCTTTTTCAGGTTTTCCCAAATGTATTCAGATATGGCTTGTGTCTCAGGGATAGATAGAGGGTAGACTTGGCCTCGGGGAGGAGAGGTACCAGGTAACAGATCAATGGAGCAGTCATAGTCTCTGTGAAGAGGAAAGCGATTAGTGGACTTTTTGCAGAAAACATTTCGGAAGGACTGATAGTGGGAAGGCAACATGGGAGTTGTGGAGGTCTCAGCCAGAGGAATGGAAGGAGGAGGTAGCACCTTGGAAATACATTGTTGCAGACACGGAAGACCCCAAGCCAACACTTGTCCAGAATTCCAGTCAAGATGCGGTGAGTGTTTCTGCAACCATAGAAGGCCCAGTATGGTGGGACTGGAGGATTTAGGCAAAATTAGGAAAGAGATCTCCTCATCATGCAAAACCCAATGCGTAACACAATAGGAGGGGTTTTAAACCGGATGGGGCTCATAGGCAAGAAGGAGCCAGCTACTGCGATCACAGAGAGGGGTATAGCCAAGGCAACAAAGGCAATGCCCAACTCGGAAGCTAAAGATTGTTCAATGAAATTCCTGGCAGCACCAGAGTCCACGTATGCAGAGAGTTGATTTTGAGCTCAGTGGATATCCACGGGAAGGGTGAAACGAGGGAAGCGGACAAAATTAAAGGATCAGTCTAGATCACCACCCTTCGAGTGACCTAGACCCTGGAGTTTCTGGACTGGACAGGAGTTCAAGGGATGTCCTTTATCTCCACAATAAAGACACAAGCCCAATCCCATGCGTCGGGCATGTTCCTGGGGAGTGAGGCGAGTTCGCCGAAGCTGCATAGGTTCTTCCAACATGTGAGAGGTTGAAGACGGAGAGGATTCCACAGGTCTTTGGACTACCTGTGCTGGACGGCCAGCAGGGGGATGACTGGATCTGGATTTCTCCAGGATCCGCTCCTGGAAGCGAATGTCTATTTGAATGCTCAATGCGATTAAGTCATCCAAAGTGGTAGGAATGGTGCGTCATCCTTGACATGCTCAGATAGGCCTTGCCAGGTGGTAGCAGTAAGGGCCTCATTATTCCATTTGAGTTTAGCAGCCAGCGTACGTAATCTAACTGAGTATTGTCCGATTGTCATTCCTTGCTGACGAAGACGAAGGAGGGCCCCAGAAGCCGAAGACACTCTGCCGGGCTCATCAAAAGTTTTCCGGAATGCACCCAAAAAAGCTGGAGGTTGGAGGTGATAGAATCGTGTGATTGCCAGAGTGGGGGGGCCCAAGCTAGAGCATCACCAGAGAGGAGAGAGATAATATATGCGACTTTGGTGCGATCAGTTGGAAAATGGTGGCTGGGGCAGAGAAATTTGCCTGGTACAATCGGACATTGGTGTACCGATAGCAGATTGCCCTCAAGTACTTGGCTGTGACACACCTAATTCTACATCTTCATTCCTCTCAGTGCAGGTTTCTGATAGGACTGAAGGTATAGTGGGGTTGGAAATCCCAGCTGATGAGGAGCAAGGAGAGGTCTGCTTTGTTCTTTGGTGTGGGTCTTTTATGTATGCTTGCCAACGGACTGTATGGCAGGTTCGCATATGTCTGGTCAAGCATGTGGTGCCCAAGCGACTGCTGTTTTGGCCACGCGAGATACGCTTCACACATATGTTGCAAATAGCAACGGTGCAATCTTCTGCACACATCTCAAAAAAGGCCTATACCAAAGAACTTTTGGAATAATGCACAGAGACAGCAGAGCCCTGCATATGCAGAGCTCTGCGGTGTAATGCAGGCGGTTGGCTGCCCTTAAGCTGGCCCCTGGAGGGCATCCTGCCTCGTTGGGGATGTGCCTCCTCCTCCTCCTCTCTCCTATCAGGCACCCATGTAGAGTCAGTGACCTCATCTTCGCCTCCCTCCTCATCACTGGAGCAAACCTGACAGTATGCTACAGCTGGGGGAACATGACTGCCAGTTTGCTGTCCTTCTTGGGCACCCACTCTTTCTGGGCTCACGTAACTGCCTTCCTGAACCTGGGTACTATCATCGGAGCCCTCAAAACGCTGCACATCCTCTTGAAGCATGTACCCAACACTGTGGTCAAACAGTTTGGGGGACTCCTCAGGACATGGTGGGGCTAGGGAAGGAGTGACTGATGCCATTGAGCTGAGGGAAGAGGCCGCTTTGGCAGCTGCTTTGGCAGACAAAGTACCCTGAGCCTGGGTGAGAGAGGATGAGGAGGATGAGGACGGCTTGGTAATCCACTCTACCAACTCTTCTGCATGTTGTGGCTCAACATGGCCAGCTGCCGAAAAAAAGAACAAGCGTGCCCCACGGCCACATGCTGATGAGGATGCACCGTGTCCATGACCAGCGCTGTTGCCTCTAGACACAGAGCCTGCTTGCCCTCTTTTATTGGCCTGTGTGTGCCTGCCTCTCCTTGTTGGCCTTCCAGACATACTGTCTTTGATGTATTGGAATAGGTACACAAGGAATTGTCTGCAGTCAGCTTTAGCTGCACACTGTGCCCAGTACACAGTACACTGACTTAATAAACTGCAGCTTAGCTCAATCAACTGCCTGCATTTTTAGGAATAGAACAGGAATAGTCTGCAGTCAGCTTATCCTGCACACTGAGCCCAGTATACAGTACACTGAATTAACATACTGCAGCTTAGCTCCATCAACTGCCAGCCTATATTATTAGGAAGAAAAGAGGGATGGTCTGCAGTCAGCTTTACGTGCACACTGAGCCCAGTATATAGTACACTGACTTAATAAACTGCAGCTTAGCTCAATCAACCGCCAGCCTATATTATTAGGAAGAGAACAGGGATGGTCTGCAGTCAGCTTTACATGCACACTGAGCCCAGTATACAGTACACTGACTTAATAAACTGCAGCTTAGCTCAATCAACTGCCTGTATTTTTAAGAATAGAACAAGAATAGTCTGCAGTCAGCTTAACCTGCACACTGAGCCCAGTATACAGTACACTGACTTAACATACTGCAGCTTAGCTCCATCAACTGCCAGCCTATATTATTAGGAAGAAAAGAGGGATGGTCTGCAGTCAGCTTTACATGCACACTGAGCCCAGTATATAGTACACTGACTTAATAAACTGCAGCTTAGCTCAATCAACTGCCAGCCTATATTATTAGGAAGAGATCAGGGATGGTTTGCACTCAGATTTACGTGCACACTGAGCACGGTATATAGTACACTGACTTAATAAACTGCAGCTTAGCTCAATCAACTGCCAGCCTATATTATTAGGAAGAGATCAGGGATGGTTTTCAGTCAGCTTTACGTGCACACTGAGCCCAGTATATAGTACACTGACTTAATAAACTGCAGCTTAGCTCAATCAACTGCCAGCCTATAATATTATTAGGAAGAGAACAGGGATGGTTTTCAGTCAGCTTTACGTGCACACTGAGCCCAGTATATAGTACACTGACTTAATAAACTGCAGCTTAGCTCAATCAAATGCCAGCCTATATAATTAGGAAGAGAACAGGGATGGTCTGCAGTCAGCTTTACGTGCACACTGAGCCCAGTATATAGTACACTGACTTAATAAACTGCAGCTTAGCTCAATCAACCGCCAGCCTATATTATTAGGAAGAGAACAGGGATGGTCTGCAGTCAGCTTTACATGCACACTGAGCCCAGTATACAGTACACTGACTTAATAAACTGCAGCTTAGCTCAATCAACTGCCTGTATTTTTAAGAATAGAACAAGAATAGTCTGCAGTCAGCTTAACCTGCACACTGAGCCCAGTATACAGTACACTGACTTAACATACTGCAGATTAGCTCCATCAACTGCCAGCCTATATTACTAGGAAGAAAAGAGGCATGGTCTGCAGTCAGCTTTACGTGCACACTGAGCCCAGTATATAGTACACTGACTTAATAAACTGCAGCTTAGCTCAATCAACTGCCAGCCTATATTATTAGGAAGAGATCAGGGATGGTTTGCAGTCAGATTTATGTGCACACTGAGCCCGTGTCAGGAGACTAGTAGACCAGACTGTGTGGACTGCACAGAGGAGACCAGAAACACATGTAAGTGAAATGGTGTTTATTAACAAGTGATAAGTGACAGGAACAAACAGTGCAAAAACCCACACAACAACCCACTACAAACAACAATATATATATATATATATAAGTAAAGGGAGATACCGTAATCGTAAACAAGCCAAGCCAAGGTCATACACAGGGAAGTCAGCAGAAGGGTAAGGACGGGAACCTGAACAGGACAAGGAGAGGATGGATGGATGGATGGGGTTCAGGGCAGGGATCCAAGGGAGCCAGGAACAGAAGGGACAGGACTGGGAAGGCCTCAGGATAGGGATTGGGTCAGATCAGGACAAGGCAGATAGCAGGCTCAAGGTTAAACAGGCAGCAAGGTCAGAACGCAGGGAGAGAGAAAGATACCAAGGCGAGCAAGTGAGGGCTCGCCGGGTATTTATAGGGCTGACTAATTGGCTTCAAGTTACACCTGAGCGCAGGGAGTGTTGTCTGCCCCCTACTGCCAGGATCCATCCGCTGGTGGACATCAGTACTGCAGCCAAAAGATGACAGGACACCAGCAGGGAAATATTCTCCTGACAGTTCAACACTGCCAGGAGACACCTGCTGGTGGACCCCAGTACTGCATGCCAAATAATATAACTTACCAGCGAATGGACCCTTTCCTGACAGTACCCCTCCCTAAAGGAGCGGCCTCCGGACGCTCCAACTGGTCTTAATTGTCCATGGTCTATGGCATCAGGCAGAATGGTGGAGGAAGGTATGTCAGGCTGGTCATCAGGCACATCTGGGCAGACGGCTGGCATGTCAGAGTCATTAAGCTGGGCAGCAGACGACAGGAACCACTCGAGCTGGGCAGCAGACGACAGGAACCACTCGAGCTGGGCAGCAGACGACAGGAACCACTCGAGCTGGGCAGCAGACGACAGGAACCACTCGAGCTGGGCAGCAGACGACAGGAACCACTCGAGCTGGGCAGCAGACGACAGGAACCACTCGAGCTGGGCAGCAGACGACAGGAACCACTCGAGCTGGGCAGCAGACGACAGGAACCACTCGAGCTGGGCAGCAGACGACAGGAACCACTCGAGCTGGGCAGCAGACGGGAACCACTGGAGCTGGGCAGCAGACGGGAACCACTGGAGCTGGGCAGCAGACGGGAACCACTGGAGCTGGGCAGCAGACGGGAACCACTGGAGCTGGGCAGCAGACACCCGGACATCAGGCTGGAGGGCCGACACCCGGACATCAGGCTGGAGGGCCGACACCCGGACATCAGGCTGGAGGGCCGACACCCGGACATCAGGCTGGAGGGCCGACACCCGGACATCAGGCTGGAGGGCCGACACCCGGACATCAGGCTGGAGGGCCGACACCCGGACATCAGGCTGGAGGGCCGACACCCGGACATCAGGCTGGAGGGCCGACACCCGGACATCAGGCTGGAGGGCAGACACCCGGACATCAGGCTGGAGGGCAGACACCCGGACATCAGGCTGGAGGGCAGACACCCGGACATCAGGCTGGAGGGCAGACACCCGGACATCAGGCTGGAGGGCAGACACCCGGACATCAGGCTGGAGGGCAGACACCCGGACATCAGGCTGGAGGGCAGACACCCGGACATCAGGCTGGAAAGCTGGAACGTCAGACTGGAAAGCTGGAACGTCAGACTGGAAAGCTGGAACGTCAGACTGGAAAGCTGGAACGTCAGACTGGAAAGCTGGAACGTCAGACTGGAAAGCTGGAACGTCAGACTGGAAAGCTGGAACGTCAGACTGGAAAGCTGGAACGTCAGACTGGAAAGCTGGAACATCAGATTGCAAGGCTGGAACGTCAGACTGGAAAGCTGGAACGTCAGACTGGAAAGCTGGAACGTCAGACTGGAAAGCTGGAACGTCAGACTGGAAAGCTGGAACGTCAGACTGGAAAGCTGGAACGTCAGACTGGAAAGCTGGAACGTCAGATTGCAAGGCTGGAACGTCAGACTGGAAAGCTGGAACGTCAGACTGGAAAGCTGGAACGTCAGACTGGAAAGCTGGAACGTCAGACTGGAAAGCTGGAACGTCAGACTGGAAAGCTGGAACGTCAGACTGGAAAGCTGGAACGTCAGACTGGAAAGCTGGAACGTCAGACTGGAAAGCTGGAACGTCAGACTGGAAAGCTGGAACGTCAGACTGCAAAGCTGGAACGTCAGACTGCAAAGCTGGAACGTCAGACTGCAAAGCTGGAACGTCAGACTGCAAAGCTGGAACGTCAGACTGCAAAGCTGGAACGTCAGACTGCAAAGCTGGAACGTCAGACTGCAAAGCTGGAACGTCAGACTGCAAAGCTGGAACGTCAGACTGCAAAGCTGGAACGTCAGACTGCAAAGCTGGAACGTCAGACTGCAAAGCTGGAACGTCAGACTGCAAAGCTGGAACGTCAGACTGCAAAGCTGGAACGTCAGACTGCAAAGCTGGAACGTCAGACTGGAAGGCTGGAACATCAGACTGGAAGGCTGGAACACCAGACTGGAAGGCTGGGACACCAGACTGGACGGCTGGAACATCAGACTGGACGGCTGGAACATCAGACTGCAAAGCTGGAACATCAGACTGCAAAGCTGGAACATCAGACTGCAAAGCTGGAACATCAGACTGCAAAGCTGGAACATCAGACTGCAAAGCTGGAACATCAGACTGCAAAGCTTGAACATCAGACTGCAAAGCTTGAACTTTAGACTGCAAAGCTTGAACATCAGACTGCAAGGCTGGAACATCAGACTGCAAGGCTGGAACATCAGACTGCAAAGCTGGAACATCAGACTGCAAGGCTTGAACATCAGACTGCAAAGCTTGAACATCAGGCTGGAAGGCTGGAACAGCAGACTGGAAGGCTGGGACATCAGACTGGACGGCTGGAACATCAGACTGCAAGGCTAGAACATCAGACTGCAAGGCTAGAACATCAGACTGCAAGGCTAGAACATCAGACTGCAAGGCTAGAACATCAGACTGCAAGGCTAGAACATCAGACTGCAAAGCTGGAACATCAGACTGCAAAGCTGGAACATCAGACTGCAAAGCTGGAACATCAGACTGGAAGGCTGGAACATCAGACTGGAAGGCTGGAACATCAGACTGGAAGGCTGGAACATCAGACTGGAAGGCTGGAACATCAGACTGGCGAGCTGGAACATCAGACTGGCGAGCTGGAACGTCAGACTGCAAAGCTGGAACAGGTTGGGTTACTGGCAAGATGGTGTGGGTCGGGAAGAATTTTTGCTTCTTCTTTGGTTTAGCCCGTGCAGTTTTGTATGTAGGTGCAGGGCTGTAAGCAAAGAAAGTAGCTGGATCGAAGGAAGACCAAGGAACTGTAGCTAGAGAGGGGTTTTGTGGGACTGTTACAGGTGGAGGAGGAGAGACAGGTGAATTGAAAGCAGGATAGGTGTGACACTTGGAGACTGGGTGGTAGTATTTGGTAGGGAACTGATTAAACTGGGTTGTAGCTGAGGTTGCCATAGGTGACGGGGAGATAGATCTTTTGGAAGGCAGATGATTAATGGCAGGGCTGGAATGTTGTGGCTTAGCTAAAGACAGGAGATCTGACCATGCCTGCAGCAAAGGTTGAACAAACGCTGATTTACATACAGCCTGACTAACCAGAGATTGTACTGAATAAATGCAATCGGACAACACCTGCTGGGAACAAGCGGAATAATGTTCATCAAAGTAAGCCGGATCATCCTCTAACAACCATACCAGGGATTCCACCTGGTCACAACTGAAAGGAGGGGAGTAATCGTCACTACCTTCGGGAATGCATGACAAGGCTGACTTTATACATAATTGAATCAAAGGCTGAACATCCTCAAATAACGCATGACCTTGATCTACAAATAAATGGGCTGTTTGTATCGTTTCCAGCAGTTGGTCACGGGTCCAATCTTTAAGAGTCTGACAACAATATTCATTATCCTCTGCCGCCAGCAGAGAATAATAGACAATTTCATCAAAGTCCATTTTGCGCGCCCACCGTAACAGGACGGTTTCTCAGTGCAGCCACGTCTGGTCAGGGATGGGCCTTGGTATACTGTCAGGAGACTAGTAGACCAGACTGTGTGGACTGCACAGAGGAGACCAGAAACACATGTAAGTGAAATGGTGTTTATTAACAAGTGATAAGTGACAGGAACAAACAGTGCAAAAACCCACACAACAACCCACTACAAACAACAATATATATATATATATATAAGTAAAGGGAGATACCGTAATCGTAAACAAGCCAAGCCAAGGTCATACACAGGGAAGTCAGCAGAAGGGTAAGGACGGGAACCTGAACAGGACAAGGAGAGGATGGATGGATGGATGGGGTTCAGGGCAGGGATCCAAGGGAGCCAGGAACAGAAGGGACAGGACTGGGAAGGCCTCAGGATAGGGATTGGGTCAGATCAGGACAAGGCAGATAGCAGGCTCAAGGTTAAACAGGCAGCAAGGTCAGAACGCAGGGAGAGAGAAAGATACCAAGGCGAGCAAGTGAGGGCTCGCCGGGTATTTATAGGGCTGACTAATTGGCTTCAAGTTACACCTGAGCGCAGGGAGTGTTGTCTGCCCCCTACTGCCAGGATCCATCCGCTGGTGGACATCAGTACTGCAGCCAAAAGATGACAGGACACCAGCAGGGAAATATTCTCCTGACAGTTCAACACTGCCAGGAGACACCTGCTGGTGGACCCCAGTACTGCATGCCAAATAATATAACTTACCAGCGAATGGACCCTTTCCTGACAGCCCGCTATATAGTACACTGACTTAATAAACTGCAGCTTAGCTCAATCAACTGCCAGCCTATATTATTAGGAAGAGATCAGGGATGGTTTTCAGTCAGCTTTACGTGCACACTGAGCCCAGTATATAGTACACTGACTTAATAAACTGCAGCTTAGCTCAATCAACTGCCAGCCTATAATATTATTAGGAAGAGAACAGGGATGGTTTTCAGTCAGCTTTACGTGCACACTGAGCCCAGTATATAGTACACTGACTTAATAAACTGCAGCTTAGCTCAATCAAATGCCAGCCTATATAATTAGCAAGAGAACAGGCATGGTTTGCAGTCAGCTTTACGTGCACACTGAGCTTGGTATACAGTACACTGACTTAATAAACTGCAGCTTAGCTCAATCAACTGCCAGCGTATATTGTTAGGAAGAGAACAGGGATGGTCTGCAGTCAGCTTTATGTGCACACTGAGCCCAATATATAGTACTCTGACTTAATAAACTGCAGCTTAGCTCAATCACCTGCCAGCCTATATTATTAGGAAAAGAACAGGGATGGTCTGCAGTCAGCTTTATGTGCACACTGAGCCCAGTATACAGTACACTGACTTAATAAACTGCAGCTTAGCTCAATCAACCACCAGCCTATATTATTAGGAAGAGAAAAGGGATGGTCTGCAGTCAGCTTTACGTGCACACTGAGCCCAGTATATAGTACACTGACTTAATAAACTGCAGCTTAGCTCAATCAACTGCCAGCCTATATTATCAGGAAGAGAACAGGAATGGTCTGCAGTCAGCTTTATGTGCACACTGAGCCCAGTATACAGTACACTGACTTAATAAACTGCAGCTTAGCTTAATCAAACGCCAGCCTATATTATTAGGAAGAGAAAAGGGATGGTTTGCAGTCAGCTTTACGTGCATACTGAGCTAAGTATATAGTACCCTGACTTAATAAACTGCAGCTTAGCTCAATCAACTGCCAGCCTATATTATTAGGAAGAGAACACAGATGGCTTGCAGTCAGATTTACGTGCACACTTAGCATAGTATACAGTACACTGACTTAATAAACTGCAGCTTAGCTCAATTAACTGCCAGCCTATAATATTAGGAAGAGAACAGGGATGGTCTGCAGTCAGCTTTATGTACACACTGAGCCCAGTATATAGTACACTGACTTAATAAACTGCAGCTTAGCTCAATCAACTGCCAGTCTATATTATTAGGAAGAGATCAGGGATGGTTTGCAGTCAGATTTACGTGCACACTGAGCCCGGTATATAGTACACTGACTTAATAAACTGCAGCTTAGCTCAATCAACCACCAGCCTATATTATTAGGAAGAGAACAGGGATGGTCTGCAGTCAGCTTTACGTGCACACTGAGCCCAGTATATAGTACACTGACTTAATAAACTGCAGCTTAGCTCAATCAACTGCCAGCCTATATTATTAGGAAGAGAACAGGGATGGTCTGCAGTCAGCTTTACATGCACACTGAGCCCAGTATATAGTACACTGACTTAATAAACTGCAGCTTAGCTCAATCAACTGCCAGCCTATATTATTAGGAAGAAAACAGGGATGGTTTGCAGTCAGCATTACGTGCACACTGAGCCCAGTATATAGTACACTAACTTAATAAACTGCAGCTTAGCTCAATCAACTGCCAGCCTATATTATTAGGAAGAGATCAGGGATGGTCTGCAGTCAGCTTAACATGCACACTGAGCCCAGTATATAGTACACTGACTTAATAAACTGCAGCTTAGCTCAATCAACTGCCAGTCTATATTAGTAAGAGAACAGGGATGGTCTGCAGTCAGCTTTATGTGCACACTGAGCCCAGTATACAGTACGCTGACCTAATAAACTGCAGCTTAGCTCAATCAACTGCCAGCCTGTATTATTAGGAAGAGAACAGGAATGGTCTGCAGTCAGCTTTACGTGCACACTAAGCCCAATATATAGTACACTGACTTAATAAACTGCAGCTTAGCTCAATCAACTGCCAGCCTTTATTATTAGGAAGAGAACAGGGATGGTTTTCAGTCAGCTTTACGTGCACACTGAGCCCAGTATATAGTACACTGACTTAATAAACTGCAGCTTAGCTCAATCAACTGCCAGCCTATAGTATTAGGAAGAGATCAGTGATGGTCTGCAGTCAGCTTTACGTGCACACTGAGCCAACATATAGTACACTGACTTAATAAACTGCAGCTTAGCTCAATCAACTGCCAGCCTATACTATTAGATAGAGAACAGGGATGGTTTGCAGTCAGCTTTATGTGTTCACTGAGTCCAGTATATAGTACACTGACTTAATTAACTGCAGCTTAGCTCAATCGACTGCCAGCCTATATTATTAGAAAGAGAACAGGGATGGTCTGCAGTCAGCTTTACGTGCACACTGAGCCCAGTATATAGTACACTGACTTAATAAACTGCAGCTTAGCTCAATCAACTGCCAGCCTATATTATTAGGAAGAGAACAGGGATGGTCTGCAGTCAGCTTTACATGCACACTGGGCCCAGTATATAGTACACTGACTTAATAAACTGCAGCTTAGCTCAATCAACTGCCAGCCTATATTATTAGGAAGAGAAAAGGGATGGTCTGCAGTCAGCTTTACGTGCACACTGAGCCCAGTATACAGTACACTGACTTAATAAACTGCAGCTTAGCTCAATCAACTGCCAGACCATATTATTAGGAAGAGAACAGGGATGGTCTGCAGTCAGCTTTACATGCACACTGAGCCTAGTATACAGTACACTGACTTAATAAACTGCAGCTTAGCTCAATCAACTGCCAGCCTATATTATTAGGAAGAGAAAAGGGATGGTCTGCAGTCAGCTTTACGTGCACACTGAGCCCAGTATACAGTACACTGACTTAATAAACTGCAGCTTAGCTCAATCAACTGCCAGACCATATTATTAGGAAGAGATCAGGGATGGTTTGCAGTCAGCTTTACGTGCACACTGAGCCCAGTATATGATACACTGACTTAATAAACTGCAGCTTAGCTCAATCAACTGCCAGTCTATATTAGTAAGAGAACAGGGATGGTCTGCAGTCAGCATTATGTGCACACCGAGCCCAGTATATAGTACACTGACTTAATAAACTGCAGCTTAGCTCAATCAACTTCCAGCCTATATTGTTAGGAAGAGATCAGGGATGGTCTGCAGTCAGCTTTACATGCACACTGAGCCCAGTATATAGTACACTGACTTAATAAAATGCAGCTTAGCTCAATCAACTGCCAGCCTATATTATTAGGAAGAGATCAGGGATGGTTTGCAGTCAGCTTTACGTGCACACTGAGCCCAGTATATGGTACACTGACTTAATAAACTGCAGCTTAGCTCAATCAACTGCCAGCCTATATTATTAGGAAGAGAACAGGAATGGTCTGCAGTCAGCTTTACGTGCACACTGAGCCCAGTGTATAGCACACTGACTTAATAAACTGCAGCCTAGCTCAATCAACTGCCAGCCTATATTATTAGGAAGAGAACAGGCATGGTCTGCATTCAAGTTTACGTGCACTCTGAGCCCAGTATATAGTACACTGACTTAATAAACTGCACCGAGAATAACAGGAACACTCTGTTTTGGGCTTGTACCTACTCCCCTGAGCCATGATTGGCCACAGGCACCCTTCCTTTGGCCAATTATATCTCTCTGTGCTGACGGCTCTGTGATTGGCCAAAGCATGCGGGTCATAGTGCATGCTTTGGCCAATCATCAGCCAGTAATGCACTGCTATGCCCCAGTGAATTATGGGCCGTGACGTGCCACTCGAATTTGGTGTGAACGGCCCATAATGTTCAAAATTCGGCGAACAGCCAATGTTCGAGTCGAACATGAGTTTGACTCGAACACGAAGCTCATCCCTACTTAGTGATGTCCTCTATAAAATTACTCTAAAACTTTTTTTTTTATCTAGAATGAGTCGGATTAGAGTGCTGCTGTATGTAACCTAGTTCTAAAAGAAAAACTATTCTGGATTCAATACACGCTACTAGAGCACAATGTCCACCACGTACATCTTTAATGCATCCCCCAAACCTGCAATTTAAAAGATTTGTTCATTTTCAATTTTGTCCTCGAAGCCTAATAATATTGCTCTCTCTCTCTGCTGTATGTTCATTTTTTTTTTTTGTCATTGGTACATGTCCCCAATGGCAGCGCCTGGCTTTCTATGTCTGTTCTTTGACAATAGTTGTGTATTACCCAACAAAAGGAATCCATTAAATATAAAATAGTTCATTCTCATAGACTACAATAGGGTTCAGAGAAAAGTTCAGCATTTTGAGGACATTTTATAAAACTGGCCTCTGTTACATCTTAAAATTGTTATCTTTTCATTGTGATGCTACAAGCCCCACACATTATAATTTGGGTGCCTGAGGTATTTTTAAGAGCAATGCCCATTGTGAGCTTGGGATAGGTAGCAGGTACAAAGCTCCCTGGGGGTGAGCCCACTTCAAGGCACAGATACCTGCCCAGTGATGTAGTGAAACAAACAGTGGTGTGTTTAGTGGTGTTATTTACAAGCCTATTTACAGGTACTTTACAGCGTTCACTAAATACACAGTGCAAAAATGCCAAAATAAGCCCTAGCTATGTCCTGGCACTAACTTCACAAATCGAAGTCCTAAGTAGTAGGCTAAGCAAGCCTAATGTTTGTCAGTCTCCACATACACTGCTTGTTTGCTTCTCACCAACCTTCAGCTTGCACAGATACAACCTGTCTGTTCCCCAGGCTTTCGAGCACTGACTCCAGAGCCAGAGAGATTTATAAACCCCAAATAGGACTTTTCCAGGCTCCCTACACCATGCTATGGAGTCTTTCAAGTTCCAGATCAATCCTTTCCTTTTTTTAAATTTATTAGTTTATTTTATTCAAAAGTTAACACAAAACAATGAATTACAAAGACTATTGCAATCCAAGTGTATATTTAATTATTTGTAACTTTAATATTTGCTATCTTTTTTAGAATGCAAAGACCCGGGGGTCACAGACAGATTAGTATTTTATTCTTAAATTATTTTTGAGTGGCAATTGTCTAAGTTTGAAATTTATGTTCGTTTTCCAAACTTAAGAATTAGGGATGGGCATAGGAAGGTAGAGTTAGTGTGCATAGATGGGGGTGGGGTCGTGGAAGGTCTTACGGGGAAACGCTTCGGGTGGAGCTGCATTCTGTGATGTCACCATGCACCAGCCTTCAGGACGAGGCCCGCGGCGTGTTTGTTTGAGTATCTTCTTTCGTTTTTAATTTCTGGAAGTGCAATGAGACTTTTTCAATAAATACTCAGTTTTACATACTGCACCATGAAGTTTTTTCTTTCTTAAATACCTCCATATGCCGGAGAGCACTTTATCAGTAAGCTGAGGAGCTGGGAGTATATGAGAAGTATTACCACATCCAGGCAAAGTCAATGGTATAACAAGAGGGAGCCCTCTCGCTGAAGTGGAAGAAGTGAAACATCGCAGGTGGACTCAATTACAACCAAGCGTGTTTAAAACCTATAATCTGGGATCCATCCCTTCTGGTAAGAGGTGTATATTTCCTTTGTTTAAAAGAAGCACGGATATTCATGAATTCACATAAAGAGCACATATGGACAATCATTTTTTGGATGATTCAATTTTTATAACTTCAATGTGGACACTTTATGTTTCAATAGTTACAATAATCATTTTCTAGGATTGCGCACTTATTTGTTGTATATAAATTGTGGAAGGGAGTACAAGGGGTGTTACTGTGAGGAGAGCTTAGGTCAGGGCATCTCAAAACTACTATTTCTAACCTTTTGGTCCTAGAATAGAATGTACCCCTATCTGCAAATTTTAATGATATGAGGTATGTCTAACACATTCAGTGACCATATACTGTAAATGGAAGAGGCCATAGGCCAAGTGCATTTACATTTGTAACATATTATCTTCACAAATTTTTTGGAGGGGAAACATTATTTCATATAATACACTAAAACTGAGACTGACATACACTGAAATTTACTGCCCCAGTTGAAGGCCTCTGGGATGAAAGGCATAGGGCTTGCTATACATGCTTCCCACATTGCTTTTAATTCTATTTTTGTGATCACTTTTTATGCAATCATCTGTCATTCAATGTGCTGTGTTTTAGAAGATTAAAAATCTTTTAATTATTGTGACCTGCACCATATGGAGCCTTTTTTCTTCTTTTTCCTTTTGGCCACATGGTTCTAACGTTCTATTTTGTCACTGGTCACCCTCTTGGACCCTCAGTTGAGGTTTAATCCTCACCTGCTTTGAAGACTCAACCGAGCCCTGGAGATTTGGTTTCCATACCTGGATCGATACTTGTGGATTGATCCAACATCTGATCCTAGAGTGATCCCTCTACAGGCTCCGTCTGTCCCCAAGTTGGTATTACCAATGAGCATCTGGCTTTCGGCCAACCCAAGCCTGATTGACCCACTGTCATATGACAGGTGGGTCCACCTTGTCCGGTAAGAAGTATCTATCTACAACTCTCTATCAACTTTCTATCAGATGAATGTCCATCCTGCTTTGTATATGGCACGCAGCTATTTTTCTTGTCTACATTGTTCCACCATTCTTAACAGAGGATTGTATCACAGCCATTTGATTGGACACTTTTTTTGAAGTTTATTTATATTTCTTTTTATTGAGTGTCTGGACTTTATTGTGTTTTAGGTATCATACACTTTTTTGCATTGTGTTTCTTACCCCTAATGCCCTGTACACACGGTCGGACATTGATCGGACATTCCGACAACAAAATCCATGGATTTTTTCTGACGGATGTTGGCTCAAACTTGTCTTGCATACACACGGTCACACAAAGTTGTCGGAAAATCCGATCATTCTAAACGTGGTGACGTAAAACACGTACGTCGGGACTATAGACGGGGCAGTAACCAATAGCTTTTGTCTCTTAATTTATTCTGAGCATGCGTGGCACTTGTGTACACATCGTGTACACACGATCGGAATTTCCAACAACAGATTTTGTTGTCGGAAAATTTTATAGCAAGCTCTCATACTTTGTGTGTCGGAAATTCCGATGGAAAATGTGTGATGGAGCCCCCACACGGTCAGAATTTCTGACAACAAGGTCCTATCACACGTTTTCCGTTGGAAAATCCAACCGTGTGTACAGGGCATAAGAGGTTTTGAAAACTATCACTTTGTGATATAGTATTTTTACATACTTTTCACTCTGGTTCACCATACCTTCCGTGTTCCTCCTCATTTTGGTATATTTAGCGCTACACTTTTTTGTACTTTGTTCATTTTGTATATTATAACTTGTTTATTCATTAAGATCATTTCTACATTGAGACAAAAGCTAGATTCTAATACAAAATCATTTTGCAATCCAGATGTAAAAAAAAGGAACAAAATATTAGCAATGTATTTATAACCAAAATTATTCTGAAAAAAAACATCAATTGCAGCCTCACTGTGCCCATCAAATGCAGCCACTGTGCCATCAATTGCAGCCTCACTGTGCCCATCAAATGCAGCCACTGTGCCATCAAATGCAGCCACTGTGCCATCAAATGCAGCCACTGTGCCCATCAATTGCAGCCACTGTGCCCATCAATTGCAGCCACTGTGCCCATAAAAAACAGCCACTGTGCCCATAAAAAACAGCCACTGTGCCCATCAAATGCAGCCACTGTGCCATCAATTGCAGCCACTGTGCCCATCAAATGCAGCCACTGTGCCCATCAAATTCAGCCACTGTGACATAAATTGCAGCCACTGTGCCCATCAAATGCATCCACTGTGTCCATCAATTGCAGCCACTGTGCCCATCAAATGCATCCACTGTGCCCATCAATTGCAGCCACTGTGCCCATCAAATGCAGCCACTGTGCCATCAATTGAAGTCACTGTGCCCATCAAATGCAGCCACTGTGCCATCAATTGCAGCCACTGTGTCCATCAAATGCAGCCACTCTGCCCATAAAACGCAGCCACTGTGCCCATCAAATGCAGCCCCTGTTCCACTATACAGAATAGAAAATCAAGAAAACCAAAGCAGACGCCAGAATCTAAGGATAAGAGCACTCTCAGAAGACAGAGGTGAAGAGCTGAAAAAAACTATGAAGGAAATATTTAACCCTCTACTGGACAGAGGAGAAGAGCAAGAACTCAAAATAGATAGTGTGCATAGGATTAGGAAACCTCTGTATCTAAATACCCCGGGATATCATAGTACGATTTCAGCTACATGAAGATAAGGCAGAGATATGGAAGAGATTGAGAGATAGCCCACTACTAAAATACAAGGATACAGAACTTCAAATCTTCACAGATTTATCAGTAGAAACACTGGAAAGAAGAAGACTTCTTAGGCCATTATTGATTCAAATGTTCCCAGTGTCCCTAGTAGCTCAAAAAGAAGGTAGATCTGTGAGACTAAAATATCCAGAGGACTTAGAAGATTTTTGTAAGGAAATAGGTGTTCCAAAGTTGGATATACCGGGATGGACAGAAGGATGAAGTCATGAAAGAGGAGGGAAAAGATATTAGCAGAAATTGTAGAAATCGCAGGAAATTGCAAGAAGCACCAAAAAAAAAAGAAAAAAAAAGAGAAAAGAAAAAAAAAAGGAGAAGAGACTATTCAAGTGGACTCTGGGGGGGGGGGTTGGGGAGTAGGGGGATGGGGGGTCATGGGAGTGGAAAAGCGGACTAAGCAGTTGGGAGGCCTGGAGTGCCCCTGGGAAGAGTGGGCCACCCCCGTCCCCCTGTGGGGGGGGGCGGGGTGATGGGAAAATGACCGTTGGAGTAATACCCCAAGGGTTGGAGACACGTAGGAGGGAAATGGAGAGGGACTCCATCTGGGAGCCAAGAGCTGGAGAGAGGCGGGGGAGGGAGGTGGGAGAAGGGGGGGACAATACTTAGACCCCATAAAGAATAATCGTAAACTCACAAATAGATTACATATGCTATTACATATGCTATATATATATCATATGATATATATGAAAATAGGATGCAAATAACCCATCTCTGTGAAAACAAGCTGAAAATGACTATACTGTGACTACAGTCAACTTTCTGACCTACAATGTACGAGGGCTAAATACACCAACAAAAAGGCATAAAATCTTGAAAGAGATCGAGCATCATGGGGCCGGGGTGGTCTTCCTACAGGAGACACCCCTGTGCCATGAAACTAATGTGGGGTTGTATTCCCATCAGCTCCCAACTTGGTACTATGGTAACTCAATGACAAATAAGGCAAAAGGGGTTGCAATTGGAATAGGTGGGGGGGGGGGGGTTCCGTTCCCCCTTTGGAGGACAGATTAACTGACCCAGATGGAAGATTTCTCTTCTTAAGGGGGAAGCTGTTGGGAATGGAATGCACATTGGCTAATATTTATTGCCCTAATAAAGGTCCAACCGTATATTTGGAGGGAGCCCTGGAAAAATTATCAGAATTTAAAAAAGGGAATGTGTTAATGAAGGGGGACCTGAATTTTTGTATGGATCCAAAACAAGATAGTACGTCATGTGTACAGGGGACGAGGAACTTCCAATTGAAGGTGATAAAACAGAAATTACACCATTACCAGTTAGTAGATATATGGAGAATACAACATCCTAGGACACAAGATTATACGTTCTACTCCCCTGTACACGGGACATACACTATTATCGATTATTGGCTGATAGAACATAGAATGCTAGACTTGGTAGTTTCCACCAATATAGAAATAACTACACTATCTGACCATGCGCCAACGACCATGAAAATAAAGATACCAGAAACTCAGATACAAGCATATTCATGGAGGCTAAATGAAGATCGTCTAGATAAACAAGGGGAGGAGATAATAAAAAAGTATTGGAGCAATAGTTTAGCTTAAATGGAACCAGTGAGATTGCAGACGATACCCGTGGGAGGCTCATAAAGCCTACATAAGGGGAATCCTAATCTCAATGGGAACTAGGAGAAAGTAGGAAAGAATAAAAAAGAGGGCAAAATTGATAGAAGAAATATACCTATTGGAGCAAAGACACAAAAAAGGGAGAGGGCAAGATCAGGAACTGTCACAAGAACTAGTTATAAACAGAGATGAATTAAAAGAACTATTAGAACAGGAAATAAGGAAAACCCTAAATAAAATCTCAAAGGAAAGATATCAATGAGGAAATAAAAATAGTAAGTATCTAGCAAGGATGTTAACCACTTCAGCCCCGGAAGGATTTACCCCCTTCCTGACCAGAGCACTTTTTACAATTTGGCACTGCGTCGCTTTAACTGACAATTGCGCGGTCATGCAATGCTGTACCCAAATGAAATTTGTGTCCTTTTCTTCCCACAAATAGAGCTTTCTTTTGATGGTATTTGATCACCACTGCCGTTTTTATTTTTTGCACTATAAACGGAAAAAGACCGAAAATTTTGAAAAAAAAAAATATTTTCTACTTTTTGTTATAAAAAAAATCCAATAAACTCAATTTTAGTCATACATTTAGGCCAAAATGTATTCGGCCACATGTCTTTGGTAAAAAAAAAGTCAATAAGCCTATATTTATTGGTTTGCGCAAAAGTTATAGCGTCTACAAACTAGGGTACATTTTCTGGAATTTACACAGCTTTTAGTTTATGACTGCCTATGTCATTTCTTGAGGTGCTAAAATGGCAGGGCAGTACAAACCCCCCCCAAATGACCCCATTTTGGAAAGTAGACACCCCAAGGAAATTGCTGAGAGGCATGTTGAACCCATTGAATATTTATTTTTTTGTCCCAAGTGATTGAATAATGACAAAAAAAAAAAAAGAAAATTACAAAAAGTTGTCACTAAATGATATATTGCTCACATAGGCCATGGGCCTATTTGGAATTGCACCCCAAAATACATTTAGCTGCTTCTCCTGAGTATGGGGATACCACATGTGTGGGACTTTTTGGGAGCCTAGCCGCGTACGGGGCCCCGAAAACCAATCACTGCCTTCAGGATTTCTAAGGGCGTAAATTTTTGATTTCACTCCTCACTACCTATCACAGTTTTGAAGGCCATAAAATGCCCAGATGGCACAACCCCCCCCAAATGACCCCATTTTGGAAAGTAGACACCCCAAGCTATTTGCTGAGAGGCATGTTGAGTCCATGGAATATTTTATATTGTGACACAAGTTGCAGAAAAGTGACAATTGTTTTTTTTGGGGGGTTTTTTGCACAAAGTTGTCACTAAATGATATATTGCTCAAACATGCCATGGGCATATGTGGAATTACACCCCAAAATACATTCTGCTGCTTCTCCTGAGTACAGGGATACCACATGTGTGGGACTTTTTGGGAGCCTAGCTTCATACGGGGCCCCGAAATCCAATCACCGCCTTCAGGATTTCTAAGGACGTAAATTTTTGATTTCACTCCTCACTACCTATCACAGTTTCGAAGGCCATAAAATGCCAAGATAGCACAAACCCCCCCAAAATGACCCCATTTTGGAAAGTAGACACCCCAAGCTATTTGCTGAGAGGCATGGTGAGTATTTTGCAGCTCTCATTTGTTTTTGAAAATGAAGAAAGACAAGAAAAATTTTTTTTTTTTTCTTTCTTCAATTTTCAAAAGTTTGTGACAAAAAGTGAGGTCTGCAAAATACTCACTATACCTCTCAGCAAATAGCTTGGGGTGTCTATTTTCCAAAATGGGGTCATTTGGGGGGGGGGTTGTGCCATCTGGGCATTCCATGGCCTCCGAAACTGTGATAGGCAGTGAAGAGTGAAATCAAAAATTTACGCCCTTAGAAAGCCTGAAGGCTTTACGCGGCTAGGCTCCCAAAAAGTCTCACACATGTGGTATCCCCATACTCAGGAGAAGCAACAGAATTTATTTTGGGGTGTAATTTCACATATTTCCATGGCATGTTTGAGCAATATATCATTTAGTGACAACTTTGTGCAAAAAAAAAAAAATTTGTCTTTTTCCCGCAACTTGTGTCACAATATAAAATATTCCATGGACTCGACACACCTCTCAGCAAATAGCTTGAGGTGTCTACTTTCCAAAATGGGGTCATTTGGGGGGGTTTTGAACTGTCCTGGCATTTTATGTACAACATTTAGAAGCCCTTTCTGACACTTTTTGTTTACATGAAATTTTTTTTTTTTTTTTGCAAGAAAATTACTTTGAACCCCCAAACATTATATATTTTTTTAAAGCAAATGCCCTACAGATTAAAATGGTGGATGTTTCATTTTTTTTTTCTCACACAGTATTTGCGCAGCGATTTTTCAAACACATTTTTTGGGAAAAAACACACTTTTTTAAATTTTAATGCACTAAAACACACTATATTGCCCAAATGTTTGATGAAATAAAAAAGATGATCTTAGGCCGAGTACATGGATACCAAACATGACATGCTTTAAAATTGCGCACAAACGTGCAGTGGCGACAAACTAAATACATTTTTAAAAGCCTTTAAAAGCCTTTACAGGTTACCACTTTAGATTTACAGAGGAGGTCTACTGCGAAAATTATGGCCCTCGATCTGACCTTCGCGGTGATACCTCACATGCATGGTGCAATTGCTATTTACATTTGACGCCAGACCGACGCTTGCGTTCGCCTTTGCGCGAGAGCAGGGGGGACAGGGGTGCTTTTTTTTTTTCTTTATTATTTTTTTGCTTTTTAATCTTATTTTTAAACTGTTCCTTTCATTTTTATTTTTTTTTAATCATTTTTATTGTTGTCTCAGGGAATGTAAATATCCCCTATGATAGCAATAGGTAGTGACAGGTACTCTTTTTTGAAAAAATTGGGGTCTATTAGAACCTAGATCTCTCCTCTGCCCTCAAAGCATCTGACCACACCAAGATCGGTGTGATAAAATGATTTCCCAATTTCCCAATGGCGCTGTTTACATCCGGCGAAATCTAAGTCATGAAATGCTCGTAGCTTCCGGTTTCTTAGGCCATAGAGATGTTTGGAGTCATTCTGGTCTCTGATCAGCTCTATGGTCAGCTGGCTGAATCACTGGCTGCATTTTCAGGTTCCCTGTTGGGACAGGAGAGCCAGAGAAAAACATGGAAGACGGTGGGGTGGGCATTCCTTCCCACTGCTTGTAAAAGCAGTCTAGAGGCTAATTAACCGCTAGAATTGCTTTTACATGAAAGCCGACCGCTGGCTGAAAAGAATGATACCAAGATGATACCTAAACCTGCAGGCATCATTCTGGTATAACCACTCAAAGTCCAGCAACATACCAGTACGTTGCTGGTCCTTGTTGGGCATATATTGTAAACTTTTTTTTCATGCAGCCTGTGGACTGAACGAAAAAAAGATATTGATCGGTGGGTATGCAAACAAATTGGAATACCTCCCTTCATCCACCCACTTCTAATGATGGGCATACATGCACTGTTTATATATGCCAAAGCATGGGGGCATCCTCCCGCAAAAGGCAGGAGCAAATCGCTCCTCCACCCACTAATGCCCCCACGCTTCGGCATATGTGCTGAAGTATGTAACTGTGGTAGTGAAATCACCTCCGACAGCGCTGGAGTCGCGGCTTTATGTATCGTGGGAGCAAACGCTGTTGCTGTCAAGATAAATAAATCCGCGCTGCAACTGAATGGCGTACCTGCTAAGCAAATGATGGTGAACAAAAAAACAAAGTAACATTACAGTATAACAGTAATACTTACCATACCTGCAAAGCAAATACAAAAAAAAAAACAGTAAACAATAAAACATTTAACGCAACCTGTGTCTACCTAAAATATATATATGCCGAAGCATGGGGGCATCCTCCCACAAAAGGCAGGCGCAAATCGCTCCTCCACCCACTGCTGCCCCCACGCTTCGGCATATATGCTGAAGTATGTAACTGTGTTGGTGAAATCACCTCCGACAGCGCTGGAGTCACGGCTTTATGTATCGTGGGAGCAAACGCTCTTGCTGTCAAGATAAATAAATCTGCTCTGCAGCTGAATGGCGTACCAGAAAACAAAAAAGTGGTTAACAATAAAAAAACAAAGTATAAAAAAATTGCATACCTATAAAGCAAACATGATAAAAACATTGCAGTATAGAATACAATAAAAAAGAGCAGAACAATAGAGAGAGAGAACAGAGAGAGAACAATAAAACAACAACTATTTTTGTTTTTTTTATTTTATATTTTTTTTGTATTTTTTTTTTTTTTTTTACACTTTTTATAGTAACTTTAACTTTTTTAACTGGTACCAGGTTTGGGTCTCTCAAAATGCGATGGCATCTTGGGAGACCCTGTGAAAGTGTGTCCTAGTCTGTGCAGTGCTGTACCCTATGCTAATACTCAACTAGTGTATGGTAGCGTTCAAAACATTCACCAATGCATAGACCAGGATTGTCAGGACAGGAGGGACAACAATACCGGGTGTCACGCCTAAATCCGCGCTTGCTGCAGACACAACATCTTTTTTGGGGGGCTCGTTAGGTAGGGGTACTCGGGAGGACATAAGGAAAATGCCTCTCATGCAGCCGGCTTACTGCATTTGTTTGGGGAAGGTGAGGTGGAGCACCGTCTGGATACAGAAGGGCTCTGACGATGTCTTCCTGGAATTTAAGGAAGGATCCAATCCGTCCTGAAGCACTGTATAGCACATGAGCATTCAGCAAAGCCAATTGAAATAAATAAACAGACACTTTTTTTTACCAGCGTCTGGCCTTACGGGCAACTAGGTACGGCGCCAACAACTGTTCGTTGAGGTCCACTCCTCCCATATTAAGGTTACATTCGTGGACACAGAGGGGTTTCTCCACAACACCAGTCACCGTAGTAATTTGGGTCGTCATGTCTGCATGAAGGGAGGTAAGAATGAAAACATTCTTATTGTCCCTCCACTTCATAGCAAGCAAATTATTACACTGCAAGCAGGCTATCTCCCCCAGCCTAAGACGGGAATCTACAAGCCGCTGGGGAAAGCCCCAGCGATTAGGTCGCACGGTGCCACATGCTCCAATCTGTTGATCAAAAAGGTGACTAAAAAGTGGCACGCTCGTGTAATAATTGTCCACGTACAAGTGGTACCCCTTTCCGAATAAGGGTGACACCAAGTCCCACACTATCTTGCCAGCGCTTCCTATGTAGTCAGGGCAGTTTGTTGGCTCTACGTGACTATCTTTGCCCCCGTAAACCATAAAACTACATGTATAGCCTGTGGCCCTGTCACAGAGCTTATACATCTTGACCCCGTACCTGGCACGCTTGCTGGGAAGGTACTGTTTGAATGACAAGCGACCAGAACATTTAATCAGGGACTCATCAACGCAGACAACTTGATGGGGAGTAAACAAGTCTGCAAAACGTTGGTTGAAGTGGTTTACGAGGGGCCGAATTTTGTAGAGCCGAAAGTATCCAGGGTCTCCACGAGGATGACAGAGTTCATTGTCGTTGAAGTGCATGAACCGCAAAATCTGCTCGTATCGTGCCCTGGTCATGGAGGCAGAGAACACGGGCATATGGTAAATTGGGTCAGTGGACCAATATGACCGCAACTCACTCTTTTTATTTATGCCCATGTTGAGGGAAAGGCCTAGAAAGAGATTCAATTTGGAAACCGTAATTGGTTTCCAATCTCTGGCAAGGGAGGACTGGGGAATAGTGGCGATGTGTTGACCAGCGTATAAATTGCTTTGGTCCACAATAGATCTATAGAGATCTTCGGTGAAAAACAGCGAATAAAAGTCCAGTGGCGTAAAATCAACTGTTTCCACCTGAATTCCGGGTTGGCTAGTGAATGGGGGAAGTACGGGTGCTGCAGAAGTGGTGGGTTCCCAATTCGGACTGGTGAATGCAGCAGGAAGGGCACTATGGGCACAACAAGCCTGTGTTCGTCTTCTTGGTGGCAGCGGGACACTACTTGTGCTTGCCACCTCGCCAGCTTGAACTGCACTTATGGGACTCGCCATGTCACCAAGTGTCACTGCAGTGCTGGATGTACGACCAGGGTGTACTAGGCCGCTGGTGCTTGACAGTTCACCAGAAGGAATAGCGGCGCTAGTACTTCTCTGCTCCATATGAGAGCCCTGCGGTTCTTGCACTTCAAGGACAAAAGAAGAAGATTGGGGTCTGGTACGCCTGACCTTAGCAGGGACCACAACTCCGTCGTCAGAGCTATCTGTCATGGAGCCACTGTCCTCTACAGGATCGTATTCTGAGCCTGAATCTGACAGATGAGTGACTTCCTCTTTACTATCTGTCATGCTCAGAAACGTGTAGGCCTCTTCACTAGTGTACCTTCGATTTGCCATTTTGGGCTCTAAATTTAGGGCACACTAGTGAGACTCACAGGAAAAAAGGCTCCTGGCTGTTAGCGACTGATTCAAAACGCTACCAGAAAACTGTTAGCGATCGCAGGGATCAGGCCTGACTCTGCGAACGCTGCAGTTATGTGTGCTTAGTGTTTTGTAAGTGACAGTTATCGATCGATACTGCACTTGTGTGGGCTGGGCTGAGCTGGGCCGAGGAGCAAAACGCAGGTGCTAGCAGGTATCTGGGCTGATCCCGCTAACACTGCGTTTATGGGAACCCTAAACTGCTGGGGAGTATAGATCTGATCGGATCAGATATCGATCCGTTCAGATACTATAGCACTAAGGGAGGTGTATGCTGCGTGTGTGGGTGTTAGCGGTACTGGCGCTAACCTGACGCTGCCTGGGGCGACGCAGACCTTATCTGATCCTAAAAACGTAACTTATATCACCGCCATGCAATTAGGGGGTTAAACCTTTATAAGGTAATAAACAGCGGGTGCCCTAAAACTATAATAAACTATAATAAACTATAATAAACTATAAAAAACAAACTAACCAACCAGCGTCACCCGTAACACTTATACGGTGATCGCTGGTGAAAGGGTTAACTAGGGGGCAATCAGGGGGTTAAAACCTTTAGTAGGTAGTATATGGGGGTCCCTGTCGCTATAAAACACTGACAGCGAACCTATATACTTACCTCCCTAACTAGCGTCACCTGTTTCACTAATACAGCGATCAAAAAAACAATCGCTTTGCGACACTGGCGGCAGGGGGTGATCAAGGGGTTAACCTTTATTAGGGGGGGTTAGGGGGGTACCCCAGACCTAAAGGAGGGTACCCCAGACCTAAAGGGGGTTAACCTAACTGCCCTAACACTTATAACTGTCACAAACTGACACCAATGCAAAAAAAAAAACTGCTATTGGTGTCAGTGTGACAGGGGGTATAGGGGGGTGATCGGGGGGTGATCGGGGGTTGAAGGGGGGTGAAAAGTGTGCCTGGCGTGTTCTACTGAACGTGTAGTGTTGGTGCACTTACTTGATGTCTTCTCTCCTCGGCGCCGGAACGAAAAAGACCGGCTCGAGGAGGGATGACATTACATTACAGAGGGAGAGGAAGCATTTTCATTCGCCGGGAGGGATCGGGAGGGGGTGGCCAACAATGGATGGCCTCCCCCTCACCTTTCATCACCCGCAAACTCGAGCCGACCACCTCTGGCACCGGGGGGGGGCGGTTCGGACCCCACGCCCGCGGGAGGCAGATCATGTATGGGTACGTGATTCTGCCTGCCCGTGCCATTCTGCTGACGTATATCAGCGTGAGGCGGTCGGCAAGTGGTTAAGAAAAAAAAATCAACGAACTTCAGAAGAAAAAATACAAAATAAAAAAGGGGAAATGAACTATAATACAAAGGACAAAGCAATGGTTTTTCGAAGACTTTTATGAACAACTATACTCAGTAAACCAAAAAGGACAACGGGATAAGGGGAAAAAAAAGAAAGAATAAAAGAATATCTTAAAAAAGCTAGGATCCCCGGATAACAGAGGAAAGAGCAATATCCTTAGAAATACCAATAATGGTAGAGGAGATTAAACGGGCGTTAAAAGAATCAGCACCAGGAAAAAGTCCAGTCCAGATGGGTATACAACGTTATACTTAAAAGGGTTTAAAGAAATCCTGACCGAAAACTGTGCACATATAGGAATGGATTGGGAAGGAGGTACGAGATGAGAAAAGAGGCCCTATTGGCATCAATTACCATTATGGAAAAAGAAGGCAAAGATAGTACTAAGTGTTCAAACTATAGACCTATATCATTGGTAAACGCGGACCCAAAATTGTTCATGAAAATATTAGCAACAAGGATGAAAGATTTAAAGAAAAATAATTTTCCCCATGGGGCTTTAAAACAGCAATGCACATAATGAAAGGAAGTTCTTAATAGATGTATAAAAAGTTTTATCCAATATCATGGTTTGAAGTACAGTATAGAAAATCATCTGGTACAGTAACACACATCTTATTCCCCAGTGCAGTAACAAACACATATTAATACACATAATTAGGTTACATGTTACATAAATAGCAAGCCCCGATGCGTTTCGACCTGTATATGGTCTCTTCAGGGGGACAGTTGGATCTAGAAAAGAATTACATAAATTAAATTCAAATAGATAAATATATATATTATTGTGCATCACTTGGATTAAACCAAGATAATGAGTCTTTACCGCTAAATGGTGGAATGGGTGTTCTCTAGTCCAGGATATGTGCTGAGGGCCAATGGAAACACTGGAGGGCTCGGGGGGCCACCCTCACTCTCCCAGGAGAGCCAGCCTCAGGGGACTTACAAGGAGCCACACTTAGCGCGCCCCCCGGGAGGGGGGGGGGGGAAGGGGAGATGAGGGGGAGGAGCCCACACCTGCAACAGAAACCCAAGAATAGCCATGTATTAGTTAGAGGAAGTTTGATAATTAACTTAATGTACTGAGTGTTTCCAATTTGTCTATGTGGAGACTGGCGTTGGATAGGATTTTTACTATGTAAATATATTGAAATGTTAATTCCATTCCATAAATATAATCGATAAGATTTAATGATCGTGTGATCCAACAATGCAGTGGTATGGTAGGTCTATTATACTATTGTAATGGATAGGTTAATAAGAAGGATAGAATGGGTGAAAAAGAGGGAAAAAGATGTGTGTGTGAAAAAAAAAAACAAAAAAAAAACAAAAAAAAAAAAAAAAAAAAAAAAAAACACAGCAACAACGATGGCCTGAATGGAGAGGAGTGCATTGTGTGGTGGAGAATGGTGTGAATGAGGTGGTGCATGGTGTGGTAACATGACATGGTGCTTGCTTGGTGCCTACTGTGTGAAAACAAAAATGAAAAGTGAACTAAAAAAGTGAAAAGCAAATCAAAATGTGAAAGTGTGTATGTAGGGTAGTGTGTGTATGTAGGAGAGTGCTGTGTGGAATAAAAGTGAAATAACAAAAAGTTTACCTTATCAGTTGTATAAATCGTGTAGGCTGGAGGTAATGTTGGACTTGTTGATAGGTTCAATGTGATAAGCTTGGTGGCGATCATGCAAAAATAAGGGCTCTAGTGTAGAAAGAACCTGGCAGCAGTAGCATTCATCCTGGCCTGTAGGAGATCATGTCTGATTATCAGGCCTCCAGTCTCCCTTTATATCCAAATTCAGGCAAATGGGATAATCATGTGCAGGTGCAAACCCCCCACCCACACCGCCCCCAAGAAAAAAAAAAAAAAAAACCCCGGAGGGATTGGCACTGGAACCGCTGATGGAGCGGCCCCTGTGTGGCTCCCTCGGCGTCCCGGAAGGCCTGCAGGCCCCGACCACTGTCGTCATCTCCGCCGCAATGCGCGTGACGTCATGACGTTGTGCGCAAGCCGGGCCCTTACAGGCATGCGCACTCCGTCACACCTCCTCTCCCTTCTTGGGGTGAGTCTGACCCCTCGCGGCTTCCCGGCAGGAAAAAGGGGGGGGGCATGCGAATTTCTTTGCGTGCCCCCTTTTTTGCTCACCGCTGCAGTTAAGGTGAGCTCTATCCTGCCGGCGGCGTCCCGTGTTCATCTCCGGACGTTTGACGGAGTGCGCATGCCTGTAAGGGCCCGGCTTGCGCACAACGTCATGACGTCACGCGCATTGCGGCGGAGATGACGACAGTGGTCGGGGCCTGCAGGCCTTCCGGGACGCCGAGGGAGCCACACAGGGGCCGCTCCATCAGCGGTTCCAGTGCCAATCCCTCCGGGGTTTTTTTTTTTTTTTTTTTTTTTTCTTGGGGGCGGTGTGGGTGGGGGGTTTGCACCTGCACATGATTATCCCATTTTCCTGAATTTGGATATAAAGGGAGACTGGAGGCCTGATAATCAGACATGATCTCCTACAGGCCAGGATGAATGCTACTGCTGCCAGGTTCTTTCTACACTAGAGCCCTTATTTTTGCATGATCGCCACCAAGCTTATCACATTGAACCTATCAACAAGTCCAACATTACCTCCAGCCTACACGATTTATACAACTGATAAGGTAAACTTTTTGTTATTTCACTTTTATTCCACACAGCACTCTCCTACATACACACACCACCCTACATACACACTTTCACATTTTGATTTGCTTTTCACTTTTTTAGTTCACTTTTCATTTTTGTTTTCACACAGTAGGCACCAAGCAAGCACCATGTCATGTTACCACACCATGCACCACCTCATTCACACCATTCTCCACCACACAATGCACTCCTCTCCATTCAGGCCATCGTTGTTGCTGTGTTTTTTTTTTTTTTTTTTTTTTTTCACACACACATCTTTTTCCCTCTTTTTCACCCATTCTATCCTTCTTATTAACCTATCCATTACAATAGTATAATAGACCTACCATACCACTGCATTGTTGGATCACACGATCATTAAATCTTATCGATTATATTTATGGAATGGAATTAACATTTCAATATATTTACATAGTAAAAATCCTATCCAACGCCAGTCTCCACATAGACAAATTGGAAACACTCAGTACATTACCAAGTTAATTATCAAACTTCCTCTAACTAATACATGGCTATTCTTGGGTTTCTGTTGCAGGTGTGGGCTCCTCCCCCTCATCTCCCCTTCCCCCCCCCCTCCCGGGGGGCGCGCTAAGTGTGGCTCCTTGTAAGCCCCCTGAGGCTGGCTCTCCTGGGAGAGTGAGGGTGGCCCCCCGAGCCCTCCAGTGTTTCCATTGGCCCTCAGCACATATCCTGGACTAGAGAACACCCATTCCACCATTTAGCGGTAAAGACTCATTATCTTGGTTTAATCCAAGTGATGCACAATAATATATATATTTATCTATTTGAATTTAATTTATGTAATTCTTTTCTAGATCCAACTGTCCCCCTGAAGAGACCATATACAGGTCGAAACGCGTCGGGGCTTGCTATTTATGTAACATGTAACCTAATTATGTGTATTAATATGTGTTTGTTACTGCACTGGGGAATAAGATGTGTGTTACTGTACCAGATGATTTTCTATACTGTACTTCAAACCATGATATTGGATAAAACTTTTTATACATCTATTAAGAACTTCCTTTCATTATGTGCATTGCTGTTTTAAAGCCCCATGGGGAAAATTATTTTTCTTTAATTCAATTTCCGGGGCTGCGCAGCCTTTCTTATCTCTTTTATGTGTGTCTTCCTTTTTTTAAGGATGAAAGATTTAATGACGGAGCTGGTCTATCCCGATCAAGTGTACTAGGGAGAGAGGGGAGGGACAACGGGGTAAGAACACTTCTGTTACTTCAAAAAATAAAAGAAGGGAGAGTCCCTGGTCTACTCCTGTCGATAGATACCGAAAAGACATTCGACAGGGTAGACTGGGGATTCATGATGAGCATCCTAGAGAGCATGGGGATAGGCCCAAGGATGATGCAGTGGATACAAGCATTATATAAAGGTCCTACAGCCTTGGTGAAAGTAAATATAACATTTAGAATGAATTACGGGATGAGATAAGTATGTCCCCTGTCTCTGCTCCTGTTTGTGTTGGCGCTGGAACCTCTTCTGACGACAGTGCGGGGGGATGCAGAAATAGGGGGCTTCAAAGTCAGAGAAGAGGAGCATAAATTTGCAGATGATATATTATTCTATATATCAAACCCCCAAATTACAATGCCCAATCTTATGAAAGCACTAAAGGAATACAGAGATCTATCTAATTTTAAGATCAATCCGAGTAAATCCGAAATATTAAATATAAATGTGAAATTGAAAGAGGAACAGAGTTTACAACAAGAGTTTCCATTCACTTGGAGGACAGAAATAAAATATCTTGGGATTAAATTAACGGCATCGCCAGAGGAAATATATCAAGCAAACTATATCCCATTATTAGAGGAGATAAAAATAGAAATAAAAAGCATAACAGCATGCCCCTTATCATGGATGGGCCGGAATAACGCCCTAAAGATGGTTCAAGTTTCAGATGCTCCCCATATATGTATCCTCAGCATATTTTAGAACTTTAAGAATTTTAATCACTAAATTAATATGGCACAATAAGAAACCTAGAATTTCTCTGGCAATTTTGAAGAAAGCAAAAAGCCAAGGGGGATTAAATGTACCTGACTTTCAAAAATATTACAAGGCAGTTTTGTTAACACAAGTGGTGGAATGGGCTAAATCAAACAATGAGAAAAGGTGGGTTAATATAGAACACATAATGGCTAATACACAATTAGGAAGGAATATATGGATACCACCACATAATAGGACATTGGGAGAAAATACACACACATACACACGGATGGTATTAAAAGTATGTGATGCATTACACAAGAAAAATAAATGGAAATATAATTCCCCATTGATGGCACTAAAGGAAAATAATTTATTTGCCCCCGGGAAAAGTTTGATAGTGGGGAACTGGATTAAAAAAGAAAACACACAACTATGTGATATGACACAAGGGGGAAAAATTTGCACTTTACAAGAATTAAAAATTAAAAAAGATATACTGGAGATTAATGAATGGAGGTATTTTCAGCTCAAATACTTCATAGCAGCACTTCCTCACACAATAAGAGAAGGAGAAGCACTTACATTGATAGAGCGATTATGTACCATCAAAAAAAACAAGTGGGAATATATCTAGGATGTATAAATCCTTGATAGAAGGGGAAGATCTGGAAATTCAAACATTTATAAAAAATTGGGAGAGGGAATTGGGCAAACGAGGAAAGAACCAAGAAGTAGGAAAAATTCTGAAACTAGTACATGGATCATCAGTAAATAATGGGATGGTGGAAATGAATTATAAGTGCATAACCCGATGGTATAGAACCCCAGAAATACTAGGGAAATATCAAATAGGACAAACAACGGAGTGTTGGTGGGGCTGTAAACAAACGGGAACCATGGCCCATATATGGTGGGGGTGCCCTAAAATTAGAACATACTGGAAGGAAATACTGAGTTTTATCAATGAAATTACTGATATAGTTATACTTGAAGAACCATGGACATGTCTATTTCATGGGGGAGATAGCCAAACAAAAGAATATAGAAACTCAATGATTGTACATATGATGAACGCTGCAAAAAGCTTGATACCGAGGAAATGGAAGGAAGTAGAGAGTCCAAAAATCAGAGAGTAGTTTGATAAAATAGAAGAGATATGTAACATGGAATTTCTAAGACAGAGCCACGAGGATACTAGAGATGGATTCATTAAGAGATGGGAAAAGTGGAAAAAGTTTAAATTAACAAAGAAATACAGTGAGATTAAGATCACCTAGAGAAGAGGAGAAAGAAGGGTCTGAAAATGGGGTGGAAGGGGCGGGGGGGAGGAGGGTAAGGGTAGATAAAGGTTTTGAAACAAAATTTGTTAATGTATATCCCTATTGAGTAGGGAAAATGTTTTACTTTTTTGTGTATAATAAGTTTTGATAAAATAAGAATAAAAAATAAATAAATTGCAGCCACTGTGCCCATCAAATGCAGCCACTGTGCCCATCAAATGCAACCACTGTGCCCATCAATTGCAGCCTCTGTGCCCATCAATTGCAGCCACTGTGCTCATTAAATGCAGCCACTGTGCCCATCAATTGCAGCCACTGTGACCCCCGGCGGCATTTAACTAGCACCACCCCCCGCCCGCTCGTTGTCTGACCGGCACTTACCCCATCTTGGTGGTGGGTCAGGCAGCGGGTGACGGTGGCATGCTGTGGGACGGGCAGCGGCAAGCTGTGGGTCAGGCGGCAGCTCATGTGTCCTCCATGCTTCCGTCGTGCGTCTCTTCTTTCCTCTTGCTAGGCGTCCATTAGGATCGCTTGTCCTTTCAGCCAATCAGGTGGTGGGTAACAGACCTGTGCTTCCTGACTGGCGGAGAGGCAGTTCAGTTTTAGAAAAGCGAATATTCATTTGCTTTTCTAACACACCTGGGTGGGCTCCAAGCGCAATGCTCTGCACTCTGAGTCTACCATATTTTTAAGCCTATTAGAGCCTATGGCTCTAATCAGGTGCTTCAGAAAACACCCCTGTTGCTGTAATTCACGCGCCCGGCATCCTGAAAGAGGCCGGACGCATGAATAGGGGGTGGCCATGGTGGCCATGGATAGATTTAAGCTATGCCATGCTATTCATTATGCATGAATCTATTCATTACTCATATAGGGGAGTGGCATGACAGAGGGGGCGGCGCTGTGCGCCCTTAATAGACGGACTGCCACTGACTTCCGGGTAGGGGGAGTGCCAGCGGACATCCATTGGCTGATCGTTGAGGAGAGAGGCTGGACGGAGCTCTGCATATGTACACAATATAGAGCTCCATCTTCACAGTGGGTATGTGATGAATTTTCTTTACACATAAACACTGGTTAGGCACACATTTTATCCCTTTGATTGCCCTAGATGTTTAGCCCCCTCCCAGCCAGCCATATTTGTAGCACTGATCACTGTATTAGTGTCACTGGTTCCCACAAAGTGTCAGATTATTCTAAATCGCAGTTCCACTATAGGTTGCTGATCACCGCCATTAAAAAAAAATTATTCCAGTAAATAAATATACCATTTGTAAATGTTATAACTTTTGCGCAAATCAATCAATATACACTTATTGAGATTTTTTTTTACCAAGAATACATAGCAGAATACACATTGGCCTAAATTTATGAAAACAATAGATTTTTAATTTTTTTTATTGGAAATGTTTTATAGCAGAAAGTAAAAAAAAATATATTTTTTAAATTGTCAAATTTTTTTTGTTTATAGCGCAAAAAATATAAAAAACCCAGTGGTGATCAAATACCACCAAAAGAAAGCTCTACTTGTGGGGAAAGAACACACAAATTTAATTTGGGTACAGATTTGCATAACCGTGCGATCGTCAGCTAAAGTAACGCAGTGCCGTATCGTAAAAAAAGGCCTGGACATGAAGGGGGGAAATTCTTTCAGAGGTCAATAACTTTACTAGATAAAAATAGATATGTGCCATGATTATTAAGTATATTGTTATGCTTAGTACCAACAGTAACTTTGTACTTCTTAAATCCACATGATCAAGGCCGTCTTTAATATTGATTGGACCCTGGGCAAACATTTTTTTGGGCCCCCACCATGCAATTTCGCTCCCCACTTACGCTCCCTGATTGATTGCTAGAGACTACCGAACATCATTACTGCTCACTCATTTGCTTTTGGAGCTGTGGGGGAGGGGGGTGTGATCAATGGCAATGGGGGGTGGGATTAGTGGTAGTGCTGGGGTGATGGGAGGAGTTACAGTGCTGGTGGGGGATGGGATCAGTGGCAGTGCTTGGGGGGATGGAATCAGTGGCAGTGCAGAACCCCCCCCTTACATCAGAGTCCCCAGAGTTTCCCCATCTGAAATCATGGTACCAGAGTCACCTTTCTTGTATTAAGGTCCCCAGAGCCCCCAAACTTAAATCAGGGTTCCCAGAGTTATCCTCTCCCACAGTTTTCCTCTCTATATATCGAGGTCCCCAGTGCCCCCTCCTTATTTTGGGGTCACCAGAGCCCCCCTTCCCACATAAGGGTCCCCAGAGCCCCCCTTCTCACATCAGGGTCCCCAGAGAGCCCCCTCCTTACATCATGATCTCCAGAGAGCCCCTCTCTTATGTCAGGGTCTCCAGAGCCCCCATTCTCACATCAGTGTCCCCAAAGACCCCTTCTTACATCAGTGCCCCAGAAAGCCCCCTCCTTACATCAGGATCCCCAGAGAGCCTGTCTCTTATGTCGGGGTCCCCAGAGCCCCCCTTCTTGCATCAGGGTCCCCAGAGAGCCCCTCTCTTATGTCAGGGTCCCCAGAGCCCCCCTTCTTGCATCAGGGTCCCCAGAGAGCCCCTCTCTTATGTCAGGGTCCCCAGAGCCCCCTTCTTACACCAGGGTCCCTAGAGAGCCTTCTCCTTACATCAGGGTCCCCAGAGTCCCCTCCTTATATCATTGTCCCCAGAGAGCCCCCTCCTCACATCAGGGCCCCCAGAGAGTGCCCCCTTACATCAGGGTCCCCAGAGAGCCCCCCCTTACATCAGGATCCCCAGAAAGGCCCTCTCTTATGTCAGGGTCCCCACAGCCCCCATTCCCCAGAGAGCCCCCTCCTTACATCAGGATTCCCAGAGAGCCCCCTCCTTACATCAGGGTCCCCAGAGAGCCCCTCTCTTATGTCAGGGTCCCCAGAGCCGCCCTTCTTACATCAGGGTCCCCAGAGAGCCTCCTCCTTACATCAGGATCCCCAGAGAGCCCCCTCCTTACATCAGGGTCCCCAGAGAGCCCCCCCTTACATCATGGTCCCCGGAGCCCCCTCCTTACATCAGGGTCACCAGAGCCCCTCTCCTAACATCAGGGTCACCAGAGCCCCCCTCCTTACATCAGGGTCACCAGATAGCCGGCTCTTTACATCAGGGTCCCCAGAGAACCCCTCTTTACATCAGGGTCCCCAGAGAGCCCCCTCCTTACATCAGGGTCCCCAGAGAGCCCCCTCCTTACATCAGGGTCCCCAGAGCCCCCTCCTTACATCAGGGTCCCCAGAGAGCCCCCCTCTTTACAGCAGGGTCCCCAGAGAGCCCCCTCCTTACAGCAGGGTCCCCAGAGAGCCCCACTCCTTACACCAGGGTACCCAAAGAACCCCTCCTTACATCAGGGTCCCCAGAGAGCCCCCCCTCCTTACATCAGGGTCCTCAGAGCCCCCCTCCTTACATCAGGGTCCCCAGAGCCCCCCTCCATACATCAGGGTCCCCAGAGACCCCCTCTCTACATCAGGGTCCCCAGTGAGCCCCCAGGGCCCCCTCCTTACATCAGGGTCCCCAGGGCCCCCTCCTTACATTAGGATATTCAGGGCTCCCCTCCTTACATTAGGGTCCCCAGAGAGCCCCCTCCTTACATTAGGGCCCCCAGGGCCCCCCTCCTTACATTAGGGTTCACACATTTCCCCCTTCATCAGGATCCCCTCCGTCTTATATCAGGGACTCCAGAGCTGCTGCTACTCCTCTAAAATAAATCAGAGCTTTTCCTTACCTTCCTTGAGTTCACTGTGCTGGCACTGGACTGGCAGCAGCTGCAGCAGCCAGGTCTTGAGGGAAAAGCCCAGTGCTCCTCCACTGAACACTTAGGGGTGAAAGGGCAGTGTCAGACAACCCATGTGGCACTGGCAACAGCTGCAGCAGCCTAGTCTGGAGTAGGAAAATCTGTGCTCATCCATTGAGCACAGTGGGCGGAGTCAGACAAACCATGTGGTTGGTTGCTAGCTGCTGAGTGGTCGTGACCTAGCAACCAACCACCACTGATAGCTGCAGGGGGAGCCTGAAGGTGTGGCAGCAGCCAGGACTGCAGGAGAAAGTTCGAATCTCCGCTGAATGCGGGGGTGGAGTCGGAGTCAGATTAGCCATGTGGTTGGTTGCTAGACACCGGATGGTCTTAGCAACTAACCACTATTGTCAGCAGTGGCAGGAACAAGAGCCAGGAGGTGGGACTTCAGCAGCGTCACTGTGGCAGGCAGAATGTCAGGTCTATGGCAATACTGGCGTGGGCTCAAGGGGCTGCTGCTTCGGGCCCCACAACAATAACTGGGCCCTGGGCATCTGCCCCTTTTGCCCTGCATTAAAGACGGCCCTGCACATGGTATACATAAAGTAATGCTCTATCAAACAAAAATGTAGGCATTGAAATATGTACTTGTGTGTTAATATCTCACCAACACATAACGAGGTAGACAGGCTACATCAAAAGGGTAAAGAACAAAAGCAGTGCCATTTCTGGATACACTCTTTCTTTTTAGCCTGTTGTGCTCTTGGATCTGACCTTTTTTTATTATAAATATGCTGTTGGGTATTTTTTAATATGCCTCACAAAATTAAATGTAACCATTTCTCCATTTTAGTTTTACTGCTTTTCTTTAAAAGCATGCACACCAATTTCAAAATCAAATATTTTTATATAAACGCTAAGAGCCTTGCACTTTGCATGTCATCAACTGCTAGGCATCATGTCCTGAGAGGTGAACAGGCCTAACACAGAGTGACAGTTGTATAGATGAGAGCGTGTTCTTTATGATAAATTGCGTGGAGTGTTAACAAGTTGGCCTGGGGTACTGCAACTGCGGAAAGTGTAAGGCACGGCACCCTACTTTATTCCACTAGACTGCAGCCTAATGGAAGATTCATTGTGCTTCACCAGAGATGAAAGACAGTTACATTAGCTGAATCAGTATTCTGTCTGAAAAACAGAATGTAGTAAAAACTCTTTATTCAAGCTTAGCTATTAACTCCTCCATCACTAGATTTCCTTAAAAATTGGCAACAACAAACTGCATGCAAGACATGTTTTAAAAAACGTAACATTTTTGAAAACGTAACAAAAATATAGCAGCAAGCACACCAACAGATATAAATTGGTCACAACTACTAATATACAAAAATGCTGTGCCTATACAATATAGTGCAAATTATAAATACCTCCACCAAACACTAAATGGCTCCTGCTTCCCAGAACGCTTTTGACTCTCTATTACAGAGAAGGCAAAACAAGCTTAATATCATAATTAAAAGCAGAATCAGAGGAACCGCATAGTGTAAAACTAATGAAAAGCACTTTTAATTTATTTAAACCAAGTAACATAGTTAAAAAAGCAATAACAACAGCACATATGTGAATCGCGGCTTGTCCAATAGAGGGACAGCCTGCTTCCAGGTTCACAGAGCATTACGATGTGACAAACTTAGACTCCACCCCACGTGTTTCGCTACAAATAGCATTTTCCGGGGCATGGTCTATTACCAGGAAGATGCTATATGTAGTAAAATGTGTAGGGTAATCAGGGTCTAATGCCCCATACACACGATCGGACTTTCTGACAACAAAACTGTGGAATTTTGTTCGAAGGTTGTTGGCTCCAACTTGTCTTGGATACACACAGTCACACAAATGTTGGCCAACAATTACGAACGTAGTGACGTACTAGACGTACTATGTGGTTTTTCAGCTCTTTAGCGCCATCCTTTGGGCTCCTTCTGCTAATTTCGTGTTAGTAGAAGTTTGGTGAGTGTTGATTCGTGCTTTTCTTTTTGCGTTTTTTTATTTTGCGCTATGATTATTATTATT
The DNA here is from genome assembly GCF_042186555.1 of Aquarana catesbeiana. Classification (NCBI taxonomy): domain Eukaryota; kingdom Metazoa; phylum Chordata; class Amphibia; order Anura; family Ranidae; genus Aquarana; species Aquarana catesbeiana. The sequence continues at coordinate 278,133,273 of NC_133329.1, read as the reverse complement.
ATTATTCTTGATATCACTTGAAAAAAAAGCCTTTGAAAATGTGTGTGCAATAACTCCATCAGTATCACCAGCAAAGCAGCTTCATTATTATCCCAATAAAGAAGAAGAGAATTGTGCGCTGCATTTGGAGATTGCATAATTTGCCACGTCACAAATGTTAATTGTCCATTACGAACACTAGTTTACAAAACAGGCCGCTTCTGAGCATGCGTGAACTTTTGTGCGTGGACTTGTGTACACACGATCGGACTTTCCGACAACAAAGTTTTGTTGGCGGAAAATTTGAGAACCCGCTAGCAAACATTTGTTGGCGGAAAGCTGCTTTAGAAAGCAATATGATCACCAAAGTAATGCAATGTAACTAAAAGACAAGAGATACATTTTGGCATGCCAATGTCCTGTGTGTTTTTGGTGCTAGTGAGGCCCTAGTTACATTTCAATTAAAATTCTCTGAATTGAGGGAAACACAACAGATGTGTTAGGACTTTTTTTTTATTATTGCCTGTTAAAATGTATTCAGGGAAAAAAAAAAACACATTCTCAATGTATTAAAGTAGAAAATATCTCCGAAGTTCTCTCTTTCACAAATCAGCATCCAGCAATATTAGTATATACAACCACAAAAAACATAAAGAAGAGGTAAAGCACTGCTTACTACTTTACAATAACTTTAAACACATATTAAATTATCAGTTAAAAGTCTGCCTTTAATCAACAGCAAAACTGGATAATACCTTTTTTTCACCACAGGGCCTGCACCTCCACTCACGTATAAAAATTCCAAAGAAGTGCTGTGTATCCATCAAAACCAAATTACACACAGAGCCACATACTGAATAAGCTGATCCCCTATATATGTGAAGTCAGATAACACTTGCGTAGAGACAAATCAGCCAAATCAGCTTCCATCTTCCCTCTCCTTTGGTATTTGGGGGTTAGATCTACCCTCATTCACAAGCACTTATGGATAATAATTTAAGAGGAAAAAAGCTTTGCGCATGCAGATCATTAAGATTTTCATTATAATTAAGTCGTATACATGTTTAATGCATTGTCTCATTAAAAATGCCGCAAGCAAAGAAAAATACCTGCTGATCTGCTAGAAACCTCCAAGAAAAACCTCCAAGAAACCTCCAAGATGTTTGAAACAACCTACCTGTCGAGATCCTTTAAAAACTGTGTGCAAGTGTACCTAGAAGAATTAATGCTGTTTTGAAGGCACACGGTGGTCATGCCAAATATTGATTTAATTTGTTTTTTCTTCTGTTCATTTACTTTCCATTTTGTTAATTGATAAAATTAAACTATTGCTGCTTCTGAGTGCATTCTTAATGTACTGGCTCCATGAGTGGTAAAAATATATAAGTGCAAAACATAAAAACTCAAAGAAGAAACAAAAAATGTGTACATGTGAAGTACAATGATATTAATAGCGTGAAAATCTGAAAATCAAACAAACTCAGTCCATGGGTTCAAACGTAAAAAGTTCATCAGTCAAAAAAAGCTTCCATCCACTATACAGCTCAGCAGCAACTAATCCCCCTATGAGTGGATTGACAAAGGAGAGAGATGTGCAGGATGGTGCAAATCCACTGACGGTGACTCCAATAAGTGAGAAAGTGATAAAGGTGGACTCTTACCCTCCGTGTTGGACCCCCTCCTTGGCAGGGTCTATCAGGCATGCAGATTTTTGCCCTCTGCAGGGACCGTGTAATGAGAAGATCTCCCCAGCAGCTGTCAGGAATGTTGTCTCCGATCCGGGCTGGTCCAAGTGAAACGCCTGGAGAGGAGGGAAGGAAAGCTCTCTTGCTCCCAGTGTGGCAAAGGAAAAAGCAAAAGAGCGGAGCTCCAATAGTGTAAAAAGTTTCGGAATTTATTCAATAAAAGTACAGACCGCAACGGAGAGTGCACGCTCCGTGAGGTAAAAATACAATTAAAAACAAGCCGGCATATAAGAATCGTAATAACCCGTGCATAACAGCGTGGCTATGTTGTAAGCCGTCATGATTGCCCCATGTTATGCACGGGTTATTACGATTCTTATATGCCGGCTTGTTTTTAATTGTATTTTTACCTCACGGAGCGTGCACTCTCCGTTGCGGTCTGTACTTTTATTGAATAAATTCCGAAACTTTTTACACTATTGGAGCTCCGCTCTTTTGCTTTTTCCTTTGCCACACTGGGAGCAAGAGAGCTTTCCTTCCCTCCTCTCCAGGCGTTTCACTTGGACCAGCCCGGATCGGAGACAACATTCCTGACAGCTGCTGGGGAGATCTTCTCATTACACGGTCCCTGCAGAGGGCAAAAATCTGCATGCCTAATAGACCCTGCCAAGGAGGGGGTCCAACACGGAGGGTAAGAGTCCACCTTTATCACTTTCTCACTTATTGGAGTCACCGTCAGTGGAATTGCACCATCCTGCACATCTCTCTCCTTTGTCAATCCACTCATAGGGGGATTAGTTGCTGCTGAGCTGTATAGTGGATGGAAGCTTTTTTTCACTGATGAACTTTTTATGTTTGAACCCATGGACTGAGTTTGTTTGATTTTCAGATTTTCACGCTATTAATATCATTGTACTTCACATGTACACATTTTTTGTTTCTTCTTTGAGTTTTTATGTTTTGCACTTATATATTTCTACCACTCATGGAGTCATTTACTTGCTCTCAGTAGATTGGGGTTTTTACTACCACCCACATGTATTCACATCTATGTGTGTATTTTCATATAATTAGCGCACTTTATTTATTTTTTATTTTTTATTTTTCATGGTATACACAGATATTGGTGTATTTTGTGTGCAGCTTTTACCTTTGACCTTTTTTGCTCTGCAGCGCAGTTTTTCTTTTTCTTTTTCTTTTTGAACATTCTTAATGTACTGCATTTTTTTAAACATCTGCCTAAAATGTTAAATCAATAAGTTGATAAAAAAAAGTGTTTTTTTTATATATGTTCAACCCATTGTTCCTCCCTTCTGGAATTCTTGTACACAAAGCCTCAGAGAGTATATCAGGCAAAGAAGGGGGATCATGGTGCAGTATCCTTTCTTAATTAACCACTTGAAGACCTAACTTCCAGTTCAGGCCATTTTTCTGTTTCTTTTCTTTCTTATTTAGTAAGAGGCATGGTAAGTTTTTCAAGTTGTCTTGTAACAATTTTTTAGAAAATGAAATGAAAAACAATGTTTTTTTATCAAAAAAAGTTGTCATTATAACAAGTTATTTCTCACACAACATAAACATGCTTACAATTACACCCCAAACACATTCTGTTACTCTTCTCAAGTATGGGAATACCATATGTGTGAGATTTTTTCACAGCATAGATGCTTAGAGGGGCCAATATTCCAAGGAGCACCTTTGGGCTTTCAAGAAGCATACATTATGTGTCTAATTTCCTGAAATTATAATAATTTTTGAAAATGTATTTTTTTACCACAAGATTTTGGAAAATGCAGGAAAGAAAATGAAAATGTATTTTGTTACACAAAGTTGCCAATTATTAAGATATTTCTAACACACAGCATGGGTACACCCCAAAATTCTGCTACTCCCCAAAAGTATGGCGATACCACACATGTAAGCCTTTTTTACAGCCTAGCCACATAGAGAGGCCAAAAATCCAAAGAGCACCTTCAGGCTTTCTAGGGGCATGAATTACTCCACAAAATTACTGAAATGAAGATGAAAGTGTATTTTTTTTAACACAAAGTTGTCAGAGACATGCCTGAGGCTCTTTAACAGGCTAGACACATATCGGCAATCCAAGGGGCACCTACAGGCTTTCTAGAGGCATAACTCTTAATATCCTAACTACCATTCATATTTTTGGAGGCCCTAGAGCATCAGAAAAGTGGAAAAATCCACAAAATGACCCTATCTTAGATAGTAAACACCCCAAGGTATGTTTAGGAGGCATGGTAAGTCTTTTTAATTGCAATATGTTTTATTAGAGTTTTACAAAAGAATAACAAGAATAGTCAAGTACAGTAAATCAGTAAATGTTGTCATGTAGAATATACATGAGATAGGAGTATTTCATATTCTTACATTTATAGTTCTCATCAACATCGGTAGCCTCATGTCGAGACTGCTATGCAGGAGGTACCCCTCCTCTCCCCCGACACCCCACATGGGAGCTAGCTGTGTCCAAGAAGGAGGGAGGCCACACCTCACCCGCACTCTACAGGATCTATTTTCCCATCTTTGGCTCCAGATATTGGTAAAATACCGTCCTTGTCAGGTGGGTCGTATCGTATTAACGATAGTCCCTGATTGTTTTACAATTTATTCCATCAAGACAACATATTGATAATAGAGTGATATATGACAAAAAGAAAGGATATAAAGGAATATTAACTAAAGTAAACCAACAATAACGTTGTATTTTATTTAACTTCCCCAAAGAATAGACCTATGTTTTGTGGATACCATGTTAGCCAGGGATCCCATATTTTAGAAATTTTTTCTTGATTACCTAGACTCCAGACGAATTGTGTTTCATACCTGCTATGTGTATTTATTAATTTTAGGGTTTCTGCTTTAGGGGGTGGAGTAGTGTCTTTCCAGTGATGTACTATGGTGAGTCTAGCTGCAATAAGCAAGTGGGACACTAATGGCCTCAAAGATGCTGGAATAGAATCAATTCCTAATGAAAGAAGTGCCATACCTGGGGAACACGCAGCTTTTATACCTGTAACTTGTTCTATTATTTGGAATATAAGCACCCAAAACCTATGAATGTGTGGACATGACCACAGCACATGTAGAAGTGTACCTATTTTGCCACACTTCCTCCAACACTCTGGCGAAGCTCCTGGTGCAAATTTTGAGATAGTATTTTGTGATGCAGTTCCCATAAGTTGGCACTTCTTGTGGAGGTATATGTCACATTAAGGGCTTTCTTCCATTGATCTTCTGTATAGTTTTTCTCAAAGTCCCTCTCCCATGCTTCTATGTTAGTGGTTTTACTGAAGGAGTGTTTATTCTGTAGGAATTTATAAAACAATGCCGTACCTTTGAGTTTTGTACGTTTATTTATAAGAAAGGTGACAATTTGCCAGGGTAGGTGAGTGAGAAGGTCGCTACTCTTTTTATCCAATAAGTGGGATATTTGAATATATTTGTAATAAATCGGAGGCTGGGATATCGTATTCAATCTGTAGCGCTCTAAATGTTTTATTTGTAGGCCCAACAAAAAGGTCTTCCAGTGATAGTTCTCCTCTGGGACCCTAGTTAACTAGTGATATGTCTGGTATGATGAATTCCAGAGCAGTGATTGGGAATTTTAGAGGAGTTTGAGGTCCGTCAGGTGTTATATGTTTGAGGAGATATTGCCATGCTTCAATAGAAGCTTGAATGGTAGGAGTACTTGTGGGTGATTTATGTAAGTGGTGTGGACTAGATATTAGGCAATTGTACACATTTCCTCCTTTAATTTGAGACTTCTCTAATTCTGTCCATAGGGTATTATTATGGGAAGGGAACCAATCTTTCACCTGTGCCAAAATGGTAGCCACATGGTAATGTTTAATTAATGTATGACCTACCCCCCCCCCACTTGTTTAGATTTAGTAAGCTTATTGAAGGCACATCGTGCTTTTTTCCCAAACCACAGATATCCATCTATTTCAGACTGTGCTTGCTGGAAGAAGGATTTAGGTACCGGTATGGGTAGAGTTAGAATAAATATAAGAATTGTGGTAGGAAAGTTCTTATATTTAGTTAGAATAAATATAAGAATTGTTGCAAGAAAGTTCAAACCGCTTCAGTTTGTCTAGTTTGTATCTCAGAGATTTCAGGAATGGAATATAGTTTTCTTTAACTAGATCGGAGACTGTAGATGTAAGTATGATGCCTAGATATGATATACCATTTCCTTTCCACATGTAAGGAAAGTTATTACTGATATGTTGTTTCATAGTTTCAGATAGGCCCAATCCCAATAGATACGACTTTGTTTTGTTAACTTTGTAATATGATATTGCATTAAATAATTGTAGGGTTTGGTGAACCGAAGCCAGGGAGGACATCACATCAGTAAGTATCAGGATGACGTCATCTGCAAACAGGCTAATGGTATGCATTCTGCTCCCAATTGTGACCCCTTTAATTTTGGGATGTTGGCGAATGTAAGTTGCCAAGGGTTCCATCAGCAAATTGAAAATTAAGGGGGATAAAGGGCAACCTTGACGGGTACCATTTGTTATGCTAAATGGGGTAGATAGTGTACCTGATACATAAACTTGTGCTGACGGCGTTGTGTACAGAGCCATAATAGCTTGGTGCATCTGGCCTTGAAAACCAAATTTGTTTAATACTTGCTCTAAACACATCCAGTGAATCCTATGGAACGCCTTCTCTGCATCCAAAGCAAGGAGCCGAGAAGGCGTTCCACTCTTGTTGGCCAGGTGTATGAGGTTAATCAGGTGTCTGGTCGCATCCGCTGTTTGACGACCTGTAGTAAGGCCAGATTGATCTGGATGGATCAATGATGGAAGGAGATCTACCAATCTGCTAGCTATTAATTTAACGTAGATTTTCAAGTCGTTATTGAGTAACGATATTGGGCGAAAATTTTGAGGGGTATTAGGGTCCTTCCCCAGCTTCGGTAGTGTCACAATCATTGCTTTCAACATTTCAGGTGGAAAAGAGGAGGAGGAGGCAGCTTGATTAAATATCTCTGTAAGTCTAGGAGTTAGAATGTCTCTAAACGTCTGGAAGTATTCACCTGTGAAACCGTCCGGTCCAGGAGATTTATTACTGGGGAGTAAGTCGATCGCTTGTGATATCTCTTGTACCGTAAATGGAGAGTTTAATGCTGTGTTTTGAGTGTCTGTGAGTTGGGGGAAGTTCGATTTCGTTGAGAAATTCAGAAATTGTGTGGGATAGTGGTTGAATCGTGTTTTGGTCTGTTTTCAGGTTGTAAAGAGAACCATAGTAAGTGCTGAAGGCATCCGCTATAGCTTGAGGATGGTATAATTTAGTTTGGGTTTCTGGGTGTAGAATGTATGAAAGCTTAGTTTTATGTCCATGTCCTCATAGTGGGTCTGCTAATAATTTCCCTGCTTTATTACCATTTGCATAATATGTCATTTTCAACCTCCTAGAAGTGTCCTCCAGTAATATCATTTCGGAGATCAAGTCTTAGTTTGGTTAATTGTTCTGATAAGTCAGGGGAGAAATTTGCTTTGTTCTGGGTTTCTAATGTTTGGATTTGTCTGGAGACATCCAGTATACGCTGCCCCCTCATCCTCTTAGCCCTCGCTCCTAGTTTAATGAGAAGACCTCTTATAAACACTTTATGTGCGTTCCATGTCACAAATGGATCAGTGACTGAGTCTACATTATGTTCAAAAAATTCAATTAGATCTTTCTGTAATATTGTTTTGGAGGGATCATCCCGGAACAGCCACGGGTTGGATCTCCAGATATAAGTGGAGTTGTTTATGGAAGTGTCATCCACCAGCAGCGACACCGAAGCATGATCTGACCAAGTGATACTATTAATTGTAGAGGATTTAATTTTTGTTAATAACCCTTTGTCTATCAAAAAAAGATCAAGTCATGTATAAATTTTATGACTAGTTGAAAAAAAGGAGAAGTCTTTCTCTGTGCATGAAGGCACCTCCATGCATCATATATGTCGTAGTTCCTCAAAAATGGTTGTAAGGTCTGGGTTTTTTTAGTAGTTAGCGAACTAGAATCCATTTTGGGGTCCGGTGGTAGATTAAAATCCCCACATAGGAGCAGGTGACCTCTCTGCAGACGTGAAACCTTTTTCATAAGTTTGTAAAGAAAGCGGGTCTGATGGGTGTTTGGAGCGTAGACATTCACCAATGTATAGGTAGTATTATTGAGGTCACAAATCAAGATGTGATATCTTCCCTGCATGTCCTGTACTTCCATGTGAAGGCAGAAGGCTACTGTGTCTTTTATTGCCGTAAATACCCCTTTCTTTTTTGCGTCTGAGCTTGCAGAGAAAACATATGGAAATTTGGGGTGAGAGCAGTTAGGTTGGGCCTGTTTTTTAAAGTGCGTTTCTTGTACGCAGATGACGTCAGCATTATGTTAAATGGCTTCTCTCCACATGGATCTGTGTTTCGTAGGATGATTAAGACCTCTGGCATTAATTGTTAAAAAGGTAATGGTCATAATACAAAACTGGATTAGAGCGTGTTAAATAGCATGTGTTGTTAACACTTACATGTGGTGCTTGGTTCGGTAATGTTGATCCATAGACAACGAAGGGTTGATTCTTTGCGACCGTAGTATTTCTGAGGTTCGGCTTGATCAGGCAGATGAATGTTTGGTAATTTTGCGGCTGCGGACATACACAGTGGTTAACATAGAAAAAAAACAGCACAAAAGAAAAACATAAGAGGGTTCTAAACAAAACCCCGTATAGGTCGGTGCGACCCGAGTGTGAATTGTAGTCATTTAATTGCATTTGGGGGATAAACAACGAAACAGTTCAGCTTAGCGTTTTCCTCTGCTCGGGAAGCAGTAGAGTGTAATCTGCACTGGCTTCAGTCAGCTCGGGTATGTTTGCGAGCGTTTTTGGGGGTGACCAAGCTCCAGTCTTCTGCGACATGGTCAGGGCTGTGTGATACGTGAGCCTTTGATGAGTCCTCCGTAATGATATGCCATCTTTGGAGTAGCAGCATTCCTTTGGCAAGAGTGTCAACAACATGTTCCTTTCCATCTTTAGTAATGATCAATTTAGTAGGAAACCCCCACTTGTATGTGATCTTATGATTTCTCTGTGCTTTGGAGATTGTATTTAGGTTCCTACGCTTCTGTAAGGTAAATTGTGATAGATCAGCAAAAAATTGTAGATCTTTATACTGTGGTGGGAAAAGATCTTTACTGCAGGAAGCCGCCATAAGGCGTTCTTTTGTTTGGTAAAGTTGTAGCCGGAGTATAACATCTCTTGGTATGTTGTCCGGTAGGTGAGATGGCTTGGGTAGGCGGTGGATTCTGTCCACGGTAATGTCCAGGTCTGTTGGATCAGGCAATATAGCCTGAAAAAGTTGGGCTGTGTAGGTGCGTAGGTCGGATTGCTGGACCGACTTGGGGATCCCCCTTATTTTAAAATTATTTCTCCTAAAGCGGTCCTCAATATCTGCTAATTTAGCTTTAAGGGCATCCAGTTCATCAGCATTGTTATCGCTTGCATCCACAAAATCATTGATGGTGGTCGCGAACTCCCCCATTTTGTGTTCTATGTGATCTAATCTAGACACAGTTTCCTTCAGTTCCACACCAAACTTGTGAACACAGGACAGCATATCAGCATGCAGTGAGCTCCTAAGAGAGACTAACATGTCCTTTAATGTGGTGTCCAGGACTGGTTGGTTGGTAGTGGGGAAAAGATCAATTGAGTCAGGGAGATCTCTGGTGTCTTCTCCTGAGTCTAGGCCTGGTGTTAGGTCTCGGCTGGAATCCGAAGCATCCAGCCTCAATCTTGCTTTCTCCGGTCTACCCGAAGTAGGGGTATGTATAGGAGACTGTGTGCTTCTTTGTGGGGCATTTCTTTTGTGAGGATTACCCTTGCCTGGATCGTATAGGGTAGTACTAGACATACCTTGCATCGCTGTCCCACCGCCGCCATCTTGCTTAGGCCCGAGTGGGTAGTATTCGGTAAGATTTTGCGGCCTCCGGTTCTCTTTATTGCGCCGTGGCATGTTCGATCGGGTCCCCGAGCTGTGCTGCAGGTTCGCTGGTGGTATTGTGCGGATTTAGCTTGTTTAGCCAGGCGATGTGTGCCGGTATTTTCCCGAGCGCTGTGGAGCTCCTCTAATTATCGTCCATCTTCTTCCGCCGCAAGCTCCGCCCCCTGGTAAGTCTTTTTAAGTGTTCAGTTTTTGCCACAAGTTTTTGGAAAATGCAAAAAGAAAATTATTCTTTTTTTTTTTTTTTACACAAAGTTGTCAATTTAATACAATATATTTTACACACAACATGGGCATACTTAGAATTTCACCCCAAAACACATTCTGCTACTCCTCCTGAGTATAGAGATACCACATGTGTGAGCCTTTTTAAACATTTGTGCTGAGTATGTACTGGACATTTTATCTTGAAAATCACACAAATCAACCAATTGTATCAAAAACAGTATACTGTAATGGAACCTCTGTACAAGTGATCAGGGAATATAGCTTAGTGTAGCTTCACCTACAGTATAGCAGTCCCCGTTCCTATAAGTCAAGCAAGCCTAGCCAACTGGTACTTGGCTGCTCGCAGGAATGCCATGTTCGCTGGTCAGGAAATCGAGGAGTCTGAAAAGGAGAGCAAAAGAGTTTCTGCAGTTCCAGGAGCACAGTTGCAGGTGATTGCTGGGATTTGTGCCTAGCAGGAACATATTCAGTCAGATATGCAGATAGGTCATTTGAGGCGGCAGGCAGAGGCATTGTGTTGCGTTTGTTAAAATATGATTTTTTTATATTAATCAGACATAACATTACATGGTACAATATTACAAAAGTGGTTGCTCATAGATTACTGTCAGGTTTTGGCTTGAGTAGATATTTCTCAAACAAATGCTGCTGCATACAGTGGGTACGTAGATACCATTGTTATATTCAATTGACAGTTTCAACAGTCCATTGTTTCTACAGCTATGGTAAACAGGTATGTTTTCTGTTGTTTGGTAACTATGGTAAACAGCCTGACACATAAAAGGGGGATTCAGGCATAAGCTAGGGACACACATCATGATGTTTTAAGATCAGAAGCCACTAATGATACAAGAAGGTGCCTGGTCTCAAGGAGAATCGTTACCAATGGAGATCACGAACATACAGTAACCAAAGTTAAGTAACTCTTAAGTGTATTTGTACTGTTATAGACCATAGGCTGTTCATTTGCTAGGCATTTTGCTTGCTATAGATATGTGTCAGTCTTGTATTGTATTCCTAATATTGTAATAGTTTTGTATGTACAGCATCTTTGTATAGTTAAATATATAAAAACAAGAGAGCGCACGCCAGCCCTAGTGTATTATCGTTTAATAGATGAAGGTAAGTGTATAAAAACGAAGGTTTCACTCACAAACATCCAGCATTAAATGGCATAAACAGCTCCATAATAGCCTCCTCTCCTGGTCTGTAGGGATCAGTTAGCTCACAGCAACTAGCAGCGTGGTAAAGTATTCCAGTAAGCACAGACCACCTGCTTGCTTGTAACACACACCACCCAAAGCACTCGCACGGACCAGCCGGCGCTGCCTGACGTCACTCGTGGCCAGGGAGGGGATGCACAGTGATGCAACTGACTCCTCTCGTAAGCTTCATGCAATTGCTAGGACAACATGTTTTGGAGGCGTGGCCTCCTTCAGGTAACGCCCTCATCTCCTCTAGTGATAATATATGCTCAAACCCCCCGCCCCTCCTATCTATGAACCAATGGCATCATAACAGACCAGGAGCATGGAGTACACAGCAAGAGGTATCTACAAGACGGAGGGGGTTATATAGCAACAGCATCCTAAAATGGTGTTTAGTACAATTAAACATAGAAAATTAGCACCATCTTTAATGTAAATCTAAATAAAAAGAATTCTTGTCATATGTAATTCAAACTTATTAAAAAGTACTTATGTGAACAGTACTATAAAATATACTATAAAATATACACTATATATTAGTTAATATCATCAACAGAAAATCACGATGCAAGGGCATAATCATACATATCAAAATACATGAATAAATGATATATAATATATACATAATACAACATCATATCAATAAAGATGCAAGACGTCATGGCATATCCAATGTAGAAATTAATTGTATTATATTATATGGTTTTTAGGTGGTGAAGAAATAAAGTTATATTAAGCTATAAAGTATATGGTGGGGTCCCATACTAAAATGGACCCCTATCTGATAAAATTATAATCTGATTCATACAAAACGAAAGTCTAAAACTAAAATAATGAATATGGAGGATTTATAAAGTGAATAAGTATTCAGGTTCAGCACAGTGGTGTAGTGGGTAGCACTCTCAACCGGCAGCATAAAGGGTCACCGTTTCAACTCCCATCCACAACACCACCCGAATGAAAGGCCAAACAACGTCAAACAGAATATACAGAATTACATCTAGAACATCATATAAGAGTACCTATTTCAAGCTCTTCGTTTAACCCTTCTGTTGCCATACTGTTTAGAGTGAAAATCCAATAGGATTCACGTTTGCATAAACAAGCAAAACGTTCACCTTCCGGGATAGACATAGGTATGGATTCTATACCAAAAACTTCCAACCCTGTAGTGCTGCCATCATGTTCATGCTTAAAGTGATGTGGCACACTATGCTTCTCAACCTTTTTTTCTATGAACCTACGGTGTTCACCAAAGCGGGTGCTCATCGCACGCACCGTTCTACCTAATTAGAGGTACCCACATGGGCACCTCAACCCATAGATAACAAACTGGGTATTGCAACATATAAATTGTTTAATGTAGAAGGTACGGCCATCTTTACAACTAAATGACTTCTGGCCATGAGAGATAAATTTACACGCTTTGCATTTAATGCCTTTACATCTATAACATCCAGTAATGTTAAAGAATTGAGGGATGTTTTGCATTTTCAAGCTTTGTTTGTCTTTAAGGCAACTGGGGGCAATTAAACTTTTCACACTTTTCGCACGTCGGAATACTACCCGAGGTTTATTGGGGAGGATTTTTCCAAGTGTATTGTCCTGCCCCAAAATTGGCCAGTGCTTTTGGACAGCTCTTTTTATAGCCCAGTGCTGATCGTTGAATGTTGTAATAAAGAGAATGTCATGTTGTTCTTTTGCAGATGTAGTTATAATCTTGTTCTGGATGCCTTCTCTATATTGGTCTCTCGCCTTTCGAATGTGATGATCTGCATATCCTTTTTCCAAAAACTTTTTTGACAATATGGTTGCCTGATCATCATAATCTTTGGTGCTACTACAATTCCTGCGTAGACTACAGAACTGACTGTAGGGTATGTTATCTTTCCATTTAGGGTGGTGGCAACTCCTCTGATGCAAATAGGAGTTGCCAGCAGTTTCCTTTAAGTGGGTTTTGGATGTGATGTTGCCATCTCCATCACTACCCAGTTCAAGGTCCAAGAATACCAGGGAATGAGCGTCTAGTACATGGGTAAATTTGTTACCAAACATATTGTTATTACAATATGAGACAAATTTGTCAATAATATCAGGTGGTCCATCCCAAATAATCAGTATATCATCGATATACCTCCCATAGTACACCAGATGTTTGGCAAATGGATTGTGCTGCCAAATACAGGATTTTTCCCAATACCCCATGAACAGATTTGCATAACATGGTGCAAAATGTGCACCCATAGCTGTGCCAGCTATCGGTCTATAAAATTTGCCCTGGAAAGAGAAATAATTCCTCTCCAAGGCAAACTTAATGCAATGGCAGATGAATTTGGATTGATTGAAAGCTTGAAAATGCAAAACATCCCTTAATTCTTTAACATTACTGGATGTTATAGATGTAAAGGCATTAAATGCAAAGCGTGTAAATTTATCTCTCATGGCCAGAAGTCATTTAGTTGTAAAGATGGCTGTACCTTCTACATTAAACAATTTATATGTTGCAATACCCAGTTTGTTATCTATGGGTTGAGGTGCCCATGTGGGTACCTCTATGTAGGTAGAACGGTGCGTGCGATGAGAACCCGCTTTGGTGAACACCGTAGGTTCATAGAAAAAAAGGTTGAGAAGCATAGTGTGCCACATCACTTTAAGCATAAACATGATGGCAGCACTACAGGGTTGGAAGTTCTTGGTATAGAATCCATACCTATGTCTATCCCGGAAGGTGAACGTTTTGCTCGTTTATGCAAACGTGAATCCTATTGGATTTTCACTCTAAACAGTATGGCACCAGAAAGGTTAAACGAAGAGCTTGAAATAGGTACTCTCATATGATGTTATAGATGTAATTCTGTATATTCTGTTTGACATTGTTTGGCCTTTCATTCGGGTGGTGTTGTGGATGGGAGTTGAACCGGTGACCCTTTATGCTGCCGGTTGAGAGTGCTACCCACTACACCACTGTGCTGCCCTGAATACTTATTCACTTTATAAATCCTCCATATTCATTATTTTAGTTTTAGACTTTCGTTTTGTATGAATCAGATTATAATTTTATCAGATGGGGTCCATTTTAGTATGGGACCCCACCATATACTTTATAGCTTAATATAACTTTATTTCTTCACCACCTAAAAACCATATAATATAATACAATTAATTTCTACATTGGATATGCCATGACGTCTTGCATCTTTATTGATATGATGTTGTATTATGTATATATTATATATCATTTATTCATGTATTTTGATATGTATGATTATGCCCTTGCATCGTGATTTTCTGTTGTTGATGATATTAATATATAGTGTATATTTTATAGTATATTTTATAGTACTGTTCACATAAGTACTTTTTAATAAGTTTGAATTACATATGACAAGAATTCTTTTTAATTTAGATTTACATTAAAGATAGAGAATTAGCACTATGTTTATTTGTACTAAACACCATTTTAGGATGCTGTTGCTATATAACCCCCTCCGTCTTGTAGATACCTCTTGCTGTGTACTCCGTGCTCCTGGTCTGTTATGATGCCATTGGTTCATAGATAGGAGGGGCGGGGGGTTTGAGCATATATTATCACTAGAGGAGATGAGGGCATTACCTGAAGAAGGAGGCTACGCCTCCGAAACATGTTGTCCTAGCAACTGCATGAAGCTTACGAGAGGAGTCAGCTGCATTACTGTGCATCCCCTCCCTTGCCACGAGTGACGTCAGGCAGCGCCGGCTGGTCCGTGCGAGTGCTTTGGGCGGTGTGTGTTACAAGCAAGCAGGCGGTCTGTGCTTACTGGAATACTTTACCACGCTGCTAGTTGCTGTGAGCTAACTGATCCCTACAGACCAGGAGAGGAGGCTATTATGGAGCTGTTTATGCCATTTAACGCTGGATGTTTGTGAGTGCAACCCTCGTTTTTATACACTTACCTTCATCTATTAAACGATAACACACTAGGGCTGGCGTGCGCTCTCTCTTGTTTTTATATATTTTCAGAATCATGTCTATCACCCAGTGGACTATTGGGAGAGCTGCAACACCTTAAGTGAGGAATATACATACAGACTGTTTACTGTTGGAATAGGTATAGTGGGGACAGCGCTTAACTTGGTTTGTTGTGTGTGTTTGTATAGTTAAAGCACATTTACACACTGCAGAAGTCTCAGTTTCCTTGCTTATACCACAAAGTAACCTTGCTAGATAGACACAAGCAAAATATTTGGAGGCTCGTGCTGCGATCCATGCTATAATTCATATGAAACAGACCTGTTTTTCTTTAGTGTGTTGTGTAGCTTGTGCTAGGTAAAATGCTCCATACGCTGTTTAGGCAAAGCAAGGCTGCAGAGGGTTCTCATGGCCAGAAGGAAGTGTGCAGCTTACCTATCTGGGCCAGAGACAATGAGTGGGAGCCTCTTGCTAAAGAATTTGTGAAGTATGCTTCTCCTTCGAAGCTGAATTTGGGTGATAAAGTCTCAGATCATTTGGTAGATTTTAGCCTTAAGGGGTTGGATTTAAGTACAAAAAGAGAAGAGGACAGTGTCCACAGTGGGCTTGTATTTCCTTCATGCTATTTGTACCAAATCACATAGATGGGAGAAGGCAGAGGCAGAAGTTAAGGTATTAAAAGCAAGCAGTTGCTTCAGAGTGTGTACGTTCAACCGCTAGTCACGCTGATTATTTGCAAGAGCTGTGTGCAGCCCTTATGACCAAATCAATGAATGCCATAAGGAAAAGGAAGGGGCGTAAACCTGTTAGTAATGCCAGGATATGTGCCATTGTCACATTAGAAAATTGGGATTGTGAGGATGTGCTCTCCTCAAATGATAGTGAGGATGAGGAGATAGAGTTTGATATTTCGCATGATGATCTGCTAGTGGAAAAGAAAAAGTATGCCAGACCTCTCATTACTAAGCATAGGAAATGGCAACATGATAGAGAGGATATGGCAGATGGGGAGGTGCATTATCGCAACCCCAGAGTTGTTGAATTTTAAGATGTACGGGAGTTTACACAAACTGAACTCCATGAGCTGGCAAAACAATACAAACAAAGGTCTTGGGAGCCCCTAATGAGTTGGTCACTGTTAGACCTCGTGAGAGATGGAATAGTCCGAGTATATGCTAGTCCTACTGACCTGCAAAATACCTACTCCTGGAGATCAATAGGAGAGGGTACTTCCAGGTTACATGAGATGGGTTGTATAACCAGATTAAATACATTTCCAGAATGGATGGTTCCAGATATGGAACCCTTTACGTCTGCTCTTCGCTCTAAGCTGATGAAGTCTGCGCCATTTAATCTCAGGGCTCCATTATTGTCCTTGTTGGGGGCCTGGGATTAAACAGCAAGATTCATGAAGCCACTACCCTTTTAAGCCAGTTGGGGGAGCTAGAGGAGACTAAAACAAAACCTGTCAGGGCAGTATATAAGGTAAAGGCCAGACAGGAAGAATACAAGAGAAAAGAACAGAGAAGAAAGGGAATGGGGTAGAGAAGACAGAAGGTGAAGAGAAAACCAGGCTAGTTATTTCTAAGAAAGAAATGTAGGTTGACTTATTAAAGGCAGGAGTACCTAAAGATGAGGTAGATGGCATTTCTACTGCAGAAATGCTGAAGAGGTAGAAACATTTAGTAGGGGAAACTGTCAGGGTTAGAAACACTACTCCTGGTGAAAATAACATCAGCCTAGACTTAGAGGAAACAGAACAGACCCCTCCTGTTGGCCCCAAACCAATTCCCAAAACTGAACATAAACCCAAACCTAAATTCCTTTATCCTGGGGAGGAGTCAGAGAAAATCGGAAAAGGGGATTGGGAGGTTCCTTATCCTTTATGAAGGAAAGGTGAGTCTCCTGTAATAGCAGTGTGGGCAGTGACAGCAGGAGACCGACGCCCATATGCACCTGTCACTGTATGGTGGGGGAAGTCATCTTCTCCTACACATGTAATGGCTTTGGTCGATACTGAAGCTGAAGTTACACTTTTTCAAGGAAATCCTTCCCATCACAAAGGAGAATTGTGTAGCGCTGGTAGATTTATAATCTACCACTTATATGTAAATTTAGTGGGTCATCTGTGCTGTATATAGTTCAAATTTAATCTATGGCTAAATTAGCCTCTGTTCCAGCGTTGGCTGTGTTGCGTGCAGTTCCACACTGTTGCCTGTAGGTGTCGTGGTCACCATAGGTCAGTGTTGTAAAAGCAACAAGCTAAAGTATATTGAGTGCTCTTCTTTGTCGGAGGCAACTCGGCAGAGGTGGTCCGCTGCTGTGCACTGTGGGAGAGGGTACTTAAGGGGCAGATGCCATTTTTCATTCTTTCACCTGCTGGCCCTCCTGGCCTAAAGGTATGTGATGGGGAGTTCTATTTTGCCGCCCTCCAGGCCAGAGGGTTGCGATGCTGCAGCCGTGTAAGTAGGCCCAGAAGCCTGTCTGGGGCCTACTGCTGAGGGGATGGTCCTGTGCTGTCTGTCCTGCGGGAAGAAGCCAGACAATTGAGAAGATGCAGGGGAGGACACATCTTTGGAGAGGACCGTGAGCAATGCTGGTGTCTCTAGAGGGGCCTGGTGACTCAATTGGAGGATGCATCTTAACCTAATCTATCGCACAAGTACTGCCGGGTCGGCTTAAAGGTTCTGGTACTGTGTTGCTGTTCATCTAAAACTACTACGTCCTGTGGCAGAGGATCGTACAGTTAAATTGTTCTTCTCAAGTCTGTGGCAGAGACTTTTTGTTCATGCTACACTCCGGCTGCTAGGTCAGTGAGAGAAACCTATCCAGGTGAGCAAAGAGTTAATCCTGGACTGAAGGTATATACGTCCCCGAGATTTCAAATTCCTTAGTGTGCTAAAGAAAAAGGTATTTGAACCTCCCTGCAACTCTTCTACCTCTTTCCTGCTACTTCTTTAAGTTATTTCCTATTAAATCATTGAAAAAGTACTAAAGTGACTGGTGCCTACATTGCCAGAGACAAAGCTCAACATGGACTCCAAGTTCTGGTATTGGTGAAACTAAAGGTAGAAAGGTGACGGTAACAGCCCGATTTAACTCAGCAAATCCTAAAGGAGTTATAGCTACATGTGGGGGCTCGTCCGGGATTGTTTGCCGTCACCCTAAGCAACTTTGAGAAGTATTTCACCGAGAGTCTGTGCTTAAAAAGAAGTCACTTTTTCCAGGAAAAGAAGGGTTTAAACTGCAGGATTACATTTCTGACTGCGTAGGCTGCGGGTGAGAAGTAAAAGCCCAGGAGCTACGTGATCAGAGGAGCAAGTGGGAGGAGTTTCACTTGCTTGTTATTGAGTAAGACACATGTGTGTGTGTCTGGCGCCAAAGGAGAAGAGAGGCCTCGTGATCGTACTGAGAGGATCAGAGTGCAGCCATGTCTTCTTTTCCATTGATACCGTCAACTGTGGGGTCCAAGATGTTCCCTACAAGTACCGCTGCGGGTGCTATGATAACCGGAACCCTGCTGATGGATACTGGCATTCGTTTGAAGCTGCAGGGGCGGTTCGTACTATATACCGTTGGAGATATTGAAGGGCTGGGCATGCTTTGCCACAAGTGTGAAGGACTGGCTATACATCTCCGTCCATTTGTTCGATGTTTGCATTATGGAGAATACTTATTCACAGTGGAGCAACCTACAATGTTGCCCCGTGCTTATCGCGTGGACTGGGCTACAGTGATCGCTATGGTGGAAACTACTGCCATTACTGCTGGAAAGCAACAGGCCTTAGTCTCATCTGCTACCGTGAGTGTTCCTAAGGGAGATGTCGCTATTACTGCTTCATCAGCGGACATCACTTTTATTTCTACTTCCACTACACCTATTCCCGTTGCACCTGTTCCAAGGAAGGTGGGATATGTGAAGGCTTCCCGTGGCCGTTGTCGAGGCCTACCCCAGAGACTACCCAAAACGGAGCCGGAGGAAAGCATGGATCCGGAGAGGTCCATGACAGGAACGGGTGAGAGATCGAAGGGGAACATATCTGGGACTCTTTGTAAATATTTACCAGCAGAAGAATTGAGAGATTCGGAGATAGATTCTTTGTCAGATCTCTCCGGTGATGATGATTTGTTTGAGACAATGTCACGGGAACTATTGTGGGCCCAAGGTGAAGATGTTGCTTCTACTTTTACCTTCTAAGAATGGACAGCTATGGGTTCTGGGAAGACATCACCATATATGGAGCCGCACAGTAGTATTGCAGAGACATTGTCTAAAGTTACTAGTTCGTTTGAGTCTGAGCCGATACCCATCGGATCTATGGTGCGCAAATCACCAAATTTTTGTGTGCCTCCTGGTCAGGGAAAAACCAGAACTTTACCTAGACTTGCCCATTTACAGAGAGTGCTCACCAAATGAGTTGCTACAGAATATGGTCTGAAATTTCCCTATGTTACTCAAGAAGTTGTGCAAGAAATTGAGGCTAATCGAGAGCATTGGTACCGTGAAGCTGTTTGGGACTATTTGTCGGTACCAAAGCCTTTCTGGAGAGCTGGGTATTCTGCTGTCATGGATGAACGGTTTAATGGGTGTCTGTTGCACTGGAATTATGGTCGGCACATTTATATTGACAAAGTGGTCATTTGCAGACCCAGAAAAAATTACATTGTTTATTTTATCACCACCGTGGATAAACAGGGGAAGAAACTGACATTACCGGATCCCCAGTTTTATTGGTGATAATGCAAAAGAGACTGTTGTCTTCTGTTCTGCTAAAGGAAAGAGAACTTTGGGATATATAGCCAGATAGTGTCAGGATTTAGAGAACTTCATGGTCAAGAGATCTCATTTACCTCAGCACTTCTATATCCAAAGACTCTTTGCTACACTGGATTTCTTCTGCTAAATAGCTAGGGATGGGCTTTTAAGTTACTTTTAGTTCACCTTGAAAAAAAAAAGTGAGTGCGGAGGAAAGTGTCATTCTTTTGGGAGTGAGGCTTTGCTCCCAATTGATCAGTGATGCTAATGTACATTTATTTTGTGTGTGTTTAACTTTTGTTTTTTTCTTCAGATAAAACCAGATCTCCTATCAAGCTTTTAGAGGTGACTACATTTAG
The DNA here is from genome assembly GCF_042186555.1 of Aquarana catesbeiana. NCBI lineage: Eukaryota > Metazoa > Chordata > Amphibia > Anura > Ranidae > Aquarana > Aquarana catesbeiana. The sequence continues at coordinate 278,113,097 of NC_133329.1, read as the reverse complement.
ATAGATACAGGGGTTTTTGTAATATGACTAATGTGGATATGTTGTTGCGTTAATGTTTGAAACTGTAATATTTCTCTACTATCTCCCTTTCTTCCCTATCCAAGTTTTTGGTTCAAATATCTACTCTCAAGCTTGAGAGTCATATTTTTGGCAGACATGGAGGACAACGTCTATTCTAGTGGGGTGAGTATGTAGTGCTGGTAGATTTCTAATCTACCACTTATATGTAAATTTAGTGGGTCATCTGTGCTGTACATAGTTCAAATTTAATCTATGGCTAAATTAGCCTCTGTACCAGCATTGGCTGTGTTGTGTGCAGTTCCACACTGTTGCCTGTAGGTGTCGTGGTCACCATAGGTCAGTGTTGGAAAGCAACAAGCTGAAGTATATTGAGTGCTCTTCTTTCTCAGAGGCAACTCGGCAGAGGTGGTTCGCTGCTGTGCACTCTGGGAGAGGGTACTTAAGGGCTGATGCCATTTTTCTTTCTCTTTCACCTGCTGACCCTCCTAACCTAAAGGTATGTGATGGGGAGTTCTATCTCGTGGCCCTCCAGGCCGGAGGGTTGCGATGCTGCAGCCGTGTAAGTAGGCCCAGAAGCCTACTGGGGCCTACTGCTGCGGGGATGGTCCTGTGCTGTCTGTCCTGCGGTAAGAAGCCGGACAATTGAGAAGATCCAGGGGAGGACCCGTCTTTGGAGTAGACCGCGCGGAATGCTGGTGTCTCAAGAGGGGCCTGGTGACTCAATTGGAGGATGCATCTTAACCTAATCTATCGCACAAGTACTGCGGGGTCAGCTTAAAGGTTCTGGTACTGTGTTGCTGTTCATCTAAAACTACTAGTCCTGTGGCAGAGGATTGTACAGTTAAATTGTTCTTCTCAAGTCTGTGGCAGAGACTTTTTGTTCGTGCTACACTCCGGCTGCTAGGTCAGTGAAAGGAACCTATCCAGGTGAGCAAAGATTTAATCTTGGACTGAAGGTATATTCGTCCCCGAGATTTCAAATTCCTTAGTGTGCTAAAGAAAAAGGTATTTGAACCTCCCTGCAACTCTTCTTCTACCTCTTTCCTGCTACTTCTTCAAGTTACTTTCTATTAAAGCGTTGAAAAAGTACTAAAGTGACTGGTGCCTACATTGTCAGAGACAAAGCTCAACATGGACTCCAAGTTGTAGTATTGGTGAAACTAAAGGTAAAAAGGTGACGGTAACAGCCCAATTTAACTCAGCAGCTCCTAAAGGAGTTATTGCTACAATTGATTTATGTAGAAGGTTTGGGAGGGCAAACTACACCAGCAATTAGGATATGGGTGAAATTGGCTATTGGCAAGGGATCAGGATTTATGACAAATGTTTTGGTATCAGAGTTACCCCAAAATATTCTTGGGATGAATGTACTTCAAGGTCAGTCAATTCAGACTGAAAGAGGTACATTCACATTTGGGTATCCCGATAAAGTGTATCTGGTAAGGGCGGTGAAGGCTGTGGTCAGAGGTCATGTGAAATGGACCGACCCCTGTCTACATTCCTCCACCAGAGAAGCCAGTCTGTCTCAAGCAGTGCAGACCTCCTGGAGGCCATAAAGAAATTGGGGAGAACATTCAAGAACTGTTGAGAGTAGGGATCCTTAGACCTGCTGTAAGTCCTATCTTGTCTCCAGCGTTCCCAGTAAAGAAACCTGATGGGACATATAGAATGACTGTGAATTATAGAGGTCTAAACAAAGTGGCACCTCCATTGAAGTCAACTGTACCAGATATGATCTCAATTGTTGAGAAAATTGCTAAAGATGCAGGAGAATATCATGCTGTGATAGACCTGGCTAATGTTTTCTTTTTGATTTTGATAGACCCAGAGTGTCAAGACCAGTTTGCTATGGTGTGGGACGGCCGCCAGCACACTTTCACTGTGCTTCCTGAAGACTATGTTCATTCTCCAATGATATGTCATGCACTGATTGCCCGAGATTTAAGTACCCTGAGTTTGAAAGTCACTGTGTTTCACTACATTGATGACATCATGATCTCTGGAACAAAAGAAGATGTAACTGAAGCACTGCACCTGCTGATACATCACATGGAGAACAGAGGGTGGGGTATCAACAAAGACAAAGTCCAAGTACCTGCCACAGAAGTGAAATTCCTGGGAATGATGTGGACTGGGCCACAGAGGAAAATTCCAGAGACAGTTGTGCAAACTATCCAGGCTCTATCGACCCCTATTACCAAAGAGGAGGCACAGAAGTTCATTGGAGTTGTTCTGGAGATCGTTCATCCCACATCTTGGACTGATTCTGAGGCCTATATATAATGTCACCAGAAAAAAGACTGAGTTCTCATGGGGTTCAGAGCAGTGGACTGCATTCCTCGCTGCTAAAGCTATTTTGCAGCATTAGGGATTAGGACCCGTGAGACAAGGAGTACCATTTTAGCTGGATGTAGTGGAGCAGAATGGTACCATATCTTGGAGTCTATGGCAGCCAAATGAAAAGAAAGGACTGAAAGCAATACCCATTGGATTTTGGTCCAAACAACTGACAGGGGCACAGAAGAGATACACGCCCCTAGAGAAGTACCTGTTTGGGGCCTACACAGCAATTCAACATGTAGAGACCATTACAGGAAAGGACACAGTCACCATCCATACTGCATTGCCAATAGCAGGATGGGTGAGAGATAATGGACTCACCACTAGGGCAGCTGTAGCCCAGAACCAGACACTGATGAAATGGAAGTGGTGCCTTCAAGAAAGAGGGGGTATTGCAGCTGGGGATGTTAGAGACATTTCAAAACAGTTGGCAGGGCTTGTTACTTTTACCAGCACCCGGCCAGAAGAAGAAAATCTTGTGCTGCAGTCATCCCCCATTCAAGAGGCTCCACCCTCTGTCAGAGTCATGCGTGAAGAGCGTCAGCATGGTTCACTGATGGTTCAGCCATAGTCGCCTTGTCTGGGCGTAAATGGACAGCAGCAGCCTACAACCCAAGTACCAACACAGTCCTGCAGGAGACCGGAATTGGAGGGTCCAGTCAGTATGCAGAGTTGAAAGCTGTAGTGATGACTCTTCAGGAGGATCCTTTTTACCATGTCACTATCTATCTGACAGCTGGGCGGTTTTTAAAGGACCTGACAACTTGGATGCCCACGTGGAAGTCCAATGAATGGATGATTCATGGAAAGGTGGTGTGGGGAGGCAAGGAAGTCTGGGACTACATCTAGAAGGAAGCTCACTCCTGCACCATAAAAGTGGGGCATGTTGATGCACATGTGCCCCTAGTCCCAGACTTTGGGAAATATAACAGAGCTGCAGATGAAATCGCCAAAGTGAAGGCAGTTGTGCCAGTTGATCCTGTCTTGATGTGAAGACCACCAGTGAAGTTTTTAGTGAAAACCCCCCCAACCCCTGGCCTACCCATACTGGTATGGGGAAGTGCGAGGGTGAGTGCAAAAGGACCACTGGCAGGAGTTCAAAATTCTGAATACCTGAAGGATGTGATGGAGTAGGTGGATGAGGCCCATGCACTATGACAATAAGCATTGTCAACATGAAGAAACCATGCCAGACACAGAACACTGGTCCCACCTGATTCGATTGGGTTGTGCTTTGGCCTGTGGCCTGGCAACCGAGTCTGAATCCTGAACCGAGGAAGGAGGGCCAGACTCCACCCCAGGGAAATAAGTCCCATGGCATGATACAGTCATACCCAAAGTGACTGAAACCCCCCCGGAACAGGCTGGGGAATGGAAAAGATGACTGAACTGCCGTCCCTGAGCAGTTCTCCAGGCCACATCCTAGACAAGAGATCAGAGCTGAGAGTGGAATCCAGAATCATGACGACGTTTGCCCAAACCTGCCACTTAAGGACCGTCAAGGGGACGATGGATGCCAATACAGCCCAACCTGAGAACACGAACAAGAGAAATGGCAGACAAGACATGGGAACAACATCACCCCTCTGTGCCTACCTAAGTATGAGAACATGAGCAGAAATGTCAAGACCGCTGCGCGTGAATGAACCTAATGACGTACCCCCCTCATGTAAGTGATAAATGAGCCAGAGTAACCTGCAGTGCAGAGACAGGTAATTAAACTGAAAACTCAGGGCTAGTGTACCCACAGACCGCGGTGGGTAGTCGTATAAGTGTGCTGAATGAACATGCATCGTATAACATATGGTATACGGGTGAGAAGATTGTGGACAACAATCATTAACAAATGAAACCTGAGCCCATATGGATCTGTAGACGTGACAGATCCTAACATGTGAGCCCTAGCTAACTGACCCAGGTACAAACATGAACAAAGATACGATGAGATATGACAAACAACAAAGATAAAACAGCTACTGGAATATGCCGTGACTGAACAACAACGCCCCTCTGAGAATCGGTGAAGGCTGAAAACCGAGCCTGAAATGCTATGACAGAAATGCTGAGACTGAACGTTGAGGCAGAAACGCTAGTGCAGAAATCCTGGGGCAGAAACGCAAGGACAGCAATGCTAAGACAGAAATGCTGAAACTGAACGTTGTGGCAAAAATGAAATGACAGAAATCCTGGGGCAGAAATGCTGAGGCAAAAAAGCTAATACAGAAATCCTGGGGCAGAAACACAACGACAGAACGCTGAGGCAGAAATGCAATGACAGAAATCCTGGGGCAGAAGCGCTATGAAAGAAATGTTGAGACTACACGCCGAGACAGAAATGCTTGGGCAGAACACTATGACAAAAAAACGCCATGACAGAAAAATGCCATGACAAAAATCCTGAGGCAGAGATGCCATGACAGAAATCCTGGGGCAGAGATGCCAAGCCAGGAAAACACCATGACAGAAATCCTGAGGCAGAGACGCCATAACAGAAATCCTGGGGCAGAAACACTATGACAGAAATTCTGGGGCAGAAAACGCTATGACAGAAATCCTGGGGCAGAAAACGCTATGACAGAAAAGCTGAGGCTGTATGCCGAGACAGAAATGCTGGGGCAGAACGCTGTGACAGAAATGCTGGGGCAGAACGCTGTGACAGAAATGCTGGGGCAGAACGCTGTGACAGAAATGCTGGGGCAGAACGCTGTGACAGAAATGTTGGGCCAGAACGCTGTGACAGAAATGCTGGGCCAGAATGCTGTGACAGAAATACTGGGCCAGAACGCTATGACAGAAATGCTGGGGCAGAATGCTATGACAGAAATGCCGAGACTGAACACAGAGACAGAAATACCAGGACAGAATGCTACGACAGAAATTCTGAGGCAGAAACACCATGCCAGGAACGCTATGACAGGAAAGCCAGGGCAGAACGCTATGACAAAAATACCGGGGCAGAACGCTATGACAAAAACGCCGGGGCAGAACGCTATGACAGGAACGCTATGACAGGAATGCCGGGGCAGAACGCTATGACAAAAACTCCTGGGCACAGAAACGCTACGATGGAAATTCTGACCAAAGGAAACAAAAATGACAAAGTAAAAGCACCAATGTATGTGGTTTACATCCTCCCTGTCCTGCCAGCCTCCCAGGAATGCGAAGCTCTGCTGACAATGAATGTGACCTTATGTGCTTGAGAATAACATGCTGTGGTAGTACTGGCAGATGTAGGATAGTGCTTACCTTGGACGACCAAACAAGATGTGGTGGATGTACAGTAAAACATATCGTCCCTTTTGCGTGTCTGACTGCAGCGACGTAGGGAGAAAGGAGCTGACGAGCGGCTGACCCCCCCCGGAACACAAGGTGGCCCCCTCGTGGAGCCAACTCTGAGAAGGAGAGAGGAGCTGACAGGTGGCCGAATCACCCACACCCCCCTCCCCCCCAAACACCGGAGAAGCGGGCGGCCCCCTCGTGAAGCCAGCTCTGTGCAGGAGAGAGAAGCTGTCAGGCGGCCGAATCCCCCACCCCCCGGAACACCGGGCGGCCCCCACGTGGAGCCAGATCTGCCCAGGAAAAGAAACTGGCAGGTGGCCGATACACCCCCCCTCTCCGGCGGGAACACCAGGAGGAGCGGGTGGGCGGCCCCCTCATGGACCAAAATGATGAGTAATCAGCTCTCGATCAGTCAGTATAATGGATGGAATAAAGGTGGCCAGGTGGATGGGTGGGCGGGCAGACTCCCCGGTGGTGCCTGGCATGAGCACCAAGAGAGGTTCAGCAAGAACCCGGAAGTGACGTGTGCTGGCGTAAAACCCAGAAACAGCGATGACACCTGGCCTGACAGAGGAGGAGTCTTAAATAGCCCTCTCAGACTCCTCCCACAAATACAGGCCAGCCTTTACACTTACATTGGCAGATGAGCTTCAAGACAGTGGCTGGGACTCTGACTGGTTAGTGGATACTTCTCAGCAAGAGTGGAAAGTGAGGCTACATAACATCAAACCTTCCAAAATAAACAGCAGTGATCTTCTGGGAAATATCAGTATATTTCTTCTCCTCCCTATTGATGTTCTTTGGGAGGGTAAGAAGTGGGTACAGGCAGGGGGCAAAGTGTTAGTCAGATATCCAGGCAAGAAGCCATTTAGAGGAGAGATTGTAGCTCAAGGGCCTGGATCTACTTTTTATGTATTATTAGAAGGAACAGATAATCCTTTTTGTTTTCCACTCCACAGGCTGTCTCCGATTTGATCCATAGGAAGACCAGAGAAAAGTGGCTACATGATGGAAAGAATGATGGAAGTTCACAAGAGCTGTGGAGAGCAAGGCCTTTGATGTATTACAAGCCTGGACTTGTTTCTAAAGAACTTTAGAATGGACTTTCTAATGAACTTTTTAGTTAAAGACTGAAACACCTTCTCAATGACAGAAATATGGGAGGTGTTGCATTCAAGGAAAATGAATGTTTTTAATGAGTTTTCTTAGTAATGAGGTGATTTTCTGTATGGAGTTTGAAAGAAAAAAAAACAAGGGCGGAATGTGTTGCGTTTGTTAAAATATGATTTTTTTATATTATTCAGACATAACATTACATGGTACAATATTACAATAGTTTCATAGTTACATAGTTAGTAAGGTTGAATAAAGACACCAGTCCATCCTGAGTGAGTGTGGGTGCGTGTCTACAATTGTCCCTATTTATTTAAGATACCCATATAGCGCAGTCAATTTACGCAGCACTCCACACATACATCGCACACTCACATTGGTCCCTACCCTCAAGGAGCCAACAGTCCAAGGTCCCCAACTCACATGCATATACTAGGGCCAATTTTGGACAGAAGCCAAGCAGCATGTCTTTGGAGTGTGGGAGTAAACCAGAGTACCCGGAGGAAACCCAGCAAGGCACATGGAGAACATGCAAACTCCGGGCAGGTAGTGTCGTGGTTGGGATTCGAACCAGCAACCCTTTTTACTGCTAGGCAAGAGTGCTACCCACTACACCACTGTGCCACCCAATAGTGATTGCTCATAGATTACTGTCAGGTTTTGTCTTGAGTAGATATTTCTCAAACAAATGCTGCTGCATACAGTGGGTACATAGATACCATTGTTGTATTCAACTGACAGTTTCAACAGTCCATTGTTTCTACAGCTACAGTAAACAGGTATGTTTTGTGTTGTTTGGTAACCATGGTAAACAGCCTTACACATAAAAGGGGGATTCAGGCATAAGCTAGGGACACACATCATGATGTTTTAAGATCAGAAGCCACTCAAGATACAAGAAGGTGCCTGGTCTCAAGGAGAATCATTGCCAATGGAGATCATGAACATACAGTAACCGAAGTTAAGTAACTCTTAAGTGTATTTGTACTGATATGCCGCGTACACACGAGCGGACTTTACGGCAGAATTTGCCCGGCGGATGGGATTTCGTCAGACAATTCGATCGTGTGTGGGCTCCAGCGGACTTTGTTTTCTCAAAAGTTGGACGGACTTAGATTTGAAACATGTTTCAAATCTATCCGACGGACTCGAGTCCGGTCGAAAAGTCCGCTCGTCTGTATGCTAGTTCGACGGACAAAAAGCCACGCTAGGGCAGCTATCAGCTACTGGCTATGAACTTCCTTATTTTAGTCCAGTCGTACGTCATCACATACGAATTTGACGGACTTTGGTTGATTGTGTGTAGGCAAGTCCGTTCATTCAGAAAGTCCGTCGAAAAGTCTGCCGTAAAGTCCGCTCATGTGTACGCGGCATTATAGACCATAGATTGTTTATTTGTTAGGCATTTTACTTTTTATAGATATCTGTCAGTCTTGTATTGTATTCCTAACATTGTAATAGTTTTGTATGTACAGCATCTTTCTATAGTAAAAGCACATTTACACACTGCAGAAGTCTCAGCTTCCTTGCTTATACCACAAAGTAACCTTGCTAGATAGATGCAAGCAAGACAGGCATGGTCAGCAAACAGGCAAAGTATTGGATTTAATTGGTTTAGGCAGCAGGCAGAATCATGGTCAATAAACAAGCCAGGGTCAGTACATGCGGTAGGTAGAGGCAACACTGCACTGGTGTTGTGGCGATCAGGAAAACCATTGCATGCGGCACTGGTCTGGGGTGGCACAATCAGGAACACTGTTTCAAGCTACACTGGTCTGTTAACACTGTGACTGGTGTGATGATGATTAGAGTCACTGTGAATGGCTGCAGTATTGGGGCTCATTCACATGTGATGTTGGGGGACAGTAAAACCTCAACCACTACCCACTTTAGCTGCTGAAGCAGTGGCTGGGGTGTACACATGCCATATGCTGCTGAAGTGCTTTGCTTACCTATTCAAGTGAATCCAATGGTCCAAAGGTTTAAAGCAGGCAGTGAGGAGCTGATACAACACCTCCTTACTACTTGTCAAATATTCAAATTGCTTTTCAGAGAGTACTGCATATTTGAACAAGTCCTCATTCACACAGGCTTTTCAGGGGCATCCCTGCATCCATGTGCACATCTATTTACACACACAGGGATGCACAAGTGTTCCATGCATCCCATATAAGTAATTTGGGATGAAATTGCTGTATGGGCACAGCTGCTGCTCCCAATGACACGTCCGTGCAGGTGCATGTGCAGGACTGTCACACGGGGCACAGATGCATATGCCCCGTGTGAACAAGGCCTTATGGTGGTACTCTCACTGGTGTGGTGGGGACAAGGGACACTGTGACTTGTGTGAAGGTGGTTGGGGACACTGTGACTGTTTGCACTGGTCTTGTGACATTGTACTGCTGTGGTGGTGATCAGAGACAATGGCTGGTGGCACTGATATACCGTGATATCAGAGTAGCCAGCCATTGTACATGACCATCGTTTTTTTCATACTCTCATCAAAACAATGCAGTTTCACTATGGTGACATTGTACTGCTGTGACTATTGATCAGAGACACTGACTGTTGCACTGAAATACAGTGTCATGAGTTGGTGTTTCTGATCAATAGGCAAAGCTGTACAGTGTTACCACTGTGACACTGTACTGCTGGGGGGGTGGTTTTTTTTTACACTCTTTACATTTTTTTTACACTTGATTGCTTATTGCTGTGACCGGTGGGTCACAGTAACAGGAAACTGTTCAAAGGTTGCAGACATGCCTTTGTTTAAGGCTGTGGTTGCTCACAGAGATCACACGGTACAGGGCCAATTTTATGTGATTGGCTGTTTCTGAGGGACACAGCTATCACAGAGCACACTGTTGTGTACTCTAAGAGCCGCACATGAGCAGGCGATGTGGGAGGAAATATTAATATGTCCCCCTGCATCGATACTCTTCCCATGCAGCCGTTTATGTATAGCAGCTGGACAGAAAAAGGTTAAGTACTGAATCGCTCCAACAGCTATAGGTGGAGTAAACCAGAGCTTCCTGTCACGTCTCCACTTCTTCTGCATCTCATAATGTCACTCTACTGTAGAGGGTCAGCCTGGGGCAGGGTTAAGAAGGGGTTAATTGAAGAGGGGAGGTATTTCCCCTTCAGACCTGCTTATTGTCAACTGAGCTGAAAGTGTCAGAAGAGAGCTGTTTGAGTAGGAGAGAGAGACACAGCAGCACGCTGTATGAAAAGTTCCATTGCTGGATTGTGTACTTACTGGGTGAGCTTAACCACATAAAAGACTGTAGCTCTGATTAGAGCTCTACCACCTGATGCACTTATTCCAAGATTGGCTGAAACCTGAGGAAAAGACACCCACTCAGATTGTAGAAAGAGTCGCACTGGACTGTTTCGTGCATGGACTACCCAGGGAGCTCCAGCAATGGGTGGCTTAGTCCAAGCCTCAGTCCCTGTATGAGATGGCTGCTGCTGAGCGCTACAGTTGTGTGGAAAAGTTCCAGGAGAGTCCCTCTGTCACAAGAGAACTGGCCCATTTCAAAGAAGTGCGTTCCAGCACCAGGGTGGCTTTCGGTGATCGCATGGTGGCTGCTCGGGGGTATAATACAACTGCCAGGAGCACCTAAGCTTCCAGGGAACTGACAGGGGGAACCCTGTGAGGTTTGCTGTTGGTCCTGCCATCAACTGGCGGCCCAGGTCGGGAAGAACCAATGGAGTGCGACATGGGTCGCTGTCGCTCCACGTATTCCCATGCATTATGTGCTGCAACCAGCCTGAATCTGCATAAGTGTGTGGTGCGGGTCAATGGACAGGAGGTGGTAGCACTCCTTGACTCTGGGAGTGTCGTCACCCTGCTCCGATCGGACGGGTTGCCAAGAAAGCTGGTACCAAGGGAACAGGTCGGGGTCATCTGTGTGCATGGTGATGTTAAAAACTATCCGGTGGCCTGTGTGAACCTGTGTACACCAGCAGGAACGGCTACACTAAAAGTTGGGGTGGTTCCAGGATTACCTCATTACTTACTAATCGGGTGAGACTCTCCCATGTTTTGGGACTTGTATGAGCAAAAGCTCAAAGGTTCGGGGGTTTCCCCCAAAAAGCAAGAACCCACAGAGGTGGTAAATAATACTGTGTTGCAGGAGGTTGTTACTAAGGATCACTACCAGGTTGCTGAACCTTCAGGAAGTGAGCCCGGTCCCCTGGAGGTGTTTGTGGGATTGGAAGCGGAAAGTACCTCCTCTGAGCCAGATATGTCAGATCTCGGGGGCTCCCGGGAAGATTTCCGTAGTGCTCAGCTGAGGGACCCCACTTTGAGCCCCGCCAGGGAACAGGCCACAGTCTTAAACGGTGAACCACAGCACCCTGGTGCAGATGTGCAGTTCCCCCATTTTACTGTGAATCATGACTTGTTGTACCGAGTAACTAAAGTCAATAAAGAAGTGTTGGAACAACTGGTGGTACCCAAACCTTTTAGGTCTAGGGTGTTACATTTGGCTCATAGTCACGTACTTTGGGGGTCATCTTGGAGCGGCTAAAACGCAGGAACAGGTTTTACAGCGTTTTTTTTGGCCTGGTGTATATCAGGGAAATTAAGGACTACTGTGAGTCCTGCCCTACCTATCAAAGAACCGCTCCAACACCCCATTTTCACAGTCCAATTATCGAGGTTCCCCTTGATCGCATAGCCATGGACTTGGTGGGCCCCTACCCTAAGTCAGCTAGGGGACACCAATACATTTTGGTTGTCTGCCAAGGTTAGAGAGTTTAAACCTGGGGATCGGGTGCTGGTGTTATTGCCTACCGTGGAGAGCAAGTTTCTCGCCAAGTGGCAAGGACCCTTTGAAATAGTTGAGAGGGTGGGCAAGGTCAACTTTAAAGCCCAGAAACAGATGCCTCAAAGTTTAGTCAGGGTGCAGAACCATCCCAGATGGTTGGGGGAATGAGCAACCCGTTGTGTACATGAGCCGGAAGCTCACGCCAGCTGAGAGGAATTATTCCATTGTGGAAAGAGTGTCTCGCAATAAAATGGGCTTTGGAGACACTCCGCTACTACTTGCTGGTCCGACCCTTCAACTTGGTTTCAGATCATGCGCCCCTTACGTGGATGGCCCAGAATAAAGACAAAAACTCCAGAATCACCCGGTGGTTCCTTGCTCTACAAGACTTCAAGTTTGTAGTGGTACATAGACCAGGAAAGGTACATCAGAATGCGGATGCCCTTTCCGGGGTCTATTGCCACTTGATTCGACATGTCCAGACCCCTGGCCTGGAACGGGGGGGGGGGGATATGTATAGGATCAGCCTGGGGCATGGTTAAAAGGGATTAATCAAAGAGGGCAGGTACTTCCCCTTCAGACCTGCTTATTGTCAGCTGGGCTGAAAGTGTCAGAAGAGAGCTGTTTGAGTAGGAGAGAGAGACACAGCAGCACGCTGTGTGAAAAGTTCCATTGCTGGATTGTGTACTTGCTGGGTGAGCTTAACCACATAAAAGACTGTAGCTCTGATTAGAGCCACAAACTATTGCCTGTAAGCTTGTATGCTGCGGAACTGTGAGCTTTACCTGTGTGCACAATTGTGTGACAAGAAAGCCTGTTGTGTCTTCTGTTTGTTTTTGCCAGTTTGCTGAATAAAGCCATTTTTATTTTTACTGGACTGTCTATGAGCCGGCTGTTCACCCCTCTGATCCCCTACACTACATAGAATATATCTAATGCATCTTTTCACCTGAAAATCATCAGGATCATTGCAGTAAAAAAAAAATATTAAATGTTTCCTATTACAGGGTTGCTTCGGGAACAACTATTATTTATTTGTAGAGAGCTGAGAAACATAATACTGTTAAATGTATTTCTTTTGTGGGGTGAGAAGAATTGGGTGCCAGTCAAGGTTAACAGAGTTTGTATATTCTGAAAAACCCTTGGAGAGAGGGATTAGGGCATAGGATACCCAAAAGGACAATATGCAGACTACAAAACCTACTTACAGTTGATACAGAAAAAGGGCCTTTAAGACAGACTAACTCTATGTATTCTTCTGACTGTAAATTAGCAGCAGCACAATAATTAACTGGATGAGACACCAGATTTTCTGCAAGGCCCAAGCTTGTACCCCCTTCTCCAGACTCTTCTCCAGCAGCTGAATGGTGCCTCTATCCATGGTGCTCCTATCCAGATTACTACCCATGGCTCCTTCCCAAGGCTTCTATGCAGATTCCAGCTTCATTTCCCCCAGGTAAATCATCTGGCCAGGAAGTGCAAACTCAACCCCTCCTTCCTGCCGATGTAACACATACAGTGCTCAGCATAAATGAGTACACCCCCTTTGAAAAGTACAATTTTAATCAATATCTCAATGAATACAAGAACAATTTCCAAAATTTTTACAAAACTGAGTGTATAGAACATTTGTTTAGCTCATTCTTTGAAAGTAAGGTTAATAATATAACTTAGATTACACAATCTTCAGTTTTACTCAGATTAGCTGATGCAAAAATGAATACACCTGCCAACAAAACCTACTACATCTAGTATTTTGTATAAAATATATAAATGCAGTGCTAAGAGAATACTTATACCCTAAAAATTCTTCCAGGGAAGAATATTCACTAAATAAATAAGTGAATGAAATATATGTGAATATATCAAAAATGTGTTTATAAACAAAAAAAGAGAGAAGGGATCTCATAGAGACATATTATAGACGCATATACAAACAAAATTTGTTAATGTCCATCTAGTGACCACACCTAAAATATTGGTCTAATCGAGACAAGTCTCCTCAATTGGTTGATCTATCGTGGAACTCTTACAAAATTCATATAAGAAATAACAATAAAGTCAGTGCAGTCTCTGTACAGGAAACAGCATATTGTAATCCTCCTTCAAGGCTCAGATGGTAGACAAGACTTCACACATAATGGTAAATGTGCTTCCAATAATAAAGAAAGGTAGTGGGTACTCTTACCCCAGGGTGTGGACCCACACACCAGCGATGGTGAGTATCGTTCCAGCATGGAACCATACTCCACGATGGATCTTCCAACCAGGATTCCTATAGACCAGGCAAGGCGTGACAACATCCACATCCAGGGAGTTCCATATGGAATAGTGATCATCCGAATCCACCCGACAGAGTATATAATTGGAAGAAAAAATGAAAAAGGCTTCCACATAGAGCAGATAAAAGGTTTATTGGAGTAAAATGCTTAAAAAATGTACAACAACATCGCTCATGAGGTGTACAAACCGTGATCACAAACAAAGGTAAAAGAATTAAAAAAGCGTGGTATATCGAGCCTGGCAGGCTATGTACCCGACATGTTTCGTGGTAAAGTACTTCAGCTGGGGCATGCCCACTTCCGGGGGAAAGATCACGGCACTTTGTGCAGCGAACTACGCAATGTCTGGCCCCTCCTCCCCCCCACTGTCATCTGGGAGACACACAGGTCCCAGAAGACAGCAGGGACCATTCAGAATGCACAGCGCGACTCACGCATGAGCAGTAGGGAACCAGGAGTGAAGCCGAAAGTCTTCACTGCCTGGTTCCCCTACCAGGAATGGCAGTGGAAGCAACTGGGAGTCAATCTGAAGATCGGCTGGGGTGTCAACATCGCGGGCTCACTGGACAGGTAAGTGTCCTAATATTAAAAGTCAGCAGCTACAGTATTTGTAGCTGCTTACTTTTAATTTTTTTTTCCCAGGCGGAACTCCACTTTAACAAATCTTGGTTGCAATCCATGGCCCATATTTGTGGGAGTATTTTGCAGTATAGTGTCCCATAGAAAATGTTGACTCTGAAAGGAAAATAAAAGGTATTCTGACAAATCTGTTGCGGTGTGCTCAATTACTCAGACAACTGCACATGCGGCCCCACGGAAGTGGCCTTTTTTCCGTGGGGTCACATACATGTATATATATGTATATCTCCCTTAGTGCTGGAGAATCCCAGGCCCCGTATTAACAATCGAGACCCTGAACACCTCTGATTGGCTACCACAGTGATCAGTCACTGTGAAGCCCACCCCTGTGTTTCTCTCTCTGTGAATGGAGAGGAGCAATACAATGTGTCTTTAAAAAATAAAGAAAACATACCTAGATCAAGGTTTGATCTAGGTTAGTGCCAGGGTTAGTGTTTGGATAAAGTAAGGGTCAAAGGTCAAGGTTTAGGATCAGTATATTTTGGGAAGGATTTTTTTTTTTAAAATTTAAATTAGCATCAGTGTCAGTCAGTGTGTTTTAGGTAGGACAAAAAACAAACAAAAACAAAATGCGTACTATTGCTTCTGGGCTGTACTACTG
Source organism: Aquarana catesbeiana (assembly GCF_042186555.1). Taxonomy (NCBI): domain Eukaryota; kingdom Metazoa; phylum Chordata; class Amphibia; order Anura; family Ranidae; genus Aquarana; species Aquarana catesbeiana. The sequence continues at coordinate 278,098,050 of NC_133329.1, read as the reverse complement.
GTACAAACAAATAACATACACTTATGTGATATCGCTGTGATCATCAGGAGCAGGAAAATTTATTTTGGGTTGTTCTTTGTTGGTGTCATGAATTTGCAGTAATGTTTCATGCCCTGACTGTCTGCTTACCTCTCTGGTCTGTGTATCAGCTTTAGGGCCAGTTCACACCACATGCATTCTAGTGCGTTTTTGTTCTGCATCAAAAACGCATGGAAAGTAGGTTATATGGTTTCCAATGGCATAGTTCACACCAGTGCGGTCAGTTCCAGGGCTTTTTAGTTTCATAAAAAAAAGTAGGACAAGCTGCATTTTATCTGCACTGGACTATACAGTAAAACACATCAAAAATGCGTTGAAATGCACTGGAATACATCAAAAACTCATCAAAAATGCACTGGACTCTAGTATAGTGGAAAAAAAAAACAGTAAAAAAGAAGAAAAAAAAAAAATGCATCCGTAAACGCATAAAAAACGCACCAAGACGCATCAAAAACGCTCATGCAGAAACGCATCCTTAATGGATCTGGAGTGCATTTTGTGGTGTGAACCAGCCCTTAGGGACCATGCTCACACACCTGTGTAATCTTCTCTTAGCATGGCTCCACCCTAGCCTCTAACAGGAAACACTATTAAACCACTTCACCCCCGGAAGGTTTTATCTACTTTCTGACCAAGCCAGTTTTTGCAATACAGCACTGCATCGCTTTAACTGACAATTGTCGTGCAACATTGTACCCAAACAAAATGTATTTATTTTCCCACAAATAGAGCTTTTTATTTATTTATTTGATCACCTCTGCAGTTTTTATTTTTTGCGTTATAATACATATCCAAAAAAAATTAAAAAACTAATTTATTCATCACTTTACGCCAATATGTATTCTTCTACATTTTTTGGTAAAAAAATCCCAATAAGCGTATATTGATTGGTTTGCGCAAAAGTTATAGCATTGACAAACTATGTGATAGATTTGGACTTGTATTTTTTGATTTTTTTTTACTGGTAATGGTGGCGATCTGCGATTTTTAGCAGGACTGCGACATTGGGGCAGACAAATCTGACACTAAGTGACACTTTTTGGGGAGCAGTGACACTAATACAGTGATCAGTGCTAAAAAATGCACTGACCCCTGTATAAATGACATTGGCAGGGAAGGGGTTAACACTAGGGGGCAATCAAGGGGTTAAATGTGTCACCTGGAAGGTGTTTCTAACTGGGGGGGAGTGGATTCACTGGAGCAAAAGAGAGATCATGATTCAGTTTAGCTGAAACACAATCTCTCACTTTTCCTCCCTGACAGATCAGCTGTGTGTTTTGTTTACATCGGCACACCGCTGATCTGTCTCTCCTGTGAACAATTAGCGGGTCACAGCGACCATCATGGTCACTGGACCCGCTGATTGGCTCCCACTGTGTCCAATAACAACGGGAGCAGTGCGCCCCCTAAACCACATGCACAAAGTCACGTACAGGTATGTAATTTTGCGCACTCGGGCCGCCCTGCCGTAGCCAATGTACGTGGGGTGGTCCGGAAGCGGTTAAGCAATGGAATAAAACAGAGACCAACATAAACAGACATTAACACACGAGTCCAGTGTTAAAAGTGCAGAAGTTTCTATTTTTCCCCCCACTGTTTACCTATCATATAAAACAAGAAAAAAAAGAAAAAACACAACTAAATAAACCAAAAATTAAAAAAAACTTGTAGTTTTGCCTTCCATGATGACTTTAGTCCACTGAGCCTACAAAAGGAATTTGCAAAAATATGAAAATGTTATAAAAATTTGGGCAAAAACAAAATCCTTCAATGTTTTGCCAATAGCCTCCTATATTTCCCTTATGTAGAAATTCTGAGACAAAAACAGATGCCAAGGCCACAAAAATCAATAATAAAAATGAAAAAGGAACCTAGAGTCAACTGTTGCAACGAATCATTTTGAAAAACAAATAAAACATCATGTTGTGACTACTGTAGTATTTGCAAATACAGGTTTTCTTTGTTTATTAGAAGAGTGATGACCTTTACAGTGTTCTTCTTTTTCTGCATCATCCAATCAACAGCCTGGGACATTTGCTTTGACAATGGGAAGTTGGGGGAATTCAGTAAAGTTCTAGTGACACTTTTCCGGCAGTATTGCCCTATAAAATCCCTACTGCCCATTTTAGAAGCTTTAAAGACATGTACGGCAGATTCGGGTAGTTTTTAATAGAGCCACTTTTACAAAGTGGTGCTTTTACTGCATCAAATTCAAAAATATTCAACTCCAGTTTATAGATAGATAATGGAAATAGAGGCTATTAAGACCAACTTTGAGTTGGTGTACAGACACAGGTGAAGTGCTTGTATGCTGTGTAGCAGACAGCATTTTTTCCTCCTCTACCTGTTTACCTCCCAACAGAGACCAGTCACTAGCGTTGTACCACAATGCTCTTTACTAGGTCCTGTTCTATTTAATCTATATGTAAGTAATATAACTAAAGGGTTGTTGGGTAAGGTATGTCTTTTTGCTGCTGACACAAACGTGTGCAAGAGGGTTGATATCCCTGGAGGTGTCTAACATTAAACAGGATTTGGTAATGCAGAAGTGGCCAAATATGACGCCCTTTGGAACCCCTGGATGATGCATTTTCTTCCATCAGGCTTTGATTAATCTTTACTTCTCCCACGATAAGCTGCTCACATGGCTATTACTAGCAGCGCTTCCTAGTTCTCCTTCTTCTGGTGGTTCCCAGGATCCCCTCTCCTATTTTCCCCTCCTCTAACCCTCCCCCTACCCCACTCGTTCCATATTTCCTGCTTCTTCCCTTTTATGTTTTCTGCATTCCCAGATTTCTTTTTACTCTCTTTTCCTTTGGTTTGTTTTTAACCAACACTGGAAACTGATGTTGGACTTTGGTCTCTTAGTCAATTAATCTGACCCTCATACTTCCTATATTACCTGAATCAACGTTTTTTTTTTTTTCTAAAGAATACCCTAATCTCCCTCACCCACCCCTTTAATTAATCGAGATCTCGTATTTTGCATGCATCTCCATTATTATATATGCTCCTACAACAAGCTCTCCTACTCAACATAGCTTCCTCCCACCCCTTCACTCCCTAATAAGGGCCTCCCCTTTTTATTCCTGTTTTAGTCCTATTTTTTACTTCCCTTCAAGGTAGTACATATTTTTGGCTGGATGATATCTTATCCCTATTCGAAATAACCCTGAATGTACAGTGTGCATTTACACTCTGTTTGTGACTTTACTATATTTTCTATTTTCTTTATTTTCAATAAAATACCTAAACAACGATTTGGCATTGCAGTGAAAATTGCAGTTCAATGTGTCTAAATGTAAAATAATGCATCTCGGGAAAAATAATTCCTTGACAGTGTACATTTGAAGTACAATGTTGGCCAGCACTACAGAAGAAAGACATTTGGGAGTATATACTGTATCTCAGATGATTGCAAAATGAATAAACAGTGTGATCAGGCAGTGGGAAAAGTGAATAGAATTCCAGGATGCATCACTAGAGAGATCACAAGCAGGAGGAAGGAGGTTCTGATACCCCTATATAGATCTTTAGTGAGACCTTATTTAGAATACTGTGTCCAATTCGGGAAACCTCACTTACAGAAAGATATTGATAAGACAGAACAAGTCCAGAGATGAATAAGAAAAATAAGGGGTTGCGCTAATACTGATAAAACATAATGAATAATTTACAGTGAAGAGAAATTCATATAGTGATCATAAATGAAAATAAATCAATGTGCAAAGACGTTTGGTGATAATGAAAAAAGTCCCATTAAATAAAACGTCAATTAAGTGTCTTGAAAAATCCAAATCACCAACAATATACAAAAAAAAAAAAAAAAAAAAGTCCAAGTGATAATGATGAAATTCTGTGACAGCAAGGAAGGGTCCACCACCAGAAATGGAAGGGGTTACTCCTTACCAGAAGGCCATGACCCCCCACCACAGAGGATCACAGCAAGCAGGAATCTTTAGAGGCCAAGAAATGGGAACTGCCAGCGGTGTCCACCAGGGGTCATCTCATCATCAGCAACTCCAACAACCCGGGGCCTCATCCATGGCTGCATTTCGCAGATTACTTCAGAAACTCCCTTTGGAGTGGAAGAGATTAGAGCCGCCCCACAAGTGGGTAAAACTTAATCAGGAAGCTGAGGTACTAGTTCTCCATCAGGTCCGCTCTTTTGTTGTGATTGACAGCAAGAAGTGGGGGGATTATATAGCCAAGAGCAGGCTGTCTATTGGCTATGGACCTGTTCACTGACTGCTGTCAGTTACAAAGGTAATCGACTTGATGGGGGGTGGAAGTCCCCATCTTACTCCGCCCACCCAGCTATAAAACCCTAATTTGCTGTGCAGTTGCAGGAGGGAGTGTCAGTATGTACATTGAAAATCTAAAGAGTGTTCCCTGAGTGTTCTTGAACAAGTTGTGTTGCTGCGGCAGTGGACATCCAGTATCTGGTTTGTCTGGGGTGTTGGAATTACATGAGTGGCTGCACAGAATGCAAAATAAATTTTTAGGTAAATCATTTCCCATATATGTGTTTTAAGTGTGTGTTTAGCTGTTAGCCAGGAATGCAGCTTTAATTGACAGTTCTATTAAGGTTTTTATTAAACTTTTCTAAAAGCCTATTTCCATTAAACTGAACTAAATAACAGCCATGAAAAATAATGTTAACACTATTTTGTCTGCTCCTTTTTCTCCCAGGATTGCAGAAATAGTCATTGAGCAACATGAATAAGTCTTTTTACTAGATGGTAAAAACACAACAAGGGTTTAAACAGTGTTTATACTCCATGACAAATAAAGAATTCCTGATAACACTAAATTGAATGCCTTTTCAAAGTAAAGAGGGTAAACCCAATTCCCATTTTGTTTTGGGTTTCCCAGCAGTGACCTCATCCTTGGTGAGCCATCATCCGACAAAAGCCATAAGGAGATTTTGCATATTCTCATGCCCACACATAAAATAGCCATGATATCATAGTGACTAACAAAAACTTAAAGGAAGCCGCTTTCATTGTCTTGTCATTCTGAGAGACAAATGGCACTCAATTTCAAGGCTGGTGGTTTCATTCTTGACAAAGAGCTACTAATCTGTGTTACGAGTATCACCATGTACACCTTATGACACATCCAATGGAAGCATTAACCCACTCTATTTAAATCAAGCTGACATGATACTGTGTTATAACTGAACAAAAATGGAGTACTTTTATGTTATGCCTTAGAGATACAGTATAATAACTATGACATGCTAAAAATGTTAACTGACCAAATGTAAAAATATACAGTTTTCAAGTGGATTACTATATACACTGGTGTCCTGATGACTGGTAATAGGCAGTGCCGAATTTTTAAGGGGGCAAAATGGGCAACTGCCCTGGGCCCCCTTGATAGACGGGGCCGTCCTCTGTACAAAAATAATAGAAAACAATATAAAAAAAATATATAAAATAATAAAAAATAAAAAATTAAACGATATAAAAATTACTTTCTTTTCTTAAATGTATATTGGGAAGTAATATTTTGCCTGGCATCATCTATAAAAGTTTCTACCCTGGACTGGTATATCGTATAATTTTTAAAAAGGAATTTTGGCAATTTAAGTGACCCACACAGAGTGCTTACACTCTTAAGGAAGGTAGCCTATGACTGCATGTGTCTGTGTATAAGTGACCTCAGAATGATGTTGTCTCATGCATTTTGCATGTAAACCAACTCTGTGTATGACGGGCCCCACAAACCTGAAGTGCCCCAGGCCCCCCCAAGGTCTAAATCTGACCCTGGTAATATGCCTGTTTTCTTTGGGCACTAGAAACTGCTGCTATATAATCCATGGGTACCAAAACCACTGTGGTTTCCAATATGCTACTGTAAGGAGAGCTACTTTAGTTAATTCAGTGAATCAATAGCCCTGCTTCATTCCGAAAAAAAACATATAAATACCATTTATCTGCTGCAAAACTGCAACTAATAAGTGATTGTTTTTTCTTAGTGTACCTTTGTATAAATGGTGTGCTAATTAGAATTGTTAAGATGGAGGAATTAAACAATATAGCACGAGATTCCCCAGCTAAATTCTCTTGCACTTGGGCTTGCTTGATTCATTTCCGAACCACAGACAATTACATAATACTGAATGGGCAAACACACAATGGTTTCCCCACATTAACAGGTTAAATTCGACTGAGCAACACTATATACAAGTTCTATTCCTTACCCTAGACGCAGGGCCTCCCGCCCCTACCCAAGGGATAAGTCTGGGAGGACCTCTGTCGAGGTGAATAAACAATGAGCATACCAATGATATGACCTTCAGCTTTTCATTTCCATACATATTGCTAAGTTGTCAAATAAACAAATCAAGGATTTTGGTGGAGACCGAGGAGCTAATTTCCCTGCCCAACACTTCCTTCCCCTCTACCCTTACCCCTCTAAACTGCCCCTCTCTATACACCTTCCAAACCACCCTAGCTTAGTTATTAGACCTATGTCCTAATATCTAATGTTAATTAGCCATTCCCTTAAACTCTTGGAGGGGATGATAAGGGATTATATACAAGATTTTAGTAATGAGAACGGTATCATTAGCAGTAATCAGCATGGATTCATGAAGAATCGTTCTTGCCAAACCAATCTATTAACCTTCTATGAGGAGGTGAGCTGCCATCTAGATAAAGGAAGGCCTGTAGACATGGTGTATCTGGATTTTGCAAAAGCATTTGACACAATTCCCCATAAATGTTTACTGTACAAAATAAGGTCCGTTGGCATGGACAATGTGAGTACATGGATTGAAAACTGGCTGCAAGGGTGAGTTCAGAGGGTGGTGATAAATGGGGAGTACCTGGAATGGTCAGGGGTGGGTAGTAGGGTCCCCCAGGGTTCTGTGCTGGGACCAATCCTGTTTAATTTGTTCATAAACGACCTGGAGGATAGGTAAACAGTTCAATCTCTGTATTTGCAGAGGATACTAAGCTAAGCAGGGCAATAACGTCTCCGCAGGATGTGGAAACCTTGCAAAAATATCTGAACAAATTAATGGGATGGGCAACTACATGGCAAATGAGGTTCAATGTAGAAAAATGTAAAATAATAATAATAATTATTATTATTAAACAGGATTTATATAGCGCCAACAGTTTGCGCATCACTTTACAACATGAGGGCAGACAGTACACTTACAATACAAATCAATACAGGAGGAATCAGAGGGCCCTGCTCGTTACAACTTACAATCTAAAGGGGAGGGTCAAGTGGAAACAAAAAGGTAATAACTGTGGGGGGTGAGCTGATGGAGAAAATTAAAAAAACAGTTGTTAGATGTGGGTAGTGTAGGCTTCTCTGAAGAGAAGGGTTTTCAGGGATCGTCTAAAGATAATAAAGTAGGAGATAAGCAGACAGATTGGGGTAAGGCATTCCATAGGATTGGAGAGGCTTTGGAAAAGTCCTGGAGGCGAACATGGGAGGAGGTGATGAGGGAGCTAGAGAGCAGAAGGTCTTGAGAGGAACGAAGAGAACGAGTTGGTTGGTATTTAGAGACAAGGCTAGCGATGTAGCTGGGGACTAAATTGTGGATGGCTTTGTACGTAGTTGTTAGTGTTTTGAATGTAATCCTTGGGCTCTCCGGAAGCCAGTGGAGGGAATGGCAGAGAAGGGTAGCAGAAACAGAACGATTGGTAAGGTGGATGAGTCTGGCAGCAGCATTCATGATGGATTGAAGAGGTGATAGACTATGTAGAGGTAAACCAATGAGAAGGGAGTTGCAGTAGTCGAGGCGAGAGATGACCAGCGAGTGAGTTAAGAGCTTTGTTGTGTCATTGGTTAGAAAGGGGTGTATTTTGGAGATGTTGCGGAGGTTGAGGTGGCAGGAGTTGGACAGTGATTGGACGTTGTGCTTGAAGGAAAGTTCAGAGTCCAGGACTACACCTAGAACCTTGGCATGTGGGGATGGGCTTATAGTTGTGCCATCGATTTTAACCCAGAAATCAGGGGAAGGGGCATATGAGGGAGGAAAATTTATAAGTTCGGTTTTGGATAGACTGAGTTTGAGGAAGTGGTGTGACATCCAGACACATATATTTGATTGTAAATTAGTGATACGTGAGGAGACAGAGGGAGTGAGCTGAGGGGTAGAGAAATAGATTTGGGTGTCTTCAGCATAGAGGTGGTATTGGAAGCCATGGGATGCTATCAGCTGACCCAGGGAGGAGGTGTAAATTGAAAATAGGAGAGGTCCAAGAACAGAACCTTGGGGGACCCCAACTGAGAAAGGAAGAGGAGAAGAGGAAGTAGGGTTGTAGGAAACGCTAAAGGTGCAATTGGATAAGTAGGAAGAGAACCAGCGAAGAGTACACTCACGGAGATCAAAGTCGTGGAGTCTTTTGAGGAGGAGGGGGCAGTCAACCATATCAAAGGCAGCAGAGAGGTCCAGGAGTAGGAGTACAGAATGTCGGCGGGTGTAGTGGGCGTGGCCACGCCTCACCGCGTATGCGTGCGCATGCACTGTGGGAGCCTGGCGGCGCTCACTCCACCCGGGGGGCCATCCAAAGCGCGTCCGTCTCTCCTCCACCACCCACAATCAGCTGTTGGCTATTACACCAACAGCTGATTGGTGGGGAGGGCTTGAAATACACAAGCACAGCTCACACCAGACGTCCTTTGCTGCGGGCAGGACGCTGTCGGTGTGAGCTGCTGCAAACACAAAGTAAGTGACCCTGATACTATGCTCATACGTATACTTACATATACTTACTAATCTAAACCTACACTGCTGTGATTAGAAGACTTCAAGCCCCCCAATACATTTGAACCCTTATGCCCCTTTCTTCTTTCTCCTTTCCCCCTTTTCCCTTCTCCTTTCCCCCCCTCCCCCCCCTTTCCCCTTCCCCCCCTTTCTTTCCACCCCCTCCTTTCTCCCTCCCTTTCCACTTTTTCACCCCCCTTTCCCTCTCTTTTCTTTCTCTTTCCTTTTTTTTTTTTTCTCTTTTTCTCGTGCTTTTCTCCCTTTTTCTTTTTTTCTTCTTCCTTTTTCTCTTGTCTTTTCCTCATTTTCTTTTTCTCTTTTTGTTTTTCTTCTTCTCTCTTCTTCATTCTCTCGTGTGTTATCTATTTTCTTGTTTTTTCTTGTTTCTTCTCCCCTCTTTTTCTCTTTGTTCTTTTCCTCCTTCCCCCCCCTCCCCTTTCCCTCCCCTCCCCCCCCTTTTTTTCTCCCCCCCCCCCTTCCCTCTCTCAGTGACTGAGTATAGGAGCACTTAACTAATCTAAATACTACCCACCAGGGACAACTGACTTGAACCTGTGTTACTTTATATAAGAAATTTTGAAATACCTCCTTATATATACGCTTTAAACGGTCAAGATAAACTGCATATCCACCTAAATGAGATTCCTATATGTTCCCTTTCCTCTGTGTTGTGTTTTTTCAGTTATCCGAGATCTTTTCAGTTTATATCCATTATCCTTTGTAGTTTTCCTTTTGAACTCTCCACAGTAGGCCCATCAGGTACGATACATCTGCACTACTTAAAAATTCTCTGTTTTATTAAGTATACCTATATGGTTGGTCACTATACATTCCTATACCTTCGCACTTTACAGGACCCGCATTCGGCCTCAGTGGGACTCCAGATCCAAACATCTATACGCCCTAGATTGACAGGCCTTTTCCTATTACAAGGAAGTAAAACTGTCCTAGATATCCATACCCAGCTACTCTCATTTCTACATATGAAATATTAACAACCTGGGCATGCCAAACTACTCTTATATATCACAATTGGGAAACACGATGGATGGCAGACAGTGTCAGCATGTTTGTTTTTAAACTTCTTTGGAATGCGTAGCTAATCTACACATATACTAATGTAAGTGTAAACGAAACAATTCAATCTGTATCTATGTCCTTACGGTCTGAGATGTACATATACTTACCATGTTTATTTAAATATACTATTTTCAATATAGAAACCATTGCTAAAACTTACAACCACCCCTGAAGAAGGAGGCTAACAACTCCGAAACGCGTCGGTTGCAAGCACATTGGTATCATTAGCTACATGTGTATATATGCATGAATCGCACTCCTTTCATTTTGTACTATATCTTGATGTTTTTTATGATGTTTTTGTAACGAATAAACTATCATTTACTTATTATACATTCTCCTATATGTCCTCTTATATGTGCCTTTAAAGTCCACTAGGGGAACTTTTTCTGTTCAAATACAGAATAGTGTCAATTGGTTTTGGCCATTAGTATATCGTTTGTTAGTTTTAGGAGAGCAGTTTCTGTGGAGTGTTGAGGACGAAATCCAGACTGAAGGGGATCAAGAAGGCTATTATCAGCGAGGTGGACGCTCAGTCGGTTGTAGACCAGACAAATAATGCATTTGGGTGGCAAAAATATGGATGCAATCTATACACTGGGGGAGAACCTCTGGGGTAATCTAGGATGGAAAAGGACCTCTGGGTCCTAGTAGATGATAGGCTCAGCAATGGCATGCAATGCCAAGCTGCTGCTAAAAAAGCAAACAGAATATTGGCATGCATTAAAAAGGGGATTCATTCCAGAAATAAAACGATAATTCTCCCACTCTACAAGACTCTGGTCCGACCGCATCTAGAGTTTGCTGTCCAGTTCTGGGCACCAATCCTCAGCAAGGATGTACTGGAATTGGAGCCAGTACAAAGAAGGGCAACATAGCTATTAAAGGGTCTGGAGGATATTAGTTATGAGGAAAGGTTGCGAGCACTGAATTTATTTTCTCTGGAGAAGAGACGCTTGAGAGGGGATATGATTTCAATATACAAATACCATACTGGTGACCCCACAATAGGGATAAAACTTTTTCGCAGAAGGGGGTTTAACAAGACTCGTGGCCACTCATTAAAATTAGAAGAAACCTTAAGAACCTTAAACTACGTAGAGGGTTCTTTACTGTAAGAGCGGCAAGGATGTGGAATTCCCTTCCACAGGCAGTGGTCTCAGCAAGGGGCATCGATAGTTTCAAGAAACTATTAGATAAGCACCTGAACGACCGCAACATACAGGGATATACAATGTAATACTGACATATAATCACATACATAGGATGGACTTGTTGGACTTGTGTCTTTTCAACCTCACCTACTATGTAACTATGTAACACTTTTTAGCATTGTAATACGTCTCTTAGACTTATCTCTTACGCAACCACTTACACAATTAACCAACTATACAGACCCTATCCTAATTTTTTTTTCTTGACACAAGAAGGCATCTTAATGTATATGACACAACCCTCACAAGATCTGCTACAGATGAGTTCTCATTTTGTTCAAGCTGTTACACAGATCCTCATTGGATATTAGGATCGATAAATGTTCATGTTGTTTGTTTATACATAATCATATATTGCTTTATATTTACTTATCTTTCATCTTTTATAAGATAACATTGTAATTTGCTTGGCCTCCTTCAATAAAACTTTTGGGAAAAAAAAAGTATTGTTAAAATGAATGGCCATTGTTTAAAGTGTACCTATACCCAAGCATTCTATTGTATTGATAGAATGGGGAAAGGCTAAAACCGCTGTCATGTTTTATTGCAGGTCTCCATTAGAAAGATTTCCCCTCATTTCTTGTTCTGGGGACATTTTACCAGCAGGAAGTGAGGGGAAATCTGGAACAGAGACACAAACAACAATACAAAGCTGACAGGGGTTCTAGCATTCCCCTACTTAAATTAAAAAGAAAAAAAAAAACAAACAAAAAAAAATAGAAAACATTTTTACCTCTTTCTGTGTTGCTGTTAGAGAGATTTCCCCTCACGTCATGTCCATAGTGACAACCTTTTCACCAGACAGGAAGTGAAGTAATCTCTGTAACGGAGCTTCCGATGGCAGTAAAGCCTAGTGTTCTAATACTTAATTACTCTATCCAAAACTACAAAAGTTTTGGCTATGGTTACACTTTGAGCCACATTATTTAAAACAAGTTTAAATACAGTAAATAGAAAATCTCTTTTGAAAATGAATAAGTATATTATAGTTAAAAATTTTAATTAGGTTTACTAGTATGTGTAGTGAAAAATGGGACAAGCTTTTGGTTTAGTTGACAACATAGGTACACCACAATACTGTAGAGATTATATAAAAAAGATAGTAAAGTTTAACGCCATGCAAATTTATTTCCATAAAACTCATATAAATTCTGTACTGTATATGTCTTAATAGATTTTTGCAAACATCTGCTCAGCAGGGCTATGAGTCATAGAGCTAGAAGCAGCTAAATTAAAGTGATTGTAACGATATATGTATATGATTTTTTATTTTTTTTTCTATAATAAGCATTGTATACCTAAATGCTCTGTGTAATGGTATTTCGCAGAGCGACCCTGAACCTCCTTTTCTAGGGTCCCCTGCCAGCACCAGCATGCTCCAGAGCCAGGCTGTGTGCGTCCATACACATGTAATCCAGTACTACAGTCCAGCCCGCCGAGTCACGTGGTGGTGAGGGCAACTCTCACAATCGTACGGCCGCGGAGTCTCCGTACAGAGAGAGTGGTCGGCGTGCAGCTTGTCAGCGTCTGCAAGCTGATCTGAACATCCGGCTCCCTGCTGTGTTTGCTGACAGCCTGGCACAGAACACTTGCTGCTGAGGGAGACTTGTCAAAGGATTACAATGCTTGCATCAGCTCATATTTGTGAGTGTATTGATATAACTTTTTTATTTAATTTGAATAAAAAGAATTAGCACCAGAGCCTGTGTGCTCTCTTTGCCTTTTATGTGCGTCCATAGACATAAACAGCATGGCTTGGCCCGCCCTCTGGTCTCTGCTCACAGGTCGTGACTGACAGCTGCAGGAACAGGAGCTCCCGCTGCTTTCAGTAATGCATGTGAAAGCAGGAAGAGAGCAAAGTGGGGCTGTAGGACAGCGCTGGATTGAGAGTGGTGTCAAGTAAGTGTTTATGGAAGGGGGCTTGGGAGGCACATACACTGGAAGTTTTTTCTACTTTAATGCAGAGAATGTATTAAAGTAGAAACCCTTTATCCTTTAGAACCACTTTAACCTCTACATGCCCGCGCTATAGCTGAAAGACGGCTACATAACAGGCCTAAAATGCCAGGAGGGTATCCATGTACGTTCTCCCGAGCATATGACTGATCACAGATTGTAGTAAAGGGGCCAATCCTGGCCCCTTACCACATAAGCAGCTGCCAGCCAAAGCCAGCTGATCACGTGATGTAAACAGAAGATCGTTATCTGCTTTTTTTCCCTCATGCTGACAGCGTGAAGGAGAAAAAAAAGCTGATTACCGCCTTCTATCATAGGGACATCGGACCTGCACACAGACACCCACTGCTGCTAAACAGTGCCCACCAGTGCCACCTGCCAGTGCATATCAGAGCTGCCTATCAGTGCCCACCAGTGCCACCTGTGATGGAACCCGGACACCTTGACAGGGTATCTCCTTCAAGGCATTGCTTCCCAAGCTCTGGAACACGAGATCAGTGAATCTGGCTATAGTTACCCCAAGAACCAAGCAACACCAGTTTTGGAGTAAACCAGGATAAGAACTGCTTTATTTGAAATCTCACATAAAATATGTACACCAGAAGGACATCCCCCTCCTGATCATTTTACCCTAACAACACAACTGTAAACAGAAACATAATTAACTAGTCATTTAAACCAGCCTAGGTGCCTAGACTATTCGGCCCCTACAACAGTGAATACAAAGGACACATTATTACAAGCATAAACACAGCCCACAAGGGTAGTGTGCTAGTAGACAATAGCTGAGTTAACACAATAACCACATGAAATTAACAAAAGGAATGAATGGCAAAATGACAATATAACAATACCATGTGCTATAAGTTCCGTAATAGGGTAATGGATATAAGTGAAAAAAAGTCCTCAATTAGGTATGTGGATTCCCTTTAGGGAGACCTCACTCATCAAACAATGGCAGACCCTAAACTTGAAAGTCCACCAAAAAAACAAAGAAAGGATAACATGGTGAAGAATGGAGAATCTAAAAAGCGCACACTACAGCGCTACTTACAAACTGTAAGGCACAAACAGGCATTCAGAGAAGACTTCCGCGATCGCCGCTCAGATGGCGTGTGCTCCACGGAGGCAGGAAAATGCATCACTGGTTGTGTCGTTAGCCAGATATTACGTCAACGTGTTTCGCCCCTCCTCCAGGGCGACATCAAAGACATGCCAAAAAATAAAAAACCCAGCAGTGATTACATACCACCAAAAGAAAACTCTAGTTGTGGGAAAAAAATGATAAAAATGTAATTTGGGTACAGTGTTGCATGACCGCGCAATTGTCATTCAAAAAGTGACAGCGCTGAAAAACGAAAATTGGCCTGGGCAGGAAAGGGGTTTAAGTGCACAGTAAGCAAGTGGTTAAATTGATGTCTATTGCTGTTCCCTTCCTGAACATGCATAGAAGATGAGAAGGCAGGGGCATAAACTCATTGATATGCTTCTGCTATTTCACTGTCCATCTACAGGCTGGGACAGGCTGGTGACCAAGCTGCACTGCTTACCTACAGAAAAGAAGGCCACCAGTCTAGGAATTCTGTTTAATAGGGATGACAGATTACACGAGTAGCTGAACTGAATTACAAATATTTTGCTAAGTAAGACAGTTCACTTACAATTTTTAGCTGCATATTTAGCTATTTGACTGGAGTTCAGCTTTATGTATGCCAAAAATTCATTAGCTTTTACTCCAGGGGCTTACTTCACTTAAGATCCATAAATGAAGCAGTTCAGTGCAAAAAGTGGTTTGTGCGGGATTGCTTCTTAATCTTTTCATGATTCATCATTCCAATGCAAATTCAAATGTATGCAAAAATAATGAATACTGAACAGAGACTTGCCGTTGATTTTAAGAGAATTTTCTTGCACTTTTTACTGTTAAATAAGTTATAAAAAATCTATATTATTCAAAACAAAACTATTGTCCTCTGCAAACCCCAAACTCATTCTCCAGGGGTACCCTGGCTACAAAATGATATAAGAATGCAGAAAACTGGGTGGAATTGACTCCCTAGGTTCCCTAATGCTGCGTACACACGGTTGGAATTTTCAACAGAAGGAGTCCGATGGGAGCTTTTCATCGTATATTCCGACCGTGTGTATGCCTCATCGGACTTTTTCTGTAGAAAATTCAGACGGACTTAGAGAACATGTTCTATATTTTTCAGATGGAAAAAATTACTATCGGAAAAACCGCTCGTCTGTATGCTGTTCCGATGCACCAAAAACGACGCATGCTCTGAAGCAAATATGAGACAGAAGCTATTAGTTACTGGCTATTGAACTTCATTTTTCTAGTCCCGTCGTACGTGTTGTATGTCACCGCCTTCTGGACAGTCGAAATTTGGTGGGACCATGTGTATGCAAGACAGCTTGAGCGAAATTCCTTCGGAACTCCGTCGGAAAAACCTTCAGAGTTTATTCCGATGGGAAAACCGGTCATATGTGCAGGGCATAATACCATCACCAAGTACAATACCATATTAGGTAAAATATGGTGAATAATCAGCATATTATCGGCGTATAACACGCACAGGCGTATAACATGCACATTCATTTTAAGAGAGAAGTTTCAGGAAAAAAACTTAAATTTTAAATAAGGAACTTTGAAGCAAAAAAAAGGGTCAGTGCCCATCTGCAGCCTCACCATTGCCATCAATGCAGCCTGATCAGTGCCCATCTGCAGCCTCACAAGTGCCATCAATGCAGCCTCATCAGTCCACATCAGTGCAGCCTCACAAGTGCCATCAATGCAACAGTCTCACCATTACCATCAGTGCAGCCTGATCGATGCCCATCTGCAGCCTAGAGGGGACAGGGAGGGGGGCGGGACGAGCGCAGACAGATTACATACAGTGAGAATCTCCTATGATAGACAGAACAGTGGTCCAATGGCGGCCCAGGAGACGGGACTTCCTATTACAGAGGCCACCAAGTAAACAGGAGTTTTTCACTGTATGTAATCTGATGGCGCTCGTCCCGCCCCCTTCCCTGTCCTCTCCGAGTCAGCTAAAATTGAAGTATTGGCGTATAACATGCACACGTTATTTGCACCCAATTTTCATGGTGAAAAAGTGAGTGTTATACGCCAATAAATACAGTAGTTATTATAGATCATATTGTATTGTACATAGAATGCAGGAATCCTAAGTTGCTACCTTAAATTAAACAATTTTTGGGTTGTATTCCTAACGTAGCCACAATACTTTGCTTTGCAGTATGACAAAAATGATACTCCTTTACATTTAGCGGAAATTACCCGCTGCTGAATGCAACTCATTTTATAATTATTATTATTATTATTATACAGGATTTATATAGCGCCAACAGTTTACGCAGCGCTTTACATCATTAGGGCAGACAGTACAAGTACAATACAATTCAATACAGGAGGAATCAGTGGGCCCTGCTCGTTAGAGCTTACAATCTAGGAGGGAGGGTCAAGTTATACAAAAGGGTAATAGCAGTGGGGGATGAGCTAATGGAGAAAATAGTGCAGTTGTTAGATGGAGGCAGGATAGGCTTCTCTGAAGAGGAAAGTTTTCAGGGATAGCCTAAAAGTGGATAAATTTGGAGACAGTCTGACAGATTGGGGTAGGGAATTCCAGAGGATGGGCGAGGCTCGGGAGAAGTCCCAGAGGCGGATATGGGAGGAGGTGATGAGGGAGCTAGAGAGCAGGTGGTATTGGGAGCAACGGAGAGGGCGATTAGGTTGGTATTTTGAGACTAGGCTAGTGATGTAGCTGGGGGCAGAGTTGTGGATGGCTTTGTAACTTATTGTTTGTATTTTGAATTTAATTCATTGGGCGAGCCAATGGAGGGATTGGCAGAGAGGGGTAGAAGACACTGAGCCGTTTGTAAGGTGGATGAGTCTGGCAGCAGCATTCATGATGGATGGAAGGGGGGATAGTCTATTTAAAAGGTAAGCCAATGAGGAGGGAGTTGCAGTAGTCGAGGCGAGAGATAACCAGGGAGTGAATCAGGAGCTTTGTGGTTTCATTGGTTAGAAAGGGTAATAGTTTAGAGATGTTGCGGAGGTTGAGGCGGCAAGCTTTGGAAAGTGATTGGATGTGGGGCAGAAAGTATTTAGTAGAAGCACCCTTTTGATATAATACAGGCATGGTGGAGGGCTGCAGTGATGGTTGACTTTCTACAACTTTCTCCCATTTCCCGACTGCATCTCTGGAACTCAACCACAGTGATGTTTGGGTTCTTCTTTACCTCTCTCACCAAGGCTCTTCTCACCTGATAGCTGAGTTTGGCCGGACGGCCAACTCTAGGAAGGGTTCTGGTCATCCCAAACATCTTTCATTTAGAGATTATGGAGGCCACTGTGCTCTTAATAACCTTAAGTGCAGCAGAAATTTTTTGTAACCTTGGCCAGATCTGTGCCTTGCCATGATTCTGTCTCTGAGCTCTTCAGGCAGTTCCTTTGACCTCATGATTCTCATTTGCTCTGACATGCACTGTGAGCTGTAAGGTCTTAGATAGACAGGTGTGTGGCATTCCTAATCAAGTCCAATCAGTATAATCAAACACAGCTGGACTCAAATGAAGGTGTAGAACCATCTCAAGGATGATCAGAAGAAATGGACAGCACCTGATTTAAATATATGAGTGTCACAGCAAAGTGTCTGAATACTTAGGACCATGTGATATTTCAGTTTTTCTCTTTTAATAAATCTGCAAAAATGTCAACAATTCTGTGTTTTTACTATACCTTTAGTCCTCTCAGAGACCTGAACTGAGAGGAATGAAGGTGTAGAATTAGGTGTCCCAAGCACTTGCGGGCAATCTGCTAGCGGTACACCTAAATCCGTAGCAGGCAAATTTCCCTACCCCAGTTTCTAAACCGTCGAAAGAAATTTGGTCCCAGCCATCCACATGCTCAGCGGCTGATTGCTAGTTTGGCTAAATTGCTAGCACTCCAACTGCTGCTTTTTCAGCTGGTAGAATCTGCCCCCTTTCGAGAATTTGTGGACTGTGCGGTACCTCAGTGGCAGGTTCCCAAATGCCATTTTTTTCTCGGAAGGCCATTCCGGCTCTCTACCTGCATGTGGAAGGCAATGTCTTGGCCTCTTTGGACAGGGCGGTCAGCGGTAAGGTGCATATTACTGCTGACTCATGGTCCAGCAGACATGGACAGGGACGTTAACTTTCTTTCACAGCGCACTGGGTAACCCTGCTGGCAGCTGAGAAGGATGCAAGACAGGGTGCAGTAATGTTGGAGCTTGTTCTACCACCATGCCTCCAAAATGCTGGTAGTGGTGATTTTGCCACACATCTCTCCTCCACCCCCTCCACTTCTTCCTCTATGGCCTCTTCCTGTACAGATTTGTCCTCGGAACCAATGGTGCTCTGTAGGCATTCTAGGGGCTATGCAAGCACTCAGGCAAAAAGATGCCATGCGGTGCTTGAGTTGGTCTGCTTAGGGGACAGGAGCCACACTGGGGCAGAGATTCTGGCAGCTCTGAAGGGGCAGGTTCAGAGGTGGTTGATGCCACACCAGCTTCAGCCAGGAATGGTGGCTTGCGACAATGGCACCAACCTCCTCTCTGCCCTCCGACAGGGACACTTGACCCATGTTCCTTGTTTGGCTCACGTCCTTAATTTGGTGGTGCAGTGGTTCTTATGCAGGTACCCGGGCTTACAGCATCTCCTGAGGCAGGCCAGGAAAGTCTGTGGGCATTTCCACCGGTCATATAATGCCAGTGCTGACCTTCAAAAGGAATGCAACCTGCCCAAGAACTGCCTCATCTGTGACATGCCCATCAGGTGGAACTCAACATTGGCAATACTGCAGTGGCTGCACACGCAGCAGAGAGCCATCAATGACTACCTGTGAGAGTATGGCACCAGGACAGGGTCAGGAGAGCTTGGCTTTTTTTCGTCACGCCAGTGGCTAATGATCAAGGATGCATGCACTGTCCTGTCACCATTTGAGGAGGCCATGAGGATGGTGAACAGTGACAGTGCATGCATCAGTGATACTGTCCCTCTTGTCTTCCTGTTGGAGCACACGCTTCGTGGAATAATGGACAGGCCACTTGAGGCAGAACAGAGGGAGGAAGAGGAGGACTTCCTTACCTCTCAAGGCCCACTTTATCCAGACAGTATTCCTGCAGGCCCGCCTATCACACAGGAAGAGGAGGAGCAGGAGGAGGATTGTGTCAGCATGGAGGTGGAGCCTGGCACTCAGCATCAGCAGCAATCCTCAAGGGATTATTTTCAGTCCCCAGAAACCCATGGACTTGTACATGGCTGGGAGGAGGTGGCTGTGGATCATGTCATCCTTAGTGACTCAGAGGACCGAATGCCTCAGCAAACCTATGCTGCATGGCCTCCCTGATCCTGCAAAGCTTGCGAAAGGACCCTCGGATTTGTGGTATCAAGGAGAGGGATCAGTACTGGCTGGCAACTCTTCTTGATCCACATTACAAGGGTAAGGTTGTGGAACTTATCCAGCTTTCGCAGAGGGAGCAGAGGATTAGGGATGAGCTTCGTGTTCGAGTCGAACCCATGTTCGACTCGAACATCAGCTGTTCGATTGTTCGTCGAATTGCGAACGATATGGGCCGTTTGCGCCAAATTCGTGTGGCGCGTCACGGCCCATAATTCACTGCGGCATCACAGTGCATTGCTTGCTGATGATTGGCCAAGCATGCACTATGACCCGCATGCTTGGCCAATCACAGCGCCGCCTTAACAGAGAGCCATAATTGGCCAAAGCCAAGGAGGCTTTGGCCAATTATGGCTCAGGGGATTTAGTACACGCCCCACACTATATAAGGCCGCCTGCACGGCGGCCCTGTGCAGTGTGTTCAGGTGTGCTTAGAGAGAGAGAGAGAGAGAGACAGTGTCATTTCATTTGAGTTAGATAGATTAGGCAGGACAGTCAGTCAGTTAGCTGCACTTAAAGTGTATTGTGTATATATATGCATCCCAGGTGTTGCATATATATATATATATATATATATACACTGTATTCAGTTTAGCTAGATCCGTTCCTGTTATCTTCTAGACTATTTACATTTAGTGCAGTGCGTCCTGCTCACAGTGTTCAGCTAGATCCGTTCCTGTTATATTCCTACTGACAGGCAGGCTTGTCTTGTTACAGTATTTTAAAGAAAATTACTGGTGTTCTTTTGATCCTATTAGTACCACAGTCAGGCAGCTAGACTATTTACAGTTAGTGCAGTGCGTCCTGCCCACAGTGTTCTGCTAAACCTACAAGTAAGTGGGGTGCGTCCTGCTCACAGTGTTCAGCTAAACCTACAAGTTAGTGGGGTGCGTCCACCTCACAGTGTTCAGCTAAACCTACAAGCTAGTGGGGTGCGTCCTGCTCACAGTGTTCAGCTAGATCCGTTTCTGTTATCTTCTTACTAACAGGCAGGCTTGTCTTGTTACAGTAAATACAGCTACCTGAAGAAAATTTCTGGTGTTCTTTTGATCCTATTAGTACCACAGTCAGGCAGCTAGACTATTTACAGTTAGTGCAGTGCGTCCTGCTCACAGTGTTCTGCTAAACCTACAAGTTAGTGGGGTGCGTCCTGCTCACAGTGTTCAGCTAAACCTACAAGTTAGTGGGGTGCGTCCACCTCACAGTGTTCAGCTAAACCTACAAGCTAGTGGGGTGCGTCCTGCTCACAGTGTTCAGCTAGATCCGTTCCTGTTATCTTCTTACTGACAGGCAGGCTTGTCTTGTTACAGTATTTTAAAGAAAATTACTGATGTTCTTTTGATCCTATTAGTACCACAGTCAGGCAGCTAGACTATTTACAGTTAGTGCAGTGCGTCCCGCTCACAGTGTTCTGCTAAACCTACAAGTTAGTGGGGTGCGTCCTGCTCACAGTGTTCAGCTAAACCTACAAGTTAGTGGGGTGCGTCCACCTCACAGTGTTCAGCTAAACCTACAAGCTAGTGGGGTGCGTCCTGCTCACAGTGTTCAGCTAGATCCGTTTCTGTTATCTTCTTACTGACAGGCAGGCTTGTCTTGTTACAGTAAATACAGCTACCTGAAGAAAATTGCTGGTGTTCTTTTGATCCTATTAGTACCACAGTCAGGCAGCTAGACTATTTACAGTTAGTGCAGTGCGTCCTGCTCACAGTGTTCTGCTAAACCTACAAGTTAGTGGGGTGCGTCCACCTCACAGTGTTCAGCTAAAGCTACCTGTAGAAGGTTGGTGGTGTTCTCATACTACAGGCAGGCAGTTGATTTTGCTAGCTGCAGTATCAGTACATATATATATATATATATATATATATATATATATATATATATATATATCCCAGCTTAGTGCAGCTACAGGCCATTAGTATGTCTGGAAGGCCAAGAAGGAGAGGCAGACAGTCACAAGCCAATAAGAGAGGGCAAGCAGGCTCTGTGTCTAGTGCTGGTCGTGGAGACGGTGCATCCTCATCAGCACGTGGCCATGGGACACGCTTGGCCTTTTTTTCGGCAGCTGGCCATGTTGAGCCGCAACATGCGGAAGACTTGGTCGAGTGGATGACCAAGCCGTCCTCATCCTCCTCATCCTCTCTCACCCATGCCCAGGGTACTTTGTCTGGCAAAGCAGCGGCCTCTTCCCTCGGCTCAATGTCATCAGTGACTCCTTCCCTAGCCCCACCATGTCCTCCTGAGGAGTCCCTCGAACTGTTTGACCACAGTGTTGGGTACATGCTCCAGGAGGATGCCCAGCGTTTGGAAGGCTCTGATGATGATACTGAGCTCGATGAAGGCAGTAACACGAGCACGGACAGAGGGGGTGCCCAAGAAGGACAGCAATCTGGCAGTCATGCTCCCCCTGCTGCAGCATACTGCCAGGTTTGCTCCAGTGATGAGGAGGGAGGGGATGATGAGGTCACTGACTCAACGTGGGTGCCTGATAGGAGAGAGGAGGAGGAGGAGGAGGCGGCACATCACCAACGAGGCAGGATGCCCTCCAGGGGCCAGCCTAAGGGCAGCACATTGACTGCATCACACCCCAAAGCTCCACATGTGCAGGGCGCTGCAGTCTCTGCGCGTTATTCAAAAAGTTCTTTGGTGTGGGCCTTTTTTGAGACGAGTGCATCAGATCGCACCGCTGCTATTTGCAACATATGTCTCAAGCGTATCTCGCGTGGCCAAAACATCTCCCGCTTGGGTACCACATGCTTGACCAGACATATGTTGACCTGCCATGCAGTTCGTTGGCAAGCGTATCTAAAAGACCCACACCAAAGAACAAAGAGGACCTCTGCTTGCTCCTCATCAGCTGAGATTTCCAACCCCACTAGACCTTCAGTCCTCTCTGAGACCTGCACTGAGAGGAATGAAGGTGTAGAATTAGGTGTGTCACAGCCACGTACTTGTGGGCAATCTGATTTTGGTACACCGACGTCAGATTGTACCAGGCAAATTTCCCTGCCCCAGCTGCTGCACCGCCGAAAGAAGTTTGCTCCCAGCCATCCACATGCCCAACGGTTGAATGCTAGCTTGGCAAAATTGCTAGCACTTCAACTGCTGCCTTTTCAGTTGGTAGACTCTGCCCCCTTCCGTGAGTTTGTGGAATGTGCGGTTCCTCAGTGGCAGGTACCCAAACGCCACTTTTTCTCACGGAAGGCGATTCCGGCTCTCTACCAGCATGTGGAAGGCAATGTCCATGCCTCGCTGGACAGGGCGGTCAGCGGTAAGGTGCATATTACCGCTGACTCATGGTCCAGCAGGCATGGACAGGGACGTTACCTGAGTTTCACGGCGCATTGGGTGACTCTGCTGGCAGCTGGGAAGGATGCAGGACAAGGTGCAGTAGTGTTGGAGGTTGTTCCGCCACCACGCCTCCAAAATGCTAATGATTGTGACACATCTCTCTCCTCCACCCCCTCCTCTTCTTCTTCCTCCATGGCCTCTTCCTCGGAACCAGCGGTGCTCCGTAGTCGTTCAAGGGGCTACGCAAGTACGCAGGCCAAAAGATGCCAAGCGGTGCTTGAGCTGGTGTGCTTGGGGGACAGGAGCCACACTGGGGCAGAGGTTCTGTCAGCTCTGCAGGGGCAGGTTCAGAGGTGGTTGACGCCACGCCAACTTAAGGCAGGAATAGTGGTTTGCGACAATGGCACCAACCTCCTCTCTGCTCTCCGACAGGGACAAATGACCCATGTGCCCTGTTTGGCTCACGTCCTTAACTTGGTGGTGCAGCGGTTCTTGGGCAGGTACCCGGGCTTACAGGATGTCCTGAGGCAGGCCAGGAAAGTCTGTGTGCATTTCCGCCGGTCATATAATGCCAGTGCTCGGCTGACGGACCTCCAAAAGGAGTTTAACCTGCCCAAGAACCGCCTAATCTGTGACATGCCCACCAGGTGGAACTCAACGTTGGCCATGCTGCAGCGGCTGCACACGCAGCAGAGGGCCATCAATGAGTACCTGTGCGACTATGGCACCAGGACAGGGTCAGGGGAGCTTGTTTTTTTTTCCCCACGCCAGTGGGCCATGATCAGGGATGCATGCACTGTCCTGTCACCATTTGAGGAGGCCACGAGGATGGTGAGCAGTGACAGTGCATGCATCAGTGACACTGTCCCCCTTGTCCACCTGTTGGAGCACACGCTGCGTGGAATAATGGACAGGGCACTTGAGGCAGAACAGAGGCAGGAAGAGGAGGACTTCCTTAGCTCTCAAGGCCCCCTTTATCCAGACAGTGTTCCTGCGTGCCCGCCGATCACACAGGAAGAGGACGAGGAGGAAGAGGAGGAGGAGGAGGAAGAAGATTGTGTCAGTATGGAGGTGGAGCCTGGCACTCAGCATCAGCAGCAGTCTTTAAGGGATCAGTCCCAAGAAACACATGGACTTGTACGTGGCTGGGAGGAGGTGGCTGCGGACCATGTCGTCCTTAGTGACCCAGAGGACTCCGGACCGAATGCCTCAGCAAACCTACGCTGCATGGCCTCCCTGATCCTGCAAAGCCTGCGTAAGGATCCTCGTATTCGTGGTATCAAGGAGAAGGACAATACTGGCTGGCAACCCTCCTTGATCCACGTTACAAGGGTAAGGTTGCGGACCTTATCTTGCCATCGCAGAGGGAGCAGAGGATGAAACATCTTCGGGAGGCCTTGCAGAAAGGTCTGTGCAACGCGTTCCCAGAGACTGGGAGGTTACAAACTCCTGTTTCTGGACAACGTGTTGCTGAGGCTTCGGTCAGTCAAAGAAGGAGCGGTGGAGAAGGTGGCCGTCTGACCGATGCGTTCAGACAATTTTTTGGTCCGCAGCCCCAAGGTATGATCGGTTCCAGCAACCATCGCCAGCGTCTGTTTTACATGGTGCAGGAATACCTAGGGGCAAGATCTGACTTGGACACCTTTCCCACCGAAAATCCTCTGGGTTACTGGGTCTTGAGGATGGATCACTGGCCAGAGCTTGCACAGTATGCAATTGAGCTACTGGCCTGTCCTGCATCCAGCGTTCTTTCGGAACGCACATTCAGTGCTGCTGGAGGCGTGGTAACCGATCACAGGGTGCGTCTGTCCACTGACTCGGTCGATCGACTGACCTTCATAAAAATGAATGAGTCTTGGATCACCACCAGCTACCAAGCACCTGATGCTGATGTAACCGAATAATTTTTTTTAAATCTCAGATCCTTTCAAAGACTGCCTATGCTGATGCTGAGTGACTATCCCTGAGTAATTATCCTCTTCCTCCTCAATCATCACGCTGATAGCTTGTAAGAACATTTTTGGTTCTGGGTGCCACCACCAGTGCCTAAGGCACAATTTTTCAGCCCCTGTTTAACGGGGGCGTGTAATTACGATTTTTGATGTAATACTTTGCAGCAGGGCTCGTTCCTGCATTCCAACTAGGGTGTCTGTGAGGGGTTGCAGTGTTGTGGCACCAGCACCAGTGCCTAAGGCCCAATTTTTCAGCCCTTGTTTAACAGGGGCGTGTAATTACAATTTTTGATGCAATACTTTGCAGCAGGGCTCGTTCCTGCATTCCAACTAGAGTGTCTGTGAGGGGTTGCAGTGTTGTGGCACCAGCACCAGTGCCTAAGGCCTAATTTTTCAGCTCCTGTTCAACAGGGGCATGTAATTACAATTCTTGATCTAATATTTCACAGCAGAGCCCTGTGAGGGCTTACAGTGTTGTGGCCACAGCAACACCTAAGGCCCAAATTTCTGCTGAGTATATAGGGCAGGACCCTACTTTCAAACAACTAACTTACAAATGACTCCTACTTGCAAACGGAAGGAGACAACAGGAAGTGAGAATAAATCTACCCCTAGGAAGGGAAATTCTCTCCTGTAAGAGTTAATATGGGAAAAACATTTCTCCTTTCCACTGATGCTTTCCAATCCATTGGGACAAAAAGTGAGGTGAAATCTTCTGAAGAGGAGGAAAGACAGCAAAACAAATGTCACAGGGGTGATAACCCTTCCCTATGTTTTCCAAAAAGCTTAAAAAAGATTTTTTGGCTGGAGCTAAACACGTTAAAAATGTACCCGTTCAAAATTACAAAGAGATTCTACTTAACAACAAACCTACAGCCTGTATACTGTTGTTCAGAGTATATAGGGCCTGGTGGCCCCACACCTTTCCTTATTTTAATTTGGGTGCGGGGTTCCCCTTAATATCCATACAAGACCCAAAGGGCCTGGTAATGTACTGGGGGGTACCCATGCCGTTTGTCTCACTGATTTTCATCCATATTGCCAGGACCCGACATTACATTAAACCCGCAAGCAGTTTTAAATGAGATTTTTTCCTTTAAAAATGACATTTGGTGCAGGGACTATTCTAAACACGGGAAACACGCGTCACTTTACAGGCATACTATAGACACCCCTCAGGTACGATATTTAAAGGAATATTTCACTTTTTTTTTTTTACTTTAAGCATCATTAAAATCACTGCTCCCGAAAAAACGGCCGTTTTTAAAAGTTTTTTTTGCATTGATACATGTCCCCTGGGGTAGGACCCGGGTCCCCAAACCCTTTTTAGGACAATACCATGCAAATTAGCCTTTAAAATGAGCACTTTTGATTTCGAACGTTCGAGTCCCATAGACGTCAATGGGGTTCTAACATTCGTGCGAACTTTCGGTCCGTTCGCAGGTTCTGGTGCGAACCGAACCGGGGGGTGTTCGGCTCATCCCTACAGGAGGATGAAACATCTTCGGGAGGCCTTGCAGAAAGGTTTGTGCAATGCGTTTCCAGAGCCTGGGAGGTTGAAATTTCCTGGTCCTCCTGGACAACGTGTTGCTGAGGCTTCAGTCAGTCACAGAAGGAGCGGTGGAGAAGGTGGCCGTCTGACCGATGCATTCTGACAATTTTTTAGTCCGCAGCCGCAAGGTCTGATCGGTTCCAGCAACCATTGCCAGCATCTGTTTTACATGGTGCAGGAATACCTTGGGGCAAGATCAGACTTGGAGACCTTTCCAACCGAAAATCCACTGGGTTACTGGGTCTTGAGGATGGATCACTGGCCAGAGCTTGCACAGTATGCAATTGAGCTACTGGCCTGTCCTACATCCATCCCTTTCAGCAGTTGCTGCTGGAGGCTTTGTAACCGATCACAGAGTGCGCCTGTCCACAGACTCTGTTGATCGGCTCACCTGCTTAAAAATGAATCAGTCTTTGATCACCAGCTACCAAGCACCTGATGCTGATGTAACCGATTATTTTTTTATGAATGTGAGATCCTTTGAAGACTGCCTATGCTGAGGATGAGTGACTATCCTGTTATGCTGAGTGACTATCCTATTCCTCCTCAATGTTCATGTTGATAGCCTCTAAGAACATTTTTGGTTCTGGGCACCACCACTAGTGCCCAATTTTGATGCCCCTGTTTAACAGGGGCGTGTAATTACAATTTTTGCTGTAATATTTTGCAGCGGGGCTCATTCCTGTGCTCAGCTAGAGTATCTGTGAGGGGTGCAGTGTTGTGGCACCAGCACCAGTGCCTAAGGCCCAATTTTTCTGCCCCTGTTTAACAGGGACACGTAATTACAATTTTTGATGTAATATTTTGCAGCAGGGCTCGTTCCTGCACTCAACTAGAGTATCTGTGAGGTGTTGCAGTGTTGTGGCACCACCGCCGACACCTAAGGCCCAGTTTTTCTACCCCTGTTTAACAGGGGCATGTAATTACAATTTTTGATCTAATATTTCACAACAGGGCTCATTCCTGTGCTCAACAACAGAATCTGTGAGGGGTTACAGTGTTGTGGCACCACCACTGCCTAAGACCCAATTTTTCTTCCCCTGTTTAACAGGGGAGTGAAATTACAATTTTTGATCTAATATTTCACAGCAGAGCCCGCTCCTGCGCCCACCAAGAGTAACTGTGAGGGCTTACAGTGTTGTGGCAACACCCCCACACCCCCAAAGGCCCAATTTTTCTGACCCTGTTCAACAGGGGCATGTAATTACAATTCTTGATATAATATTTCACAGCAGGGACTGTTCCAGCACCCACCAAGAATAACTGTGAGGGCTTACAGTGTTCTGGTACCACCAACACCTAAGGCCCAAATTTCTGCAGAGTATATAGGGCAGGCCATATAGTATATACAGGCGGTCCCCTACTTTCAAACATCCGACTTACAAACGACTCCTACTTGCAAACAGAGAGAGACAACAGGAATTGAGAGGAAATCTACCCCTAGGAAGGGAAATTCTCTCCTGTAAGAGTTAATATGGGAAAAATGTGTCTCCACTGATGCTTTTTATCACCAATCCTTGTTTCCCTAAAAAACCCAAATTTTCAAAATCCAATTGTCATTGGGACAGAAAGTGAGGTGAAATCTTCTGAACAGTCCCATAGACTTTAACGGTGCTCGAATGTTCGCGTGAACTTTCAGTCAGTTCGCATATTCTGGATGCAAACCGAACCGGGGGGTGTTCAGCTCATCCCTAGTGAAGTGCATAAGCAGCCAGTTAGTCGTGAAGTGGTGTGACTTGCCATGGGTAGTGGAGGGCCTTGGCAATGAAGGAGCTTATGTTCTTAGGCTCCTTCCCTAGCCACCAGAACCCCACTAGTGGATCTGACATTGTGCCACAGGGCTTCCAAGGGACCAAATATGGAAGTCATGGAAGACAGAGTGAGGCCTTGGGATATAATTAGCATGGTGTTGTACAAGAGCATGCTTCCTGTTATGCAAGTGCAATATATGGATAAATGTCACTGGGAATTAAATAATGGGTTACTGGGCCTCTGGAGTATGGTAAAAGCTCAGCAGTACCAGCTCCGAAAGGCTTCACAAAACAGAGTGAAGAGTTATGAAGAGTATTGAGGAACTGTTATCCGTAGTGTACAGAGCGTTATGAGTTAAAGAACTGTGCCACAAACTGCAAAGTTAATTATGTTTTTTTATGGAGAAGCATTGCTTTTAAGTTGGAGCGCTGCCTTAACGGCAGTCTTACGTGTCTGACAGCTGTGTGTCCCAAGACCATCCAAATGGTCCTGGAATGTCTGTTTCCTCCTCCTGCGGCCAGCAGTAAAGAAAAGGAATAGAGATCAAAAGGACTGCTGATGTCTGTAATCAGTCTGTGTGTATAAGCACACTACCGTGCTGACAGGTAAATCCAGGCAGAGCAGTGAGATGACAGTAGGCTCTGTGCAGGGATGAAACCAAGAAACAGAACAGGCTCCAGGCAGCAGAGACGCAATACTTCCGGGTTACACTAAGTGTCCGTGTTACCATGACAACATGCTTTGAAGCAGCTGTCTCTTTTCTTTCCTTTACTGCTGGCCACAGAAGAAGGAGGAGGAGGAGGAGAGGAGCACTCAAGGAGCATTTGAATTATAGTATGTTCATTAAAGGTGTTTAATGGCGTTTATGTTCACTTCCTTACCAGCACATACAGATATTGAAGAGGTCTCTTCTTGGTACATCAGTATGCACTTTGTGTGAACTCTGATACTATTTCAAAGAGTTTTGCGTTCATCCTAAATATAATTTATGCCTAAAAATGCGATATAGTGCAATATATCCTTTCTCATGAAATAATGTATCAATTAAAGTGGTTGTAAAGTCAGAAGGTTTTTTTTTTTTTTTTTTTTTATCTTAATGCAGAGAGGGGGCAGGGCCGAACCAGGGCTCCGTGTTTGAATGGGAGCAAGCTGCTTGCTGTGGGGACACATGACAGGAGGGAGGGGCCATGAGAGCTAAAGAGGGACCTGAGAAGAGGAGGATCTGGGCTGCTCTGTGCAAATCCACTGCACAGGGAAGGTAAGTATAACATGTTTGTTATTTTTAGAAAAAGAAAAAAAAAAAGGAAAACTTTACAATCATTTTAATCTTTTTGGTGTATATTTTATATATCTGAAATCTTATTTTGGAGTGTTGATTTTACACGTTTATCAAAGTGATATTGGAGCTGGGAGACGCTAATAAATGCACCACCTCCTTAAAATATGACAAGACAGTATATACCCAAAGAGCACAGAATTGGAGTTTTAAGGTGCAGAAAAATCAATCAAAAACAATAGTTCCAAAAAAATATATAGAATTTTTTATTACATAGTTATTATAAAACAATTTGTAAAATTCAGGCCATATCAACCCAAATGATCAAGGTACAAAAGTGTGATTGCCTCTACATGTTTCACCACAAATGGTTCTTCTTCTGGAGCTTTTGTAGAACGTTATTTAATATATACCACCACTAAAACAGAAAAAAATAAAATCAGTTTGGTATCTTTAACCAGTTGCCGACCGCCTCACGCAGATATACTGCGGCAGAATGGCATGGGCAGGCAAAATCACGTACCTGGTACGTGATTGCCTTCCCGTGGGCGGGGGGTCCAATTGGACCCACCCGGTGCCCGAGACGGTCGGCTTTGGTCTGGAAGCATTCAGAGATGAGGGGGAGGCCATCCACTCGTGGCCCCCCCCCCTCGCGATCGCTCCCAGCCAATGAGATCATTCCCCTGCCTCTGTATAGTACACAGAGGCAGAGGAAATTATGTCATCTCTCCTCGGCTCGGCATTTTCCGTTCCGACGCCGAGGAGAGAAGACTGCAATGTGAGTGTAAAACACATACAGTAGAACATGCCAGGCACACAATACACCCCCCCTTTACCCCCCCCCCCCCCCCCGTCACACTGACACCAAGCAATTTTTTTTTTTTTCTGATTACTGCATGGTGTCAGTTTGTGACAGTTAGTGTGGTAGGGCAGTTAGTGTTAGCCCCCTTTAGGTCTAGGGTACCCCCCTAACACCCCCTAATAAAGTTTTAACCCCTTGATCACCCCCTGTCGCCAGTGTCGCTAAGCGATCATTTTTCTGATCGCTGTATTAGTGTCGCTGGTGACGCTAGTTAGGGAGGTAAATATTTAGGTTCGCCGTCAGCGTTTTATAGCGTCAGGGACCCCCATATACTACCTAATAAATGTTTTAACCCCTTGATTGCCCCCTAGTTAACCCTTTCACCACTGATCACCGTATAACCGTTACGGGTGACGCTGGTTAGTTTGTTTATTTTTTATAGTGTCAGGGCACCCGTCGTTTATTACCGAATAAAGGTGTAGCCCCCTGATCGTCCGGTGGTGATATGCGTCACCCCAGGCAGCGTCAGATTAGCGCCAGTACCGCTAACACCCACACACGCACCGTACACCTCCCTTAGTGGTATAGTATCTGAACGGATCAATATCTGATCCGATCAGATCTATACTAGCGTCCCCTGCAGTTTAGGGTTCCCAAAAACGCAGTGTTAGCGGGATCAGCCCAGGTACCTGCTAGCACCTGCATTTTGCCCCTCCGCCCAGCCCACCCAAGTGCAGTATCGATCGATCACTGTCACTTACAAAACACTAAACGCATAACTGCAGAGTTCGCAGAGTCAGACCTGATCCCTGCGATCGCTAACAGTTTTTTGGTAGCATTTTGGTGAACTGGCAAGCACCAACCCCAGGCAGTGTCAGGTTAGTGCCAGTACTGCTAACACCCACGCATGCACCGTACACCTCCCTTAGTGGTATAGTATCTGAACGGGTCAATATCTGATCCGATCAGATCTATACTAGCGTCCCCAGCAGTTTAGGGTTCCCAAAAACACAGTGTTAGCGGGATCAGCCCAGATACCGGATAGCACCTGCATTTTGCCCCTCCGCCCGGCCCAGCCCAGCCCACCCAAGTGCAATATCGATCGATCACTGTCACTTACAAAACACTAAACGCATAACTGCAGCGTTTGCAGAGTCAGGCCTGATCCCTGCGATCGCTAACAGTTTTTTTGGTAGCGTTTTGGTGAACTGGCAAGCACCAGCGGCCTAGTACACCCCGGTTGTAGTCAAACCAGCACTGCAGTAACACTTGGTGACGTGGCGAGTCCCATAAGTGCAGTTCAAGCTGGTGAGGTGGCAAGCACAAGTTGTGTCGCGTTGCCACCAAGAAGAAGACAAACACAGGCCCGTCGTACCCATAGTGCCCTTCCTGCTGCATTTGCCAATCCTAATTGGGAACCCACCGCTTCTGCAGCACCCGTACTTCCCCCATTCACATCCCCAACCAAATGCAGTCGGCTGCATGAGAGGCATTTTCTTTATGTCCTCCCGAGTACCCCTACCCAATGAACCCCCCAAAAAAGATGTCGCGTCTGCAGCAAGCGCGGATATAGACGTGACACCCGCTATTATTGTCCCTCCTGTCCTGACAATCCTGGTCTTTGCATTGGTGAATGTTTTGAACGCTACCATTCACTAGTTGAGTATTAGCGTAGGGTACAGCATTGCACAGACTAGGCACACTTTCACAGGGTCTCCCAAGATGCCATCGCATTTTGAGAGACCCGAACCTGGAACCGGTTACAGTTATAAAAGTTACAGTAACAAAAAAAAAAAGTGTAAAAAAATAAATAAATAATATTAAAAAAAAATAGTTGTCGTTTTATTGTTCTCTCTCTCTCTATTCTCTCTCTATTGTTCTGCTCTTTTTTACTGTATTCTATTCTGCAATGTTTTATTGTTATTATGTTTTATCATGTTTGCTTTTCAGGTATGCAATTTTTTATACTTTACCATTTACTGTGTTTTATTGTTAACCATTTTTTTTCTTCAGGTATGCCATTCACGACTTTGAGTGGTTATACCAGAATGATTCCTGCAGGTTTAGGTATCATCTTGGTATCATTCTTTTCATCCAGCGGTCGGCTTTCATGTAAATGCAATCCTAGTGGCTAATTAGCCTCTAGACTGCTTTTACAAGCAGTGGGAGGGAATGCCCCCCCCTACCGTCTTCCGTGTATTTCTCTGGCTCTCCTGTCTCAACAGGGAACCTGAGAATGCAGCCGGTGATTCAGCAAGCTGGCCATAGAGCTGATCAGAGACCAGAGTGGCTCCAAACATTTCTATGGCCTAAGAAACCGGAAGCTACGAGCATTTTATGACTTAGATTTCGCCGGATATAAACAGCGCCATTGGGAAATTGGGAAAAATTTAATCACACCGATCTTGGTGTGGTCAGATGCTTTGAGGGCAGAGGAGAGATCTAGGGTCTAATCTGTCACTACCTATTGCTATCATAGAGGATATTTACATTCCCTGAGATAACAATAAAAATGATTAAAAAAAAAAAAAAAATGAAAATGAAAGGAACAGTTTAAAAATAAGATAAAGCAAAAAAATAAATAAAAGCACCCCTGTCCCCCCCTGCTCTCGTGCTAAGGCGAACGCAAGCGTCGGTCTGGCGTCAAATCTAAACAGCAATTGCACCATGCATGTGAGGTATCACCGTGAAGGTCAGGGCAGTAATTTTAGCAGTAGACCTCCTCTGTAAATCTAAAGTGGTAACCTGTAAAAGGCTTTTAAAGGCTTTTAAAAATGTATTTATTTTGTTGCCACTGCACGTTTGTGCGCAATTTTAAAGCATGTCACGTTTGGTATCCATGTACTCGGCCTAAGATCATCTTTTTTTTTTTCCACAAAAAAGATTTTATTGAAAAAGGAATAAGATAGCAAGTACAATACATCGAAAGAGTATCAAAAAGAATCATACAGTACACTCATTGGACAGTGATACATCATAATGGTTATTGTTATAACACGTTTGGATTTACAAAGTGCATATGTAATTATTGAAGTATACACACAAGAGGGGGCAAACTTGATAGCAAGAACTGTACCATTGTTGCTAATACTGTAATAAAAATGTTCCAGTGTCTCTGGTACAGAAAGGTCCAATGTCCGTCCTGTTCCTTGAGTAAATTACATATAAGGATACAAGTTTGAGTGTCTGTTAGTGGGGGATTTTGCACGTTATGACGATCATGCGTGGAGCGTGACCCCAAATTCAGAAAATAAAAAATAAAAGGATGGGTAGGGAGGGATTGTTAAAACAAAGAGACAGAGGTTAGAGGGAAGGTATAGGGGAAGAAGGGAAGAAAAGATAATAGATAAGGCGAGGAAGGCAGATGGAGAGAGAGAGAGGGGGGACCGCCCCTCAGTCCAGGCCCCACGAGCGCCCCTTCGGGTCATGGAGGTCATGGGTATTAGGCTATAAAAGAGAGGGTGTTTAGGACGGAAAGAAAGATTTATAGTAATCAGTGGTTTTAAAATGGGACCAACAAGCCCATATGGCAGTAAATTTTTGGATACGGTCTTGGGATATGTGAATCAGTTCTTCCATCTCCTCGATCTTTGCAACCCTGGTTAACCATTCTGTAATGGTCGGGGGATTAATTGAGCGCCAGTGTGCGGGAATACACATTCTAGCGGCGTTTACCATGTGCATTGCAAGTGATTTGTGGTAAACTTTTTTGGACAAGGTTGAATGATGGAGGAGATATTGGGCCGGGTTAAAGTCTAAAGAATAGGTTGTTACCTGTGTAATAACAGAGTGAACCTCTTTCCAAAATGGTTGAATTAATGGGCATTCCCACCAGATGTGTAACATATTTCCTATTGCCTTATTGCATCTCCAGCAGATGTTGGGGATGGAGGGCGAAAAGTGATGTAATCGAGCGGGAGTTCTATACCATTTTGTGGCAATTTTGTACCCGTTCTCTTGAATTGCTACATTCATAGACCCTTTATGAGCATATGTAAGGATAGATTCCCAGTCGTCATCAGAAAAATTGATTTGTAGGTCTTTCCCCCAGGATAGTCGTGAGGTTTCCGTCTGTGGGCGAAGCGGGTCATCTTGGAGGAAGGAATAAATCATGGAAATTAAGTGTCCTTGTGGAATGGACTGAGAGTACATTGTTTCGAACGGGGTAAGTGGTCTTGTCCAGAGGTCGTTTGTGTTGGTCGATGTGAAAAAGTGTCTTAGCTGTCTGTAAGACCAAAAGGGGAACTCTTTTGTGCGTGAGATGGATTTTAATTTGTTATATGTACGTAACCTCCCATCAACAAAAAAGTGACGAGTATAGATATCGTCGTGTGGCCACTCTTGTGTTAGGAAAGAGTTTGATTCTCCAGGAGGAAATTCAGGGTTGGCCCGAAGAGGGGTCAACGGTCCTGGTGTTGCGACTATGTGGTATAAGTTCCTTGCTGTGGAGAAAGCTCGCAATGATGGATATATAAGCGGGTGTGCTTTAACAGCGTGGGGGTAGTGTTGCATTGGAACCCATGTTAGGGTGTGCAAGGGTAAAGTACTAGAGGCATTTTCCAAAATGGTCCATAGTTTGCTTAGCTTATGGGTTTTCCAGTTAACCACTCTAGAGAGATGGCAAGCTAAGTAATACTTATGTAGATCTGGCAAAGCAATCCCCCCTTTCGTTTTGGAGCATGTCAGCTTCATATATTTGATGCGGGGGGGACCGCTTCTCCAGATAAATTTTGAACAGGCTTTTTTATAGGCCAAAAAGAAAGATGGGGGCAGGTGGATTGGGATCGTTTGCATGAGATACAGAAGACGGGGAAGGATTATCATCTTTATCAATGCCGAGCGACCAAACCAAGAAACATTCAGGGTATTCCAGTTTTGAAGGTCTGTTTGGATTTTCGCCAAGGCATTGAGAAAGTTGCGATCATAGAGCTCTGTTAGATGTCGGGGGATTCTAATGCCTAGGTAGGTAATATAGTCATTTTCCCACTGAAATGGGAACGAAGCTTGGCAGTGAGTAACTTCTGATGGTGGGAGAGAGACATTAAGGGCCTGGGATTTAGAGTAGTTAATTTTAAAATTGGACAATGTTCCAAAGTGGCTAATATCTTTCAACAGATTGGGAAGGGATGTGCGAGGTGATTGCAGTGATAATAGGATGTCGTCTGCAAAAGCGGCAACCTTAAATTCCCTGCGGTTTATGGGGATACCCTGAATATCAGGGTTGGCTCTTATTCTGTTGAGAAGGGGTTCAAGAGACAGGACAAAAATTAGGGGGGGGGAGAGGGCAACCTTGACGGGTACCGTTGCTGATACGGAAGGCGTTCGACAGGAGGCCATTTGCTTTAACTCTTGCTGTTGGAGTAGTATATAGGGCACTAATGTGTGCAAACATGCGTGGTAGGAGGCCAATCCCTTTGAGTACCTCTTGCATGTAGTCCCAGGCCACCCTGTGGAACGCCTTCTCAGCATCCAGGGATAAGAGAAATCCCTTTATATTGGATGTAGTAAGCCAGTGGTGTAGGTTCAGGGTGCGAATGGTATTGTCTCTTGCCTCTCTGCCCGGGATAAAGCCTACTTGATCGGGTAGAATTAGGTCTGGAATCAGGGAT
The DNA here is from genome assembly GCF_042186555.1 of Aquarana catesbeiana. NCBI lineage: Eukaryota > Metazoa > Chordata > Amphibia > Anura > Ranidae > Aquarana > Aquarana catesbeiana. Next base: position 278,062,351 of record NC_133329.1, on the reverse strand, counting down.
AATAGTCTATTGGCTATAATTTTGGCATACAATTTAATGTCTACATTGAGCAGCGATATGGGTCTATAATTAGAAACTATCATTGGGTCTTTGTCTGCTTTGGGTATCACTGCTATCTGGGCTTCTAACATGTGTCCAGATGTGGCGAGTGGGTTTGAAAGAAAATTAAAGGCCGACAACATTTTGGGTGCTAGTGTCTCTAGGAAAGTTTTGTAGTATATGAGGGGTAGGCCATCAGGGCCTGGGCTTTTGCCCGCCTTCGTTTGTTTAATGGCAAGGTTGAGTTCTTCTATGGTCATGGGGAGCTCTAATTCCTTAGCTTTTTGTGTTGATATAGGCTTGGGGCAATATTGGGTCAAGAACTCTTGAATTTGTGAGGACCTGTCATGTGCGGAAGGAGAGTCTGGTGGATTTTGAGGTAAGTTGTACAACTTAGAGTAAAACTCCTCGAAATGTTTGGCTATTTCCTCATTTTTGGAGAGAAGTGTGCCTTTTGCAGTGCGGAGGTGGTGTATAGTGGAGGATATTTTAGCTGCCTGGATTGTGCGAGCGAGAAGTCTCCCGCTTTTATTGCCATGTTCATAAAACACTTTTTGACCTAAAATGTATCTTCGCCTAGTGCGCTTCCCCAGTTCGTCTAGCAAAGATGCTCTTGCCTGTGAGAGAGCTTGTAGTGTGGATTGAGAGATGGACTTTTTATGAGTTGTTTCGAGTCTGTGGATTGTTGCGGTAAGGACTTTGATCTGCTCTTGGTGTCTCTTTTTTTCCGCCGTGGCTAGGACTATGAGTTTACCTCTTAAAATGCACTTGTGTGCTTCCCACAGCGTCACCGGAGTGACATCTGGGGTTGAATTTTCCTGGAAGTACAGTTAGATTTGGGCGTTCAGTTGCCGGATTGTTTCAGGATCTTTTAGGAGAGAAGGGTTCAATCTCCAAGTTTTGGTGGTCTTTCGCGATTCTGGGAATGAAAGGGTTATCGTAATGGGGTGGTGGTCAGATAGGAACATGTTTTCTATTGTAGCTTGTGAGAGATATGAGAGGTCTGGTTGGGATAGGAATAGATAATCAATTCTAGAATATTTCTGATGTGGGGGAGAGAAGTACGTGTAATCTCTATCTGTCGGATATAAAGTGCGCCATGAGTCGTGTAGGGTGAGGTTTTGTAGTTGGAGTTTCATTTGTTTTAAGGCTCGGAATGGGAGTGTGGAAGTGCCAGTAGAGGTGTCTAGGCAAGGGTTCAGTGGAACATTGAAATCTCCTCCCAGTATCAGAATGCCTGTTTGGAAAGATGAGAGTAAGTCACAGATTTTCCGGAGGAAAGAGACTTGATGGTCGTTTGGGCAGTATATATTCGCTATTGTGATGGGTTTGGACGCATACGTGCCTTTGATGAAAATGTATCTGCCTTCCTGGTCAATCAGTGTGTCAGATAAGTGAAAGTCTGCATGTTTGGAGATAAGTATAGAAACTCCTTTTGTCTTAGAAGATGGATTTGTAGAGTGTAAGGCCTGTTTGTATACATGGTTCATCAGTTTAGGTATGGCTTTAGTTCGGAAATGTGTCTCTTGCAGTAACAGGAAGTGAGCTTTGTGTTTCGTGAGTTCTGAGAGAACTTGAGATCTCTTTTCAGGGAGGTTTAGGCCTCTTACATTGAGTGACAGGCATTTGAGTGAGAGTTGATAGTTGCTGGTGGCACTCTTCTGCATTGTGTTAGTGTTGCGGGAGATGAGAAAAGTTTAAATGAATGTTAGCCTGTCCTCCAGTACTGTTTGCCTGATCGGGGGAGCTCAAGGATTGACGACGGGGAGCAGGGCGGAGGGGCGGCCCCTTAAGAAAATAAACAAAAAAAGAGAGTAGGTATGAAATAGAGAAAGGGAAAGAAAAGAGAAGGGAAAAAGATAAAGGGGTGGGGTGAGGTGTTTGGATGGGGGTAGTATGAAACGAGGGGGGAGGGAGGAAATGGAGTAGACCAGAAGAAGCGGGGGGGAAAAGGGAGGGAGACGGGAAAAGACACCAGTTAATGAACTGGGCGAGTCAGTTACCGGAGGTGGTCGTAGGCGTGCCTATCCACCTAGCAATAATTCTGGGTTGGTAGCTCAAGTCCGAACGGACAGCTATGTGGTGTACGTAGGGTTGAGCGGGCACGAGATCTGTTGCACTAGTGAGGACGAGTGGAGAGGTATTTCTCGGCTGGGTGGGGTGTACAAAAATTATAGTAGTCTAGGTTTCAGGAGACGAAAAAACATATGGCAGTTAAATAGGGGGTATGGAATATGGGCAGGCCACTGTATCTAAGGTGGACGGATCTTGGGCACTATAATAATGAATAAGGACTTGGGTCAATGTTAACAGTACCAAATTGAACTGAGAGAAAGCAAAAACATAAACATAGATCTAAACCTAACAATAACAGTAACTATAACCGTAACAGTAACAGTCCGGGCAGCACGATGTAGTCTCCAGCGGGTCTAGATTACGTTATGGAAGTAGGGGTAGCGTACATCAGCACCGCACTAAAACATTATATGAGACATTTTATGAGTGTACCCCAAGACTCCATTATAGTTATTCTTTGAGAAGAAGAACAGACTGGTTTGACTATGGGATTAGCTTTATATTAACCCAATAGAGGTTATGTTATCACTACAGGGTTTTGAATTGGTTCCTAGAGCAAAAGACAAGTTTCTTTGGAAGCAGGTCTTTCAGGCTCGTGAGTAAAGTGGACCAGTTAGCTAGGTTTATCTGTAAACGGGTGTCTTGGAGTACACCTAGTCTGGGTTAGTGAAATACAAAGTAGATGGGATTGGTTTGGTGATCCTCTATGACCATATGGGTTCTCCACGAGAGTGGATATCCACGTTCCAAGAGGGTGGCCAAAGTGAGATAGAGAATAATAATAATAATATCTCCATAAGCATGTGTATGTGTGCTGGTAAACAATACCTGGAAATAGGCTGAATAGGTTACCTAAACATAAGTCCATGTAAGGCTTCTTCTTCTTCCTGTAGAAGGTAAAAGGTGAAAAGTCCCTGTAAGCTTCGACGTTCTTCATTGGCGTCTGTGGGGTGCGATACCTGAAAGTCAATTTCTATGAAATAGGGCTAGATCGGTGCTGGGAAAAAAAAGGAAAGTTAGTGCTGCCCGTATATGCGTGGATAGAGTGTTCAGGCGGTTATCATGCCAACGGAAGATTCCGTCGTGGGGTGTCATGTTGCCCAGGGCTGTGTACAGGCATGTCTCGGCGTGATAGGCGGTCTCCAGGGGAGGTAGGATCCAACCTGCAGTGTCTCGAGTGATGTCTTTGAGCTTTGGGGGAAGAATTAGTAGATACTGGCTTCCACGGCTCCGTGGGGAAATAGAATGAGTGCCAGTCAGGGATATCCACCAGTGGGATGTCCAGCTGCTCGCAAAAATTAGGTAGGTCTTCCGGGGTTCTTAACAAGGCTGTACGGCCTCTGGTTGATGCAGAAAGACAGAAGGGGAATTTCCATCTGTATTGGATGTTGCGAGAACGAAGCACATCCAGTAGGGGGCGTAGGGTGCGTCTATTCTGCAATGTGATTTGTGATAAGTCCTGAAATAATTTCACCTCAGTTCCATTAAAGGTTATGCGTCCTTTTTCTCTCGCCTTCCTGAGGATTTCCTCTTTAAGGGGGAAATTAACGATGCAGCAGATAATGTCTCTGGGTGGTTCGTTGTCTCGGGGGGGTGGACGCAGGGCTCGGTGTATACGCTCCATTTCTATTGGGGAGTCTGCCGGGCGGTCGAGTAAGTCATTAAAAATGGTGCTGACTGTTTGGGGAAGTGCGGCCTGGTTAAACCCTTCCGGGACCCCCCTCACCCGAATGTTATGCCTGCGTCCCCTGTTGTCTAAGTCTTTCACCTGTCTGTGTAGCTCAAACATGTGAGGCAAGTGGAGATCGTACGTTTTTTGTACTTGCCTGATAGCTGAGGCCTGCAGTCTGGCATTCTCCTCCACATCATTTATCCGGTGGGTTATAGCATGAATATCTTCTTTGAGATCTGAGATTGCTGACATCATGGTGTGTTTGATATCCAGAGCAACCTTCTGGAGGTCTCTTTGGAGGTCTAGCAGGCTTGGGTGCAGATCGGTGTGATCGCCGCTGTCCATTAGCGGGTCCGTGGCGCTCCTAATCGAGTCCGGGGATGCGGCCTGTATAGCGTGCGCGGCCTGTGATGAGGCCTGTGACGCCTCTAGTAGTGCGGACTGGAGGGGTCCGGAAAATGTCTGGGATACTACCGCTAAGTTGCGGTGTGGGGTCTTTCTGTGTGCGGGGTGTGGAGGTGCTCCTGTTTGACTTTCCCATCGTAAGACAAGTCTCAAATACCCCAGGTTCGGCTTCTTTTCATCCTCACTGTGCGGGAGCTTTCTCCTCAAGCAGCCATCTCGGGTCCCGTCCAGGCCACGCCCCAAGATCATCTTTTTTATTTCATCAAACATTTTGGCAATATAGTGTGTTTTAGTGCATTAAAATTTTAAAAAGTGTGTTTTTTCCCAAAAAATGCGTTTGAAAAATCGCTGCGCAAATACTGTGTGAAAAAAAAAAAAAAAATGAAACACCCACCATTTTAATCTGTAGGGCATTTGCTTTAAAAAAATATATAATGTTTGGGGGTTCAAAGTAATTTTCTTGCAAAAAAAAAAAATAATTTTTTCATGTAAACAAAAAGTGTCAGAAAGGGCTTTGTCTTCAAGTGGTTAGAAGAGTGGTTAGAAGAGTGGGTTATGTGTGACATAAGCTTCTAAATGTTGTGCATAAAATGCCAGGACAGTTCAAACCCCCCCCCAAATGACCCCATTTTGGAAAGTAGACACCCCAAGCTATTTGCTGAGAGGCATGTCAAGTCCATGGAATATTTTATATTGTGACACAAGTTGGGGGAAAGAGACAAATTTATTTTTTTTTTTGCACAAAGTTGTCACTAAATGATATATTGCTCAAACATGCCATGGGAATATGTGAAATTACACCCCAAAATACATTCTGTTGCTTCTACTGAGTACGGGGATACCACATGTGTGAGACTTTTTGGGAGCCTAGCCACGTACGGGACCCCGAAAACCAAGCACCGCCTTCAGGCTTTCTAAAATTTTTGATTTCACTCTTCACTGCCTATCACAGTTTCGGAGGCCATGGAATGCCCAGGTGGCACAAACCCCCCAAATGACCCCATTTTGTAAAGTAGACACCCCAAGCTATTTGCTAAGAGGTATAGTGAGTATTTTACAGACCTCACTTTTTGTCACAAAGTTTTGAAAATTGAAAAAAAAAAATTCTCTGGTCTTTCTTCATTTTCAAAAACAAATGGGAGCTGCAAAATACTCACCATGCCTCTCAGCAAATAGCTTATGGTGTCTACTTTCCAAAATGGGGTCATTGGGGGGGGGGGGGGGGGGGTTGTGCCACCTGAGCATTCCATGGCCTCCGAAACTGTGATAGGCAGTGAAGAGTGAAATCAAAAATTTACACCCTTATGCCCTGTACACACGGTCGGATTTTCTGATGGAAAATGTGTGATAGGACCTTGTTGTCGGAAATTCTGACCGTGTGTAGGCTCCATCACACATTTTCCATCGGATTCTCCGACACACAAAGTTTGAGAGCAGGATATAAAATTTTCCAACAACAAAATCCGTTGTCGGAAATTCCGATCGTGTGTACACAAATCCAACGGACAAAGTGCCAGGCATGCTCAGAATAAATAAAGAGATGAAAGCTATTGGCTACTGCCCCGTTTATAGTCCCGACGTACGTGTTTTACGTCACCGCGTTTAGAACGATCGGATTTTCCAACAACTTTGTGTGACAGTGTGTATGCAAGACAAGTTTGAGGCAACATCCGTCTGAAAAAATCCTAGGATTTCGTTGTCGGAATGTCCGAACAAAGTCCGACCGTGTGTACGGGGCATTAGAAATCCTGAAGGCGGTGATTGGTTTTCGGGGCCCCATACACGGCTAGGCTCCCAAAAAGTCCCACACATGTGGTATCCCCATACTCAGGAGAAGCAGCTAAATGTATTTTGGGGTGCAATTCCACATATGCCCATGGCCTGTGTGAGCAATATATCATTTAGTGACAACTTTTTGTAATTTTTTTTTGTCATTTAATCACTTTTATATTAATTAATATTCAATGGGCTCAACATGCCTCTCAGCAATTTCCTTGGGGTGTCTACTTTCCAAAATGGGGTCATTTGGGGGGGTTTTGTAACGCCCTGCCATTTTAGCACCTCAAGAAATGACATAGGCAGTCATAAACTAAAAGCTGTGTAAATTCCAGAAAATGTACCCTAGTTTGTAGACGCTACAACTTTTGCGCAAACCAATAAATATATGCTTATTGACATTTTTTTTTACCAAAGACATGTGGCTGAATATATTTTGGCCTAAATGTATGACTAAAATTGAGTTTATTGGATTTTTTTTTTTATAACAAAAAGTAGAATTTTTTTTTTTTTTTGTCAAAATTTTCGGTCTTTTTCCATTTATAGCACAAAAAATAAAAACCGCAGAGGTGATCAAATGCCATCAAAAGAAAGCTCTATTTGTGGGAAGAAAAGGACGCAAATTTTGTTTGGGTACAGCATTGCATGACCGTGCAATTAGCAGTTAAAGCGACGCAGTGCCAAATTGTAAAAAGTGCTCTGGTCAGGAAGGGGGTAAATCCTTTCCGGGGCTGAAGTGGTTAATAATTGACAATACATCCATATAGGGACCCAATATTGGTACCTGATGGACTGTGGAGGCAGGTGCCCAAAATTTGAGGGGGCGCAAACAAATGGAAAAATACTGAAACCCCCCATCAATTGCAGCCTCACTGTGCCCATGAAACGCAGCCACGCGTGCCCATTCGAGGCAGCCACCTGTGCCCATCATAGGCAGCCACTTGTGCCCAAATGCAGCCAACTGTACCCATAATATGCAGCCACTTGTGCCCATCAAATGCAGCCACTTGTGCCCAAATGCAGCCAACTGTGCCCATCATATGCAGCCATTGTGCCCATCAAATGCATCAATTGTGCCCATCAAATGCAGCCACTTGTGCCCAAACACAGCCACCTGTGCCCATCAAATGCAGCCACCTGTGCCCATCAAATGCAGCCACCTGTGCCCATCAAATGCAGCCACTTGTGCCCATCAAACCCAGGCACTGTGCCCATCAATCCCAGGCACTTGTGCCCAAACGCAGCCATTGTGCCCATCAAACGCAGCCTTTGAGCCCATCAAACACATCCATTGTGCCCATCAAACGCATCCATTGTGCCCAAATGCATCCATTGTGCCCATCAATTGCAGCCATTGTGCCCTTCAAACGCAGCCACTTGTGCCCTTCAAACGCAGCCACTTGTGCCCTTCAAACGCAGCCACTTGTGCCCATCATAGGCAGCCACCTGTGCCCATCATAGGCAGCCACCTGTGCCCATCATAGGCAGCCACTATAAACGTGCACTAATTCCCATACAGTGACATAGGATACATATATCTGTACTGTGACAGTGTGCCCCTAAGGACAAGCAACAATGATGTGCAGTACTAAAGTGTATGTTCAATGTGTACTTTCATTCCAGAGGGCTGTATGCCCCTTAAAACAAACACCAGCAGTAATGTGTATTCACAAATGGACTCAGTATATGCATACAGCCCATTGACTGCTGTTTATAGTGAAATAATCAAAGTGACATCTACTAAACTAACCAAAATCCAAACACATATATATATATATATATATATATATATATATATATATATATATATATATATATATATATATATATATATATATATATATATATATATATATATATATATATATATATACACACACATATACATACACACACACACACACACACACACACACACACATACATTAAAAAATAACATATAAACAAATAAAAAAATGGAAAATAAAAAATAATGTAAATTATACTATAAATTCATGTGACATATATGCCACAGTCTATAAAGGTATATCAGGACCGGGTGTGCATAACGCTAGAATAGACTTTTGTATAAAGACAAAGTCCCTAGAAAAAGAAAAAGTCTCTGTGAGAAACCAAAGTCTCTGTGTAATCCAATAAAAATAAAAAATAAAAGATGAAAATCAACGGTGACTTCTGTGCTCATCAGCAATGGTGACTCCAAGTGCTCCCCCAATGTGTCCCCACTCACCAGAAGCAGTCACCCCTGCAGGGGTAATGGGCATAGAGTGGGTAACTTAGAGTGGATGTTCCCTTAGAAATCAAGCTTAACCTCCGTTCCTCCGTGGATGTGCCCCGGTGATCCGGTTCAAGGCTCCCAGCTGGCGTTTCAGAGATAGACTCTTCCATGCCACATCACCATCAGTATATGTTTTCCACACAGCCTTTTTTAAAAGGCATGATGACACCAACACAGAGATCCTAGGTGCTAGAGGAAGCACCTAGGATCTCTGTGTTGGTGTCATCATGCCTTTTAAAAAGGCTGTGTGGAAAACATATACTGATGATTCCCCAGTAGGGAATTTCCTTGCCCTCTGTGGATGTGAAAATTATTTAGTTTTTTTAGAATTTTTGGCTCTTTTCTCAGGGGTTAATCCCATGTGATAGATTTAAACTAACTATTCAATCTTCAATGGTTAAAGTGGTGTCGTGCTGACACTGAGCCAAGTAACAGTGGTGAATTGAAAGACTATTAGTTTGCCGATTAAAATCCTGCAAAACTCTTATTTGTCTAATTAGTAAAAAATTGAGTTATTAATTATACCATAGATGGCATAATTACCCTGAAAATTTGCTGACATCAAAAGAAGTACATATACAGAAAAGGATTGAAATTTTGATCGATCGATTCGTTAAAACTCCTTGACTAGGTTAGGCACAATTTAATTTGGCTGGGATAAAATTGTAGTTAATTGATATGGATAATGATCTAGTCATATGTGTAATTTTGCAGGTGTCATTACAGGGCAATGCCCCTCTTTCCTCTTTTTGGCACAGATGTTCCCCATATAACCTCTTGATGGGTCTAAGGGATCATTTGGAACTAAGATCAATCTAAAACGGTAAGAGTGTATCCATCAGATAATCTAAATGTGATGTTTATATTGTAAATGTATCATTAGGTACCAATATTGGGTCCCAAATGGATGTATTGTCAATTATTAAAGATACCAAACTGATTATTTTTTTCTGTTTTAGTGGTAAATATTAAATAACAAGGTTCTACAAAAGCTCCAGAAGAAGCCACGTTTGTGTTGAAACATGTAGAGGCAATCACACTTTTGTACCTTGGTCATTTGGGTTGATATGGCCTGAATTTTACAAAAATTGTTGTATAATATCTATGTAATAAAATTTTCTATTTTTTTTTTTGGAAATAGTGTTTTTGATTGATTTTTCTGCACCTTAAACCTCCAATTCTGTACTCTTTGGGTATATACTGTCTTGATTTTACACGTTTTTTTGCTTTTGGTGCGCTTTTCAGTTTTGTTTTGCTGATCAGCCTATCTAGAGCCTGGTGCACTGCCCTGTGTGAGATGTGGAATACAGTGCAGGAAAGCACTGGCATAAGGCAGATAAAGGGTTGGGGGATGCTCCTCAGTGTGCATGAGAAAATGTTGCAGCGGGCATGGCTATTAGCTTTATCACTGCTGATTGACAAGCTGTAGCACGTCAGCCAGCATCTAGTCACACTTAGTCCTGCCCACTGCTTTTTAAATTGACAATACAACTCCATTTGATTAAACCCTCCCTCTGTAAACTGCAGTAACTGGAGGAGGAACATGTAAAACAAATGGAGAATGGTTTGGCTCAGTCAGAGCCTTACATTTACTCAGTGAAGTGCCTGGCCCCAGGTTACATAGTTACATATATAGTTACATAGTAGGTGAGGTTGAAAAAAGACACAAGTCCATCAAGTCCAACCTATGTGTGTGATTATGTGTCAGTATTACATTGTATATCCCTGTATGTTGCGGTCATTCAGGTGATTATCTAATAGTTTCTTGAAGCTATCAATGCTCCCCGCTGAGACCACCACCTGTGGAGGGGAATTCCACATCCTTGCCGCTCTTACAGTAAAGAACCCTCTACGTAGTTTAACGTTAAACCTAATTTCTTCTAATTGTAATGAGCGGCCACGAGTCTTATTAAACTCTCTTCTGCGAAAAAGTTTTATCCCTATTGTGGGGTCACCAGTACAGTATTTGTAAATTGAAATCATATCCCCTCTCAAGCGTCTCTTCTCCAGAGAGAATAAGTTCAGTGCTTGCAACCTTTCCTCATAACTAAGATCCTCCAGACCCTTTATTAGCTTTGTTGCCCTTCTTTGTACTCGCTCCATTTCCAGTACATCCTTCCTGAGGACTGGTGCCCAGAACTGGACAGCATACTCCAGGTGCGGCCAGACCAGAGTCTTGTAGAGTGGGAGAATTATCGTTTTATCTCTTGCATTGATCCCCCTTTTAATGCATGCCAATATTCTGTTTGCTTTATTAGCAGCAGCTTGGCATTGCATGCCATTGCTGAGCCTATCATCTAGTAGGACCCCCAGGTCCTTTTCCATCCTAGATTCCCCCAGAGGTTCTCCCCCCAGTGTATAGATTGCATTCATATTTTTGCCACCCAAATGCATTATTTTACATTTTTTCTACATTGAACCTCATTTGCCATGTAGTCGCCCACCCCATTAATTTGTTCAGGTCTTTTTGCAAGTTTTCCACATCCTGCGGAGAAGTTATTGCCCTGCTTAGCTTAGTATCATCTGCAAATACAGATATTGAACTGTTTATCCCATCCTCCAGGTCGTTTATAAACAAATTAAATAGGATTGGTCCCAGCATAGAACCCTGGGGAACCACACTACCCACCCCTGACCATTCTGAGTACTCCCCATTTATCACCACCCTCTGAACTCGCCCTTGTAGCCAGTTTTCAATCCATGTACTCACCCTATGGTCCATGCCAACGGACCTTATTTTGTACAGTAAACGTTTATGGGGAACTGTGTCAAATGCTTTTGCAATATCCAGATACACCACGTCTACGGGCCTTCCTTTATCTAGATGGCAACTCACCTCCTCATAGAAGGTTAATAGATTGGTTTGGCAAGAATGATTCTTCATGAATCCATGCTGATTACTGCTAATGATATCGTTCTTATTACTAAAATCTTGTATATAGTCCCTTATCATCCCCTCCAAAAGTTTACATACTATTGATGTTAGGCTAACTGGTCTGTAATTCCCAGGGATGTATTTTGGGCCCTTTTTAAATATTGGTGCTACATTGGCTTTTCTCCAATCAGCTGGTACCATTCCAGTCAATAGACTGTCTGTAAAAATTAGGAACAACGGTCTGGCAATCACTTGACTGAGTTCCCTAAGTACCCTCGGATGCAAGCCATCTGGTCCCGGTGATTTATTAATGTTAAGTTTCTCAAGTCTAATTTTAATTCTGTCCTCTGTTAACCATGGAGGTGCTTCCTGTGTTGTGTCATGAGGATAAACACTGCAGTTTTGGTTACTGAAGCCCCCCGATTCACTCGTGAAGACTGAGGAGAAGAATAAATTCAATACCTTCTCCATCTCCCCATCCTTTGTAACCAGATGTCCTTCCTCATTCTTTATGGGGCCAATATGGTCTGTCCTCCCTTTTTTACTGTTTACATACTTAAAGAATGTCTTGGGATTTTTTTTGCTCTCCTCCGCTATGTGTCTTTCATGTTCTATCTTAGCCGTCCTAATTGCACCCTTACATTTCTTGTTGCATTCTTTATAAAGTCTGAATGCTGAGGAGGATCCCTCAACCTTGTATTTTTGAAGGTGATGCACAGAGATGAAACAAATCCTCCTACATAAGTTGTATCTGCAGTCTCCTCTCTTCAAAGTGCAGAATTTATTCAGCTTCTCTGAGCTCCCAGAAAGCAGGGGGTGGGGGAGCTGAAGTTAGAGACCAGAGAACAGAGCTGAATGGAGGGATGGGAGACACCTGTCTTCATACACCACACATAAACAGAGCTGAGGCTGTCAATCACAAGAAAACAGACTGTGCACTTTGCAAAGTGCAGTTCCCCTCTGCAAGTGCAGTTGCTCCAGAGCTTATTAACCACTTCAGCCCCGGAGGATTTGGCAGCTCAATGACCGGAGGACTTTTTACAATTTGGCACTGCGCTGCTTTAACTGGTAATTGCCCGTCATGCAATGTTGTACCCAAACAAAATTTGCGTCCTTTTTTTCCCGCAAATAGAGCTTTCTTTTGATAGTATTTGATTGCCTCTGCAATTTTTATTTTTTGCGATGTAAACGGAAAAAGACTGAAAATTTTGAAAAAGAATTATATTTTCTACTTTTTGTTATAAAAAAAAAACTTAATAAACTCAATTTTAGTCATACATTTAGGCCAAAATGTATTCAGCCACACGTCTTTGGTAAAAAAAAAAAATGTCAATAAGCATATATTTATTGGTTTGCGCAAACTACGTCTACAAACTAGGGTACATTTTCTGGAATCTACACAGCTTTTAGTTTATGACTGCCTATCTCATTTCTTGAGGTGCTAAAATGGCAGGGCAGTACAAAACCCCCCAAATGACCCCATTTTAGAAAGTAGACATCCCAAGGAGAGGCATGTGGAGCCCATTGAATATTTTTTTTTGTCACAAGTGATTCAAAAAAATGAAAAAAAAAAAAAAAAAAAAATTACACCAAGTTGTCACTAAATTATATAGTGCTCACACATGGCATGGTTATATATGTAATTACACCCCAAAATACATTCTTCCGCTCCTCCTGAGTATGGAGATACCTCATGTGTGAGACTTTTTGGGAGTCTAGCCGCGTACAGGACCCCAAAAACCAATCACCGCCTTCAGTATTTCGAAGGGTGTAAATTTTTGAATTGACTCCTCACTACCGATCACAGTTTTGAAGGCCATAAAAGGCCAAGATAGCACAAAACCCCCCAAATGACCCCATTTTGGAAAGTAGACACCCCAAGCTATTTGATGAGAGGCATGTTGAGTCCATGGAATATTTTATATTTTGCCACAAGTTGCGGGAAAATTAATTTTATTTGTCACTAAATGATCTATTGCTCAAACATGCCATGGGCATATGTGAAATTACACCCCAAAATACATTCTGCTGCTTCTCCTGAGTATGGGGATGCCACATGTGTGAGACTTTTTGGGAGCCTAGCCATGTACAGGACCCCGAAAACCAATCACTGCCTTCAGGCTTTCTAAGGGCGTAAAAAATGATGATTTCACTTCCTCACTACCTATCACAGTTTCGAAGGCCATGAAATGACAAGATAGTACCAAACCCCCCCAAATGACCCCATTTTGGAAAAAAGACACTTCAAGCTATTTGTTGAGAGTCATGTTAAGTCCATGGAATATTTTATATTTTGCCACAAGTTTCAAGAAAATTACATTTTTTTTTTTTTACGGGGATAGCACATGTGTGGAACTTTTTGGCAGTCTAACCGCTTCCAGGACCCCGAAAACCAACGACCGCCTTCAGGCTTTCTAAGGGCGTACATTTTTTATTTCACTCCTCACTGCCTATCACAGTTTTGGAGGCCATGAAATGCCCAGTTAGCACAAACCCCCCCCAAATGACCCCATTTTTGAAAGTAGACACCCCAAGCTATCTCCTGAGAGGCCAGAGGCTTTTGGAGGGGACTGAATGTGAGCCTACAGATTGTGGGCCCTGGCATTTGGGGTACCCTTGAGGTGTTGTTACTTTGGCTTCGGGTCCTTGTCCCCCAGGACACAGACTCTGGGAACCCTGTATTTGCCATATTAGCAATAGTGACTGAGTCATACTGTTGGGACACGTACTGTGAGGAGATGCTAATATCAACTCCACTCACCTGTCTGATGTCTGCTATAATTTGTTTAATGTAAGTGAGTCTAGTCTGGCTTGCCACAGCTTCTAAGGGTATTCCACACATTGTTGTTTGTTCTAATTAACCCTGTGTTGATGTTTATGGTAATGAGCTAGGAGACCTAGTCTGGGTAAATTATTTAGTAAACTAGCTCATGTTAATTAGATTACAGTTGTATTGTTAGAGTAATATGAGCAGGAGGGGGGAACCTCCTCTAACAGCATATAAAGTCTTGTAATTTTGATTCTAAATAAAATAGTACATGTTAGCAGTGAAACAAGTGTCGCCTTGTTTTGTGCTTACGAGCGGTTGGAATATCTGATAACTGTATCCAGACTGGGAGGAAGTGGTATACTGATGGAAGCACTCAAATGGAGTGGGGAACATTCCGTAACATTGGTGGCAAGCAGCGGGATGCTTCCTGCAGTCTGGGACATCCAAACTTCCACCTGGATCCAAGATCAGGATAGCAGGAGAGGTGAGGTACAGATACCAGCCGCCATGGAGGAGGAATTCTGAAGGAGGTTGCGAGAGATGCAGATACAGCACAGAGGACCAGTACCAGAGCAGGTCCTGCTGGGATGATGTGATTCTATTCGCTGCGAACTCTGGAAAGAAGCGCTGGCCCGTGAGCACCGACACCAGGGAAAATTTCTCCCCTCCATCCAGGAAAGGTACTGGTCGCAGTGCGGTTTTTGGGAGAAAAATCGCACAAGGAGCAGACAGCTGAATTAAACAGGCTGGTCTGGGCAGAGATGAAGCTGGATGAGAGCTACAGAGCCCTCCGGTGGCATGTATCCCAAGCATGTCCCTGGATAGCGGATGAAAGCCCAACGGAAGGTTTAAGCTACGGCGGCTTGGGACTGTTGTATGTGAAGCTGACAGGGGACCCTACCTTTGGGAGTGATGGTTGGACGAAATCATGGATTTCAGAGAAGGGCTACTGAACATTTCGGAAGTGCACTGGGCACAGGAAGATTTGGAGTTTCTGGCCATTCAGGAATGGGAGCTGGAGATCGCCTACAGATGGCTGCTAGATGTTGCTCAGTGCCAGGGCTGGGCTCCCTTTGCCTGGGACTATCAGGAAATACCAGTTGACAACCCTGAAATCCTGGCTGAATAGTCAGCAAGGTGGCAGAGTAATAGTGTGCTTTGCCAACCTGCCCCCGCAGCTATGGAGGCAGAGGTCTTATGGCGGATGCAGCAAGTACTGACTGACCTTGATGATCCTGTTTCTGCATGGGATGATCTTGGAGGGAGGAATGTGCCTGTCCAGCAGCATGCCAGAGAATCAGCAGTGGAAAATATGGAGATTGCCATCCCCAAAGCTGAAGTGCTGACAACAGGGCAGAGCTCTGCTAACCTCTGCTCAGCACCGATAGCATCTTCTGAGTTCTACGAACAGGAGATGGTAAACCTCTATCCCCAGACATCAGTTATAGAGACAGGGGATTTAATAGACTTTTCTGCTGAGGAAGAACAACCTGATGAACCTCCAGCAGAAGAGCTGGTATTAGGGCCAAACTTCACTGTGCTCTGCCCAGCACCAACAGTAGTATCTGTGGAGTTACAAGGAACTTCCCCAGCTGAAGTGCTGGTCACCAGAGGGTCCAAGACCTCTGCCCCACACCTGTGGCAGTTTCGGAGGCTCAGGGTGAGAAGGTGGCAATCACTTCCCAGCAGCAGATATAGGGAGAGAAGGGAGAGGAGGTGTTCTTCGTCCCTCCAACAGTTGGGCAGGGTGGAGGAAGTGGTCTTTCCTCCCCAGCAAAGATCCGTGCACCTGGGAGACAGTACCACAAACATGTTGTCCCAGCAGCCAGATGAGGGAATGGAACAGGAAGCAGCCGGCTCACCTCCCCAATGGCAGCTTCACAGTTTGGGATTGGAGGGATCCTACTCCTGCCCCAACAGTTAGCCGGAGCAGAGGGTGTGAAGTCCCCAGCAGAAGTGCTGGCAACCAACCTCTGCCCAGCACCGGCAACAACTGTGGAGATGCAGGGAGCTGGGGCAATCGGCCCCTCTCTGATGTAGTGGAGCTGCTACTCCCAGCTGAATCGCTGGCAACAGGGCAGAGCGTTGCTGGCCTCTGCCTAGCACCTACAGTTTTTTCTCAGCTTCAGGGAAATGGGACAGTGGGCCCCTCTGCCAAGCAACAGGCCAAGCCATGGAATGGTAAACACCACCCAGCTGAAGCACTGACAGATGGACAGAGAGTCAATGACCTCTGCCTCACACCTACTGAGGACAACTATTCCTTGCAGCCAAGAAAGGAGATCATGCGGACAGACTTTGTGAGTTCACTCTGCCTTACTAACGCATGTCCAGACCAGGGGGAGGTCTGGGACCTTGTTAGTCAACTTTTGATGGGGGAGAAATGTGACAGATTCACCCGGGACAGAGGCTTTTGGAGGGGACTGAATGTGAGCCTCTTGCCTACAGATTGTGGGCCCTGCATTTGGGGTACCCTTGAGGTGTTGCTACTTTGGCTTCGGGTCCTTGTCCCCCAGGACATACAGACTCTGGGGACCCTGTATTTGCCATATAAGCAATAGTGACCGAGTCATACTGTTGGGACACATACTGTGAGGAGATGCTAATATCAACTCCACTCACATGTCTGATGTCTGCTATAATGTGTTTACTGTAAGTGAGTCTTGTCTGGCTTACCACAGCTTCTAAGGGTATTCCACACATTGTTGTTGGTTCTAATTAACCCTGTGTTGATGTTTATGGTAATGAGCTAGGAGACGTAGTCACCTAGTCTGGGTAAATGATTTAGTAAACTAGCTCATGTTAATTAGGTTACAGTTGTATTGTTAGAGTAATATGAGCAGGAGGGCGGAACCTCCTCTAACAGCATATAAAGTCTTGTAATTTTGATTCTAAATAAAACAGTCCATGTTAGCAGTGAAACAAGTGTCTCCTTGTTTTGTGCTTATGAGCGGTTGGAATATCTGATATCTGTATCCAGACTGGGAGGAAGTGTTATACTGACGTAATCACTCAAGTGGAGTGGGGAATGTTCCGTGACATTGACTTTAAGTCACAAAGTTTTGAAAATTGAAAAAAAAAAAAAAAAAAAAAAAAAATTTTTCTTTTCTTTCTTCATTTTCAAAAATAAATGAGATTTTCAAAATACTCACCATGCCTCTTAGCAAATACCTTGGGTGTCTACTTTCCAAAATGGGGTCATTTTGGGGGGTTTTGTGCTATCTGGACATTTCAGGGCCTCCATAACTGTGATAGGTAGTGAGGAGTAAAATCACAATTTTATGCCTTTAGAAATACCGTACTGAAGGCAGCGATTGGTTTTCGGGGTCCTGTACATGGCTAGGTTCCAAAAAAGTCTCACACATGTGGTATCCCTGTACATAGGAGAAGCAGCAGAATGTATTTTGGGGTGTATTTCACATATGCCTATGGCATGTTTGAGCAACAGATCATTTAGTGACAACTTTGTGCAAAAAAAAAAAAAAAAAAAAAATTAATTTTGTGGCAAAATATAAAATATTCAATGGATTCAACATGCCTCTCCTCAAATAGCTTGGTGTGTCTACTTTCCAAAATGGAGGCATTTGGGGGGGTTGTGCCATCTTGGCATTTTATGGCCTTCAATACTGTGATAGATAGTGAGGAGTAAAATAAAAAATTTACGCCCTTCGAAATCCTGAAGGCGGTGATTGGTTTTCGGGGTCCTGTACATGGCTAGGCGCCCAAAAAGTCTCACACATGAGGTATACCCATACTCAGGAGAAGCAGCAGAATGTATTTTGGGGTGTAAATCCACATATAACCATGCCATGTTTGAACAATATATAATTTAGTGACAACTTTGTGCAAAAAAAAAAAAAAAAAAAAAAAGAAAAAAAAAAAAAGGGTAATTTTCCTGAAACTTGTGACAAAATATAAAATATTCCATGGACTAAACATGCCTATCAGCAAATAGCTTGGGGTGTCTACTTTCCAAAAAGGGGTCATTTCGGGGGGGGGGGGGGGGGTTGAACTGTCCTGGCATTTTATGCACAACATTTAGAAGCCTATGTCACACATCACCCACTCTTCTAACCACTTGAAGACAAAGGAAGAAAATTACTTAAAACTCCCAAATGTTATTTTTTTTAAAGCAAATGCCCTACAGATTAAAATGGTGGGTGTTGCAATTTTTTTTTTTCCACACAGCGATTTTTCAAATGCAATTTTTTTGGAAAAAAACACACACTTCTTTTAATTTTAATGTACTAAAACACATTATATTGCCCAAATGTTTGATGGAATAAAAAAGATGATCTTATGCCGAGTACATGAATACCAAACACGACATGCTTTAAAATTGAGCACAAACGTGCAGCGGCAACAAACTACATACATTTTTAAAAGCCTTTACAGGTTACCATTTTAGATCTACAGAGGAGGTCTACTGCTAAAATTACTGCCCTCCATCTGACCTTTGTGGTGATACCTCACAAGCATGGTGCAAATGCTGTTTACATATGACACCCGACTGATGCTTGCCTTTGCGTGTGAGCACGGGGGAAAGGGGTGTTTTTTTTTTTTTTTTTTTTTTAATTATTTATTTTGCTTTTTTTATTATATTTTTAAACTGTTCCTTTCATTTTTTAAAATAATTTTTACTGTTATCTCAGGGAATGTAAATATCCCCTATGCCTTATGATAGCAATAGATAGTGATAGGTACTCTTTTTTTAAAAAAAAATAGGTCTATTAGACCCTAGATCTCTCCTCTGCCCTCAAAGCATCTGACCATACCAAGATTGGTGTGATAAAATGCTTTGCCAATTTCCCAATGACGCTGTTTATATTCGTCAAAACCCAAGTCATGAAATGCTTGTAGCTTCCAGTTTCTTAGGCCATAGAGATGATTGGAGCCAATCTGCTCTCTGATCAGCTCTATGGTCAGCTGGCTGAACCACCGGCTGCATTCCCTATTGGGACAGGAGAGCCAGAGAAAACCATGGAAGACGGTGAGGGGGGGGGAAATGTTCGCTCCCACGGCTTATAAAAGCAGTCTAGCAGCTAATTAGCCACTGGGATTGCTTTTATATGAAATCCGACCGCTGGCTAAAAAGAATGATACCAAGATGATACCTAAACCTGCAGGCATCATTCTGGTATAACCAAAGTCCAGCAACATACCAGTATGTTGCTGGTCCTTGTTGGACATACATTGTAATGTTCTTCTTTTTCATGCAGCCTGTGGGCTGAACGAAAAAAAAAAAAAGAGATTGATCAGTGGGTATGCCCACCATTAGAATACCGCCCTTCATCCACCCACTTCTAATGATGGGCATACATGCACCGTTTTTTTTTTAACTGTGGTGGTGAAATCACTTCCGACAGTGCTGGAGTCACAGCTTTACGTATCGTGGGAGCAAACGCTGTTGTTGTCAAGATAAATGAACGCGTGCTACAGCTGAATGGCGTACCTGCTAAGCAATTGATGGTTAACAATAAAACAAAGTAACATTACAGTATAACAGTATGACTTACTATACCTGCAAAGCAAATACAATAAAACATAGTAAAAATAAAACATTGCATTGCAATATGCCCCTAATGTTAGGAGCAAATCGCTCCTCCACCCATTATGTCCATTATGGCCCCTCCTCTTTGCGCTGGCCTTGGAGCCATTAGCGGTACACGTTCGCTCTTCTCCATCAATAAAAGGCCTCCACATTGCCACCATAGGAGAACAAATCTCACTCTATGCGGATGACACCTTGGTGTACCTAGCAGACACCAACGTGTCACTCCAATCACTGTTATCTGAGATCAATACATTCGGCGACTACTCCAGATTCACGGTGAATTGGGACAAATCCAGTCTCTTCCCCTTTGACCCGGACGCAACTTCTCATATCCACCCGGACTCTAACCTGCAGGTGGTGTCCTCCTTTAGATATCTAGGTGCAGACACCTCTATCCACTTACATTGCCAATAACTTAGACCCACTACTAACTTGCTTAAAAGAGCAAACTAAACAGTGGATGGACCTGCTCCTGGATCTTATGGGGAGGGCAAATACTCTTAAAATGATCTATTTACCAAGATTGCTATATATCCTAGCCAACTCCCCATGCAAAATACCTAAATCTATTTTCAAACGTATAGACACAATCTGTACAACGTTCCTGTGGAATGGCAGATCCCCCAGGGTGGCGCTTGAGACACTAAGGTTGCCAACACACTTGGCGGGCTTGGCATTTCCAAACTTTTTTCTGTATTACCTAGCATCTCAATTGGTGCAAATCCATGATTGGCTACACCCAGTAGCGGCAAATGCATGTACCACCCCTGAGGGAGCCATTGCGTCTTCAATGGAAACCCTTCACAATATTGTTTATAGAAGCAAAGTCCCACCCCACCCCGGTACCTCTATGCTGGCTACATCCCTTTCATTGCTCCGATGCATGACCACCAAAATAACATGGCATACCTGGTCAGTATCCCCGAATAACCCTCTATGGCTCAACCCCACATTACAGCAACTTAACTCTTTACCTGACCCTAAACGTTTTAAGGGGTTAAATATCTCTGTCATCTATACACTGCACAAGGCTTTAAATCTTTCCACCAGCTCAGACCTGACTTTGACTTGCCACGTTCCTACCTGTTTTACTAGTATCAGCTCAGACATGCCATCAGAGCACAGTTTGGCTCCCTAGATGACTCTACTAATTTACCTCCACTAGGGAAACTGCTGAGACAACCTGACCCCACTAAACTTATATCTAAGTTTAAAGATATCTAAGACAACCTGACCCCACTAAACTTATATCTACCTATGCTATACCAATGCACCTTACCTTTGAACTTCGGAAATGGAGCAAAACATTCCACAAAATCTGGGACAGGTGGCTGGCTAGCCCCCTGACCCTCCCCTCACAATAGATATACATTGCAGGTTGCCTGTAGGTCGTGCCACTATAATATATTATATATAAATCCATTGGTGCTGAATAATTGACACTTTGATTGTATTCTGCACATGCGTGACTGATACTTAACCAATGTCATCTGTCTCCCAAATGCACGAGTCTAATATTTGATGCTGTATACCTATATCTGCCTGAGGTTTGTTTTGTAATTGCTTATTGTTTTTTGTTGGTTTGTCCTAAAACTAATAAACAATAAAAAAAAAACTGAACGTTGCAGATTAGAGTCTCTCAAAATGTGATGGCCATCACATCTTTCAAGACCCCGAGACGCTGTGTTAGTGTGCCTAGGACTGTGTGGTGCTGTACCCTACGCTAAAACTCCACTAGTGCGTGGTAGAGTTTGAAACATTCACCAATACAGAGACCAGGTTGGTCAGGACAGGAGGGACAATAAAAGCGGGTGTCATGCCTAAATCTGCGTTTGCTGCAGACACAACATCTTTTTGGGGGGTTTCTTTGGGTATAGATACAAGGGAGGACAAAAGGAAAATGCCTCTCATATAGCCGGCTCACTGCATTTGGATTGGGAAATTGGGCAAGAGCACCGTCTGGAAACAGAAGGGCTCTGACGATCTTTTCCTGGAATTTAAGGAAGGATCCAGTCCATCCTGAAGCTTTGTATAGCACAAAAGCTTTCAGCAAAGCCAATTGAAATAAATAAACAGACACTTTTTTGTACCAGCGTCTGGCCTTATGGGCATTTAGGTACGACACCAACAACTGGTGTCAAGAGGTCCACCACTCCCATGTTAGGGTTACATTTGTGGACAAAGAGGGGTTTCTCCACAACACCAGTCGCCGTAGGAATTTGGACTGTCGTGTCTGCCTGAAGCGAGGACAGAACGAAAACATTCAGTGAATCCCTCCACTTCACTGCTAACAAATTATTACACCTCAAGCAGGCTCTCTCCGCCCATCTAAGTCAGGATTCTACAAGCCGTTGGGGGGAAGCCCCGGTGATTAGGTCACATGGTGCCACATGCGCCAATTCCATAATCAAAAAGGTGACTAAAAAGTGGCATAATTGTCCATTATAAGTGGTACCCCTTTCCGAATAAGGGTGACACCAAGTCCCACACTATCTTACCAGTGCTCCCTATGTAGTCTGGGCAGTTCTCCGGCTCTGTGTGACTATCTTTTCCCTCGTAAACCATGAAACTATATGTATAGCCTGTGGCCCTGTCACAGAGCTTATACATCTTGACCCCGTATCTGGCACATTTGCCAGGAAGATACTGTTTGATAGACAAGCGGCCAGAAAACTTAATCAGGGACTCATCAACTCAGACAACTTGATCGGGAGTAAACAAGGCTGCAAAACGTTGGTTGAAGTGGTTTACAAGGGGCCGAATTTTGTAGAGCCGATCAAATTCAGGGTCACTCCGAGGACGACAGAGTTCATTGTCATTGAAGTACATGAACCGCAGATCTGCTTGTATCGTGTCCTGGTTATGGAGACAGAACACGGGCATATGGTGAAATGGGTCAGTGAACCAATATGACCGCAACTCACTCTTTTTTAGTTATGCCCATGAGGAGGGATAGGCCCAGAAAGGTCTTAAATTCGGAAAACGTAATTGGTTTCCAATCTCTGGCAAGGGTCAGCTGGGGATTGACGAATACGAATGATTGATGAATTGACCAGAATACAAATTTCTTTGGTCCACAATAGATCTATAGAGTTCTTCAGTAAAAAACTGAAAAACCTGAATTCCGGGTTGGCCAGTGAATGGGGGAAATACGGGTGGTGCAGAAGTGGTGGTTCCCAATTAGAATTGGTGAATGCAGCAGAAAGGGCATTATGGGCTTGACGGGCCTGTGTTTGTCTTCTTCTTGGTGGCAGTGGGACACTACTCGTGCTTGCCACCTCGCCAGCTAGAACTGCACTTATGGGACTTGCCACGTCACCACTGTTACTGCAGTGCTGGATGTATGACCAGGATGTACTAGGCCACTGGTGCTTGCCAGTTCACCAGAAGGAATAGCCGCGCTAGTACTGGCTCTCTGCTCCATACGAAAGACCTGCGGATCTTGCACCACAACAACAGCAGAAGATCGAGGTCTGGTAAGCCTGACCTTGGCAGGGACCACAACTCGTCAGAGCTATCTGTCAGGGTGCCACTGCTGTCTACAGGTTCGTATTCTGAGCCTGAACCTGACAGATGAGTGACTTCCTCTTCACTATCTGTCATGCTCAGAAACGTGTAGGCCTCTTCACTAGTGTACCTTCGATTTGACATTTTGGTCTCTAAATTTACTGGTACACTAGTGAGACTCACAGGTAAAAAAGCTCCTGACTGTTAGGGACTGATTCAAAACGCTACCAAAAAAACTGTTAGCATGCACAGGGATCAGGCCTGCCTCTGCGAATGCTGCAGTTATGTGTTTTGTAAGTGTCAGTGATCGATTGATACTGCACTTGGGCTGGGCTGGGCTGGGCGGAGGAGCTAAACACAGGTGCTAGCAGGTGTCTGGGCTGATCCCGCTAGCACTGTATTTTTGGGAACCCTAAACTGCTGGGGACGCTAGTATAGATCTGATCAGATATCGATCCGTTCAGACACTATACTACTAAGGGAGGCATATGCGTGGGTCTTAGCGGTACTGGCACTAATCTGATGCTGCCTGGGGAGACCTATCTGGCGCTAAAACCTAACTGATATCACCCTCCGGGTGATCAGGGGGTTAAACCTTTATTGGATAAAATACGGTGGGTGCCCTGATGCTAAAAAAAAAAATAAATAAATAAACTAGCTAAACTGCGTCACCCATGACACTTATACTCTGATCACAGGTGACGGGGGTAATCAAGGGGTTAAACCTTTAGGGGGGGTCCCTAGACCTATCTGGGCCTAAGACTAATTACCCTAACACTGATTTTTGTCACTAATGACACCAGTACAGCGATCAAAAAAAATGCGATTGCTGTACTGGGTGACACAGTGACAGATGGTGAAGGGGTTAACTGGGGGGGGTGATCGGGGGGGTGAATTGTGTGCCTATGTGACCTGGTGTTAGTGTAGTGTTGGTGCAACTCACTGTTTGATGCTCTTTCCTCTCGGTCTGGAATGAAAAGACCGACGCGAGGAGAGATGACATCACTTCCCCTTCAGTGTTTACACTTACACGACAGGGGAAGGATCTCATTCGCCAGAAGCGATCACCAGGTCCAGCCCAGATTTCATTGGACTGGGCCTGGGGATTGATCAGTTCCTGATCAAATCCGATCGTTGCGGCTGGAGGGGGGACGCGCACGCGCGCCTCCCAGCTGGCCACGCACATCACGTATACTAACGTGATTTCACCAGCCGGACCAACCTGCCGCAGTAAAACTGCGGTGGCTGGTCCAGAACTGGTTAAATGAGATAAAGCTTCACTTTGAAAAGAATACCCAAACACATGCAAGGAAAATAAAAAAAAAATGTATTTTTGCTTGCACATGATTGGATGATGGTACGCAGCAGAGCTACAGTTCATTTACAAAGCTCTGGGGCAACTGCAGTCTATTTGCCTTTATTGAATCAACTTCAAAAGTGCTCTGGCTTGAGACAAGTACAGACTATAGAGGGATATGCTTTGTTCATACTTCATGTCAAAGATTTACAACCACTTTAAATTAAAAAATATTGTTTTTAAAACCATATATCAAATCTTGAAAGACAAAGCAATAGCTAGCTTTGTACCCGTCTTACTTTTTTTCTAGTGCAAAAGCTTTCGGAACCAGTTTTTGAGAAAATCCATACATTAATAAATACATTTTTCCTTTTTTGATGAAAGAAAAGATAATATCACATATGCCACTTTTAGCATACAGTACCACCTTGCAGCTTGTTGGTTTAGGCATCAGATGGACACGATTTTAACATTGCTCTGACAGTATAAATCACATTCCAATAAATTAAGTAAAGCTGGTTTAAATATATTTCAGTTTTTAGTGCACATACTCAGCAGTGTATAAGCCAGCAAAAAAAAAACAAAAAAAACCCCACACCAAATAATGTGCGTGCACTTTTTTGTACCATGGTGCATCACATCACATGGATATGGAGGTGCCATTAAGAATGAAAGGCACTGCAGCACACTAATGTACAGTACACAATGCAACTTAACAGTGTGACCCTGGCCTACATGAATGTTAAAAGGTGCTGTGAACAATAATAGGTTAAAGGAAAAGGGGAGTTTGGGAATATTTAGTTTCCATGGCATTGGTTGGAGTTCCCTTTATAATTTTTGCATAGGATATTCTTGGATGTTAGTTGACCCCTACAGAAGCACGGGTCTCATCCCTTGAAATCCTGGGATTTTAAAGCTATTTTCTAAGTAGGAAAGCTGCTTTAACTTATCTAGAAATCAACATGGTTACAGTGCAAATATAACAATATACATTTATCTTGATCTACAGATTCAATTGTACCATACTGAGTAACTGCCTATTATGGATTTTTGTTGTGCGCTTGGTTTGAAAGTACTTATTTCTGATGTAGTCCGATATGCCTCTGGGCTTGTGGTATACGGATTTCAGTAAACTGTTTAATGTAGGTAATTGTATCTGGAAAGGTGATTTCTTTTTCAGAATAGGTCAGTTTTGGGTTTATTGTGCTGTGACAGTTATTGCAACCTTTGTTGAGTTCAAGGGTACCTTTACTTGCAATCCAGAAGACCAGAATATCATGAAGAAACGCAAAAGGTAAGTCATAGATTTTGCAGAGCAGGTGAAGTAGTATGAAAGCTTCAGTTTTGTTATTCATTTTTTGTTATTTCATACATTTTGACTGTTTGTCTGTTTTTCATTCATCAATGCATCTCTATAGAAAATTGTATATAAATGGACGATCATCCATTTACATCCGCTTACATCCGCTTCCGTCAACATCTGTTTTTGGTATGGATCAAAGCCCTATTTTTCTTCCGTTGAAAGAATGGATCCCTTTTTGCATGAAAGAATAGATCCGGTACTCAAGTGGCTAAAGCGGGGTTCCACCCAAATTTTGAACATTATCTCTATGCATTCTCTTCCTTGCCTAGATGCTGACATGCTGTGTAAAAAAATTCAAATCGCCGTAATTACCTTTTTTTTCTAATCTTCTTTGCACTTCCTGGTTTTCCTCCCATGGGAGTAGGCGTGTTTCTAGCCTCTCCCAGACCTCCCACAGTCCCCTGGGAGCTAGTCTCGGGCTTCCCAGCATGCATTGTGCAACAGCGTCATCACAACATCTTAGTGAATGCTGGGAGCACAGCATTCACTGCATCCAGGAAATACATGCTTGTGGGCTTCAAATGCCCACAATGAAGATGGAAACTGCCTTCAGTGAATTTTATAAGCTGTTCTTTACAACAAAATCGGACACAGGCGGACTTATTACACAGAACATGTGAGTAGATAATCATGAGAAGAAAAGTTTGTGAATGAACTCCAAAAAAAAAAAAAAAAAAAAAAAAAAAAACACGATAGATAGGTGGACCCCCGCTTTAAGCACTCCAGCTGGCAGATGTAAAAAACGGATGGAAAAATTATTGAAAAACTGATGTAAACTTCATATGTTTTTTTCTTTGAAAAAATGTGACTGAACTGATAAAACAAATGGTTCACATGTGTGAAAGGGGTCTTAGGCTGGATTCACACCTATGCATTTTTAGTGCTTTTTGCATTTTGCAGATTTGCACTACAGTCCATTTAACATTGTTTCCTATGGAACACGTTCTGTAGTGCAAATCTGCAAAATGCAAAAAGCAGTAAAAATGCATAAGTGTGAATCCAGCCTTATATAATGAAGCACAAATCCCATCACTATGTAGCCAGGTGCTGGGCTACAGCAAGAGAGTTGGAGACATTGGTCTCCATTCACTTAATTAGACCACATTGCTCAGTTTTAGGTGATCTGACACATCATTCCCAAATATTGCATACAATGTTAAAAGTGTCAATTCACTATCCCTTCATGTGATATTTACCTCAACAACCAAAAATGCTTGGTAAATTCCTCATAAAACAGCATTAAAGTCAATTGACTAAAGGAAATAAATAAATAAATGTGGTAAATTAATACTGGTCTAGGCATCCGATACTTAGAAGTATGGGAACGTTTTTTTTTTTTTTTTTTTTTTAAATCATACTTACCTAGGTAGATGCAGCATTGGTCTAATGCTGCATCTGTCCCCCCGCCGGCTCTAAGACTGAAGCCTCATACACACGATCGGATTGTTGGCCAACAAAACAGTGGACTCTTGTCCGAAGGGCGTTGGCCCAAACTTGTCTTGCATACACACGATACACAATTGTTGGCCAACGGTCACAGACGTAGTGACATACTACATGGTTTTTCAGCTCTTTAGCACCATCCTTTGGGCTCCTTCTGCTAATTTCTTGTTAGTTGAAGTTCATTGTGTGTTGATTCGTGCTTTTCATTTTGCGCTTTTCATTTCGTGCTTTTCTGAACGGTCGTTCATCAACCAGACATGTTGCGGAATCAGAGGAGATAAATAACATGTTATTATTTGCCTTGGAGTGATTGCTTTGACATTTTTTTGGTTGAATAGTGATTTTATTTGGTATATTTTCTATATTTTTGGATGTATAAAATGCACTTTTTGGTTAAGTTCTATTAGCAGATAACATTAGACATGCTATTTCTTATCTTTTTTTAATGCACAATAAAAAAAATTGTGTAAAATAATACTTGGCTATGTGTTTTACTTCAAATGACAATTTGGGAGTAGGTAGTTGCATTTAAAAAAAATACAATGTAAAATTAACAAGGGACACCAACATAGTTGTATCTTTGATCTTAAAAACTACGGGATTATGGTGCTGTGGTAACTTGCCAAAAAAAAAAAAAGCATAAATATTATTCTTGATATCACTAGAAAAAAAGCCTTTGAAAATATGTTTGCAATAACTCCATCAGTATTACCAGCAAAGCAGCTCCATTATTATTATTATCCCATTAAAGAAGAAGAGACTTGTGTGCTGCATTTTGAGATTCCATAATTTGCCACGTCACAAATGTTAATTCTCCATTACGAACGCTAGTTTACAAGACCGACCGCTTCTGACTCGTTCTTGCTTTCGAGCATGCCTGTTTGTACTTTGGACTTTTGTCCGACGGACTTGTGTACACACGCTCAGAAAATCCGACAACAGACACTTGTCCACGGAAAATTTTAAAACCTGCTAGCCAACATTTGTCCGTGGAAAATCCAAGAACAATTGTCCGATGGAGCATACACACGGTCAGATTTTCGGTCAACAGCCTGTCAACACACATTTCCTGTCGGAAAATCCGATTGTGTGTACAAGGCTTGAGAACTGAGTGATAAACCAACGTAAAACATTGTAATACATAGAAACCTAAATATGGCTAAAAACACAGAAACTTTGGGGTTGATTTACTAAAGACAAATTGACTGTACACTTTGCATGTGCAGTTGTTCCAGACTGTAGTAAACAAGGAAAAACTTGGACTTTACAAAATATACCCAATCATATGCAAGGAAAATAAATAAAAGGTGCTAGAGGTGGTTTTTTGTGAGCACAGGCACATTTATGAGGGCTGGGAGTGGCCCAGAGTAGCAGCTGGTGGCTCACATGCATCATCAATTCTCTGTCACCTCCCTCGTTCCTATGACAACGTCCAATAGGACGAAACGTACGTCAGAAGGCAGACGCGCTGACGTCATCGTTTCTATTCCACTGTGAATGGGTGAATGCAGGCCGGCCCGCTGTTCTATGATACATGCTTTTAATCTTTTCTCTCCATGCAAGTGCAATTATTTTTCATTTTAATAAATTGTCTATACGGATTTACACTATGGAGATTGTGTCTCTCATTTCCCTGGGTTCTTCCTGTTGATCTTTGGTCTTTCCCTTGTGATGAGACTGATGGTGGTGTCCCTGCAGAGTGGATTTCTAATACAAGCTGGGTTAAAGCTTACCTCTGGTAAGCGTGCATTGTTATAGGTGGTGTATTTTCTCAAAGGTGTGTGCTGATCAAGTTTCCATCACTATCTGTGGATTCATTTTAAGGACTTTTATATTTGAGTCACTAATATTCATTGATTCACTTTTCAATCACTGTCTGTGGATCCATTTACCTTAAAGGACTTTTTTATTGCAGTCACCATTATTCACTGATTTTATTTATTGTTTATTTTAAGTCACGAATGGTTTTCAAGCACTAATATCTGGGTTGCAATATTTATTGCGTTTTTTTAAATTTGGTCACATTTTGTGAGATTATATCAATTTCTCCTAATTTATTCACAATTCTAAATTTATTTGCTAGCGCAGTTCTGTTAATTATTTTAATAAATAAAAAGGTACTAGAGGTGTTTTTTTGTGAGCGCAGGCACATTTATGAGGGCTGTGAGTGGCCCAGAGTAGCAGCTGGTGGCTCACATGCAGCATCATTTTTCTGTCACCTCCCTCTTGCTTCTAAAGGATTCTAAAAGAGAGGTGAAGCTGCATGGGGTGACTCAGGGAGCCTTGACCAATCCCCAATTAGAATTGCCAAGAGGCAGGCCTCCTTGAAATACCCAGGGTCAGCCGAGCTGGGGAGGAGTTGTCGAGTGGGACAACTGGAAATGGAGCACTAGGTTGTCAGGGCCTTTGAGGGCGATCCCCTAGTCTGGGGGGGGGGGGTGACCTTGGGCCTGGGGTTCGTGGCAGGATGGAGCCTTTCTGGAAAGCAAGAAGGGTCTGGACAGGAGGCACAGATAGGGACCAAAGAGGACAACAGGAGCTGGTGTTGCCAGGCATGTCTCCAGGAGGGAAGGTGCGCGATAGGCACAGTGGGAGGACTGGGGAGGCATGCCTGAGAGAACTGGGAGCATGCAGTCTGAGATGGGTGCAGAGCCAGCAGTAAGGACTGTGATGTCATGGGCAGTGGAGTCGGGCAGCTGCAGCCAGGAGGGCTGGCACGGCCTGAAGAGAGCAGTAGTCCACCCATAGGACAGCTAGCGCAAGAGACTTCCTATTCTTTCTTTGCTACACCATTGGGATCCGCGGTCCCTGCCTGCAAAGGGCAGTTCTAAAGGCCTGGCTGGGTCAGTGTCCGGCCTAAACACGTGCTAGCTGTGCCTAGAGTAAAGTGTTGTGCAGGAGGGAGAGAGAGAGATAGAGTAACAGTCTGCAAGCAAGTGATTTGCTGGAGGAGACTGGAGTAACCGAGTGTACATAGCTGTCCTATTGGATTGTTAACCAATATACCAAATTGTTCCTGGTCATCCCATATACCCCTATACCCATCCAAGTTCAAATCCCTCAATAAAAATACAAAAACAAACATATGGACTGTTCATTGTCTCCATTGTGTTTGGGAGTTGAATGCTGTGCTGGGCAGGGTGACAGGTGGGCCACTACTTCAGCAACCCCTACAGGGGGTACCGCTACACATAATTTTCAGCATAAACCTCCCAATCACTCCAAACTTAATACAATGTACATGCATATCACAATTGTCTAATCCCTTGGTAGAACATATATTATATGTAGTGGGAATATTTTACTTTTTCACAAATATCTTTGGAGATATCTTTGGTAAAAAATTTTGCATGACAGAAGAGGATTAGGAATAGAGAAATGGACAAAGGTGTGGAACTTGAGCTGTGTGCTTTCCATCAGTGTGTTAAATGTCAACCCAAAATATGGGAATGTCTTTTCCTTTCAGTTATAAGGAGAAACAGTAAAAATAGAATCTCCCTATAACTGGGGCACTGACAGCAATAAAAACCGATAGGTGTTCTAATCCCTCTCCCCTGTATCCATCCCACATTGCATGGGATAAAATATCGAATGGTTTCACAAGATAAATAATGCATGACTTATTTTAGTAGCATCTTTTAGTGAATTGCAATTTAACTACTGTTCTTAAAGCGGAAAATATAGTTTTGAGAATTGAGCCCACTGCCCTTTATTCTTCCCTCCCTCTACTGAGATACTGATGTTATACTGCATTATCCTCCTTCAGCCAGCGGGGGGGGGGGGGGGAACTAAATCCAAGCAAGCCCCTTCTATATGGAGTGCTGAGAATCCTGGGAGTTGTAGTTTGAGCTGGCAGCCATACAATTGCTGCACTATAATGGTTACACTGCAGATCCCAATATGCACTGTGCAATAGGAGTAGAGAAATGGAAAGTTCTCCCCATTGGCACTGAGTTAGAAAAAGAGAGCACCTCTGTCAGAATATTTGTCTGACAGCTGGAGACCATACCAGCAGACATCCGAGCCCTGGGACTGGGAGTGAGGACACACCGGGGTGGGGGTGGGGTGAGGGCTAGTGCAGTACTGCCCACATCACAGCACCTGCACTGCTGCCTCAGGGAAACTACAGTGTCCACCCTCTGCTTCCCAACGCTGATCGCCAAAGGCTTTCAGGGAGAGACCAAGAGGGTCCCAGTTCTACAGTAAGAGAGACTGGTGAGAAGGCTATTTACCCTTTGCTGATACTGCTAGCAGGGACTGAGCCAGTCAGAGCAGGAAACCAAGTGTACCCAATCCATACTGCACCCATACCCAGTGGCATAGCTAGCATATCTGGCACCTGGGGCTGGTCATTTTTTTTGCACCCCCCCCAAGAAAAATGGTATGTGGCAATATAGTGGCGCTGTGCCAAAACTGTGGGTGTGGTCAGATTGCATTAACAGTGGGAGGGGCTTAAATTGCCATATGCTGCATATAATGACTGTACCACAAGCGAGTATGTAACAGACAGTACAAACCTTAGTACACTTATTTTAATAAAATAAAACTGTTCTATTGCATATCATTTATTACACACAGCTAACCTTAAAGTGATATTAAAGTCTTGTTTTTTTTTTTTTTTTAAATAACAAACATGTTATACTTACCTACTCTATGTAATGGTTTTGCACAGAGCAGCCTGGATCCTCCTCTTCTTAGGTCCCTGGCTAGCGCCCATGCCCCTCCCTCCTTCCAGGTGCCCCCACAGCAAGCAGCTATGGGGGCATCCAGCAGACGCACACCGTCCACTCTGTCTCCTGATTGACTCACTGGCTGTGATTGAAAGCAGCAGAAGCTAATGGCTCCCGCTGCTGCCAAAAGCCAATCAGGAGTACAAGTCCCCGCAGAGCCAAGGCTCTTATGGACATCGCTGGATCGAGAGGGGGCTCATGTAAGTATGGGGGGCTGTAAGTGGGGCTGGGAGGACTGCTGCACACAGAAGGTTTTTTACCTTTATGCATAGAATGCAAGAAGGTAAAAAACCTTGTGCCTTTACAACCACTTTAACAAAGCATGTGCTTTACTTAGAATGCGGTAGTCAGGTGTAATATATGTAAAACACAGTGAGGGGAATTTATCAAAACTGGTGCAGTCAGGATCTGGAACAGCTGTCCATGGCTACCAAACAGCTTCTATCTTCAGCTTGTTCAGCTTTGAAAATTAAAGCTTTGAGTCGATTGGTTGCCATGCACAGCTGCTCCAGATTCTGTCTGCTCTAGTTTTGATAAATTCCCCTAAGGGCTCATTCAGACAGGCGCCGAGACAGGTCCTGCATGCTGAGCCACTTTTTGCTGCATGTGCATCCACCAGGGAGCTTCACCTATAGAAGTGGGTGCACAGATCCGAAGACACTGTGCGTTCAGATATATGCATCCCTTCCTGCCTGCATGTCAAAATTTGACATTTGACTATGTCCATGCAGCTGCTGCGTCCCAATTGACTTTGACTGGACTGCCTGCACAGGGATGCACAGAACACCCAGTATCCCCAGGCGGTACATGGCCATCACACAGGGCATGGACGCATATGCTCCATGTGAATGAGGCCTAATTGTCATGTGGGCTAGATAGCAGGAAAGAGGAGATGTCGGGTGTGTGAATTTTTTCTTTTTTTTTTTTTAAATCATACTTACGTAGGTGGATGCTGCATCTGTCCCCCCACCAGCTTTAAGGCTGAGAACCGAGTAATCAAACACCGCCGATCACTCAGTTCTTCGAGTTCTTAGTGCACCAAGAGCTCAGAGAGCTGGTGACTGTCAGTCTCTGGCTCTCTGACCCCCCCCCGCCACCACTGATACGCTGGGCTGTGGAGGGGGCGAGAGTGGCCAGCTCAGGCTGAGCTGGGTGCCATTCCAGGCATGTGAGCGGATTCTGACCATAAGGTTGCAATCTTTCCCCAGCCTGGACCGCCTCTTTGACGTCAGCTGACAGCCCGCTGTCAGCTGAAAAAGGGTCACAGGAGTGCAAAATAATCTGCACTGCTGTGATCCACAGGAGAAGTACAGCCAAACAAGGAATAAATAGATCACACGACCTGTCTCTCTGCTCCTGTTTGGCATTACTTGCGACAATTGATAAATGTCCCTATTTATTTTGTGAACTCATCCTCCAGCGCCCAGACAGGATATTCCTCAGCCCAGGCTTTAGATCCAGCCTCTTTCTCCCTGAAGCTGGCAGGTCCTTCAGGCACCCTCTTTCCTAGCCCAGAGGGATATCTCCCTCTCATAGTCCAGGGACTCCAGACACCTGCTGTCCTAGTCCAGGGCCTCCAGACACCCCCTCTCCTAATCTG
This sequence comes from Aquarana catesbeiana, assembly GCF_042186555.1. Taxonomy (NCBI): domain Eukaryota; kingdom Metazoa; phylum Chordata; class Amphibia; order Anura; family Ranidae; genus Aquarana; species Aquarana catesbeiana. The sequence goes on along the minus strand of NC_133329.1, from coordinate 278,028,969 downwards.
GGTCCTCGAGGCAACCCCTCACCTAGTTCAGCATCTCCCTTGTACCCCACCATCCAGGGTCTTTTGCCAACCATCATTTCCTAGTCAAGGGCCTCTTCTGCCGCCCCCCCCCCCCCAGCAGTCCAGGGCTTCCTCTGCACTCCCCTCCTAGTCCAAGGCCTCCTCTACAGCCCCCCCAAGTTGAGAGCCTCTTCTACACCCTGTCCTCAGAATCCAGGTCCTTTGCCACACCAACCCCACTTTTCAAGTCCAGGGCTTCCTCTACATCCCCCAGTCTAGGGCCTCCGATGTACTCCAATCCTAGTCCAGGGCCTCCTCTCCTATCCCAGGGTCTTTGCTACACCAACCCTTTTCTAGTCCAGGGCCTCCTCTGCACCCCCCCCCACTCCAGTGCCTCCTCTGCACCTCCCCAGTTCAGGGTCCCCACTGCACCCCCCCAGTCCAGGGCCTCCTCTGAACCTCCCCAGTCCAGGGCCTTCTCCGCACCCCCCCCTCTCAGACCAGGGCCTCCACTGCACCCCGCTAGTCCAGGGCCTTCTCCGCACCCCCCCAGTCCAGGGGCTCCTCTGCCCCCCAGTCCAGGGCCTTCTCTGCACCCCTCTCTCAGACCAGGGCCTCCACTGCACCCCGCTAGTCCAGGGCCTTCTCCGCACCCCCCCCAAGTCCAGGGCCTCCTCTGCCCCCCCAGTCCAGGGCCTTCTCTGCACCCCTCTCTCAGACCAGGGCCTCCACTGCACCCCGCTAGTCCAGGGCCTTCTCCGCACCCCCCCCCCCCCCCAGTCCAGGGCCTCCTCTGCCCCCTCCTAGTCCAGGGCCTTCTCCACACCCCCTCTCTCAGACAAGGGCCTCCACTGCACCCCGCTAGTCCAGGGCCTCCTCTGCCCCCTCTGCAGCCCCCTAGGCCTCCCCAATCCTTTGCATTACCAACCCCAACTTCCACACAAACACCTCTCCAGTTCCACGAAGGCTCTCCCAATGTCAGGGAAGACAGGCTCTCCCTGTAAGTGCCCGACGCGCATGCATGCACACTAGTGCTTTTAGACGCACACCTGTCACCAATGATGACGTCAGGCAGGCTTTTTAAAACAGGGCTCCTACAGAGGTTCATTGCTGTTTGGTCTGCAGCTTCTGTGTTGTATCCTGTTTCCTGCGTGACCTCTGATCCAGCTTGTCGTTACCTGCGATTGTTTGCTGCCTGTCCTGATCCCGGCTTCCTTTTAGACTCTAATCCTGCCTACCAATTCTGTCTGCTGATCTTCCAGAATTACTCGGCTTGTGACCTGACCTCCCTTCTGCCTACCGTCTATGCCTGATTGTTACCGACCCAGCCTGTCTGACCCTGCATCTCGCTCATCCAGCCTGTTACAGCTCCCAGCCCTGCATCTGGTACTTCTCCGTGTTGTTCAACCCAGCCTGCCACCAGTCAAGCATCGTGTCAGCTCCTCTACTATCTACCTGCTGACCACCACTACTACACGGACTATTGAAATGTTTACAGGCACTCATACCCCACCATGCTTCTGTATTATTACCAGTAGTCTGAGGGCCGGAGTTTTACGAGAGTTCTTCCTCTGCATGTCAGGCTCACATCCCAGGTATGTAACAGTACCAAACAGCCATGTCTGAGCCTGCAAGAGGACCCTCTCCAGTGGATAAAATATGTCAGCACCTTGCTGCTCTTACCCAAGCAGTTAAATCGCTGCAGGAAGGATACGTGCGTCTGGAAGAGCGGGTCCAGTCCCTGTCCACTCCAGCAACCACAGCTCCTGCATCTGATCCTGCCTCCTCCACCACCCAAACTGGTGCTTCAGCCAGCCATACAGTGATGTTACCCCCTGAGCCCCGAGTACCTACTCCTGAGAGGTTTTGCGGTGATCGGAGCAAATTTAAAACCTATCGCAATGCCAGTTCTACTTTGCCCTCCAGCCACAGACTTTTTCCCTGGAAACCACCAAGGTGGGATTCATAATTTCCCTCCTCCAAGGGGAACCCCAGTCTTGGGCACACCGGCTGTTAGAAGAGAACAATGCACAACTAAACACCATGCAAATGTTCTTTGACACCATGGCACTGATTTATGATGACCTATAACGTACCACCACTGCTGAATCTGCTCTTCATGCAATCCAGCAAGGCCGCAGAGCGGCCGAGGACTATGTTACTGACTTTAGGCGCTGGAGTGCAGACACCAGCTGGAATGAGGCAGCCCTGCGTCAATTTCATTTGGGTCTCTTGGAAAGCCTAAAAGTTGAGCTCACTCATGTCAGGGTGCCAAGCTCTCTGGAAGCCCTAATCACTCTGTCCATTCAGATTGACCCCCGCCTACTAGAACACAGGTCTGAAAGAACCACACAGCTGTTCCATCCAACCTGGATGTTACCTAAGACCCCTACTCCTCCTAACCTGGCTCCTGGAAACTCCAGAGGCGCCTGAACCCATGCAGTTGGGCCCGATTTGTTCTTCATTGACTCCAGAAGAACGCCAACGCTGACGAGTAAATAACCTCTGCCTGTATTGTGGAGAAGCCAGTCACTTTGTACGTACCTGTCCTGCCAAGCGTAAGTGTCCTTCCCTTCCCCTCATATCGCTCTGCCCGTTTCCTTCCAGCTGCTGGGAAGAACCGTATCAGTGTCCGCTATTATTGATTCTGGAGCATATAGCTGTTTCATCGGCCAGTCCTTCGCAGCTCAGTAACACGTTCCTTTATAAACCAGAGAACAGGGACTCACTGTATTCCTGGTCGATGGGTCTCACATTAAATCTGGACAGGTAACCAAGGAGACCCCACCAATGCTGACCATCTCCTCCACGCAACCATCGAAAGCTGGTGCATTTAGACACAATCTCTTCACCCTTATTTCCTGTCATCCTGGGCCTACCCAGGCTACAGGCCCACAACCCACAGATAGACTGGGAATCTGGAAGTCTCAAGTTCCTGTCACCATATTGCCAGAGACACTGTTTGGAAACTTCACCACCATCACCTGCTACCTTGCTGTGTATGGACACAGACCCCGAATTATGTCAAGTAGTTCCGGATTCTTACCACGAATACCTGGACGTTTTCAGCAAATGAGGAGCAGACACCCTTCCTCCACACAGACCTTATGACTGCCCCATTGAGCTCCTTCCCGGAGCCGAGATTCCCTTTGGGTGCATCTTTCCTCTATCTGAACTGTAATCAGGGGTTTTGAAGGACTATATTGATGAGAACCTGCAGAAAGGATTCAGCCATCTGTCTACCTCACCGGCTGGTGCTGGTATATTTTTCGTAGAAAAGAAGGATCATTCCCTGAGACCATGTGTGGGCTATTGTGACCTAAATAAAATAACAGTGAAGAATCGCTATCCCCTTCCTCTAGTCCCTGAACTGTTCCAAAGACTCAATTCAGCAAGCATCTTTACCAAGCTGGATTTAAGAGTGGCCTATAACCTGGTTCATATACGAGAAGGGGGATGAATGGAAAACTGCCTTCCGTACCCGATTTGGGCACTTTGAATATCTAGTAATGCCCTTTGGTCTTTGCAATGCCCCAGCCACTTTCCAGTACTTCATTAATGACATTTCTGGATATTTTTGTGGCTGTCTACCTTGATATTCTCTGTATCATTGGAAGTGCACCAAGGGCGTATTAAAAGCATATCGTGCTGGCTCTGCAAATATGGTCTTTATGCCAAAGCTGAGAAATGCAACTTTGAGCAATGGAGCATCCAGTTCTTAGGTCTGATCATTTTGACCGAAGGGATCAAGATGGACCCACAGAAAGTCTCAACGATACTACATTGACTAGCCCCCACAGACAAGAAGGGAATACAACGGTTCGTGGGCTTTGACAATTTTTAATCGCAAGTTTATCAAGAACTTTTCAGCTATCATTCACCTTATTACACAGCTGCCCAAACAAGGTATCCATTTCTGTTGGATTTCTGAGGCACAAGCCGATTTTGAAAAGTTGAAGAGACGGTTTACCATTGCTCCTGTCTTAAGTCACCCAGACTCTACCTTGCCCTATATTGTGGAGGTGGATACTTCAGAAAGTGCAGTTGGGGCCATTCTATCACAACGTCAAGGCCTCAAAGAAGTGACCCATCCAGTGGCATTCTTTTCATGAAAACTCACGCCATTTGAAAGAAACTACAATGTAGGGGATCGGGAACTTTTGGCGATCAAAGCCTTGTTAGAGGAATGGAGGTACTTGCTGGAGGGAGAGGCCCATCCAATTCTGATCTACACGCATCATAAGAATCTTGAATATCTGCGATCCGCTAAATGCCTCAAACCACACCAAGCTCGCTGGGCACTCTTTTTCTAGAGATTCTCATTCCATATTACGTACAGGCCCGGATCAAAGAACACTAAGCCTGATGCGTTGTCACGCATGTTCGAAGATCCTAAAGACATCCTAATACCTGACACTATTTTACCAGCCGAAAACTTCCTACTATTGCATGCTGACCTTTTGTCTCAGTTACAGCAAGCTTCTGCAGAAACACCCAGTCCTCCAGGGATCACAAAGAATGGAAGCAGATTTTTGTACCTAAAGAGGTTTGAGCAATAATCTTGGGGGTTTGGCATAACCACCCTTTGGCAGGCCATTTTGGGGTTCATAAGACTGTGGAACTTGTACAACACTCATTTTCGTGGCCAGGATTGGAGAGATACTGCAGAGCCTGTAAATTCATGCACCAACTGCATCCGGAGTAAAAGTTCCCGTAACAAAGCTTGGGGATTACTCAGATCCCTGCCTATACCTAACAGACAGTGGAAGATGATTTTTATGAATTTTATAGTTGAACTTATACCATCTGAAGAATGTACCGCTATCTTTGTGGTAGTGGATTGCTTATCAAAGATGACTCATTTCATTCCTCTAAAAAGTACACCATCGGCTGCAGAAACCACTCGAGTTTTTGTAAAAGAAATTGTCAGACTCCATGGAGTCCCTGCAAACATTGTGTCTGATCACAGTGTCCATTTGACATCCAGATTTTGGAAAGCCTTGTGCGAGACCCTACAGATTGAACTCTCATTATCTTCTGCTTACCACCCACAAACTAATGGGCAGACAGAGAGGACTAATTAAACCCTTGAACAATACATCTGTTTTACTTCTTTTGTCCAGGATAATTGGGTATTATTATTACCCCTGGCGGAATTTGCTTACAATACTGCCAACCACTCTGCCACCAAGCAATCTCCAATCTTTGCAAATTATGGATTCCATCCCACCCTTTTACCTAATCTTGTAACAGAATCTTCCGTTCCAGCCGTCCAGGATACTCCGGACTTTTTCTCTTGCAATAATATGTTGTTGCAAGAAACCATTGTGAAACACAGGAGGACAGTAAGAAATCATTTGACAAGAAAAGAAGGGGGGGGGGGGGGGGAGGGGGGAATTGATCTTGCAACCAGGAGATCAAGTATGGCTTTCAACAATGAATTTGAAGATGATATGTCCTTCAAAGAAGCTGACACCAAGGTTCGTAGGACCATTTCTGGTAAGGAGAAAAATGGTTTCTTTTGAATTAACCTTACCTGAGTCTTTTAAAATCCACCCAGTGTTTCATGTATCCTTGCTGAAGCCTGTTTTGCCAGATCCATTTCCGGATCATAGACCAGGTCCTCCAGCACCTATTATTATTGATGGGGATGAGGAATTTGAGGTTGAAGCTGTTTTAGACTGCAGGAAAAGAAGGGGTCAGACACAATATTTAATCAAGTGGAAGGGTTATGGTCCAGAGGAGAATTCCTGGGAACCTGCACGAAATGTACATGCCACAGACTTGATCCATGCCTTCTTCCACACGAACCCGCAAAAGAGAAACCAGTTGGGCACCCGGAGGTTGCCCGTAGGGTGGGGGCAATGTCAGAGAAGACAGGCTCTCCCTGCAAGCGCCTGGCGCGCACGCAAGCGCACTAGCCCTTTTAGACGCACACCTATCACTAATGCTGATGTCAGGCGGGCTATTTAAACAGGGCTTCTACAGAGGTTCATTGCTGTTTGGTCTGCAGCTTATGTGTTGTATCCTGTTTCCTGTGTGACCTCTGATCCAGCTTGTCATTACTAGGGATGAGCTTCGAGTTCGAGTCGAACCCATGTTGGACTCGAACATCGCCTGTCCGACCGTTCGTCGAAATGCAAACGATATGGGCCATTCGCGCCAAATTCGAGTGGTGCGTCACGGCCCATAATTCACTGCGGCATCGCAGTGCATTGCTGGCTAATGATTGGCCAAGCATGCACTATGACCCGCATGCTTGGCCAATCACAGTGCCGTGTGTACAGAGAGCCGTAATTGGCCAAAGCCAGGGTGGCTTTGTCCAATTATGGCCCAGGGGGTTTAGTACATGCCCCACACTATATAAGGCCGCCTGCGTGGCGGCCTTGTGTAGTCTGTAGAAACTTTAGTTTAAGGGCATGGTAGCCCACTTTTATTAAAAGGAACAAAATAAAGGAAAGTTCATACATGCACTTGGATGCCCACACAGGGTTTCTTCTCCCAAAAACAATAACACATGAAAAATGCCAAGCCACCTGGCTCTCTTCAGCAGTACTGCCACTTAGGCTTTTATGCTTCAGCCCTCTTGGCCATATAACAGGGTTCCCATACAACTACTGTACCTCTTTTCAGCTGCCTTGCTGCTCAGGCCTTCCACTTCAGGCTCTCATCGGTCTCCTTAGATGCACACAGCATCTATCTAGAAAGCAGCCCCTCACTGCTCTGATCCTCAGACTTGGGTCTCTGGCTCTCACTAGTGCACACCTGCACTCTCTGGACTCCTGGAGACCTCCTGTCTCTCTGGGTGGAGTCCAGAACCCTAATCCTGACTCCGCTATAAGCCCAGGACCCACCTGCTCAATCAACCAGCCAGACTCCTGGCCATTTCCAAAACCCGGTCCCAGGATTGGAGATTCCGTCCCACCCATAACGCTATGGAATCTCCGGGCTCCAGGTCCCCAAATGGATTTTACAAACTTTGGAGGAAACTGATAAAACAGATTCCTCCACATTAAATGCCCCTGGAGCCCCTCAACCTGCCTATTTGAGAACCCTGGGCGACAATTACTAGGCCAGGGAACTGTACTGTCACATATCCCTCCCCCTTGTTTCAAACCAGAGGGCGAAACAGTTTCCTTTTGGCACCTATGTGCCAACTACAGCTTACAGAAGTCAAACCCTGTCCAACCTCACTTCTCCTAAAGGGGAACTCAACCCACCACTTCCATTAATGTCTCTCTCTTTGCCCCCCTGTCAATCTGCTATGGGTTTTGAGACCTTCCCAACTCTTCTTCCGGGTGCATTTCCACAAGGACTTCCTCTCCTGAAATTTTAACAGGGTACCCCTGGTCTTTCTACCAACCCTTCTGCCCCCACGCTTCAAGTTTCCTGGTTTCCCAAAACCTCCCTCAGCATTACTGTTCTGAGACTGTAGGGGGCCTGTAATGGGACCCCTCTTTTTTCTGGTACCTGACTCAGCAGCCACTAATTGTTTACCAGGTTTACCTGTACCTTTGGACACCACATCATCATGTACCATTAACACATTACTTGGTTCATCATTAAAAGACATATTCAAACCAACATTACACCTCTCAATGTTGCACATGTCAATGCCTTTTTTTCCAGCATTTGCTAGGGCAGAGTCTGCAGAGGGCACACATACCGGTGGGCCGCCATCACCCACGGGAATCTCACAGAACGTCACCTCCCCTGGGTTCAGCCACTCTGCAGGCAGCTGTCCTACCACTTGACCTGTTCTGATGCCACATGTATTTTTATCCACCTGAACAGGCAAGCTCTCATCTGATCCACCTAAAATTTTTACTGCACTCCTTACCCGTTCCCCTGTCTTAGGGACTTTATTAGGTGTGTCACCAAAACCAAACCTTAGACTGGGGACCCCAGTCTCTTTAACCACCTTCGTTTGAGCCCCGGTCAGGATCTCTGCTGCTTTCGGGTCCACACTTGGCCCTTCCACCTCATGTGGTTTTTCCACTGGTGCAGTATACGCGCCCTTCACCGACAACTGACCAGCACCACCCTGGACCATAGCAGCAGAAATGCTTCCCATCTGGCTGTTGGGAGGTGAGACCACAGACATTTTAGGCTTATTTTCCATTTCTCCAAAGTTTCTCTCAAACATTATTTCTTCTGGACGTAATCCAGCAGCATACGCAGTGGCAACTTTTAACAAAAGTAACAAATTCAGGAATAAACCATTCCTGTCCTGTTCTTTGTTCTGTACAGCCTGCCATTCAGTGCTCCACCTAGTGGTACTCCGCAGTACCAGACCGTCAGACTGTGGAGGAGACACACTAGTATAGATTGGCTGTACATCCCAAAGTTCAAGCATCTCTATTAATGCTTTGGTTATAAACCAGGCCCTTGACTCCAGACCTAAGTCCTTCTTGGGGACTTTCATGACACTGGGGATGCAGAGAGACTCACTTGCTGAGATTTGAAAAGTTGCAACGGTTAATGGAACCTCCTCCCAGCTGGAGGTAAACACAGCCTGGTGCTCCACCAGAGCGCTGCCAGGTGCTGGACTCATACCCAACTTCTCAGACTCAGCATCAGCGAACTGCTCCAGAACTTTACCAGTGACCGTCACTTTGACACTCCATGTCAACCTCAGTTTTGTGGGTCACGGACAATGTCTCTGCTGTGCGCTCGCCCTTATTTGGTTCATCCTGCTCATGAGGGTTAACCCCTGCAGCAGCCACTGCGCCCTCAGGTACAAGCTGTTCTGCAGTCCCTCCTGCTGGTACAGCAGAAACTTTGTCCACCTTATTTTTGTGCATAAAAACCTTATCTATCAGGGAGATAAGATTTTTACCCCAACTATCCCAATCTATTGTATGTGCGCTCCCTTCAGTGGTACTCCTCAGCACCGCTCCATCTGCCCAAGGAGACACACAAGAACAGACTGGCTTAGCTGCAGACTCATTACACCAGTCATTGTAAATCATGTCAGACTGTGGTAACACAGGTTTTAACACAGCAAGTTGCAATACACCATATTCACCACCTTGCTTGGCTGGCGCTTCATAAACCTCACACACCTTTGCATTTTTCACAGATTGTGGTAACCCACCATTTACTGGCACATTTTTAGTACTAGCAGCTTGTACTAACACATTACTATTACACGGTACAGTTCCACACTGTCCCACCAGAGTGACATCGCAGTTGTCCAGGGCAACCTCCGACTCCAATACATGAAGTTCCCTGGAGATTTCTGGGGATAACTGTGCTGTCCTACCACCAGTTGCTACAGGCAACGGCCCATTTGTGATAACTTTTGCTCTGAAAGAACCTGGGGTTTTCCCAACAGCAGGAAAATATTCATTAACAGTAACACTTACAGCATTTCTAGCTTTTGCAGGCTGTCCTAGCCCACTTGAGACTGACAGTCATTAGACACAACACTTTTAGTTAACAACACAGGTTCTGTTTGGACTTTAACCCCTGCATTCCCACTGGGTAGGGAAAAAGTCATTCTCAAGCGCACATTCAGTGGCCCCACTAACTGGGATCACTCTCACATCATCATGGACAGTCTCGTAACCAGTCCTTTTATACATGAAATCAGCAGATCCAGCCATCATTTCATTAGAGACAGTCTTACCCACCACAGTAGTTGGGGTCACCATATTCATTTGGGTACGTTGTCTTATGAACCAGTCCTCTGCTGCACTTTTACTGGCCAACTCCCCCTGGTGGCCAAGGGATGAAACTACAGCAGGTATCTCCCACTGTTTAGCACACCCTGCAGGCACAGCAGGAAACTCCTCCTTGTTGCTAGGGGTAACTGCAAACATATTTGCACAGGAATCTGGGCCTGCAGACAAATACTTTTTCTCAGCAACTTTATCTCCAGCCGTATTCCATAGCCTAGGGCAAGCTCTTCTCTCCTGGTGATTTCCAGCTGGCTGGAACGCACAGACCTCTTGGTGGGGACGCTGAGCAAAATCTCCACTGCAGCTCCTCCTTTCCAGCACCACTTTCACTCTCGTTGCCATGGGAGACCGCACTCTCCCAGTAGAACTTTGCTGGCTCTCTCCAACATGCTGTATCAGCTCCTGCTTAAGCCACTTGCCACGATCCTTATTAGACATAGCCCATGGTACACAGACAGCCCGACTGGCTTCCTCTGCGTTACCATGGGCAACCACTCTCGGTCTCAGCCTTTGATTAGCCTCTCTTCTGGCACTTAACACAGGCTTCCCTCCGCTGGACCCTGTCTCAAGCTGTGTCACTTTCACACTTTTCGCAACAGCTGCTGGTTTAACTGCAGCAGCGTTGCCAGGGGCAACAACACCCATCTCCCAGGTATGGACATCCGGCAGCTTTCTCTTTGTATAGAAGGTTGGCTTGCCTTCCACTTTAGCTTGGTCCTTTCCTGCCAGGTGCCGCTTGCACCAATCCACTGCAGTTTCAAACGCTGGTGGACTCTCCATACCAGCAATCACCTGTGCACTCATTGCACCAGTGTTGCTAGGGACAACCCTAGCCCTTTTTCTCCTTGGTAAACTCTGATCAGGCATGTATGGGGCTTGTTCGGGCGGTAACAACCCCTCCAGCCACAGAGCTCTGTCTCTCATCTCTGCAAACCTTGCTTCTTTTAGGAGCTTTGATTACCCCATACTTAGTCACTCCAGAACAACTTTGCACAGTCCAGGAAAAAATAAGCACTGTCTCTTTAAAGCAAGTTGCTTTTCTCAGCTGCACACACAGATTTTTGCAGTCTCATTCACACAAACACAGTTCATATAAAACAGATGAACTCACTTTTTTCAGGGATCTCCAGTTCTGCCCGCATTCGAACACCACTTGTGACATTGGGGGATGTCTAGCTCAGCGGTAGATGCCTTTTCAGTAAGATCCTCAGCGAATAGGAACTTTAGTTTAAGGGCATGGTAGCCCACTTTTATTAAAAGGAACAAAATAAAGGAAAGTTCATACATGCACTTGGATGCCCACACAGGGTTTCTTCTCCCAAAAACAATAACACATAAAAAATGCCAAGCCACCTGGCTCTCTTCAGCAGTACTGCCACTTAGGCTTTTACGCTTCAGCCCTTTTGGCCATATAACAGGGTCCCCGTACAACTACTGTACCTCTTTTCAGCTGCCTCGCTGCTCAAGCCTTCCACTTCAGGCTCTCATCTGTCTCCTTAGATGCACACAGTTTCAACGCACACAGCGTCTATCTAGAAAGCAGCCCCTTACTGCTCTGATCCTCAGACTTAGGTCTCTGGCTTTCACTAGTGCACACCTACACACCTACACACCTACACACCTACACACCTACACACCTACACACCTACACTCTCTAGACTCCTGTAGACCTCCTGTCTCTCTGGGTGGAGTCCAGAACCCTAATCCTGACTCTGCTATAAGCCCAGGACCCACCTGCTCAATCAACTAGCCAGACTCCTGGCTGTTTCCAAGGATTGGAGATTCCGTCCCACCCATAACGCTATGGAATCTCCGGGCTCCAGGTCCCCAAATGGATTTTACAAACTTTGGAGGAAACTGATAAAACAGATTCCTCCACATTAAATGCCCCTAGAGCCCCTCAACCTGCCTATTTAGAACCCTGGGCGACAATTACTAGGACAGGGAACTGTACTGTCACTAGGGATGAGCCGAACACCCCCCCGGTTCGGTTCGCACCAGAACCTGCGAACGGACCGAAAATTCGCACGAACGTTAGAACCCCATTGACGTCTATGGGACTCGAATGTTCGAAATCAAAAGTGCTCATTTTAAAGGCTAATTTGCATGGTATTGTCCTAAAAAGGGTTTGGGGACCCGGGTCCTACCCCAGGGGACATGTATCAATGCAAAAAAAACTTTTAAAAACGGCTGTTTTTTCGGGAGCAGTGATTTTAATGATGCTTAAAGTAAAAAAAAAAGTGAAATATTCCTTTAAATATCATACCTGGGGTGTGTCTATAGTATGCCTGTAAAGTGGCACATGTTTCCCGTGTTTAGAACAGTCCCTGCACAAAATGTCATTTTTAAAGGAAAAAATCTCATTTAAAACTGCTTGCGGGTTTAATGTAATGTCGGGTCCTGGCAATATGGATGAAAATCAGTGAGACAAACGGCATGGGTACCCCCCAGTCCATTACCAGGCCCTTTGGGTCTTGTATGGATATTAAGGGGAACCCCGCACCCAAATTAAAATAAGGAAAGGTGTGGGGCCACCAGGCCCTATATACTCTGAACAGCAGTATACAGGCGGTGCAAACAAGACAGGGACTGTAGGTTTGTTGTTAAGTAGAATCTGTTTGTAATTTTGAACGGGTACATTTTTAACGTGTTTAGCTCCAGCCAAAAAATCTTTTTTAAGCTTTTTGGAAAACATAGGGAAGGGTTATCACCTCTGTGACATTTGTTTTGCTGTCTTTCCTCCTCTTCAGAAGACTTCACCTCACTTTTTGTCCCAATGACAAATGTTTTTTGAAAATTTGGTGTTTTTTGTGGAACAAGGATTGGAAAGCATCATTTGAAAGGAGAAATGTTTTTTCCATATTAATTCTTACAGGAGAGAATTTCCCTTCCTAGGGGTAGATTTGATCTCACTTCCTGTTGTCTCCTTCCGTTTGCAAGTAGGAGTCGTTTGTAAGTTAGATGTTTGAAAGTAGGGGCCTGCCCTATATACTCAGCAGAAATTTGGGCCTTAGGTGTTGTTGTGGCCACAACACTGTAAGCCCTCACAGGGCCCTGCTGTGAAATATTAGATCAAGAATTGTAATTACATGCCCCTGTTGAACAAGGGCAGAAAAATTGGGCCTTTGGTGGTGGTGGTGCTGGTGCCACAAAACTGTAAGTCCTCACTCGCTCTTGGTGGGTGCAGAAATGGGCCCTGCTGTGAAATATTAGATCAAGAATTGTAATTACATGCCCCTGTTGAACAAGGGCAGAAAAATTGGGCCTTTGGTGGTGGTGGTGGTGATGCCACAACACTGTAAGTCCTCACTCGCTCTTGGTGGGTGCAGAAATGGGCCCTGCTGTGAAATATTAGATCAAGAATTGTAATTACATGCCCCTGTTGAACAAGGGCACAAAAATTGGGCCTTTGGTGGTGGTGGTGCTGGTGCCACAACACTGTAAGGCCTCACTCGCTCTTGGTGGGTGCAGAAATGGGCCCTAATGTGAAATATTAGATCAAGAATTGTAATTATATGCCCCTGTTGAACAGGGGCTGAAAAATTAGGCCTTAGGCACTGGTGCTGGTGCCACAACACTGCAACCCCTCACAGATACTCTAGTTGGAACGCAGAAATGAGCCCTGCTGCAAAGTATTGCATCAAAAATTGTAATAACACGCCCCTGTTAAACAGGGGCTGAAAAATTGGGCCTTAGGCACTGGTGGTGGCGCCCAGAACCAAAAATGTTCTTACAAGCTATTAGCGTGATGATTGAGGAGGAAGAGGATAATTGCTCAGGGATAGTCACTCAGCATCAGCATAGGCAGTCTTTGAAGGGATCTGAGATTTCAAAAAAAATTATTCGGTTACATCAGCATCAGGTGCTTGGTAGCTGGTGGTGATGCAAGACTGATTCATTTTTATGAAGGTCAGTCGATCGACCGAGTCGGTGGACAGGCGCACCCTGTGATCGGTTACAAAGCCTCCAGCAGCACTGAATGTGCGTTCCGAAAGAACGCTGGATGCAGGACAGGCCAGTAGCTCAATTGCATACTGTGCAAGCTCTGGCCAGTGATCCATCCTCAAGACCCAGTAACCCAGAGGATTTTCGGTGGGAAAGGTGTCCAAGTCAGATCTTGCCCCTAGGTATTCCTGCACCATGTAAAACAGATGCTGGCGATGGTTGCTGGAACCAATCATACCTTGGGGCTGCGGACCAAAAAATTGTCTGAACGCATCGGTCAGACGGCCACCTTCTCCACCGCTCCTTCTTTGACTGACCGAAGCCTCAGCAACACGTTGTCCAGAAACAGGAGTTTGTAACCTCCCAGTCTCTGGGAACGCGTTGCACAGACCTTTCTGCAAGGCCTCCCGAAGATGTTTCATCCTCTGTTCCCTCTGCGATGGCAAGATAAGGTCCACAACCTTACCCTTGTAACGTGGATCAAGGAGGGTTGCCAGCCAGTATTGGTCCTTCTCCTTGATACCACGAATACGAGGATCCTTACGCAGGCTTTGCAGGATCAGGGAGGCCATGCAGCGTAGGTTTGCTGAGGCATTCGGTCCGGAGTCCTCTGGGTCACTAAGGACGACATGGTCCGCAGCCACCTCCTCCCAGTCACGTACAAGTCCATGTGTTTCTTGGGACTGATCCCTTAAAGACTGCTGCTGATGCAGAGTGCCAGGCTCTACCTCCATACTGACACAATCTTCCTCCTCCTCCTCCTCCTCCTCCTCCTCCTCTTCCTGTGTGATCGGCGGGCACGCAGGAACACTGTCTGGATAAAAGGGGCCTTGAGAGCTAAGGAAGTCCTCCTCTTCCTGCCTCTGTTCTGCCTCAAGTGCCCTGTCCATTATTCCACGCAGCGTGTGCTCCAACAGGTGGACAAGGGGGACAGTGTCACTGATGCATGCACTGTCACTGCTCACCATCCTCGTGGCCTCCTCAAATGGTGACAGGACAGTGCATGCATCCCTGATCATGGCCCACTGGCGTGGGAAAAAAAAACAAGCTCCCTTGACCCTGTCCTGGTGCCATAGTCGCACAGGTACTCATTGATGGCCCTCTGCTGCATGTGCATGGCCAACGTTGAGTTCCACCTGGTGGGCATGTCACAGATTAGGCGGTTCTTGGGCAGGTTAAACTTCTTTTGGAGGTCCGTCAGCGGAGCACTAGCATTATATGACCGGCGGAAATGCACACAGACTTTCCTGGCCTGCCTCAGGACATCCTGTAAGCCCGGGTACCTGCCCAAGAACCGCTGCACCACCAAGTTAAGGACGTGAGCCAAACAGGGCACATGGGTCATTTGTCCCTGTCGGAGGGCAGAGAGGAGGTTGGTGCCATTGTCGCAAACCACCATTCCTGCCTTAAGTTGGCGTGGCGTCAACCACCTCTGAACCTGCCCCTGCAGAGCTGACAGAACCTCTGCCCCAGTGTGGCTCCTGTCCCCCAAGCACACTAGCTCAAGCACCGCATGGCATCTTTTGGCCTGCGTACTTGCGTAGCCCCTTGAACGGCTATGGAGCACCGCTGGTTCTGAGGACAAAGCACAGGAAGAGGCCATGGAGGAAGAAGAAGAGGAGGGGGTGGAGGAGAGAGGTGTGTCACAATCATTAGAATTTTGGAGGCGTGGTGGCGGAACCTCCAACACTACTGCACCTTGTCCTGCATCCTTCCCAGCTGCCAGCAGAGTCACCCAATGCGCCGTGAAACTTAGGTAACGTCCCTGTCCATGCCTGCTGGACCATGAGTCAGCGGTAATATGCACCTTACCGCTGACCACCCTGTCCAGCGAGGCATGGACATTGCCTTCCACATGCCGATAGAGAGCCGGAATCGCCTTCCGTGGGAAAAAGTGGCGTTTGGGTACCTGCCACTGAGGAACCGCACATTCCACAAACTCACGGAAGGGGGCAGAGTCTACCAACTGAAAAGGCAGTGCTAGCAATTTTGCCAAGCTAGCATTCAACCGCTGGGCATGTGGATGGCTGGGAGCAAACTTCTTTCGGCGGTGCAGCAGCTGGGGCAGGGAAATTTGCCTGGTACAATCTGACGTCGGTGTACCAAAAGCAGATTGCCCACAAGTACTTGGCTGTGACACACCTAATTCTACACCTTCATTCCTCTCAGTGCAGGTCTCAGAGAGGACTGAAGGTATAGTGGGGTTGGAGATCTCAGCTGATGAGGAGCAAGGAGAGGTCCTCTTTGTTCTTTGGTGTGGGTCTTTTAGATACGCTTGCCAACGAACTGCATGGCAGGTCAACATATATCTGGTCAAGCATGTGGTACCCAAGCGGGAGATGTTTTGGCCACGCGAGATACGCTTGAGACATATGTTGCAAATAGCAGCGGTGCGATCTGATGCACTCGTCTCAAAAAAGGCCCACACCAAAGAACTTTTTGAATAACGCGCAGAGACTGCAACGCCCTGCACATGTGGAGCTTTGGGGTGTGGACCTCCTCCTCCTCTCTCCTATCAGGCACCCACGTTGAGTCAGTGACCTCATTATCCCCTCCCTCCTCATCACTGGAGCAAACCTGGCAGTATGCTGCAGCAGGGGGAGCATGACTGCCAGATTGCTGTCCTTCTTGGGCACCCCCTTTGTCCGTGCTCACGTTACTGCCTTCATCGAGCTCAGTATCATCATCAGAGCCTTCCACACGCTGGGCATCCTCCTGGAGCATGTACCCAACACTGTGGTCAAACAGTTCGAGGGACTCCTCAGGAGGACATGGTGGGGCTAGGGAAGGAGTCACTGATGACATTGAGCCAAGGGAAGAGGCCGCTGCTTTGCCAGACAAAGTACCCTGGGCATGGGTGAGAGAGGATGAGGAGGATGAGGACGGCTTGGTCATCCACTCGACCAAGTCTTCCGCATGTTGCGGCTCAACACGGCCAGCTGCCGAAAAAAAGGCCAAGCGTGTCCCACGGCCACGTGCTGATGAGGATGCACCGTCTCCACGACCAGCACTAGACACAGAGCCTGCTTGCCCTCTCTTATTGGCTTGTGACTGTCTGCCTCCGCTTCTTGGCCTTCCAGACATACTAATGGCCTGTAGCTGCACTAAGCTGGGATATATATATATATATATATATATATATATATATGTACTGATACTGCAGCTAGCAAAATCAACTGCCTGCCTGTAGTATGATAACACCACCAACCTTCTACAGGTAGCTTTAGCTGAGCACTGTGCAGAGCTCGCAAAAAACTAACTTGTAGCTTTTTTAGCTGCCTGCGGTAGTGATAGGATCAGGAAAACACCACCAACCTTCTACAGGTAGCTTTAGCTGAACACTGTGCAGAGCTCGCAAAAAAATAGCTTGTAGGTTTAGCTGGACACTGTGAGGAGGACGCACCACACTAACTTGTAGTTTTAGCTGAACACTGTGAGCAGGACGCACCGCACTAACTTGTAGGTTTAGCTGAACACTGTGAGGTGGATGCACCGCACTAACTTGTAGTTTTAGCTGAACACTGTGAGGTGGACGCACCACACTAACTCGTAGTTTTAGCTGAACACTGTGAGCAGGACGCACAGCACTAACTTGTAGTTTTAGCTGAACACTGTGAGGTGGACGCACCACACTAACTTGTAGGTTCAGCTGAACACTGTGAGGTGGATGCACCCCACTAACTTGTAGGTTTAGCTGAACACTGTGAGTAGGACGCACCCCACTAACTTGTAGTTTTAGCTGAACACTGTGAGCAGGACGCACTGCACTAACTGTAAATAGTCTAGCTGCCTGACTGTGGTACTAATAGGATCAAAAGAACACCAGCAATTTTCTTCAGGTAGCTGTAAATACTGTAACAAGACAAGCCTGCCTGTCACTAAGAAGATAACAGGAACGGATCTAGCTGAACACTGTGAGCAGGACGCACTGCACTAACTTGTAGCTTTAGATGAACACTGTGCAGAGGTCTCACTACACTAACTTGTAGGTTTAGCTGAACACTGTGAGCAGGACGCACAGCACTAACTTGTAGTTTTAGCTGAACACTGTGAGGTGGACGCAGCGCACTAACTTGTAGTTTTAGCTGAACACTGTGAGCAGGACGCACCGCACTAACTTGTAGGTTTAGCTGATCACTGTGAGGTGGATGCACCACACTAACTTGTAGTTTTAGCTGAACACTGTGAGCAGGACGCACCGCACTAACTTCTAGGTTTAGCTGAACACTGTGAGGTGGACGCACCACACTAACTTGTAGTTTTAGCTGAACACTGTGAGCAGAACGCACTGCACTAACTTGTAGTTTTAGCTGAACACTGTGAGCAGGACACACCGCACTAACTTGTAGGTTCAGCTGAACACTGTGAGGTGGATGCACCCCACTAACTTGTAGGTTTAGCTGAACACTGTGAGTAGGACGCACCCCACTAACTTGTAGTTTTAGCTGAACACTGTGAGCAGGACGCACTGCACTAACTGTAAATAGTCTAGCTGCCTGACTGTGGTACTAATAGGATCAAAAGAACACCAGCAATTTTCTTCAGGTAGCTGTAAATACTGTAACAAGACAAGCCTGCCTGTCACTAAGAAGATAACAGGAATCTAGCTGAACACTGTGAGCAGGACGCACTGCACTAACTTGTAACTTTAGATGAACACTGTGCAGAGGTCTCACTACACTAACTTGTAGGTTTAGCTGAACACTGTGAGCAGGACGCACAGCACTAACTTGTAGGTTTAGCTTAACACTGTGAGGGGGACGCACCACACTGACTTGTAGTTTTAGCTGAACACTGTGAGCAGGAGGCACTGCACTAACTTGTAGCTTTAGATGAACACTGTGCAGAGGTCTCACTACACTAACTTGTAGGTTTAGCTGAACACTGTGAGCAGGACGCACCGCACTAACTTCTAGGTTTAGCTGAACACTGTGAGGTGGACGCACCACACTAACTTGTAGGTTTAGCTGAACACTGTGAGCAGGACGCACCGCACTAACTTGTAGGTTCAGCTGAACACTGTGAGCAGGACGAACCCCACTAACTTGTAGTTTTAGCTGAATACTGTGAGCAGGACGCACTGCACTAACTGTAAATAGTCTAGCTGCCTGACTGTGGTACTAATAGGATCAAAAGAACACCAGCAATATTCTTCAGGTAGCTGTAAATACTGTAACAAGACAAGCCTGCCTGTCAGTAAGAAGATAACAGGAATGAATCTAGCTGAACACTGTGAGCAGGACGCACTGCACTAACTTGTAGCTTTTGATGAACACTGTGCAGAGGTCTCACTACACTAACTTGTAAGTTTAGCTGAACACTGTGAGCGGGACGCACAGCACTAACTTGTAGTTTTAGCTGAATACTGTGAGCAGGACGCACCACACTAACTTCTAGGTTTAGCTGAACACTGTGAGGTGGACGCACCGCACTAACTTGTAGTTTTAGCTGAACACTGTGAGCAGGACGCACCGCACTAACTTGTAGGTTTAGCTTAACACTGTGAGGGGGACGCACCACACTGACTTGTAGTTTTAGCTGAACACTGTGAGCAGGAGGCACTGCACTAACTTGTAGCTTTAGATGAACACTGTGCAGAGGTCTCACTACACTAACTTGTAGGTTTAGCTGAACACTGTGAGCAGGACGCACTGCACTAACTTCTAGGTTTAGCTGAACACTGTGAGGTGGACGCACCACACTAACTTGTAGGTTTAGCTGAACACTGTGAGCAGGACGCACCGCACTAACTTGTAGGTTCAGCTGAACACTGTGAGCAGGACGCACCCCACTAACTTGTAGTTTTAGCTGAACACTGTGAGCAGGACGCACTGCACTAACTGTAAATAGTCTAGCTGCCTGACTGTGGTACTAATAGGATCAAAAGAACACCAGCAATATTCTTCAGGTAGCTGTAAATACTGTAACAAGACAAGCCTGCCTGTCAGTAAGAAGATAACAGGAATGGATCTAGCTGAACACTGTGAGCAGGACGCACTGCACTAACTTGTAGCTTTTGATGAACACTGTGCAGAGGTCTCACTACACTAACTTGTAGGTTTAGCTGAACACTGTGAGCGGGACGCACAGCACTAACTTGTAGTTTTAGCTGAATACTGTGAGCAGGACGCACCGCACTAACTTCTAGGTTTAGCTGAACACTGTGAGGTGGATGCACCGCACTAACTTGTAGTTTTAGCTGAACACTGTGAGCAGGACGCACCGCACTAACTTGTAGGTTTAGCTGAACACTGTGAAGTGGACGCACCACACTAACTTGTAGGTTTAGCTGAACACTGTGAGCAGGATGCACCCCACTAACTTGTAGTTTTAGCTGAACACTGTGAGCAGGACGCACTGCACTAACTGTAAATAGTCTAGCTGCCTGACTGTGGTACTAATAGGATCAAAAGAACACCAGCAATTTTCTTCAGGTAGCTGTAAATACTGTAACAAGACAAGCCTGCCTGTCAGTAAGAAGATAACAGGAACAGATCTAGCTAAACTGAATACAGTGTATATATATATATATATATATATATATATATATATATATATGCAACACCTGGGATGCATATATATATACACAATACACAGTAAGTGCAGCTAACTGACTGACTGTTCTGCCTAATCTATCTAACTCAAATCAAATGACACTGTCTGTCTCTCTCTCTCTCTAACTATGAACGCCGGAACACACACTACACAGGGCCGCCATGCAGGCAGCTTTATATAGTGTGGGGCATGTACTAAATCCCCTGAGCCATAATTGGCCAAAGCCTCCTTGGTGTGTTCCGGCGTTGAGAGACACAGACAGAGAGACAGTGTCATTTGATTTAAGTTAGATAGATTAGGCAGGACAGTCAGTCAGTCAGTTAGCTGCACTTACAGTGTATTGTGTATATATGCATCCCAGGTGTTGTGTATATATATATATATATATATATATATATATATATATATATATATATACACACGCTGTATTCAGTTTAGCTAGATTAGTTCCTGTTATTATCTTCCTACTGACAGGCAGGCTTGTGTTGTTACACTAACTAACAAGTTAGTGCAGTGCGTCCTGCTCACAGTGTTCAGCTAGATCCGTTCCTGTTATCTTCTTAGTGACAGGCAGGCTTGTCTTGTTACAGTATTTACAGCTACCTGAAGAAAATTGCTGGTGTTCTTTTGATCCTATTAGTACCACAGTCAGGCAGCTAGACTATTTACAGTTAGTGCAGTGCGTCCTGCTCACAGTGTTCAGCTAAAACTACAAGTTAGTGGGGTGCGTCCTACTCACAGTGTTCAGCTAAACCTACAAGTTAGTGGGGTGCATCCACCTCACAGTGTTCAGCTGAACCTACAAGTTAGTGCGGTGCGTCCTGCTCACAGTGTTCAGCTAAAACTACAAGTTAGTGCAGTGCGTTCTGCTCACAGTGTTCAGCTAAAACTACAAGTTAGTGTGGTGCGTCCACCTCACAGTGTTCAGCTAAACCTAGAAGTTAGTGCGGTGCGTCCTGCTCACAGTGTTCAGCTAAAACTACAAGTTAGTGTGGTGCATCCACCTTGTTACAGTATTTACAGCTACCTGAAGAAAATTGCTGGTGTTCTTCTGATCCTATTAGTACCACAGACAGGCAGCTAGACTATTTACAGTTAGTGTAGTGAGTCCTCCTCACAGTGTTCAGCTAAAGCTACAAGTTAGTTTAGTGTGACCTCTGCACAGTATTCAGCTAAAGCTACAAGTTAGTGTAGTGCGACCTCTGCACAGTGTTCAGTTAAAGCTACAAGTTAGTGTAGTGCGTCCTCTGAACAGTGTTCAGCTAAAGCTACAAGTTAGTGTAGTGCACAGTGTTCAGCTAAAGCTACAAGTTAGTGTAGTGCGTCCTCCTCACAGTGTTCAGCTAAAGCTACAAGTTAGTGTAGTGCGTCCTCCTCACAGTGTTCAGCTAAAGCTACAAGTTAGTGTAGTGCGTCCTCTGAACAGTGTTCATCTAAAGCTACAAGTTGGTGTAGTGCACAGTGTTCAGCTAAAGCTACAAGTTAGTGTATTGCGTCCTCCTCACAGTGTTCAGCTAAAGCTACAAGTTAGTGTAGTGCGACCTCTGCCGAGTGATCAGCTAAAGCTACAAGTTAGTGTAGTGCGTCCTCTGAACAGTGTTCAGCTAAAGCTACAAGTTAGTGTAGTGCAATCTCTGCACAGTGTTCAGCTAAAGCTACAAGTTAATGTAGTGTGTCCTCCTCACAGTGTTCAGCTAAAGCTACAAGTTAGTGTAGTGCACAGTGTTTAGCTAAATCTACAAGTTAGTGTAGTGCGTCCTCCTCACAGTGTTCAGCTAAAGCTACAAGTTAGTGTAGTGCAACCTCTGCACAGTGTTCAGCTAAAGCTACAAGTTAGTGTAGTGCATCCTCTGAACAGTGTTCAGCTAAAGCTACAAGTTAGTGTAGTGCGTCCTCCTCACAGTGTTCAGCTAAAGCTATAAGTTAGTGTAGTGCGTCCTCTGAACAGTGTTTAGCTAAAGCTACAAGTTAGTGTAGTGCACAGTGTTCAGCTAAAGTTACAAGTTAGTGTAGTGCGTCCTCCTCACAGTGTTCAGCTAAAGTTACAAGTTAGTGTAGTGCGTCCTCCTCCCAGTGTTCAGCTAAAGCTACAAGTTAGTGTAGTGCGACCTTTGCACAGTGTTCAGCTAAAGCTACAAGTTAGTGTAGTGCGACCTCTGCAGAGTGTTCAGCTAAAGTTACAAGTTAGTGTAGTGCGACCTCTGCACAGTGTTCAGCTAAAGCTACAAGTTAGTGTAGTGCATCCTCTGAACAGTGTTCAGCTAAAACTACAAGTTAGTGTAGTGGTAGAAGGTTGGTGGTGTTTTCCTGATCCTATCACTACCGCAGGCAGCTACATTATTTACACGTTAGTGTAGTGCGACCTCTGCACAGTGTTCAGCTAAAGCTACCTGTAGAAGGTTGGTGGTGTTTTCCTGATCCTATCACTACCGCAGGCAGCTACATTTTTTACATGTTAGTGTAGTGCGACCTCTGCACAGTGTTCAGCTAAAGCTACCTGTAGAAGGTTGGTGGTGTTTTCCTGATCCTATCACTACCGCAGGCAGCTACATTATTTTAACGTTAGTGTAGTGCGTCCTCTTCACAGTGTTCAGCTAAAGCTACCTGTAGAAGGTTGGTGGAGTTTTCCTGATCCTATCACTACCGCAGGCAGCTACATTATTTACACATTAGTGTAGTGCGTCCTCTGCACAGTGTTCAGCTAAAGCTACCTGTAGAAGATTGGCGGTGTTTTACTGATCCTATCACTACCGCTGGCAGCTACATTATTTTAATGTTAGTGTAGTGCATCCTCTGCACAGTGTTCAACTAAAGCTATCTGTAGAAGGTTGGTGGTGTTTTCCTGATCATATCACTACCGCAAGCAGCTACATTATTTACTCGTTAGTGTAGTGCGACCTCTGCACAGTGTTCAGCTAAGGCTACCTGTAGAAGGTTGGTGATTTTTTCCTGATCCTATCACTATCGCAGGCAGCTACATTATTTTAACGTTAGTGTAGTGCGTCCTCTTCACAGTGTTCAGCTAAAGCTACCTGTAGAAGGTTGGTGGTGTTTTCCTGATCCTATCACTACTGCGGGCAGCTACATTATTTTAGCGTTAGTGTAGTGCATCCTCTGCACAGTGTTCAGCTAAAGCTTTCTGCAGAAGGTTGGTGGTGTTTTCCTGATCCTATCACCACCGCAAGCAGCTACATTATTTACTCCTTAGTGTAGTGCGACCTCTGCACAGTGTTCAGCTAAGGCTACCTGTAGAAGGTTGGTGATTTTTTCCTGATCCTATCACTACCGCAGGCAGCTACATTATTTTAACGTTAGTGTAGTGCGTCCTCTGCACAGTGTTCAGCTAAAACTATCTGTAGAAGGTTGGTGGTGTTTTCCTGATCCTATCACTACCGCAGGCAGCTACATTATTTACACAATAGTGTAGTGCGTCTTCTGCACAGTGTTTGGCTAAAGCTATCTATAGAAGGTTGATGGTGTTTTCCTGATCCTATCATTACCGCAGGCAGCTACATTATTTTAACGTTAGTGTAGTGCGTCCTCTTCACAGTGTTCAGCTAAAGCTACATGTAGAAGGTTGGTGTTCTCATACTACAGGCAGGCAGTTGATTTTGCTAGCTGCACTATCAGAGTATATATATATATATATATATATATATATATTTATATATATATATATATTTATATATACCCTGTTTCCCTGAAAATAAGACCTAGCGTGATTGTCGGTGATGGCTGCAATATAAGCCCTACCCCCCAAATAAGCCCTAGTTAAAGTCCTTGTAGGTCTTATTTTCAGGGTAGGGGTTATTTTTGGGGAAACAGGGTAGGGCTTATTTGGGGGGTAGGGCTTATATTGCAGCCATCACCAACAATCACGCTAGGTCTTATTTTCGGGGAAACAGGGTATATCCCAGCTCAGTGCAGCTGCATCTCACTGCAGGCCATTAGTATGTCTGGAAGGCCAACAAGGAGAGGCAGACAGTCACAAGCCAATAAAAGAGGGCAAGCTGGCTCTGTGTCTAGAGGCAACAGTGCTGGTCGTGGAGACGGTGCATCCTCATCAGCACGTGGCTGTAGGACACACTTGTCCTTTTTTCGGCAGCTGGCCGTGTTGAGCCACAACATGCGGAAGACTTGGTAGAGTGGATGACCAAGCCGTCCTCATCCTCCTCATCCTCTCTCACCCAGGCTCAGGGTAAGTTGTCTGACAAAGCAGCTGCCAATGTGGCCTCTTCCCTCGGCTCAATGGCATCAGTCACTCCTTCCCTAGCCCCACCATGTCCTCCTGAGGAGTCCCCCGAACTGTTTGACCACGGTGTTGGGTACATGCTCCAGGAGGATGCCCAGCGTTTTGAAGGCTCTGATGATGGTACTCAGCTAGAGGACGGCAGTAACGTGAGCCCAGACAGAGGGGGTGCCCAAGAAGGACAGCAATCTGGCAGTCATGTTCCCACAGCTGCAGCATACTGCCAGCTTTGCTCCAGTGATGAGGAGGGAGGGGATGATGAGGTAACTGACTCCACGTGGGTGCCTGATAGGAGAGAGGAGGAGGAGGCACATCACCAACGAGGCAGGGGAGCTTGTTTTTTTTTCCTCACTCCAGTGGGCCATGATCAGGGATGCATGCACTGTCCTGTCCTGTTGTGGCACCAGCACCAGTGCCTAAGGCCCAATTTTTCAGCCCCTGTTTGACAGGGGCGTGTAATTACAATTTTTGATGCAATTCTTTGCAGCAGGGCTAGTTCCTGCGCTCCAACTAGAGTATCTGTGAGGGGTTCCAATGTTGTGGCACCAGCACCAGTGCCTAAGGCCCAATTTTTCTGCCCCTGTTCAACAGGGACATGTAATTAGAATTCTTGATCTAATATTTCACAGCAGGGCCCATTTCTGCGCCCACCAAGAGTATCTGTGAGGACTTACAGTGTTGTGGCACCACCACCACCACCAAAGGCCCAATTTTTCTGCCCCTGTTCAACAGGGGCATGTAATTACAATTCTTGATCTAATATTTCACAGCAGGGCCCTGCGAGGGCTTACAGTGTTGTGGCTACAACAACACCTAAGGCCCAAATTTCTGCTGAGTATATAGGGCAGGCCCCTACTTTCAAACATCCCACTTACAAACGACTCCTACTTGCAAACGAAAGGAGACAACAGGACAAAAGGACAAAAAGTGAGGTGAAATCTTCTGAAGAGGAGCACAGACAGCAAAACAAATGTCACAGGGGTGATAACCCTTCCCTAGGTTTTCCAAAAAGCTTAAAATAGATTTTTTTGCTGGAGTTAAACACGTTAAAAATGTACCAGTTCAAAATTACAAACAGATTCTACTTAACAACAAACCTACAGTCCCTGCCTTGTGCTGTTCAGAGTATATAGGGCCTGGGGGCCCCACACCTTTCCTTTTTTAATTTGGGTGCAGGGTTCCCCTTAATATCCATACAAGACCCAAAGGGCCTGGTAATGGACTTGGGCGTACCCATGCCGTTTGTCTCACTGATTTTCATCCATATTGCCAGGACCCAACATTACATTAAAGCCGCAAGCAGTTTTAAATGACTTTTTTTCCTTTAAAAATGACATTTTGAGCAGGGACTGTTCTAAGCACGGGAAACACGCGCCACTTTAATACAATTAAATAATACGATTAAAAACGATATTTAAAGGAATATTTCAATTTTTTTTTTTTTTTTTTTTACTTTAAGCATAATTAAAATCACTGCTCCCGAAAAAACGGCCGTTTTTAAAAGTTTTTTTTGCAGTGATACATGTCCCCTGGGGCAGGACCCGGGTCCCCAATCCCTTTTTAGGACAATACCATGCAAATTAGCCTTTAAAATGAGCACTTTTGATTTCGAACGTTCAAGTCCCATAGACGTCAATGGGGTTCTAAAGTTCGTGCGAATTTTCGGTCCATTCGCAGGTTCTGGTGCGAACCGAACCGGGGGGGTGTTCAGCTCATCCCTACAAATTAGCCTTTAAAATTAGCACTTTTGATTTCAAACGTTCGAGTCCCATAGACTTCAATGGGGTTCTAAAGTTTGTGCGAATTTTCGGTCCGTTTGCAGGTTCTGGTGCGAACCGAACCGGGGGGGTGTTCGGCTCATCCCTAGTCGTTACCTGTAATTGTCTGCTGTCTGTCCTGATCCCGGCTTCCCTTTAGATTCTGATCCTGCCTTCCAATTCTGTCTGCTGATCTTCCAGTTATACTCAGCTTGTGATCTGACCTCCCTTCTGCCTACTGTCTATGCCTGATCTGCCCAATTGTTACTGACCCAGCCTATCTGACCCTGCATCTTGCTCATCCAGCCTGCTACAGCTCCCAGCCCTGCAAGCCTGCATCTGGTACTGCTCCATATTGTTCATCCCAGCCTGCCACCAGTCAAGCATTGTGTCAGCTGGTCTACTATCTGCCTGCTAACTAGCACTACTAAATGGATTATTGAACTGTTTACAGGCACTCATACCTCACTGTGCTCCTGCGGCTGCTCCTGTGGCTGCTGTTTCACTACCAGTAGTCTGCGAGCTGGAGTTGTACGAGAGGCCTTCCTCTGCACATCAGGCTCCCATCCCAGGTATGTAACACCCATGCTGAAGCGTTGCTCTGGAATGCCTTTCTATAGTGCTGGCAGGCGGAAGGAGCAGAGTGATTCAGCGCTAGTGCACTTGTGCACTCTCCCTGTTATTTGGTTCTCCGGTGTTTGGCAAACTATGCAGCAGGCACCCTTAAAGCAGCATTTCCCAGTGCGGATGGGGGTGACGGAACCCCTGGCGGCGCCCCCAAGATGTGTCACCCGGGGTGTGTGCCCTCCCTGCCTCTCTCTAGTTTCGGCCCTGCCCATACTGCACTCTATACCACTCCTATTCCAAATCTAGACTGCACCTATACAAACCTTTGCCACATCTGAACCACATCTACCTTACACCTGTGCTGAGACTATACTAGACTGTACCTATACTGCATACAGGTTAACTGGGATTATTTTTAAGTGTATCAACACTCTTAAACAGCCCCAATGATAGCTGAAAGAAGAACATCTCAAAAGGGATGCCCTTTCTGTAATAATTATTCTGCAAGCCCCTTTTATTTCCCTGCCCCTCCACTATCATTCTCCATTTCTTTCCGAGGCAAAGAACAGAGGACCCATCCTTTTCAGCGGCTTCTACAGGGGTAGCACTACAACTGTTTTCATCTTATGCACATAGCAGTCCTCTCCAAATGCCAACATTTTTGTACTGGTATAAAAATCTAGCAATTGTGGAACCACATCTGTAAAATTTATTGAGAATATAAAAATCATTTCACTCACCAATGACAATTTTTTTATATACAGAACTAGAGATGGAAAATTTCCATAAATTTTGAAGCCATGGGAAAAAATGTTTTTTCCCTGTTTTTTTTCCAGAAAAAAAGTGACATTTTGCACACATTGAAAACATTTCAGTGCAGAGTAATTTTACAAATTGAAAGATATTTTATTACACTGGGAACTTGAAATGCAGTGTAAATAAAAGTATTATGCTTGAAATAAAAGTACAGTGTATTCAGTAAATAAACTAAACATGCTTTTAAAAATGGCATTTTTTATTATAAATGAAATAACATTTGCTGTATATGGTAAGAACATTTCAACTACATGGGAACATGCAACCACCCCCCCATTCCCTCATAATACTATAAAATCTTCCTGCCAATATGCATTTTAAGTTCTTGACAATGCTGATCTAGAAGCATATATATCTCTTGCAAGAGCTTGATCAACGTTCTCTTGATTTTCAAGTGTCTTTATCTTTAAATCAAGGGGTTGTGTATTTTTGTGAGGCAGTGGTCTGCAACATCTCCTTATTTTAAGATGCTGCTGGTGAAGAAACACATTGTAATGATCCAGAAGCAGCAGAACGAGTGTTTCTGGAATGAGAACTCTGAAGGTAAAAGCTACTTTGATTATGGTCCTTATATGTCATTCCATAAAGAATTTTTTAATGTTAGGGCACCTCTGCCATGAACGGATGTGTTTTATCATCCTTGTAGCGTTTGGAAAAGAATATCTGCCAGGGCCTGGACTTGAACCTGGGATCTCTTCTGTGTCTAGTAATGCCTTTCTCACCGAGCTACCAGAGATGCTGGATAACACCTTGTCTGATCCATTGGACAACCCTGAATTGTGCCTTGACTTCTGCTGAACCTTGAACTCTTTGCTCCTCTAAAGAACTCCCTGATTTAAGCCATGTCTCTGCACTTTCTGTTTGCTAGATTATTGTGCTCTCTTCAGCCAATATCTTGATCTTGTCTCTCCTGCAGCCATTCTGTATCTTCACTACCATTCCTTACCGACCTTTGGCTTGTTCCTCAACTATGCTTCTGCTTGATTCTTATATGGTGGGGTGATCCTGAGGACTGCGACCTGGTACTAACATGCAGCAAAACCCATCTGAACTATCAGGAGCTTTGCTGAATACCAGTTAGTACTTAGACCTTGCACCTCAGGTGAACCCTTGTCATCCACCAGGGTGACCTGCTCATATATCTGTCCCATTTGTCCATGGGTGCTGCTCCACAGCTATAGTTACTGGCCTCCGAGCTTGACTCCAGACCATGACAATATCTCTTCTCACAATGTTTGCATATTGCAGCTTTTTTCTCAGCAGAAATTACAATGAGGAAATATTTCCAAACCCTAGATGTTGGTCTCACTATTTTACTGAGAAGAGCAAAAGAAAAAAATATTTACTGACCAGACTATAGGTCAACATTAAAAAATAAAAGAATCGTTCTATGCTATGGCAAACATAGGATGGAAATATATATATATATATATATATATATATATATATATATATATATATATATATATATATATATATATATATATATATATATATATACAGTCAGGTCCATAAATACACACATAGACATCACCAGACCCTGGGTTTCATCCCTGGTGATGCTCTGCCAGGCCTCTGTCTTCAGTTCCTGCTTGTTCTTGGGGCATTTTCCCTTCAGTTTTGTCTTCAGCAAGTGAAATGCATGCTCATTCTGATTCAAGTCAGGTGATTGACTTGGCCATTGCATAACATTCCACTTCTTTCCCTTAAAAAACTGCTTTTGCAGTATGCTTCGGGTCATTGTCCATCTGCACTGTGAAGCGCTTTCCAATGAGTTCTAAAACATATTGCCCGAAACACTTCAGAAGTCATCCTGCTGCTTTTGCCAGCAGTCACATCATCAATAAATACAAGAGAACCAGTTCCATTGGCAGCCATACATGCCCACGCCATGACACTACCACCACCATACTTCACTGATGAGGTGGTATGCTTTGAATCATAAGCAGTTCCTTTCCTTCTCCATACTCTTCTCTTCCCATCACTCTGGTACAAGTTGATCTTGGTCTCATCTGACTATAGGATGTTGTTCCAGAACTGTGAAGGCTTTTTTTAGATGTTGTTTGGCAAACTCTAATCTGGCCTTTGTGTTTTTGAGGCTCCCCAATGGTTTACATCTTGTGGTGAACCCTCTGTGTTCACTCTGGTGAAGTCTTCTCTTGATTGTTGACTTTGACACACATACACCTACCTCCTGGAGAGTGTTCTTGATCTGGCCAACTGTTGTGAATGGTGTTTTCTTCACCAGGGAAAGAATTCTTCGGTCATCCACCACAGTTGTTTTCCGTGGTCTTCCAGGTCTTTTGGTGTTGCTGAGCTCACCGGTGCATTCTTTCTTTTTAAGGATGTTCCAAGCAGTTGATTTGGCCACACCTAATGTTTTTGCTATCTCTCTGATGGGTTTGTTTTGTTTTTTCAGCTTAATGATGGCTTGCTTCACTGACAGCTCTTTGGATCTCATATTGAGAGTTGACAGCAACAGATTCCAAATGCAAATAGCACACTTGAAATGAACTCTGGACCTTTTATCTGCGCCTTGTAAATGGGATAATGAGGGAATAACACACCTGGCCAAGAGGCAGCTGAGCAGCCAATTGTCCCATTACTTTTGGTCCCTTAAAAAGTGGGAGGCACATATACAAACTGTTGTAATTCCTACACCGTTCACCTGATTTGGATGTAAATACCCTCAAATTAAAGCTGAAAGTCTGCAGTTAAAGCACATCTTGGTCGTTTCATCTCAAATCCATTGTAGTGGTGTAGAGCCAAAAAGATTAGAATTGTGTTGATGTCCCAATATTTATGGACCTGACAGTATACTGTATAAATAAATAAAAAGCCGCTGCCCCCACTCAAACAACTACCATAGTAGAGTCAGAATTATATTGGAAATGGGAATTGGATGGGAATGTGGCGCTGCTTAAATAAATAGAGCACTATATCCTACTGCTAAACTTCTCCTCCTGATGCTGAAGGTAAACCAATGTAGACACCTTCAGAAAATTTCTGATATATTCATCCAGAGATAGGGTGAATAAAGTGCAAATTCAATGAATGTACATACATGAATGTATATACAGTAGTGCCTCCATAAACCAATAGCTAATATCTAAATAGGTACCAGTAAACACACTTCCAATAATATAATGATGTGCTTACTAAACATAAAAGTGACAAGTGCTATATCCCAATTAATGATAAGAATATATTTAGTACTGCAATTGATATATATATATCATTATATAAGTAAATATATCACTATTTGAATCTATTAAAGCTCATTTATCCAATTTATTCATCTGCGTCCATGTGCCTCATGCAAAGTCCCGCCTCTTGCTCTCTTTTATAAATCTCACTTTTAAGTTTATTTTAGCAACGTCATATGAATTTACTATATTGCTGGGATTGTATTTATACCAACTTTATAATATTGAATGCCTAGGGGATATATATACACACTAGGGATGAGCCGAACACCCCCCAGTTCGGTTCGCACCAGAACCTGCGAACGGCCTGAAAATTCGCACGAATGTTAGAACCCCATTGACGTCTATGGGACTCGAACGTTCGAAATCAAAAGTGCTCATTTTAAAGGCTAATTTGCATGGTATTGTCCTAAAAAGGGTTTGGGGACCCAGGTCCTGCCCCAGGGGACATGTATCAATGCAAAAAAAACTTTTAAAAACGGCTGTTTTTTCGGGAGCAGTGATTTTAATGATGCTTAAAGTAAAAAAAAAAAAAGTGAAATATTCCTTTAAATATCGTACCTGGGGGGTGTCTATAGTATGCCTGTAAAGTGGCGCGTGTTTCCCGTGTTCAGAACAGTCCCTGCACAAAATGTCATTTTTAAAGGAAAAAATCTCATTTAAAACTGCTTGCGGGTTTAATGTAATGTCGGGTCCTGGCAATATGGATGAAAATCAGTGAGACAAACGGCATGGGTACCCCCCAGTCCATTACCAGGCCCTTTGGGTCTTGTATGGATATTAAGGGGAACCCCGCACTCAAATTAAAATAAGGAAAGGTGTGGGGCCACCAGGCCCTATATACTCTGAACAGCAGTATACAGGCTGTGCAAACAAGACAGGGACTGTAGGTTTGTTGTTAAGTAGAATCTGTTTGTAATTTTGAACTGGTACATTTTTAACGTGTTTAGCTCCAGCCAAAAAATCTTTTTTAAGCTTTTTGGAAAACATAGGGAAGGGTTATCACCCCTGTGACATTTGTTTTGCTGTCTGTCCTACTCTTCAGAAGATTTCACCTCACTTTTTGTCCCAATGACAAATGTTTTTTGAAAATTTGGGGTTTTTTGTGGAACAAGGATTGGAAAGCATCAGTGGAAAGGAGAAATGTTTATCCCATATTAACTCTTACAGGAGAGAATTTCCCTTCCTAGGGGTAGATTTCATCTCACTTCCTGTTGTCCCCTTCTGTTTGCAAGTAGGAGTCGTTTGTAAGTTAGATGTTTGAAAGTAGGGGCCTGCCCTATATACTCAGTAGAAATTTGGGCCTTAGGTGTTGTTGTGGCCACAACACTGTAAGCCCTCACAGGGCCCTGCTGTGAAATATTAGATCAAGAATTGTAATTACATGCCCCTGTTGAGCAGGGGCAGAAAAATTGGGCCTTTGGTGCTGGTGCCACAACACTGTAAGTCAGGGGCGTTGCTAGGTGGCAAAAAGACCAGGGGCTTCAGCCCGAAGTCCGATTTTGGCACCGATGGGGGGGGGGGGGGTTGTGAGTGGTCATGGCACGGGGTTTTTTGGCTGAGTGCTGGGGTTGTGTGGCGGGGGGTAAACTTACTTGCTGGTTGCTGCCTGGGGCTTAGCAGTGCCCATCAATTTTGACCACTAATCTCAGCTACCTGACACACTGACCTACCGAACATACACTGACCTGACATACATACATACATACATACATACACCTACCTAACATACACTGACCTGACATACACCGACCTGACATACACCTACCTAACATACACTGACCTGACATACAGACATACACCTACCTAACATACACTGACCTGACATACATACATACACCTACCTAACATACACTGACCTGACATACATACATACACCTACCTAACATACACTGAGCTGACATACATACATACACCTACCTAACATACACTGACCTGACATACATACATACACCTACCTAACATACACTGACCTGACATACATACATACATACATACACCTACCTAACATACACTGACCTGACATACATACACCTACCTAACATACACTGACCTGACATACATACATACACCTACCTAACATACACTGAGCTGACATACATACATACACCTACCTAACATACACTGACTTGACATACATACATACACCTACCTAACATACACTGACCTGACATACATACATACATACATACATACACCTACCTAACATACACTGACCTGACATACATACATACACCTACCTAACATACACTGACCTGACATACATACATACACCTAACATACACTGACTG
This sequence comes from Aquarana catesbeiana, assembly GCF_042186555.1. Taxonomy (NCBI): domain Eukaryota; kingdom Metazoa; phylum Chordata; class Amphibia; order Anura; family Ranidae; genus Aquarana; species Aquarana catesbeiana. The sequence continues at coordinate 277,995,900 of NC_133329.1, read as the reverse complement.
ACCTACCTAACATACACTGACCTGACATACATACACTGACATACACTGACCTACCTAACATACACTGACCTACCTAACATACCGTGACATACATACACTGACCTCACCTACCTGACCAGGAGACAGACTTCATGTGTCCAGGTGTCCTGCAGTTCAGTTCAGCTGTAGTGTGCGGTGTGCAGCCCACGCATCATGTGGCACAGCAGGCAGCCAGAGGAGAGGAGACTGCTTGAATTTCATCACCTGGACCTTGGAGCTCCAGGCTTTGTCCTGTACGTAGATATACAAAGTAGAGCCTGCCTCCCAATCCCAGCACGGCCAGCAGGCACAAGGCGGTATGGAGAAGACTCTTCTGCCTCCTGCTGCACACTCCGGTGCCCATGATCAGACACACTGAGATCCAGAGCTCTTCACTCTGCCATCCGCCCCCAGCACAGCTCCTCTTCAGGTTATCCTCATCCCCGCCTCCTCTACAATAATCGGTGCAGTCACTGGCACATCTCGCCAGATCGCTGCTCCGCTGCCCTGATCTATCTGAGCGGGGAGCGGGGATCTCAGTGACGTGGCTCGGCGGATTGTAATTCCCGCCTTCTGGAGCGTGCATCGCCTATGATGGACGTCACACGTCCCGCGGTCCCAGCATTGGACCAGTGGGACGTCCATCATAGCTCCAGAAGGCGGGACCTGTATGTCATTCGGCCACACTCGGCCGCACTCGGCGGATCAGATCGGTCCCCGCTCGTCAGCGGCCGGCGGCGCTCGGGGCTAACAATTAAATGGTGCCTTCTTGACACTCGGGGCTTTTCGGGGACCAATTCGGGGCTTCAGCCCCCCCTAGCCACCCCCTCCCGACGCCCCTGCTGTAAGTCCTCACTCGCTTTTGGTGGGCGCAGAAATGGGCCCTGCTGTGAAATATTAGATCAAGAATTGTAATTACATGCCCCTGTTGAACAAGGGAAGAAAAATTGGGCCTTTGGTGGTGGTGCTGGTGCCACAAGACTGTAAGTCCTCACTCGCTCTTGGTGGGTGCAGAAATGGGCCCTGCTGTGAAATATTAGATCAAGAATTGTAATTACATGCCCCTGTTGAACAAGGGCAGAAAAATTGGGCCTTTGGTGGTAGTGGTGGTGCTGGTGCCACAACACTGTAAGTCCTCACAGACACTCTAGTTGGAAGGCAGGAACGAGCCCTGCTGCAAAGTATTGCATCAAAAATTGTAATTACACGCCCCTGTTGAACAGGGGCTGAAAAATTGGGCCTTAGGCACTGGTGCTGGTGCCACAACACTGCAACACCTCACAGATACTCTAGTTGGAACGCAGAAACGAACCCTGCTGCAAAGTATTGCATCAAAAATTGTAATTACACGCCCCTGTTAAACAGGGGCTGAAAAATTGGGCCTTAGGCACTGGTGCTGGTGCCACAACACTGCAACCCCTCACAGATACTCTAGTTGGAATGCAGAAACAAGCCCTGCTGCAAAGTATTGCATCAAAAATTGTAATTACACGCCCCTGTTAAACAGGGGCTGAAAAATTGGGCCTTAGGCACTGGTGCTGGTGCCACAACACTGCAACCCCTCACAGATACTCTAGTTGGAATGCAGAAACAAGCCCTGCTGCAAAGTATTGCATCAAAAATTGTAATTACACGCCCCTGTTAAACAGGGGCTGAAAAATTGGGCCTTAGGCACTGGTGCTGGTGCCACAACACTGCAACCCCTCACAGATACTCTAGTTGGAATGCAGAAACGAGCCCTGCTGCAAAGTATTGCATCAAAAATTGTAATTACACGCCCCTGTTAAACAGGGGCTGAAAAATTGGGCCTTAGGCACTGGTGCTGGTGCCACAACACTGCAACCCCTCACAGATACTCTAGTTGGAACGCAGAAACGAGCCCTGCTGCAAAGTATTGCATCAAAAATTGTAATTACACGCCCCTGTTAAACAGGGGCTGAAAAATTGGGCCTTAGGCACTTGTGCTGGTGCCACAACACTGCAACCCCTCACAGATACTCTAGTTGGAACGCAGAAACGAGCCCTGCTGCAAAGTATTGCATCAAAAATTGTAATTACACGCCCCTGTTAAACAGGGGCTGAAAAATTGGGCCTTAGGCACTGGTGCTGGTGCCACAACACTGCAACCCCTCACAGATACTCTAGTTGGAACGCAGAAACGAGCCCTGCTGCAAAGTATTGCATCAAAAATTGTAATTACACGCCCCTGTTAAACAGGGGCTGAAAAATTGGGCCTTAGGCACTGGTGCTGGTGCCACAACACTGCAACCCCTCACAGATACTCTAGTTGGAACGCAGAAACGAGCCCTTCTGCAAAGTATTGCATCAAAAATTGTAATTACACGCCCCTGTTAAACAGGGGCTGAAAAATTGGGCCTTAGGCACTGGTGCTGGTGCCACAACACTGCAACCCCTCACAGATACTCTAGTTGGAACGCAGAAACGAGCCCTGCTGCAAAGTATTGCATCAAAAATTGTAATTACACGCCCCTGTTAAACAGGGGCTGAAAAATTGGGCCTTAGGCACTGGTGCTGGTGCCACAACACTGCAACCCCTCACAGATACTCTAGTTGGAACGCAGAAACGAGCCCTGCTGTGAAGTATTGCATCAAAAATTGAAATTACACGCTCCTGTTAAACAGGGGCTGAAAAATTGGGCCTTAGGCACTGGTGGTGGCGCCCAGAACCAAAAATGTTCTTACAAGCTATCAGCGTGATCATTGAGGAGGAAGAGGATAATTACTCAGGGATAGTCACACAGCATCAGCATAGGCAGTCTTTGAAGGGATCTGAAAAAAATTATTCGGTTACATCAGCATCAGGTGCTTGGTAGCTGCTGGTGATCCAAGACTGATTCATTTTTATGCAGGTCAGTCAATCGACCGACTCGGTGGACAGACGCACCCTGTGATCGGTTACAAAGCCTCCAGCAGCACTGAATGTGCGTTCCGAAAGAACGCTGGATGCAGGACAGGCCAGTAGCTCAATTGCATACTGTGCAAACTCTGCCCAGTGATCCATCCTCAAGACCCAGTAACCCAGAAGATTTTCGGTGGGAAAGGTGTCCAAGTCAGATCTTGCCCCTAGGTATTCCTGCACCATGTAAAACAGACACGGCGATGGTTGCTGGAACCGATCATACCTTGGGGCTGCGGACCAAAAAATTGTCTGAATGCATCGGTCAGACGGCCACCTTCTCCACCGCTCCTTCTTTGACTGACCGAAGCCTCAGCAACACGTTGTCCAGAAACAGGAGTTTGTAACCTCCCAGTCTCTGGGAACGCATTGCACAGACCTTTCTGCAAGGCCTCCCGAAGATGTTTCATCCTCTGCTCCCTCTGCGATGGCAAGATAAGGTCCACAACCTTACCCTTGTAACGTGGATCAAGGAGGGTTGCCAGCCAGTATTGGTCCTTCTCCTTGATACCACGAATACGAGGATCCTTACGCAGGCTTTGCAGGATCAGGGAGGCCATGCAGCGTAGGTTTGCTGAGGCATTCGGTCCAGAGTCCTCTGGGTCACTAAGGACGACATGGTCCGCAGCCACCTCCTCCCAGCCACGTACAAGTCCATGTGTTTCTTGGGACTGATCCCTTAAAGACTGCTGCTGATGCTGAGTGCCAGGCTCCACCTCCATACTGACACAATCTTCCTCCTCCTCCTCCTCCTCCTCCTCCTCCTCTTCCTGTGTGATCGGCGGACACGCAGGAACACTGTCTGGATAAAGGGGGCCTTGAGAGCTAAGGAAGTCCTCCTCTTCCTGCCTCTGTTCTGCCTCAAGTGCCCTGTCCATTATTCCACGCAGCGTGTGCTCCAACAGGTGGACAAGGGGGGCAGTGTCACTGATGCATGCACTGTCACTGCTCACCATCCTCATGGCCTCCTCAAATGGTGACAGGACAGTGCATGCATCCCTGATCATGGTCCACTGGCGTGGGGAAAAAAAAACAAGCTCCCCTGACCCTGTCCTGGTGCCATAGTCGCACAGGTACTCATTGATGGCCCTCTGCTGCGTGTGCAGCCGCTGCAGCATGGCCAACGTTGAGTTCCACCTGGTGGGCATTTCACAGATTAGGCAGTTCTTGGGCAGGTTAAACTCCTTTTGGAGGTCCGCCAGCCGAGCACTGGCATTATATGACCGGCGGAAATGCACACAGACTTTCCTGGCCTGCCTCAGCACATCCTGTAAGCCCGGGTACCTGCCCAAGAACCGCTGCACCACCAAGTTAAGGACGTGAGCCAAACAGGGCACATGGGTTATTTGTCCCTGTCGGAGAGCAGAGAGGAGGTTGGTGCCATTGTCGCAAATCACCATTCCTGCCTTAAGTTGGCATGGCGTCAACCACCTTTGAACCTGCCCCAGCAGAGCTGAAAGAACCTCTGCCCCAGTGTGGCTCCTGTCCCCCAAGCACACCAGCTCAAGCACCGCATGGCATCTTTTGGCCTTCGTACTTGCGTAGCCCCTTGAACGGCTATGGAGCACCGCTGGTTCCGAGGGCAAAGCACAGGAAGAGGCCATGGAGTAAGAAGAGGAGGGGGTGGAGGAGAGAGGTGTGTCACAATCATTAGTAGTGACATTTTGGAGGCATGGTGGCGGAACAACCTCCAACACTACTGCACCTTGTCCTGCATCCTTCCCAGCTGCCAGCAGAGTCACCCAATGCGCCGTGAAACTTAGGTAACGTCCCTGTCCATGCCTGCTGGACCATGAGTCAGCGGTAATATGCACATTACCGCTGACCGCCCTGTCCAGCGAGGCATGGACATTGCCTTCCACATGCCGGTAGAGAGTCGGAATCGCCTTCCGTGAGAAAAAGTGGCGTTTGGGTACCTGCCACTGAGGAACCGCACATTCCACAAACTCATGGAAGGGGGCAGAGTCTACCAACTGAAAAGGTAGCAGTTGAAGTGCTAGCAATTTTGCCAAGCTAGCATTCAACCGCTGGGCATGTGGATGGCTGGGAGCAAACTTCTTTCGGCGGTGCAGCAGCTGGGGCAGGGAAATTCGCCTGGTACAATCTGACGTTGTTGTACCAAAAGCAGATTGCCCACAAGTACTTGGCTGTGACACACCTAATTCTACACCTTCATTCCTCTCAGTGTAGGTCTCATAGAGGACTGAAGGTATAGTGGGGTTGGAGATCTCAGCTGATGAGGAGCAAGGAGAGGTCCTCTTTGTTCTTTGGTGTGGGTCTTTTAGATACGCTTGCCAACAAACTGCATGGCAGGTCAAAATATGTCTGGTTAAGCATGTGGTACCCAAGCGGGAGATGTTTTGGCCACGCGAGATACGCTTGAGACATATGTTGCAAATTGCAGCGGTGCGATCTGATGCACTCATCTCAAAAAAGGCCCACACCAAAGAACTTTTTGAATAACGCGCAGAGACTGCAGCACCCTGCACATGTGGAGCTTTGGGTTGTGATGCAGTCAATGTGCTGCCCTTAGGCTGGCCCCTGGAGGGCATCCTGCCTCGTTGGTGATGTCCTGCCTCCTCCTCCTCTCTCCTATCAGGCACCCACGTTGAGTCAGTGACCTCATCATCCACTCCCTCCTCATCACTGGAGCAAACCTGGCAGTATGCTGCAGCAGGGAGAGCATGACTGCCAGATTGCTGTCCTTCTTGGGCACCCCCTCTGTCCGTGCTCATGTTACTGCATTCATCGAGCTCAGTATCATCATCAGAGCCTTCCAAACGCTGGGCATCCTCCTGGAGCATGTACCCAACACTGTGGTCAAACAGTTCGAGGGACTCCTCGGGAAGACATGGTGGGGCTAGGGAAGGAGTCACTGATGACATTGAGCCGAGGGAAGAGGCCGCTGCTTTGCCAGACAAAGTACCCTGAGCATGGGTGAGAGAGGATGAGGAGGATGAGGACGGCTTGGTCATCCACTCGACCAAGTCTTCCGCATGTTGCGGCTCAACACGGCCAGCTGCCGGAAAAAAGGCCAAGCGTGTCCCACGGCCACGTGCTGATAAGGATACACTTCTCCATGACCAGCACTAGACACAGAGCCTGCTTGCCATCTCTTATTGGCTTGTGACTGTCTGCCTCTCCTTCTTGGCCTTCCAGACATACTAATGGCCTGTAGCTGCACTAAGCTGGGATATATATATATATATATATATATATATATATGTACTGATATTGCAGCTAACAAAATCAACTGCCTGCCTGTAGTATGAGAACACCACCAACCTTCTACAGGTAGCTTTAGCTGAACACTGTGCAGAGCTCGCAAAAAAAATAACTTGTAGGTTTAGCTGAACACTGTGAGGAGGACGCGCCACACTAACTTGTAGTTTTAGCTGAACACTGTGAGGAGGGCGCACCACACTAACTTGTAGTTTTAGCTGAACACTGTGAGCAGGACGCACTGCATTAACTTGTAGCTTTAGATGAACACTGTGCAGAGGTCTCACTACACTAACTTGTAGTTTTAGCTGAACACTGTGAGCAGGATGCACTGCACTAACTTGTAGCTTTAGATGAACACTGTGCAGAGGTCTCACTACACTAACTTGTAGTTTTAGCTGAACACTGTGAGCAGGATGCACTGCACTAACTTGTAGCTTTAGATGAACACTGTGCAGAGGTCTCACTACACTAACTTGTAGTTTTAGCTGAACACTGTGAGCAGGACGCACTGCACTAACTTGTAGTTTTAGCTGAACACTGTGAGGAGGACGCACCACACTAACTTGTAGTTTTAGCTCAACACTGTGAGCAGGACGCACTGCACTAACTTGTAGCTTTAGATGAACACTGTGCAGAGCTCGCAAAAAAATAAGTTGTAGGTTTAGCTGAACACTGTGAGGAGGACGCACCACACTAACTTGTAGTTTTAGCTGAACACTGTGAGCAGGACGCACTGCACTAACTTGTAGCTTTAGATGAACACTGTGCAGAGGTCTCACTACACTAACTTGTAGTTTTAGCTGAACACTGTGAGCAGGACGCACTGCACTAACTTGTAGCTTTAGATGAACACTGTGCAGAGGTCTCACTACACTAACTTGTAGTTTTAGCTGAACACTGTGAGCAGGACGCACTGCACTAACTTGTAGCTTTAGATGAACACTGTGCAGAGGTCTCACTACACTAACTTGTAGTTTTAGCTGAACACTGTGAGCAGGACGCACTGCACTAACTTGTAGCTTTAGATGGACACTGTGCAGAGGTCTCACTACACTAACTTGTAGTTCTAGCTGAACACTGTGAGCAGGACGCACTGCACTAACTTGTAGCTTTAGATGAACACTGTGCAGAGGTCTCACTACACTAACTTGTAGTTTTAGCTGAACACTGTGAGCAGGACGCACTGCACTAACTTGTAGCTTTAGATGAACACTGTGCAGAGGTCTCACTACACTAACTTGTAGTTTTAGCTGAACACTGTGAGCAGGACGCACTGCACTAACTTGTAGTTTTAGCTGAACACTGTGAGGAGGACGCACCACACTAACTTGTAGTTTTAGCTCAACACTGTGAGCAGGGCGCACTGCACTAACTTGTAGCTTTAGATGAACACTGTGCAGAGCTCGCAAAAAAATAAGTTGTAGGTTTAGCTGAACACTGTGAGGAGGACGCACCACACTAACTTGTAGTTTTAGCTGAACACTGTGAGCAGGACGCACTGCACTAACTTGTAACTTTAGATGAACACTGTGCAGAGCTCGCAAAAAAATAACTTGTAGGTTTAGCTGAACACTGTGAGCAGGACACACCACACTAACTTGTAGTTTTAGCTGAACACTGTGCAGAGGTCTCACTACACTAACTTGTAGTTTTAGTTGAACACTGTGAGCAGGACGCACTGCACTAACTGTAAATAGTCTAGCTGCCTGACTGTGGTACTAATAGGATCAAAAGAACACCAGCAATTTTCTTCAGGTCGCTGTAAATACTGTAACAAGACAAGCCTGCCTGTCAGTAAGAAGATAACAGGAACGGATCTAGCTAAACTGAATACAGTGTGTATATATATGCAACACCTGGGATGCATATATATACACAATACACTATAAGTGCAGCTAACTCACTGACTGTCCTGCCTAATCTAGCTAACTCAAATGAAATGACTGTCTCTCAACCTCTATCTAAGCACGCCGGAACACACTACACAGGGCCGCCGTGCAAGCGGCCTTATATAGTGTGGGGCGTGTTCTAAACCCCCTGAGCCATAATTGGCCAAAGCCACCCTGGCTTTGGCCAATTACAGCTCTCTCTACCGACGGCGCTGTGATTGGCCAAGCATGCGGGTCATAGTGCATGCTTGGCCAATCATCAGCCAGCAATGCACTGCGATGCTGCAGTGAATTATGGGCCGTGACGCGCCACACAAATTTGGCGCAAATGGCCCATAATGTTCGGAATGTGGTGAACGACCGAGCAGCATATGTTCGAGTCGAACATGGGTTCGACTCGAACACGAAGCTCATCCCTAATACACACACACACACTAGTACCTCTATACACATGAGGCTATACTTAGTATCTGTATAAAGATACAAGAGAGGAGTGGACAGGCAGACCATGTAGTAAAAGGGGGAGTGCCACATCCAATATTTAATTCAAGAGAGAAGAGGAGGTTCCCCTAAATGGACTTTTAAGGCACTGGAAAGGTCAAACAAATACAAAAGTATCTATAAAAATTAGAATTTTATTGAAAAAAACTTTAAAAACACGTATAGCAAGGCATAGGTTATTTATACATCACATGGTAATATGAAGAATAGATACTAGGTACTCTCTACACCCAACGCGTATCTATATACATGTCAAATTCTTCTTCAGGGATGTGAAGATTTAAGAGAACCTTTTTCTAAAATAAAATTAGATATACAGAAAATCAGTTTTCAAGAAACCCAGAGCAAGAAATTCAAGGACAGAGCATAAATTTGGTTTCATATTACAACACTCACATATAGCTGGTTGATAGAGAAGTTTAAACAATGGTTCGTTGGTTACCATAGGACCTTGCAATTGGAATGGCATCAAATTACCAGACTGGTGGTGGGTCAATCAAAACAAGCGTATATGCCAATATTTTATGCAGAAGAAAATTCTGATAGAAAGATGGGGGAAGGAGAATCCCTCATGCACTCCACCAAGGATGGCCAGGCTAAGGGAATATACTGAGGCAAATATGGAGAGGGATCCCTGAGAGTAAAAAGGAAATATGAAGGTAACATAAATAAGTAGTACAAGAAAGAGTAAATGGTTGATCAAAGTTAATCTACTTAATGGTTAATTAGTTTGTATCTACGGATTTTAAAGGTATGCTACACAGAATAATAAGGAGTAGGGGAATGTCATTAAAAGAAAAGAGGAAGAAATATTTATAGAAAAGGTATGGGGAATGGTATGTAATTAATTTAATTGGGTTGAAAGTTTATCTATATCTCTAAATAAAGACGGGTAATGAGCTTTATTGATATAGATCAATTTTATCTTTTACATGAAAAAATTGCCCTCTTATCTAAGGGCCAAAAGATTTCATGTGTGTGTGCCATGTCTGCAGATAGAGCTAGCAGTTCCAATTGAGGAATATTTACTAAGTAAAAAGTATATGGGAAAAAGAGGGGAGTAAGTAAATATGTTTGCAATTGAAATAAAATAAATACAGTTATTGAAAGGATATATTCATTAATAAGGAAAAAGGGGACTCTATTAGAGGTTATGAAAAGTTATAGGTTGAGTTATAGAGCATGTCCATACCTGTAGTTAATAGGGAGCTTCAAAAAAACATCAACCGCTCAGTCCAAGTCCAGTACAAATGTGTCTGGATTGGGAGTGGTATAATGAAGGCTTATATGTGGTGTTTAATCCTGGTCAGCTGGAGCTATAATAGCTCGCAGCTGATAACCAGGATGGTTGTCAAGGAGACCTCAGTTGCTTGCCCCCCAGACTCAGTGTGCGCGGCGCCGCCCCCACCGCGCACACGTGAACGCCAGCACGTCGGAGCGGCGTCCCGCACACCCAGTCCACCGTCACGGAAGGTCACTCCGGCGGACTGCGCATGTCCGCCAGAGTGACAAGATGGAGGATGTGGGCGGCGATGTAATGCGTCCATCATCCTCCAAGCGGAGCCGCCCAGCACAGAGGCTGGGCGGCTTTCCATGGCGGGTAACTTCCCATGGCCGGCCACCGTCAGAGGAGACACAGGAGGGGGAGAAAAAAGTGGGGAAGGGGGAAAGGAAAAAGAAGAAGAAGACGGAGAGGAGGAGAGCCAGAGGGGAAAGGGTGGAAAAGGACAGAGGAAGGAGAAACAGAGAATAAGCCTAAATCGCTTATATGATAGAAATAAGAGTAAAACAGGGGGTTGTAGACCGTCCTCCTGAGCCCAGTCCAATTGCGTGTCCTGTACAGGAGAAAATTATATATATCCATCATCAATTCTAGGGATGAGCCGAACACCCCCCTGTTCGGTTCGCACCAGAACATGCGAACAGGAAAAAAGTTCGCTGGAACACGCGAACACCGTTAAAGTCTATGGGACACGAACATGAATAATCAAAAGTGCTAATTTTAAAGGCTTATATGCAAGTTATTGTCATAAAAAGTGTTTGGGGACCCGGGTCCTGCCCCAGGGGACATGGATCAATGCAAAAAAAAGTTTTAAAAATGGCCGTTTTTTCAGGAGCAGTGATTTTAATAATGCTTAAAGTCAAACAATAAAAGTGTAATATCCCTTTAAATTTCGTACCTGGGGGGTGTCTCTAGTATGCCTGTAAAGGGGCGCATGTTTCCCGTGTTTAGAACAGTCTGACAGCAAAATGACATTTCGAAGGAAAAATTCCATTTAAAACTACCCGCGGCTATTGCATTGCCGACAATACACATAGAAGTTCATTGATAAAAACGGCATGGAAATTCAACACAGGGAAACCCCGAACCAAAATTTAAAAAAAAAAATGACGTTGGAGTTTCCCTAAATTCCATACCAGGTCCTTCAGGTCTGGTATGGATATTAAGGGGAACCCCAGACAAAATTTAAAAAAAAAATGACGTGGGGTTCCCCCTAAATTCCATACCAGACCCTTCAGGTCTGGTATGGATTTTAAGGGGAACCCCACGCAAAAAAAAAAAAAAAACGGCGTGGGGTCCCCCCAAAAATCCATACCAGACCCTTATCCGAGCACGCAACCTGGCAGGCTGCAGGAAAAGAGGGGGGGACGAGAGTGCGGCCCCCCCCTCCTGAACCGTACCAGGCCACATGCCCTCAACATTGGGAGGGTGCTTTGGGGTAGCCCCCAAAACACCTTGTCCCCATGTTGATGAGGACAAGGGCCTCATCCCCACAACCCTGGCCGGTGGTTGTGGGGGTTTGCGGGCGGGGGGCTTATCGGAATCTGGAAGCCCCCTTTAACAAGGGGACCCCCAGATCCTGGCCCCCCCCGTGTGAAATGGTAAGGGGGTACTTACCCCTACCATTTCACTAAAAAACTGTCAAAAATGTTAAAAATGACAAGAGACAGTTTTTGACAATTCCTTTATTTAAATGCTTCTTCTTTCTTCTATCTTCCTTCATCTTCTTCTTCTTCTGGTTCTTCTGGCTCTTCTGGTTCTTCCTCCGGTGTTCTCGTCCAGCATCTCCTCTGCGGCATCTTCTATCTTCTTCTCCTCGGGCCGCTCCGCACCCATGGCATGGGGGGAGGCTCCCGCTCTTCTCTTCATCTTCTTCTTCATCCTCTTCTCTTCTTCCTTCTTCTCTTCTTCATTTTCTTCTCCGGGCCGCTCCGCACCCATGCTGGCATGGAGGGAGGCTCCCGCTGTGTGACGGAGTCTCCTCGTCTGACGGTTCTTAAATAACGGGGGGCGGGGCCACCCGGTGTCCCTGCCCCCCTCTGACTCACTGTGACTTGACGGGACTTCCCTGTGACGTCACAGGGAATGCCACAGGAAGTCTTACCCTGGGTCAGAGGTGCCCCAGCCTGTAGCCAAGAGACAGAAGGTCTTACCCAGGGGTCAGAGGTGCCCCAGCCAGCAGCCAGGAGGTCTTATCCAGGGGTCAGAGGAGCCCCAGCCAGGAAACAGGAGGTCTCAGTCCAGGAGTCAGAAAGAGGTTGAAAGACAAAAGAAAACAGGCTCATACTTTCAGAGTTTGTTAAAGACCCCAAAACCATACCACGGGAGGATGGGAGGGGCCACATTTTAGGGATTTGAGTGCCAGCTTAACATCCAGCGGACCCCCTGAGTAGAGACCCTAGGAGCCTTAATTTTGATAAAGACCCAGTGGCTGGGGGACACAGCCACCTGCATATACGATCTCCTTAAACAAGAGATCTAAATATCTGGTAAGGGGCAGATCGTTTTGTTTGGTGGAGGAATTTCCCTATTATCACATTCTCCAGGGTGACAACAGTGCATGCTTCACATCAACAGAAGAGTGGTGTTTTATATCAATATTATTGATGCCTTTTCATTCTTTTACTGGTGAAAGACATTTTTTTAAAAAAAGGAACGTTTTTGTATGGACCTTGTTCAACATATTTGATGTCTGATTGCACATATATAAAAAAAGTAATCCTATATGTCACGTATTTATGGTAATTTGTGTATGTATATGTTATGGTCATTTAAATGGTTTTTGACCACACTCACTTATTCACAGCAGCGCAGCCTTTCTTTGTATAAATGCCACAGGGAAGTCCCGTCATGTCCCGTGCGTCAGAGGGGGCGGGGTCACCGGGTGCCCCCCGTTATTTAAGAACCGTCAGACGAGGAGACGCCGTCACACAGCGGGAGCCTCCCTCCATGCCAGCAAGGAATGCGGAGCGGCCCGGAGAAAAAAATGAAGAAGAGAAGATGAGAAGAAGGAAGAAGAGAAGAGGATGAAGAAGAAGATGAAGAGAAGAGCGGGAGCCTCCCCCCATGCCATGGGTGCGGAGCGGTCCGAGGAGAAGAAGATAGAAGACGCCGCGGAGGAGATGCTGGACGAGAACGCCGGAGGAAGAACCAGAAGAGCCAGAAGAACCAGAAGAAGATGAAGGAAGATAGAAGAAAGAAGAAGCATTTAAATAAAGGATTTGTCAAAAACTGTCTCTTGTCATTTTTAAAATTTTTGACAGTTTTTTAGTGAAATGGTAGGGGTAAGTACCCCCTTACCATTTCACACAGGGGGGGGGCAGGATCTGGGGGTTCCCTTGTTAAAGGGGGCTTCCAGATTCCAATAAGCCCCCCGCCCGCAGACCCCCACAACCACCGGCCAGGGTTGTGGGGATGAGGCCCTTGTCCTCATCAACATGGGGACAAGGTGTTTTGGGGGGCTACCCCAAAGCACCCTCCCAATGTTGAGGGCATGTGGCCTGGTACGGTTCAGGAGGGGGGGCCGCACTCTCGTCCCCCCCTCTTTTCCTGTGGCCTGCCAGGTTGCGTGCTCGGATAAGGGTCTGGTATGGATTTTTGGGGGGACCCCACGCCGTTTATTTTTTTTTTTAGTGCGGGGTTCCCCTTAAAATCCATACCAGACCTGAAGGGTCTGGTATGGAATTTAGGGGGAACCCCACGTCATTTTTTTTTACAATTTTGGCCGGGGTTCCCCTTAATATCCATACCAGACCTGAAGGGCCTGGTATGGAATTTAGGGGGACTCCACGTCATTTTTTTAAAAAAATTTTGGTTAGGGGTTTCTCTGTGTTGAATTCCCATGCCGTTTTTATCAATGAACTTCTATGTGTATTGTCGGCAATGCAATAGCCGCGGGTAGTTTTAAATGGAATTTTTCCTTTGAAATGTCATTTTGTTGTCAGACTGTTCTAAACACGGGAAACATGCGCCCCTTTACAGGCATACTATAGACACCCCCCAGGTACGAAATTTAAAGTTAAACTTTTTTTGCATTGATCCATGTCCCCTGGGGCAGGACCCAGGTCCCCAAACACTTTTTATGACAATAACTTGCATATAAGCCTTTAAAATTAGCACCTTTGATTTCTCCCATAGACTTTGAAAGGGTGTTCTGCGGCATTCGAATTTGCCGCAAACACCCCAAATTGTTCGCTGTTCGGCGAACTTGCGAACAGCCAATGTTCGAGTCGAACATGAGTTCGATTTGAACTCGAAGCTCATCCCTAATCAATTCGCATTTGAAGTGCATGGTTAAGTGATACAGATTTTACATCTATGCTACAATCACAACATAACATAGTTACATATGCAACAAATTATCACAATATGGGTCAAAGTGAACAAATTATATATATATGCATCTCTTCTTTCTACCAGATGTACATCGAGATAAGTCGCATTGTCAAAATACATACATCCGTCAACAATTCGCATTTGAAGTGCATGATTGAGTGATGCAGATTTTACATCTATGTTACAATCACCACATAACATGGGTTACATATGCATCAAAAAATCGCAGTATGGATCAAAATAAGCAATTTATATATATATATATATATGGTGCACATCGAGATAAGTTGCATTTTCATTGGTTGAAAGGATATAATTCGCCCTATGTTGGTGATAGAGACCAAAGCTCTAGAGAAAAAATCCTCTATGTTTTGGCACATAGAATCCTTTCGAGACTACATTAATCATAATATAAATCCATTCGGGCTCCGCGTCCAGATTTTCCCCACCCTAGATGATCTGGACAAGGAATTTAAAGAAACTTGGGAAGGAATCCCCCAAACGTGTTCACGAAAACTCATGGAAACCCTAATAGAGGAATACACAAAAAGATCAAAAAACCTAGATTTAGAAATTATAAAACTATGCGGACAATTACAAAAATGCAAAACACATAACTCTGTACCCATCAAAGAGAAAAAACTAAAACTACATTTGGAGACATTCAACAGAGAAATTCTGTTTAAGAAAAATCAAAAATGTATGCGAGATAAAAACGCATTTGAAATTAGGAAAGCCTACAAATGGAATCAACCAAAATATAACCACAAGGAAAATCTGAATACAGGACACAAGCTAATTCCAAACAACCTGCCATGCACCCTAATCTCACCAATCACTCTAAACCCAAAACCACATTAGGCACTAAACGCCAATTTCATGGCGACTCAACACACGACCAAAAAGCTAAGAAACAAGCCTCTGATACTACACTCAAACCTATGCACCCTAGCTCGGTATCTTCCGAGGCACTTTCCAACCCATCCACACTTAGAACACTGTCACAAACCTCGTTACTTTCTAATACTTCACATACATCCACTATGGCAGAAACAGGACAACAGGATCCATCTTTTTTAGATCAGATCCTAGCAGGGATCAGACCGGTCCCTCCCAACCTCAACACATACACTCAACTCACACTGTAACTCCTCAACGCAAGAGCCCAACTTTACCCATTTCAGACTTAAACGTGATTAACCTATCTGCATACACCATCTCTAGGGAAGAAGAATCAGTTTTAAAAAGGGGATTCAATTTTTGCCCCAGTCATAATTTAGATAAGTTTGAATTTTACAAAGACCTTCAATTATTTGTTCGCAAAATTATCCTAAAAAAACTTTATTCTAAACAACAGGGTACCAGAGAGTATACTCCCCAAGAAAATCAGGCACTAGACAATTTAATTTCCCTCCTTGAAGAAAGTGACACAGCAGATCTAATTGATTCTATAGATCTACCTCAAATTCTACAAGCTGTTGAACAACAAGATCTGTACTCTAAAGCAATTCCCTCTAAATCCCTAATCCCTAAAAATCGGATCTATATCCATCTCCAAGTACTAGCCCTAATGCTGCAGCGTTTTTAAAACTAGTTAATAATGACTTAGAAAAACTAAAATTGAATACTAAAGGGCCTTCCAACCTCAATAAAAGGGAATTTGATGCACTCAACTCATTAGCAAATAATAAACAAATCACCATTAAACCCTCAGATAAGGGTGGAAACGTCGTTGTCCTAAACAATGTAGATTACTTAAATATGTGCAAGAAAATTCTCGGTAATCCCGACTGGTATCGAAAGATTCCAGCCGGCACTGTCGAGAAATATAATAAGAACTTCTACACTTTGATTGACTCGGCCTTTCTAAATAATACCATCACCAAACAAACATGGAATTTTGTCAGAAACAATTTCCCAAAGGTCCCTACCTTTTATGCACTGCCAAAAATTCATAAAAACCCTTCTAATCCACCAGGTAGACCAATTATTTCTGGAATTAGTGTCAATGCCAGCAAATTGGTAGACGAGTACCTTAGACCTTATGTATCTGCATTGCCATCTCATGTAAGAGACACCGTTCATTAATTGCAAATTTTAGAGGAACTAAATATTTCTGATCAAATCTTATTCGTCACAATAGACGTAGAAACATTGTACAGTTCCATCCCACATGACAAAGGTCTGGCAGCTATAAAACATATCCTCACGCAAAATCTGGACAGTGATCCCAAGTATGATGAATTTATCCTTGCACTAGTCGAATACATTCTTAAACACAATGTCTTCACCTTTAATGGTTCCCACTACCTCCAGGTGCAGGGAGTTGTGATGGGGACTTGTTGTGCCCCATCGTATGCTAACCTGTACCTGGGGGAGTGGGAACAAATGTTTCTGACTGATGAGGAACTATCAATCTACACTCGCCATATTGTGGGATGGTTACGCTATATCGATGATATTCTAATTTTCTGGGATGGTCCTCCCTAAATGTTAGATCAATGCCTCCTACAAATGAATAAAAACAATTTCAACCTTAATTTTACCATGTCCTATGATAGACAATCTATCACATTCCTGGATTTAGAAATATACCGGAATGAACAAGGGAAACTCTCCATCAAACTATATAGGAAAGAGACTGCAGGGAATACAATACTCCATGCCACTAGTCACCCTCCACAACCCTTAATTAACTCCATCCCATATTCTCAGTACTTGAGAATTAAACGAAATTGCACTGATGAAGAACATTTTAAAAGAGAAGCAGATAAATTACGCATTAGACTACTTGCCAGGGGCTATTCACATGCCTGTCTCAAAAGATCTTTTAAACAAGTGTCAATAAGATCAAGAAACACCCTACTGCATAATACTAAATGCTTGGGTAGTAACCCATTAAGAATCATAACTACGTTCAGTCAACAACAACATCAAGTTAGAACCATTGTAGAAAAATATTGGCACATGTTGACCTTAGACCCAACTATAGGCCACTTTGTTCCTGAAAAACCGCTGTTTACTTTTAGAAGGGCCCCCTCTGTTGGTGATAGAGTTGTCAGTAGTGAATTTAAAAATGAACACAACAAAACACATTGCAAAGTGAAGGGCATCTACATGTGTGGTGCCTGCTACTATTGCAAGTACATGTTAACCCAGAAAAACCCAATTTTACCAAATGGCAAAGTGTTTTATCCTAAGCACTTTGCCAACTGCAAAACTTTTGGAGTCATCTACATGCTCCAATGTAGTTGCAGCTGCTTCTACATTGGTAAAACCAAGCAGGAATTCTGGAGGCAGGCCTACAGACATATCATCAGTATGCAAACCTGTGACCCAGACCTCCCCCTTGGACATCATGTCACCATTGTACATGGGGGAAAATTTCCTAAGATTAAATTTGTAATCTTTGACAGGATACATCCCAACCCAAGGGGGGGGGGGGACTGGAATAAGACCCTCCTCCAGATGGAAGTTAAATTAATTTACTCCCTCAAAGCCACCTCACCCCCAGGCCTGAATGACACCTTATCCTTCAAACCATACCTTGAGGGGTTTTCATCAGGGGAATGGAGAGATAATAGCCCCCCTCTCTCCTTCCCCCCTGCACCCATACCCATAATTTATCTGGCACATTGGTTTGCATCAGTCGGACTCTATCACCAACATAGGGTGAATTATATCCTTTCAACCAATGACAATGCAACTTATCTCAATGTGCATCTGATGGAGACAAAAAATGCATATATATATAAATTGCTTACTTTGATCCATACTGCGATTTTTTGATGCATATGTAACCCATGTTATGTGGTGATTGTAACATAGATGTAAAATCTGCATCACTCAATCATGCACTTCAAATGCGAATTGTTGACGGATGTATTTATTTTGACAATGCGACTTATCTCGGTGTACATCTGGAAGAAACAAGAGATGCATATATATATAATTTGTTCCCTTTGACCCATATTGTGATAATTTGTTGCATATGTAACTATGTTATGTTGTGATTGTAGCATAGATGTAAAATCTGTATCACTTAACCATGCACTTCAAATGCGAATTCATGATGGATATATATATTTTTCTCCTGTACAGGACACGCAATTGGACTGGGCTCAGAAGGACGGTCTACAACCCCCTGTTTTACTCTTATTTCTATCATATAAGTGATTTAGGCTTATTCTCTGTTTCCCCTTCCTCTGTCCTTTTCCACCCTTTCCCCTCTGGCTCTCCTCCTCTCCATTTTCTTCTTCTTTTTCCTTTCCCCCTTCCCCACTTTTTTCTCCCCCTCCTGTGTCTCCTGTGTCTCCTCTGACGGTGGCCGGCCATGGGACTTACCCGGCACGGAAAGCTGGGCGGCTCTGCTTGGAGGATGATGGACGCATTACATCGCCGCCCACATCCTCCATCTTGTCACTCTGGCAGATATGCGCAGTCTGCCGGAGTGACCTTCCATGCCGGTGGACTGGGTGTGCGGGACGCCGCTCCGACATGCTGGCATTTGCGCGTGCGCGGTGGGGGCGGCGCCGCGCACACTGATTCTGGGGGGGACAAGCGACTGAGGTCTCCTTGACAACCATCCTGGTTATCAGCTGCGAGCTATTATAGCTCCAGCTGACCAGGATTAAACACCACATATAAGCCTTCATTACACCACTCCCAATCCAGACACATTTGTACTGGACTTGGACTGAGCGGTTGATGTTTTTTTGAAGCTCCCTATTAACTACAGGTATGGACATGCTCTATAACTCAACCTATAACTTTTCATAACCTCTAATAGTGTCCCCTTTTTCCTTATTAATGAATATATCCTTTCAATAACTGTATTTATTTTATTTCAGTTGCAAACATATTTACTTACTCCCCTCTTTTTCCCATATACTTTTTGCTTAGTATATATTCCTCAATTGGAACTGCTAGCTCTATTTGCAGACATGGCACACATGAAATCTTTTGGCCCTTAGATAACAGGGCACTTTTTTCATGTAAAAGATAAAATTGATCTATATCAATAAAGCTCATTACCCGTCTTTATTTAGAGATATAGATAAACTTTCAACCCAATTAAATTAATTACATACCATCCCCCATACCTTTTCTATACATATTTCTTCCTCTTTTCTTTTAATGACATTCCCCTACTCCTTATTATTCTGTGTAGCATACCTTTAAAATCCGTAGATACAAACTAATTAACCATTAAGTAGATTAACTTGCATCAACCATTTACTCTTTCTTGTACTACTTATTTATGTTACCTTCATATTTCCTTTTTACTCTCAGGGATCCCTCTCCATATTTGCCTCAGTATATTCCCTTAGCCTGGTCATCCTTGCTGGAGTGCATGAGGGATTCTCCTTCTCCCATCTTTCTATCAGAATTTTCTTCTGCATAAAATATTGGCATATATGCTTGTTTTGATTGACCCACCACCAGTCCGGTAATTTGATGCTATTCCAATTGCAAGGTCCTATAGTAACCAACGAACCATTGTTTAAACTTCTCTATCAACCAGCTATACGTGAGTGTTGTAATATGAAACCAAATTTATTCTCTGTCCTTGAATTTCTTGCTCTGGGTTTCTTGAAAACTGATTTTCTGTATATCTAATTTTATTTTAGAAAAAGGTTCTCTTAAATCTTCACACCCCTGAAGAAGAATTTGACATGTATATCGAAATGCGTTGGGTGTAGAGAGTACCTAGTATCTATCCTTCATATTACCATACATGTGATGTATAATTAACCTATGCCTTGCTATACGTGTTTTTAAAGTTTTTTTCAATAAAATTTTAATTTTTATAGATACTTTTGTATTTGTTTGACCTTTCCAGTGCCTTAAAAGTCCATTTAGGGGAACCTCCTCTTCTCTCTTGAATTAGTATCTGTATAAATGTCCCCTAGACATTCAATATTATAAAGTTGGTATAAATACAATCCCAGCAATATAATAAATTCATATGAAGTTGCTAAAATAAACTTAAAAGTGAGATTTATAAAAGAGAGTAAGAGGCGGGACTTTGCATGAGGCACACGGACGCAGATGAATAAATTGGAAAAATGAGCTATAATAGATTCAAATAGTAATATATTTACTTATATAATGATAATGCATATTGCTATATATTAATTATTGTATATTTCACTAGAACCTAATATTGCACAGTAGTATACATTCCAACAAGAAAATATTTACAAATACATAAAAAATTTGATGCACATAATACATACATAATACTAAGTACCTATTCAGGGTTAGTAACACTAAAGTGTCACTTGATGGGAATAAACGAAAAAGAAAAAGAAAATAAATCTAGATAGAACGTCCATACATAGTTGATAATTGTATATACACATTGGTAGTTGTAATCTCTACGCGTTTCGGGACCTTCTAGCCACTCATCAGGAGAAAAACCGTAGTGATTACCTATGAATAGGGAGGACAGCCATAGTTAAAATGGTCTAAAGAAACAGGTGGGCAAATGTGAAATATGAAAGAACCATACATATACACATTTAGCCCACAGACTTACATGTACATCTGTGCAATGGTGGTGCAGCCATGAGAGTCACAGACCAGCTAATGGTGCCACGTCCCGGAGCTGAGGGAGCAGACCCAGGCAAACACAGCCAACACACACAACACCCCGAGTGAGTCAAACTATATGAAGTGACACACGTGTGGACAAAAAATAGCTCCAATTCGTAGACCTCTGTGAAAAAAGTGTGAAAAAAGCAATCATGTAAGTAAACTAAAAATGTGTGTGTGGAGAGAGTTGAACAGCGTGGACAGGTAGGTGTAAAGAAATAGGGGGAATATTGAAAAAAAGGCAAAGAATCAAAGTCAGGTGTAGGAGAAGTGACAAGAGAAAGAGGGAGGTACAGGGTATTGAAGGGCAATTTGGTAGGAGGAAAGTGAAGGAAATAATTACCTGACTTAAAGTGAGTGGGGGCAAAAGAAACAGGGAGCATGTGGTCCCTAGATGTTGAATGATGTGAGAAAATCTATGTGTGAGACCAAACAATGGGAGAGGCTCATGCAGGGAGCGCCGCCACGGCCCATCCCCCAATGTCACGTCTCAGCAGCCAAAGGGGGGGCATGGGAGGCACCAACAAGCTAGCGGCCAGACCACCCAAGCCACCCAGCAAGGAGCGCCATGCCGATGTACATCAACCAGCCGGCAGATGGTGCGCCGTAAAGACGCCACACGTGTCGGCATGCGAAGCGTGATGTCGACGCGCAGTGGTGGGGCCCCCACCCACCCTACATCAGAGCCTGGCGGAGGGGAGGCCCCCAGTGCACATCGCAGCTCCGAAGCGTGACAGAAAAAAGCACGGCCATGCGACAAACACCGGCCGAAACCACCAATGCGCACATGTTGAATGTTTAATCAAATTATTGGAAATATGGGGATACAAACATCCAACCAATGGTGTGTGTATAGAAACAGTTAATACACAAGCAATATTTTTTTTTTTAATTAAAAAACAAAAAATAACATTTTTTATATAATGGTATAGGAAAATTACAACCATAATATACCATTACATAAAAAATGTTATTACTGTACTATGCAATTAAATTTATACTACAGATAAGAATCAAATCACCCAACTGTAAATACCCTGATGAAGGAATATTGTATATCAATGTGAATCTCCAAAACATGTCGGGATGTATGCTGTAAATCTATCTGTCTGACCTCAACTTGATTTAGGCAGTGGATTGTGAGCTTTGGGTTGATACTTTTACCTTGTATAAGATTGACTTATTGATGTATTTTAAAGTGAATTTTGTACCTATACTATTTTTTTAAATTAATAAATCTTGCACTTTCTACATATTGTTACTCTCTATATCTTTCTGCCTAAAAAGTTCTAAGGGGCGACCTTTTTATATACTGGTTGCATATCTCCTCCTATTCTATTTGTACGAGGATGTTGGCAGTACCTTATTCATTTCCAATTCTCATATCCCTTTTTTTCCCGTTTAGGGTAGTATGTGTCTAGGAATGTAATGTAGACTGCTTGCATTCTGGACATTTGTGCCTGCGTGCATACTACCCTAAATGTTAGTACCATTTGGTGCACCATTCAGCCCCATCCAGTCTGAGCAAGGTGCATTTATCTTTTAAATACTTTCTTGGACACAGATATAAAGCCTGCTTGAATACTAGGGAAGTCAGAAAAAAAACTTGAAATTGAATACAATTATGATATGAGCATTACAGCCCTTCCACTAGCAATCGCAGAATGAGAAGCCATCAATGAAAGAATCCATGTTTCTTTCTGGAAAGGTTTTATTTTAAGCATGCAGACTCATAATGATTATTCAGGATGATAAAAATAAGCCAGCAAATTTACATCTCAATAAAAACACTTTGTTTCTGTTTAGCACAGCAGTGGGGATTTTTGGTTTTAGACTAGCAGTTGAAATAATAATTGTGTCACACACAGGTCAGTCATTGGGGGGTCCAGGAGACACTGATATACTGGACATCACTGATGTCTGGGTCCTATGGAAATGAACTCCGAGTACTGCTGATTAAGCTATTGGGCGCCCCACTCCATCAACCTTTAATGAGGCCAGTCCATCTGATGGATTACTGTATCCCTAGGTTTACTGTGCACTAACGTAGCACAGTTACCAACCTGTCTGCAAAAAAACAGCTGTATAATTGGACACCGCTATCAAATAATGTTTTGGTGATTCATATGAAAATCTGTGACAGCTGCATCTCATTGATGATAAAAGCTTGACCTTGCATTTTCACCAAATTGTCTGCCAACTCAGATGGATGCATAGAAATTGTGGTTTTTTAGGTATATTGCAGCACAGAAAAATGATCATCAGTAAACTCCATGACTAGCATTAGCAACTTCAATAGCTGTCTGTTTATTTTAATAGACTGCTCCATAAGATGTGAACTCAAAAAGCAAATGTTTTTGGAGCTGTAAATTGGATTGCAGGTTTTTTATGGAAAAATGAAAGAAACAATTAAAAGTATTTCAGGTATATTGTGTGTGTGTATATACATATATATATATATATATATATATATATATATATATATATATATATATATATATATATATATATATATATATATATATATATATATATATAAACATTTTTATGTACGCAAAAAATACACCCTGCATAGTAAGCATTAAAAGATTTGCTACTCTTATTTTCTATAATGCACATCACTTTCTCAGCTGGTTCTTTCCCTTTTGGAAAAAAAGCTTTTATTCACTCCTTTTAGATGTGCATTTTTCCCCTTGAAAGCTTTAGATTGCTTTAAACAGATTGGCACAGCACAGGAGACAGCACTGCAAACTGAGAGCATAGATTTAAGAATTTTCTGATTGACTTGCTGTATGTATAATAGGAACAGTCAACATGGAGGAAATGTATAATGAAAGCAACTTTCTGTGCATTTCAACCATTGTGTCAGCAACTGATGAAAGTCCTGAGTGTATGTTGTGCTTTTTACAGAAAGAGGATGCCCTGTAGTTTATATCCACAAGGCTTGTAAAATTAAATTATATATCACCACTATGCACCAACCAATGAGATGCCGTGCTTCTTACCATACTGTGTATTCCCACTGGTCTATTATAAGCTTTCCAATAATGGAAGCTTTAAGGAGCAATCTGCTTTACTGCAAGTAAAGAATACTTTACCTTGATCTCATCTTTTAACAAGTTTCCAATTTCATATATTTTATGCGAAAAGGCACACTTAAAAAATTGGCTTTAGAGAATAGGGGGATGGGGCTGTGAGCCTGTGCCCTTATAAAATGGATTTCAAAATAAGCCACTTACTACATACACAGTTTATTATGCTATAATCTAGTTATTGATACCCTGGCATTTTATAAAACAATAAAATGGTATTTTGGTCGTAAAGTGGAACACTATAGTATCCATCAGAGGAGTCTGAAAAATACACGATTTAATAAATTAACACTTTTTCATTATGCAAATATGTTTAGGTTTAATTATATTTGGATTAAAAATCCAATTTGTTATGTTTTGAAGGCTGATAGATAATTCTAGATGATAGCACTGGCTTGTGCTTTAGCTTATTTTATTCTATTTTTCATTATTAGTTTATTTATTTAGTCTCATTGAAGCTTTGTGATAAAAAGGATCATGTATATTTGAGAAACATCTGTTTTTTTTTACTATACACAGGTGTATGTTCACAACTGCACATATAAACTACGTTATATTGAAGCAAAACAGATCTTTTGTTTGTGACTTCCATGTTGAAGATCACAGGGTTAAAAATAAAAATTCATGAAGTCTGCTGTATATATTATACAGTCCTCTTTATTAATGCTGATATGTATATGATGGAATACACATCGTGC
Organism: Aquarana catesbeiana; assembly: GCF_042186555.1. Classification (NCBI taxonomy): domain Eukaryota; kingdom Metazoa; phylum Chordata; class Amphibia; order Anura; family Ranidae; genus Aquarana; species Aquarana catesbeiana. The sequence continues at coordinate 277,971,346 of NC_133329.1, read as the reverse complement.
CCATGAAGCATTGCAGGATCCAACAAACCACAACAGGGGTTAATGTGTTGCCGGGCAGAGTAGGGCTGATCACGCCACATTACGTTGTAATTGAATGAAGAATAACTGCCCAGCTTTACAATGAAGTCTGATAAGAATACAGCAGAGCTGGTATGCCTAAAAAGCTCATGCAAAAGCAATGAACATGTTTGGGATCATTTATCAACAGACAAGAAAACATGTTAACACATTCATGGACAGAGATGCAAATATTTGCTTCACAAGTAGACATTCTATTACAGCTACTACATAAAATGGACTTAGTAACCAATGAAAACATCAAGAAAATCATTAGTTTTTTACAATCAAGCATTTTTCTAGGTTATGGCTACTCAATCAAGCATGTTAATGCTGACCTGTGAGGATCACACATTTGGTAGGTTTATCAGTGCACTAAGAACACATACAAGTGATACTCGAAAAATTAGAATATCGCGCAAAAGTTCATTTATTTTACTAATGCAACTTAAAAGGTGAAACTAATATATGAGATAGACACATTACATGCAAAGCAAGATAGTTCAAACCGTGATTTGTCATAATTGTGATGATTATGGCTTACGGCTCATGAAAACCCCAAATCCACAATCTCAGAAAATTAGAATATTATGAAAAGTTGCAATATCCTTAGCTCAAAGTGTCCCACTCTAATCAGCTAATTAAGCCATAACACCTGCAAAGGGTTCCTGAGCCTTTAAATGGTCTCTCAGTCTGGTTCAGTAGGAATCACAGTCATGGGAAAGACTGCTGACCGGACAGTTGTGCAGAAAACCATCATGGACACCCTCCATAAGGAGGCAAAGCCTCAAAAAGTAATTGCAAAAGAAATTGGATGTTCCCAAAGTGCTGTATCAAAGCACATTAATAGAAAGTTACAGGTATGTGGAAGAGAAAAGTGTGGAAGAAAAAGGTGCACAAGCAGCAGGGATGACTGCAGCCTGGAGATGATTGTCAGGAAAAGGCCATTCAAAAGTGTTGGGGACTTTCACAAGGAGTAGACTGAGGCTGGAGTCAGTGCATCAAGAGCCACCACACACAGACGGATCCTGGGCATGGGCTTCAAATGTCGTATTCCTCTTTTCAAGTCACTCATGAACAACAAACAATGTCAGAAACGTCTTACCTAGGCAAAAGAAAAACAGACCTGGTCTGTTGCTCAGTGGTCCAAAGTCCTCTTTTCTGATGAGAGCAAATTTTGCATCTCATTTGGAAACCAAAGACCCAGAGTATGGAGGAAGAATGGAGAGGCATACACTGCAAGATGCTTGAAGTCCAGTGTGAAGTTTCCACAGTCTGTGTTGATTTGGGGAGCCATGTCATCTGCTGGTGTTGGTCCACTGCGCTTCATTAAGTCCAGGGTCAACGCAGCCAACTACCAGGAGATTTTGGAGCACTCCATGCTTCCTTCCACAGACAAGCTCTATGGGGATGCTCACTTCATTTTCCAGCAGGACTTGGCACCTGCCCACACTGCCAAAAATACCAAAACCTGGTTCAATGACTGTGGGATTACTGTGCTTGATTGGCCAGCAAACTCGCCTGACCTGAACCCCAGAGAGAATCTTTGGGGTATTGCCAAGTGAAAGATGAGAGACATGAGACCGACCAATGCAGAAGAGCTGAAGGCCGCTATTGAAGCATCCTGGTCTTTCATAACACCTCAGCAGTGCCACAGGCTGATAGCTTCTATGCCATGCCGCATTGAGGCAGTTATTGCTGCAAAAGGGGCCCAAACCAAGTACTGAGTATGTATGCATGCTTTTCAGAGGTCTGATATTGTTCTACGTACAATTCTTGTTTTATTGATTGCATGTAATATTCTAATTTTCTGAGATTGTGGATTTGAGGTTTTCATGAGCTGTAAGCCATAATTATCACAATTATGACAAATCACGGGCTTGAACTATCTTGATTTGCATGTAATAAGTCTAGCTCATATATTAGTTTCACCTTTTAAGTTGCATTACTGAAATAAATTAACTTTCACACGATATTCAAATTTTTCAAGTATCACCTGTATACTGTATGCGAACATATGTAAGAAAAAGAATCTCCAGTCATTTGTGAAAACTTTGTTACTGCTGTAAACGTACATCTAGAAAACAACAGTGGGAAGCAATGTAGTGACTCTCAAATTGCACCCACAATAGATCAGCTGTGTATAGCTGCCAACATTATAAAATAATTTCTAGATACATTTATGAAGTCATAATGTATTCTGGTGCACTTTTCAGGAAACATTGAGCTATTTCAACGAAGCTAAACTCTTGTCCCAGTCTTAGCTAAGCATACCGAGAATAGGACAAGCTTAGGCAGAGGCCGGTTAAAGGGTGACTCCACTTTTGTGAGTAAAAAAAATAGCAAACAAAAAAAAAAATACAGCGTATACAATTGCGAAACAAGTCATATTGTGAATGAATGTTATTAAAAATTCCCTTTGCTTTTCAATCTCAGCATTTTTTTGTTAAATGCTATGCAATATGGCTACCTCGAGGTGTTCTGTACACATAATGTATACAGAATGCCCCCCAGAAATATCATTTCCTGCTTGTGTGATTGGCTCACTGATTTCCCCAGAAATCTACACTAAGATACAAATCCGACATCAGGCATCCCCTGCAACAAGATGCAGGTAGGGATGCAGACCCTGCATATTTCCTCATTAAAGCCCTGCAAGCAGCAGCTGATTGATAATTATGAAACCACTCCAATTAGAAATTACATAGCATGGCCTAATTAAATAGTAAGGAAAACTTAGAAAAATATAAAAAAACAAATGTCACTGTAAAAATATAAACTTGGCCTACCTTAACAGTGAACAGTTAGTAGAGCAGTGGTCAGTGCCAGTAGGGCAGTGAACGGAGTGTGGACAGTGTCAGCAGAGCAGCAGAAGGTGTCAGTAGGGCAGTGGGCGGTGTCAGTAGCTTTTTTTTTGTATTTTTTTTTATAACGTAATTTTTGTAAAATTCTCTTTTACCATTATATTTTTGTTGTTCAACATTTTTTTTAGGGATACCCCAGTGATTCCCCAGTCCCTTTTTCTGCAGCTTCAGCTGCACTGGACAGTGAATGAATGGAAAGTGCTCTGTGCTGGGTGGCTTCCTGTTCATTCTCAAACTGAAGGATAATAAACACAGTTTACTATGCTTCAGGTATGAATGAACACAGTCAGTGATCAGTACTGATTACTGGCTGTGTTCATGCAGACAAGGAAGGGGCAGATAAATCACACATTTACCGACCCCTTCCCTGCTCTCCATCCTGAAATCATCCCCCGTGAGGGGAGGGGCAAGAGAGCACATGGGGGACTGGGCAACTCTGGGAAGAGGAACCTGGAGAGGAGGGTTGGCAGGGGCAGCCTTTAGTGTAACCAATGGCTATATTTTCCTCTCTGCAGCAGCTGAATGTGGGTGAGAAGGAGGGGAGGAGAAGCAGGCATTGCCTGCTTTCAGGTGCTGCATGAAGGAAAATACAGGCATTGGTTCCATTTAATGCCGCCCCCGCTACCCTTCCTCTTCTGGTTCTAAGGTCGACAACCAAGGGAAGCGATCAACGTGTCACCTGCACTCGATGGACGGGTTGCCGACCCTCTTTATAGGTATACTTAAAGTCTATGGGACATGAACATGAAAAATCAAAAGTGCTAATTTTAAAGACTTGTATGCAAGTTATTGTCACAAAAAGTGTTTGGGGACCTGGGTCCTGCCCCAGGGGGCATGTATCAATGCAAAAAAAAGTTTTAAAAATAGCAGTTTTTTCAGGAACAGTGATTTTAATAATGCTTAAAGTGAAACAATAAAAGTGAAATATTCCTTTAATCTTCATACCTGGGGGGTGTCTATAGTATGCCTGTATAGTGGCGCATGTTTCCCGTGTTTACAACAGTCCCTGCAAAAAATGACATTTCTAAAGAAAAAAAAGCCATTCAAAGGTACTTGTGGCTATAATGAATTGTCGGTCCAGGCAATACACATAAAAGTCATTGAAAAAAACGGCTTGGGATTCCCCCACAGTCTATTACCAGGCCCTTTGGGTCTGGTATCATTATTAAGGGGACCCCCGTGCCAAAATTACAAAAAAAATGGAGTGGGGGTCCCCCCAAAAATCCATACCAGCCTCTTATCCGAGCACGCAACCTAGCAGGCCACAAGAAAAGAGGGGGGATGAGAGAGCGCCCCCCTGCTCAACCATACCAGGCCACATGCCCTCAACATGGGGAGGGTGCTTTGGGGTAGCCAAAGCACCGTATGCCCATGTTGATGGGGACAAGGGCCTCATCCCCACAACCCTTGCCTGGTGGTTGTGGGGGCCTGCCGGTGGGGGGCTTATCGGAATCTAGAAGCCCCCTTTAACAAGGGGACCCCCAGATCCCGTTTTCTTTTCTTTTTCGGTCCGTCGGCGGAGCAAGAGAAGAAGAAGACTTCGTGGGACAGTTTATTTTTTTATTTTTTAATAAAGGACTTGTCCCCAAGCAGTGTCATGTCATTTTCACCATTTTTACACTTTTTTGTGAAATGGTAGGAATGTACCCCGTTACCATTTCACATGGGGGGAGGCCAGGATCTGGGGGTCCCCTTGTTAAAGGGGGCTTCAGATTCTGATAAGCCCCCCGCCCGCAGACCCCAACATCCACTGGGAAAGGGTTGTGGGGATGAGGCCCTTGTCCCCATCAACATGGGGACACTGTGCTTTGGCTACCCCAAAGCACCCTCCCCATGTTGAGGGCATGTGGCCTGGTATGGTTCAGGACGGGGGCGCTCTCTCATCCCTCCTATTTTCCTGCAGCCTGCCAGGTTGCATGCTTGGATAAGGGTCTGGTATGGATTTTTGGGGGGACCCCCACTCCATATTTTTTTTTAATTTTGGCAAGGGGTTCCCCTTAATATCCATACCAGAACTGAAGGGCCTGATATGGAATTAGGGGGAACCCCCGCGCAATATTTTTTTTTTAATTTTGGTTCGGGATTCCCATTTATATTTATACCAGACCCAAAGGGACTGTGGACTGTGGGGGAATCCCATGCCTTTTTTTTAATGACTTTTATGTGTATTGCCGGGACCGACAATTCATTATAGCCGCGAGTACTTTTAAATTACTTTTTTTCCTTTAGAAATGTCATTTTGCGCAGGGACTACTGTAAACACGGGAAAAATGCGCCACTTTACAGGCATACTATAGACACCCCAGGTATGAAATTTAAAGGAATATTTCACTTTTATTGTTTCACTTTAAGCATTATTAAAATCACTGCTCCCGAAAAAACGTCTGTTTTTAAAACTTTTTTTTGCATTGATACATGTCCCCTGGGGCAGGACCCAGGTCCCCAAACACTTTTTATGACAATACCATGTATATAAGCCTTTAAAATTAGCACTTTTGATTTCTCCCATAGACTTTTAAAGGGTGTTCCACAGCTTTCGAATTTGGCGGAACACCCCATATTGTTCGCCATTCGGTGAACAGGCAAAGACCCGATGTTCAAGTTGAACTTACATTCGACTCAAACATCGGGCTCATCCCTACTGGGCAAACCAATCTGCATACTAATCTGTATCACATGTGCAATACAGAGTGTTCAGAGGGCATCTTGTACAGGAAGTCCATGCTCCAGGAAAGCATGGACACCCTGCCATACCAGGCCCCCTAGGGTCTGGCATGGATTTTAAGTGGGACCCCATGCCATTAAAACAAACAACCAAAAATTTTACAAAATAGAGCAGCGTGGAGTCCCTTTCCAAAATTCATACCAGACCCTTATCCCAGCATGTAGCCTGACAGACCGGGAAGGGTCCCAAGGGTATGGTTCAGAAGGGGGGCGTGTTCCCCCCTTCTGAATCATACCAGGCCACATGCCCTCAACATGGGTAACTACTTTGCCAGGGGGGTCCCTCTGGCAAAGCACTTTGTCCCCATGTTAATGAGGACAAGGGCCTCTTCCCCGCAACTCTGGACCAGTGGTTGCCCTGTGAGCAGTGGGTTTATCAGAATCTGTAAGCCCCCTTTAACAATAAGGGGGCCACCAAATCCTGCCCCCCCCCCATGTGAATGAGTATGGGATGCATAGCACACCTACTCTAGCTCCAATAAATTACAAATGTAAATTAAATCACAAAGACAGTTTTTGACAAGTCCTTTATTAAAAAAAAAAGTCCCTTGATGTATATTCATTGTCAATCTTGTCATCTAGTGATGTAGGTCCACGCCAATCATGAAGAACTACTAACTTATACAGTAGGAAAAAAAAGACTTCCGCGGAGAACCAACTGCTTCCATTGCGTGCCCAGTGCCGAATGACACTTCACTTCCCCAAGCTGCTAAACTAAACAAAGAGGAGTGGCTGTCCGATGATGTCATTGGCCAAATATGGAAAAGGAGGTGGGGACACTCAGAGACATCATTGGCCACAAACGGCCAGCCCGGAAATCCTCAGCAGACACGCATAAGTTGGTTGTTAGGATGCCAGCTCTTTAACGAGTAGCATCTGTGTATGGGGCAGTCTCCTTTCCCTACAAAAAAATGCAGCAGCATGAAAATGCATCAAAAATGTGCAAAAACACACCGATGTGTTGTAGCTACACTTTTGTAAACCTACCCTCATTGCTGATTTTGAGGTGATGTAAATTTTAAACAGTCATTGTAATCTCCCTCATATGTCTAGCTATGATCTCTTGGCTAACTTTAGGATATTAATATTCAGAATTTGTTAATACTTATCCATTTCCCCTTCACCTCTGCAATATTTCTTAAGCCACTTGCTGGCTCAGCCCTAGCATTAAACCTAGCATAAATCCTACGTACACCCTCATGTTTAACAGTTGGCATAGTGTTCTTAGAATGTTTTCTATGTGTTTTATTTCATTCATATCTTTTGTGACTGTAGCCAAAAAGTTTTTTTTTTTTCATCAGGGCACAGCACTTGGTTCCAGAATTCTTGTGGCTTACCTAAAAGTTTTATGTAACTTTGGAAATAGATTTTTGAGATGGGATTATAGTTAAGTGAGAAGTGCAGGGTATAAAAAAACAAACATTTATACTCACCTAGGTGGATGCAGCATTGATCCAATGTTGCATCTGTCCCCTGTAAGAACTGAGTGATCAAAGTGTCAGGGCTGGGCTAAGCCCTTCCTTCTCTGAGCTGGCCGCTCACCTGTCGGCTAATTGCCAGCTCCTATCTCTCCACAGTTACTCAGCTGTTGATATCCTGCTTGTCAGTCTTGCCTACTTAAGCCGTCCAGCCCAAAGGATCTCTGCCTTCGCGTTGGTCAACATCACAGAGCCTATCTCCTGCGTTCCTGTTTAAAGACTTGTGTGAACAAGTGTGATTTAACTGTACTTCTGTCTTGGTCTGATTTCATGGTTTCTGACACAAAGGCCGCTGACCACTCAGTTTTCGGTCTTTAGTGAGTAGAGAACCTGTGACTGTCGCCTTCTTTTTATTCTTCCCCTCCAGCGCTTGCTGAAACACTGGACTGTGGAGGGAGCAGGAGTGGCTGACTTAGGCTCCCAGCCATGCGCTAAGAGGCTAAGCCAATCAGGTTGGATCCTGACATTAAAATCTCTCCAGAGCCTGGACCAGCTGAGTGACGTCAGCCAACAGTAGGCTTTAGCCCATTGTTGGCTGATAATGGGTTACAGGAGTGCAGAATGAAGTACACTCCTGTGATCCCCAGGAGAAGTAGGGCCAAAAGAGCTTTGATCGTCCTCCTTTAAGACTTCTTCCATGTATGTTTGTGCAAATAGTGCTGCAAAGTGAACCACTAATCACATGAAAGCTAAACCTGCCTACAGGCATTATGTAATGATATGGGAATTTTGCTTTGCATACCTGATGTACCTCTCTCTTACATAAAAAAACAAAAAACAAAACAAATCTTATTCTGTTAGGTAAATAAAATTGGCCACAAAGGTCGGACGTCCAAAGAAAACAGTAAATATTCACCTTTCCTTATGCCTGAGCTGCAGAACTCCACCCTGTTAAATATAATTCTTCCTCTGTACAGAAAAGTACACAGGATGTTTTTCCAGTCCTTTGAAGTGAAAGAAGACAATACGTTTCTATACATTGTCCCTGTGATATCTAACATTGACTAAGGAAACAATAAAGAAAACAGGGAGGGCCCAGCTAGGATGGTATCACTATCTCTCATAGTGTAGTATTATTAGACATTTAATAGAAAATATTTTAAAATTACACTTACATCAGTAAAATTTGATCAGGCACATTGCAGCATACAGATGGAAACCGAAACTGCTGCTTTGCGCTCTACCTGCGCTCCAAACACCAGAAGTGACGTGTCACAAAAGCCCCGTCCAATACGTTTTTTTAGCAACGTCTGACATCATCAGAGGTCACATACACATCACCTCCCATATTTTTGCATCACAACCGCCATCTTGCTCCTTTTCAATCTAACCAAAACCAGGACCAGCCTATATCTGAAGTGGATCCAAACCCCTTACTCCATCTCTATGATGATTAAACTAATTAAAACCTTAATTATTTGTGAAATTATAAATAATTGAAATAAATGTATATAAAATGTATATTTGTATATTTGTTTTGGCCTAATATTAGTGAGGACTTTTCGTAGCCAAATATTAGATTTGAATTATCATATATAGTGAGGACATCTAGTGGCCTAAAATGGGTATAACATCTAAAGGAAAAACTATACTAACTCTAATAAGGAATAAATTAAAGGGCCATCCTGTGGTGACGGACAGAATAAAAATGTATATGAATGAAAAAATAAAAAAATATATAAATAAAATGTATATATAAATATATATCCCCAGATTTATTTTTTTAATTAGGATGATTGGATTAATCCAGTGCAAAACACAATATTATTAAAATAAATATTAACCAAACTTACAACACTAAAAATTAAAAATAAAACAATTCAGATCTATATCTAAATTGAGACTTGCAGGATTCAGAGTATTTAACTAAAAATCCATTTTGTTTCATTTCGTATTGCCACCCCTCCAGTGTCCTTCAATCTTATCAATACCGCAAAAAGTCAGTAATCCCGGATCTCTATTATGATAAAGTCTAAAATGATTGGACACACTGTGCTATGAAAAGCCTTTCTTAAAGTTATTAATGTATTTATTGATTCTGACCCCTAATTTTCTCATGGTGTGCCCCACATACTGGGTCCCACAAGGACAACGCAACAAGTTTATAACATGGTCACTTTGGCAGGTGAAAAATTTATTAAATTTATATTCTTTACCAATACTAGTGAACTTAAAGGAGGTACTTTTTCTAACTCTATTTTTTACAGTTTTGTATGCGTTATACCTTCCACAGGAAAAAAAATCCTACTTGATCTAAAAAGCTACACATCTTTTTGGGTGGATTGGATATATTCCGGGCTAACTTATTTCCCAGACTAGGGGCTTTCCAATATATGAATAAAAACCTGATACAGCTCAATGCAATCACAGCAAAATATATTGTTGGTGGGACAAAACACTCTCAGACTGAAATCTTTAAATTTAACTATAATATATGACAATTACTGTATAAGTCCATAAAAAATAACTTGACCTTGGATGTGAAAAACAAGAAAGGGAGAACATGCAAAATATACATATATACACAAGTCCAAAAACATTTGATTAAATTTGGGATCTTTGATGTTGAAGTCTTGATACCTGAACAGTCTTTGAAGGCATTAAGTCACTCCTGCATAGATGGCAAATCATGCTTTCTTATTGATCTGAAAGAATTCTGGATGATTCTGCCTGCAGGAGGCTCTGCTTTTAAACTGTGAAGTGGAGAATGTACTTCTTTGAAGAATAGGTAGAAGACTTGGATATATTTCTTAGGTTGCTGACTGCTAGCAAGATTTCTGGGGCACTGAGCTGTCAGCCATGTCAATTTGGACCTTGGTAGATAGATCTGCAGCTGAACTGCAGCTTAGGTTAGGTCTCTTTGCAGAAATGAAGGATCAAAGTCTTTGGGGTATTCCATGAGATTCCCCTACACAAAAGGACATTACTGTTTTGCAGTTTGCCAGATGTAGTTTCATTAATGATAGGACTAGCTTAAGTTTGAAACTGGTTCACTGAGTAACTCTGTAGTATCTGCTGAAATAGACAGTGATTTAGAGTCAAAAGTTACACAATCCACACACTGATAAACATCAGTATTGTGGTGCAAGATCTTAGTATTGGTAAATTTGTGGTTACCTGTTAAAGGTTCAGACTTGCTGCTGTCATTATTCATTAGAGATATTGTTTCACTGATAGTGCAAGCTGATTCTCTAATGTAGACTTGATTGTTCACAGTAAATCTCATTGGATATCTCTGTTGAGTCAGTGCAGGATGGCATTTGAAAGAAAATGAAGCACAGTCAATCACAGCACAGTAATTCCAAAAGCAGAGATAATTCTAGAAAAAACAGTGTTCGTACTTTCACAAGCAAGTTCAATGCATGGAAAATGTCAATGCATGCACATTTTTCCAAACTATACAAAATGTGCTTTCAATAAGTGAGATTAGACACATGAAGTTAATGCAGGAGACATTAATCTGATCCTCAGCTACTTTTAAGCAGATTTTAGAGTTTGTGATACAGCATTTGCTCACTTGGTGTGCAGACTACACAACAAGTGCTTACTGAGGCACTTGTGTCTTTTTTCAACCTGACTATGTAACTATGTAATTGCTAGTGGGGCAAATACACTATTTGGCCTGGTAAGACTTCACTTTATCTATGGTAAACTGGAAAGGTGTCTAAAGTTAATTAACACAGGAGACAGATACTAGGAGCAGGTAAATTACACATAAACTCTATTCCTGAGCACAGGAATGCAGAAAGGTTGATGGCCTTCACCTTTTGGTCAGTCATTTCAAAAGGGGTGCATTTCTGTGGCCTCTTGAATACATTGTGTTATAGTAAATAGACTCATCAGTTGGTATGTAAATGGCAGAGGAGCCCTATGTTAGATATACAAATTTGTATGTGATTTTCTTGTTTTATGTCATTAAAAAGAATTTAAAAAATGTATCATCTGATGTATCGGGATGTGTGGATTTTGCATGGAAAAGTCTATGGGCTTCAGTATTTGTTTTGAAACAAACTATAGCTTATTTAACCACTTGTCTACTAGGTACTTTCACCCCCTTCCAGGCCAATTTTCAGCTTTCAGCTCAGCACTTTGAATGACAATTGGGCAGTCATGAAACACTGTACCCAAATGACATTTTTACATATTTTTTAAAAACGATAGAGCTTTCTTTTGGTGGTACAATTACCACTGAGGTTTTATTTTTTGCTAATTAAATGAAAAAAGACTGAACATTTTGAAAATAAAATTTTTTTTAGTTATTGTCATAAAATTGTGCACATAAGTATTTTTTCTTCTTCACTTATGTGCACTGATGAGGCTGCACTGATGGGCATTTATAGGCTTCACTGATGGGCACTGATGAGGCTGCACTGATGGGCATTGATGGGCACTTATAAGGTACACTGATGGCCACTGATGAGCCCTGATGAGGCTGCACTGATGAGCACTGATGAGGCTGCACTGATAAGGCGGCATTGATGGGCACTGATAGGTTGCACTGATGGGGGATCTGATAGGCAGTACTAATGGACACTGATATGTTGCACTGATGGACACTGGTATGTGGCACTGATTGGCACTGATGTGGCTGTACTGATAATCAAGGCACTGATGATCAGAGCCCTGATTGTCAGTGTAAATGCCCGATATCAGCTTTCCTTTCCTCACACACTGACAGTGCTGAGGAAAGAAAATCCCAATAATCTGCATTTTTTCTGATGAACACAGCTGATCACATGGTAAAGGGCTGCTGTGATTTGCCCTTTACCTCGATCTGTGACCAACTGTGTCTGACAAACACGACAATCACAAGGCGCACAGGGGGGTGGGGTTCTGGGAGGACATCGATAGATGCCCTCCCAGAACTGGACGACCATGCTGTAGCCATCTTTTGGCTATAACCCAGTCGGAAATTGGTTAATAATGTAATGCAAGCTTACATATTTGGGCCAAAATACAACCTAATACCTCATGAGTTTGTGTGTTTTGATCTTTTGGGAAGCAAATGTAAAGATGAGTTTTAAAAAATAGTATAGTCAACACTAAGTGGTAAGTTTAAAAGCACTGTGCATCCACAATTCAATTTCTTGGTCTAGTCTGGATTGTTAATTGGATTAATGTGCCTTTACTAAACAAATATGCTCTACATACAAACTATTACAATTATAGGAATACAATACAAGACTGACAGATATACCTACAACAAGCATGCACAAACACTAACTATCCTTCCTAGCGAATGAGCATGAACAATGATCTGTATCAAATAAAAATAAGACAACAAGAATCCCAGGCTTACTCTACAAGCGGTTGCAGGAGATTGGGCGAAAAGCGTTATCAGGTGTAGTTTGTTCTGGCACAGACCTTCCTTTGAGTTACGTCATTATAGAGTCCTCCTGTCAGCTTAACCTGTCGATCTTTTATTTATTATTATTATTATTATTATTATACAGGATTTATATAGCGCCATCAGTTTACGCAGCGGTTTACAACATTAGGGCAGACAGTACAAGTACAATACAATTCAATACAGGAGGAATCAGAGGGCCCTGCTCGTTAGAGCTTACAATCTAGGAGGGAGGGTCAAGTTATACAAAAGGGTAATAGCTGTGGGGGATGAGCTAATGGAGAAAATAGTGCAGTTGTTAGATGGAGGCAGGATAGGCTTCTCTGAAGAGGAAAGTTTTCAGGGATCGCCTAAAAGTGGATAAAGTTGGAGACAGTCTGACAGATTGGGGTAGGGAATTCCAGAGGATGAGCGAGGCTCGGGAGAAGTCCTGGAGGCGGATATGGGAGGAGGTGATGAGGGAGCTAGAGAGCAGGAGGTCTTGGGAGGAACGGAGATGGCGATTAGGTTGGTATTTTGAGACTAGGTTAGTGATGTAGATGGGGGAAGAGTTGTGGATGGCTTTGTAACTTATTGTTAGTATTTTGAATTTAATTCGTTGGGCGAGTGGTAGCCAATGGAGGGATTGGCAGAGAGGGGTAGCAGACACTGAGCGGTTTGTAAGGTGGATGAGTCTGGCAGCAGCATTCATGATGGACTGAAGGGGGGATAGTCTGTTTAAAGGTAAGCCAATGAGGAGTGAGTTGCAGTAGTCAAGGCGAGAGATAACCAGGGAGTGAATCAGGAGCTTTGTGGTTTCATTGGTTAGAAAGGGACATAGTTTAGAGATGTTGCGGAGGTTGAGACGGCAAGCTTTGGAAAGTGATTGGATGTGGGGCTGAAAGGAGAGTTCAGAATCTAGGATAACACCTAGCACCCTGACATGTGGGGACGGGTGGATGGTTTATTTAGAAAGCTTTGGTAGACATTCTCACATGGGAGTATCCTTTCTAACTACTTCCTTTACTATAGTTCTCTATGGGAGAAACATTCCAATTCAACCTCTAGATGGCACTGTTGCACCATACATGCCATAGGTTATATATGTCAAAAGGTCACACCATTGTCAACCATTGATTACCTGACTTGTTGTTTTCAGTAGCATAATTAACGTAAACCCATTCTCTTTTTAAACCTGTGACAAAGTTTGTCAATAAAACCATGCTGTTACAACCAGTACAAATGTGTTATTTAACCACTTGCTGAAAGGCTCACACCAATATACGTTGCCAAAATGGCACGGGTGCGCATAATCAGGTACCTGTACGTCACTCGCCCCTGCCGTGCCCACGGCGATCTGATTCCTAGCAGAACCAATAAGTCTTCAGGTCTAGGCCAATGATTTGTGGCCTGGACCTGCTTATCAGTTCTGGCGAATGAAAATGCTTCCCCTGTCTGTAAGTGTAAACACAGGCAGGGGAAGTGATGTCATCTCCCTCTCTGGAATTCTTTTCCATTCCAGAGAGAGGGGGGGAGAACATCTTACTGTGAGTTGCACAACACTACACTAACACCAGTACATGTAGGTACACTTGTCACCACCCGATCGCCACCCCCCCAGTTAACCCCTTCACTCCCTGTCGCTGTTTCACCAGTTGCATTCTTCAGATTTTTCACTAATCACTGCATTGGTGTCACTTGTGACTCTAATCACTGTTAGGGCAATTAGTAGTAGACCCCATTATCTCTAGAGTACCCCCCAAACCCCTTTATCTCCCCCCCAGTTACCCTTTCATCCCCTGTCACTAATAGATCTTTTTTCTGATCGCCATATTAGTGTCACAGGTGATGCTAGTAAGCCAGTTAGTTGATTAGTTTCACTGTCAGGTTTTTATAGCATCAGGTACTCCCATATATTACCTAATAAAGGGTTTAACCCCCTGATCACCCAGTGGGTGACATCAGTTAGGTTTTAGCGCCAGTCAGGGTCTGCGTCATCCCAGGCAGCGTCAGATTAGTGCCAGTAGCGCTAACACCCATGCACGCATGCACCATACACCTCCCTTAGTAGTATAGGGGGATCAATATCTGATCTACTAGTGTCCCCAGTAGTTTAGGGTTCCCAAAAATGCAACGTTAGTGGGATCAGCCCAGATACCTGCTAACACTTGTGTTTAGCCCCGCCGCCCAGCCAAGCCCACCCAAGTGCAGTATCAATTGATTACTGTCACTTGCTAAAAAACAAAACACATAACTGCAGCATTCACAGAGACAGGCCTGATCCTTGCGAATGCTAACAGGTTTTTTTGGTAGCGTTTGAAGCAGTCGCTGACAGTCAGGTGCTCTTTTTTCCTGTGAGTTTCACTAGTTGTACCAGTAAATTTAGAGGCCACAATGTCCAATCGAAGGTACACTAGTGAAGAGGCCTACACGTTTCTGAGCATGACAGATGAGAGTGAAGAGGAAGTCACCCATCTGTCATATTCAGGCTCAGAATACGATCCTGTAGACAGCAGCGACACCCTGACAGATAGCTTTGACGACAGAGTAGTGGTCCCTGCCAAGGTCAGGCGTACCAGACCCCGTTCTTCTGCTGTTGTTGAGGTGCAAGAACCGCAGGGCTCTCGTATGGAGCAGAAAGTCAGTACTAGTGCCGCACATCCTTCTGGTGAACTGGCAAGCACCAGTGGCTAGTACACCCTGGTCATACTCAAACCAGCACTGCAGTATCACGTGGTGACGTGGCGAGTCCCATAAGTGCAGTTAAAGTTGGTGAGGTGGCTAGCACAACTAGTGTCCACCAAGAAGACAAAGACAGGCCCGTCGAGCCCATAGTGCCCTTCCTGCTGCATTTGCCAATCTGAATTGGGAGCCCACCAATTCTGCAGCACCCGTACTTCCCCCATTTACTGGCCAACCCGGAATTCAGGTGGAAACAGTTGAATTTACGTCAGTTGATTTTTATTCGCTGTTTTTCACGGAAGATCTCTAAAGAACTTTTGTGGACCAAAGCAATTTGTATGCTGGTCAATTCATCGCCGCTAATCCCCAGTTGACCCTTGCCAGAGATTGGAGACCTATCATGGTCTCCGAATTTAAGACTTTTCTGGGCCTATACCTTCTCGTGGGCATAACTAAAAAAAAGTGTGTTGCGGTCATATTGGTCCACTGACTCAATTCACCATATCCCCGTGTTCTCTGCCTCCATGACCAGGGCTAGATACGAGCAGATCTTGTGATTTATGCACTTCAACGACAATGAACTCTGTCATCCTCAGGGTGACCCTGAATGCGATCGGCTCCACAAAATTCGGTCTCTCGTAAACCACTTCAACCAACAGTTTGCAGCCTTGTTTACTCCCGACCAAGTTGTCTGCGTTGATGAGTCCCTGATTAAGTTTTCTGGTCACTTGTCATTCAAACAGTATCTTCCCAGCAAGCGTGCCAGATATGGGGTCAACATGTTTAAGCTCTGTGACAGAGTAACAGGCTGTACATATAGTTCTATGGTTTACGAGGGAAAAGATAGTCACATGGAACTGGAGAACTACTACTAAACTACATAGGGAGTGCTGGTAAGATTGTGTGGGACTTGTTGTCACCCTTATTCGGAAAGGGGTACCACTTGTAGGTGGACAATTATTACACAAGCATGCCACTTTTTAGTCACTTGTTTGATCATGGAATTGGCACATGTGGCACCATGCGATCTAATTACCCCAGGACTTACCCCAGTGGCTTGTAGATTCCTGTCTTAGGCTGGGGGAGAGAGCCTGGTTGAGAAGTAATAATTTGCTCGCAGTGATGTTCATTCTGTCCTCCCTTCACGCAGACATGATGGTCCAAATTCAAATGGCGACTGGTGTTGTGGAGAAACTCCGGTGTCCAGGAATACAACCTTAATATGGGAGGGGTGGACCTCAATGACCGGTTGATGTCACTGTACTTAATTGCCTGTAAGGCCACACGCTGGTATAAAAAAGTGTCTGTATACTTATTCCAATTGGTTCTTCTGAACGCTTATGTGCTATACAAAGTGTCAGGACAAACAGGAAGAGAACATCACAGTCCTTCTGTTTCCAGGCAGTGCTGTGCCCCAACTTCCCAACACAAATGCAGTAAGCCAGCTGCATGGGAGGCATTTTCCGTATGTCCTCCCTGGTACCCCTACCCAACGATCACTCCAAAGAAGATGTCATGTCTGTAGCAAGCTCGGATATAGGCATGACAGTTACAAATAAAAGTGTAAAAAAAATTTAAAAAGTTAAAAAAATAAATATATACAATAAAAAAGCCAAAAATAGTTGTCATTTTATTGCTCTCTTGCTATTGTTCTCTCTCTATTGTTCTGCTCTTTTTACTGTTTTATCATGTTTAATAATGCAGCCAGGGGCTCTGCCAGCTGACCATAGAGCTGATCGAAGATCAGAATGGCTCCAATCATCTCTATGGCCTAAGAAACCGGAAGCTACGAGCATTTCATGATTTCGGTTTTGCCGGATATAAACAGCGCCATTGGGAAATTGGGAAACCATCTTATCACACCGATCTTGGTGTGGTCAGATGTTTGAGGGCAGAGGAGAGATCTAGAGTCTAATAGACCCAATTTGTTTTAAAAAAATAGTACCTGTCACTACCTATTGCTATCATAGGGGATATTTACATTCTCTGTGATAACAATAAAAATGATTTAAAAAAATGAAAGGAACAGTGCAAAAGTAAAATAAAAAAGCAAAATAAATAATCAAGAAAAAAAAAGGCACCCCTGTCCCCCTATGCTTGCACACAAATGCGAACACAAGCGCTGGTCTCGTGTCATATGTAAACAGCAATTGCACCATGCATGTGAGGTATCACCGTGAAGGTCAGATCGAGTAATTGAGTAATTTTAGCAGTAGACCTCCTCTGTAAATCTAAAGTGGTAACCTGTAAAAGCTTTTAAAGGCTTTTAAAAATGTAGTTTGTTGCCGCTACACGGTTGTACGCAATTTTAAAGCATGTCATGTTTGGTATCTATGTACTCGGCATACGATCATCTTTTATGTTTTATCAAACATTTGGGCAATATAGTGTGTTTTAGTGCATTAGAATTTTTTTTTCCAAAAAAAGCGTTTGTATAATCGCTGCGCAAATATTGTGTGAATAAAAAATTTGCAACACCCACCATTTTAATCTGAAGGGCCTTTGCTTTAAAAAAATATATAATGTTTGGGGGTTCAGAGTAATTTTCTAGCAAAAAAAAAAAAATATTTTTCCACGTAAACAAAAAGTGTCAGAAAGGGCTTTGTCTTCAATAGGGATGAGCCGAACACCCCTGGTTCGGTTCGCAGCAGAACATGCGAACAGGCAAAAAATTTTTTGAACATGCGAACACCGTTAAAGTCTATGGGACACGAACATGAATAATCAAAAGTGCTCATTTTAAAGGCTTATATGCAAGTTATTGTCATAAAAAGTGTTTGGGGACCTGGGTCCTGCCCCAGGGGACATGTATCGATGCAAAAAAAAAGTTTTAAAAACGGCCATTTTTTCGGGAACAGTGATTTTAATAATGCTTAGAAACAATAAAAGTGAAATATTCCTTTAAATTTCGTACCTGGTGGGTGTCTATAGTATAGTCAATGAGACTCGGGTGATCACAGATCCGAGTAAGGGGTCAATCCCGACCCCTTACCACGTAATCAGCTGTCAGCCAATGACAGCTGATCACACGATGTAAACAGAGGCTCGGTACAGCGTGAGAAGAAAAAAAGCAGATCGCCGGCTTCTGTTTGCAGGGACATCGGTCACGAAGAGCAAGAGCCTCTGTGCCCACCAGTACCGCCTGCCAAAGCCAGCAAACAGTGCCACAAATCAGTGCCCACAATTGCCACCTATGAATGCCCACCAAAGTGGTACCAATCAATGCCTCATCAGTGTCACCTACCAGTGCCAATCAGTTTCCATCACTGCCACCCATCAGTTCCCATCAGTGCCAGCTATCAATGCCACCTATCAGTGCCACCTATTAGTGCCCTTCAGTGCCATCTATCAATGCCCTTCAGTGTCGCCCATCAGTGCCACCCATCAATACCACCTATCAGTGGCCAACAATGCCACTTAACAGTGCCCTCCAGTGCCACCTATCAGTGCCCACCAGTGCCGCCTATTAGTGCCCATCAGTGCCACCTTATCAGTGCCCATCAGTGCAGCCTTATCAGTGCCCATCAGGGCAGCCTATCAGTGCTCATCAGTGCAGCCTATCAGTGCCCATCAGTGTAGCCTCATCAGCGTACATCAATGAAGGAGAAAAATTACCTGTTTGTAAAATTTATTAACAAAATATAAAACGGTTTTGTATTTTTTTTTTAAAAACGGTCTTTTTAAATTTTTTTAACAAAAATGAAAAACCCTGAAATGATCAAATACCACCAAAAGAAATCTCTATTCGTGGGAAAAAAAATTATAAAAATTTAATTTGTCGTTCAAAGAGTGATAGCACTAAAAGCTGAAAAATGGTCTGGACAGGAGGGGGGTTTAGGTGCCCAGTAAGCAAGTGGTTAAAAGTACTCATGGCTATAATTAATTGTCGGTCCTGGCAATACAGATAAAAGAAGTCATTGAAAAAAATGGCATGGGATCCTCCCAGTCCATTACCAGTCACTTTGGGTCTGGTATGAATATTAAGGGGAACCCCGAACCAAATTTTTTTTTAAAAATTGCGTGGGGGTCCCCCCACATTCCATACCAGGCCCTTCAGGTCTGGCATGAATATTAAGGGGAACCCATGCCAAAATTAAAAAAAAAATGGCATGGAGGTCCACCTCAAAATCCATATCTGGTATGGTTTTTTAAGGGGAACCCATGCCAAAATTTTTTAAAAAATGGCGTGGGGTCCCCCCAAAAATCCATACCAGACCCTTATCCGAGCATGCAACCTGGCAGGCCGCAGGAAGAGAGGCCCCCCTCCTGAACCGTACCAGGCCACATGCCCTCAACATGGGGAGGGTGCTTTGGGGTAGCCCCCAAAGCACTTTGTCCCCATGTTGTTGGGGACAAGGGCCTCATCCCCACAACCCTTATCGGAATCTGGAAGCCCCCTTTAACAAGGAGACCCCAGATCCCAGCCTCCCCCCTGTGTGAAATGGTAACAGGGTACAAATGTACCCCTACCATTTCACAAAAAAAGTGTTAAAATGGTAAAAATGACAAGACACGGCTTGGGACAAGTCCTTTATTAAAAAATAAAAAAATAAAAATGTCCCACGAAATCCATTCTTCTTCTTCTCTCGCTCCGCTGATGGACCAAAAAAAAAAAAAGCCGCACCGACTCACCTTCATGGGGGGCTCCCGCTGTATGACACGTCTTCGCTTTGATAGTTCTTTTATAACTGAGGGCGGGGCCACACCGTGATGTTCCCGGGTGACCCCCCCTCTGATGCAAGGAGACTTTCCTATGGCTTTCCCGGGGTGTCAGAGGTGGGCGAGGCCACCCGTTTACGTAAATTCCAGATTCCGATAAGCCCCCCGCCTGCAGACCCCCACAACCACTGGACAAGGGTTGTGGGAATGAGGCCCTTGGTAATGGACTTGGGGGATTCCTCCCATTTTTTCCCCCATTCCTCCATTTTTTCAATGACTTCTTTTATCAGTATTGCCGGGACTGACAATTCATTATAGCTGCGAGTACGTTTAAAAGACTTTTTTCCTTTAGAAATGTCATTTTGTGCAGGGACTGTTGTAAACACGGGAAACACCTGCCCCTTTACAGGCATACTATAGACACCCCCCAGGTACGAAATTTAAAGGAATATTTCACTTTTATTGTTTCACTTTAAGCATTATTAAAATCACTGGTCCCGAAAAACTGACTTTTTTTGCATTGATACATGTCCCCTGGGGCAGGACCCAGGTCCCCAAACACTTTTTTGACAACACCATGCATATAAGCCTTTAAAATTACCACTTTTGATTTCTCCCATAGACTTTTAAAGGATATTCCCTGGCTTTCGAATTTGCTGCGAACACCCCAAATTGTTCGCTACTTGGCGAACATGCGAACACCCGACATCGGGCTCATCCCTAGTCTTCAAGTTAGACGAGTGGGTGATGTGTGGCATAAGCTTCTAATGTTGTGCATAAAATACCAGGACAGGTCAAACCCCCCAAATGACCCCTTTTTGGAAAGTAGACACCCCAAGCTATTTGCTGATAGGCATGTTGAGTCACTAAATGATATATTGCTCAAAAATGCCATGGGCATATGTGGAATTACACCCCAAAATACATTCTGCTGCTTCTCCTGAGTACGACATGTGTACGGGGTCCTAATGTGTACAGGACCCCGAAAACCAATCACCGCCTTCAGGCTTTCTAAGGGCGTAAAATGGTGATTTCACTACCTCACTAGGGATGAACTGAACACCCCCCGGTTCGGTTCGCACCAGAACCTGCAAACGGACCGAAAATTCACACGAACGTTAGAACCCCATTGACGTCTATGGGACTTGAACGTTCAAAATCAGGTAGGATTGTTGTTAAGTAGAATATGTTTGTAATTTTGAACTGGTACATTTTTAACGTGTTTAGTTTTAGCCAAAAAATCTATTTTAAGCTTTTTGGAAAACCTAGGGAAGGGTTATCACCCCTGTGACATTGTTTTTTCTGTCTGTGCTCCTCTTCAGAAGATTTCACCTCGCTTTTTGTCCCAATGACAAATGTTTTTTGAAAATTTGGGTTTTTTTGTGAAACAAGGATTGGTGATAAAGCATCAGTGGAAAGGAGAAAAGTTTTTTCCCATATTAACTCTTACAGGAGACAATTGCCCTTCCTAGGGGTAGATTTCATCTCACTTCCTGTTGTCTACTTCCGTTTGCAAGTAGGAGTCGTTTGTAAGTTGGATGTTTGAAAGTAGGGGCCTGCCCTATATACTCAGCAGAAATTTGGGCCTTAGGTGTTGTTGTGACCACAACACTGTAAGCCCTCACAGGGTCCTGTTGTGAAATATTAGATCAAGAATTGTAATTACATGCCCCTGTTGAACAATGGCAGAAAAATTGGGCCTTTGGTAGTGGTGGTGGTGGTGCTGGTGCCACAACACTGTAAGTCCTCACAGATACTCTTGGTGGGCGCAGAAACAGGCCCTGCTGTGAAATATTAGATCAAGAATTCTAATTACATGTCCCTGTTGAACAGGGGCTGAAAAATTGGGCCTTAGGCACTGGTGCTGGTTCCACAACACTGCAACCCCTCACAGATACTCTAGTTGGAGTGCAGGAACTAACCCTGCTGCAAAGAATTGCATCAAAAATTGTAATTACACTCCCCTGTTAAACAGGGGCTGAAAAATTGGGCTTTAGACACTGGTGCTGGTGCCACAACACTGCAACCCCTCACAGATACTCTAGTTGGAGTGCAGGAGCTAGCCCTGCTGCAAAGAATTGCATCAAAAATTGTAATTACACGCCCCTGTTAAACAGGGGCTGAAAAATTGGGCCTTAGGCACTGGTGCTGGTGCCACAACACTGCAACCCCTCACAGATACTGTAGTTGGAGCGCAGGAACTTGCCCTGCTACAAAGAATTGCATCAAAAATTGTAATTACACGCCCCTATTAAACAGGGGCTGAAAAATTGGGCCTTAGGCACTGGTGCTGGTGCCACAAAACTGCAACCCCTCACAGATACTCTAGTTGGAGCGCAGGAACTAGCCCTGCTGCAAAGAATAGCATGAATAATTGTAATTACATGCCCCTGTTAAACAGGGGCTGAAAAATTGGGCCTTAGGCACTGGTGGCGGGACTGGCGGCGCCCAGAACCAAAAATGTTCTTACAAGCTATCATCATGATCATTGAGGAGGAAGAGGATAATTACTCAGTATAACAGGATATTCACTCAGCATCAGCATAGGCAGTCTTTGAAGGGATCTGACATTTCAAAAAAATTCATTCGGTTACATCAGCATCAGGTGCTTGGTAGCTGGTGGTGATCCAAGACTGATTAATTTTTATGAAGGTCAGTCGATCAACCGAGTCGGTGGACAGAAGCACCCTGTGATCGGTTACAAAGCCTCCAGCAGCACTGAATGTGCGTTCCGAAAGAACGCTGGATGCAGGACAGGCCAGTAGCTCAATTGCATACTGTGCAAGCTCTGCCCAGTGATCCATCCTCAAGACCCAGTAACCCAGAGGTTTTTTGGTGGGAAAGGTGTCCAAGTCAGATCTTGCCCCTAGGTATTCCTGCACCATGTAAAACAGACGCTGGCAATGGTTGCTGGAACCGATCATACCTTGGGGCTGTGGACTAATTAATTGTCTGAACGCATTGGTCAGACGGCCGCTTTCTCCGCCGCTCCTTCTTTGACTGACCTAAGCCTCAGCAACACGTTGACCAGAAACAGGAGATTGTAACCTCCCAGTCTCTGGGAACGCGTTGCACAGACCTTTCTGCAAGGCCTCCCGTTTCATCCTCTGCTCTCTCTGTGACGGCAAGATAAGGTTCGCAACCTTACCCTTGTAACGTGGATCAAAGAGGGTTGCCAGCCAGTATTGTTCCTTCTCCTTGATACCACGAATACGAGGATCCCTCCACAGGCTTTGCAGGATCAGGGAGGTCATGCAGCGTAGGTTAGCTGAGGCATTTGGTCCGGAGTCCTCTGGGTCACTAAGGACGACACGATCCAAAGCCACCTCCTTCCAGCCACGTACAAGTCCATGTGTCTCTTGGGACTGTAAATGATCCCTTAAAGACTGCTGCTGGTGCTGAGTGCCAGGCTCCACCTCCATACTGACATAATCCTCCTCCTCCTCCTCGTCCTCTTCCTGTGTGATCGGCGGACACGCAGGAACACTGTCTGGATAAAGGGGGCCTTGAGAGCTAAGGAAGTCCTTCTCTTCCTGCCTCTGTTCTGCCTCAAGTGCCCTGTCCATTATTCCACGCAGTGTGTGCTCCAACAGGTGGACAAGGGGGACAGTGTCACTGATGCATGCACTGTCACTGCTCACCATCCTCGTGGCCTCCTCAAATGGTGACAGGATAGTGCATGCATCCCTAATCATGGCCCACTGGCATGGGGAAAAAAAAACAAGCTCCCCTGACCCTGTCCTGGTGCCATAGTCGCACAGATACTCATTGATGGCCCTCTGCTGCATGTGCAGCTGCTGCAGCATGGCCAACGTTGAGTTCCACCTGGTGGGCATGTCACAGATTAGGCGGTTCTTGGGCAGGTTAAATTCCTTTTGGAGATCTGCCAGCCGAGCACTGGCATTATATGAGGCCGGTCACATGGGTCATTTGTCCCTGTCGGAGGGCGGAGAGGAGGTTGGTGCCATTGTCGCAAACCACCATTCCTGCCTTAAGTTGGCGTGGTGTCAACCACCTCTGAACCTGCCCATGCAGAGCTGACAGAACCTCTGCCCCTGTGTGGCTCCTGTCCCCCAAGCACACCAGCTCAAGCACAGCATGGCATCTTTTGGCCTGCATACTTGTGTAGCCCCTTGAACGCCTACGGAGCACCGCTGGTTCTGAGGACAAAGCACAGGAAGAGGCCATGGAGGAAGAAGAAGAGGAGGGGGTGGAGGAGAGAGGTGTGTCAGAATCATTAGTAGTGGCATTTTTGAGGTGTGGTGGCGGAACAACCTCCAACACTACTGCACCTTGTCCTGCATCCTTCCCAGCTGCCAGCAGAGTCACCCAATGCCCTGTGAAACTTAGGTAACGTCCCTGTCCATGCCTGCTGGACCATGAGTCAGCGGTAATATGCTCCTTACCGCTGACCGCCGTGTCCAGCGAGGCATGGACATTTCCTTCCACATGCCGGTAGAGAGCCGGAATTGCCTTCCGTGACAAAAAGTGGCGTTTGGGTACCTGCCACTGAGGAACCACACATTCCACAAACTCACAGAAGGGGGCAGAGTCTACCAACTGAAAAGGTAGCAGTTGAAGTGCTAGCAATTTTGACAAGCTAGCATTCAACCGCTGGGCATGTGGATGGCTGGGAGCAAACTTCTTTCGGCAGTGCAACAGCTGGGGCAGGGAAATTTGCCTGGTACAATCTGATGTCGGTGTACCGAAAGCAGATTGCCCACAAGTACTTGGCTGTGACACACCTAATTCTACACCTTCATGGGCGTGGCTACACAGTGTATGCCAGATCGCCATAGAGCCCCATGTAATTGAGCACGGGCGTCTCTGCTGTTTTTATATTTTGCTGGCTTTTATATTTTGGATGTTTTTGTATGATGCCTAGTTGTCTGAGGCAATAAAATTCCCTTTTTTATCTACTACACTATTGGAGTTTCTTTTTCTCCCCTTCTTTATTCACGAGTTTAAAACGAGGGAGTATTTACATCAACGCGGAAGTGTCGGAATCATCTCCGGTCGTGTGGTGAGCTGTCATCTCCTGTCCCTGCAGAGGGCTAAATCTGTATGCTTCTAAGACCTTGCTATAAAGGAGGTCCAACGCGTCTGGTAAGGATACATCTGTTATCAACCTTTGGATCCACTGGTGGTTGGAGGTCCCTTCACGTCCCCTTATTCCTTTATACACACTAAGGAATGCAACTTGTGGACTTTGGATATGCGCTTTTTTTGCGACTCATGATGCAATTTTGAACTCTTTCACTTATGACTTTGCACTTGGGTGGAATAACCTTGTTTTCTGCACACAAGTTTTCTATATTTATCTGTATGGAATGGTTAATATTAGTATTTGATTTACATACTTGCTGTGTCACATAGCGAATTTTTATTCACTTACACTTAAAATTAACTCTGATGGTGTTTATTCATTTATTCATCTATTTATGACAATCACACAGGAATATAGATTTAAGTATCTAATGCAAGCGCACAAATTTTTTTCTTTTTATTTAAATTTTTCACCTCATTGATATTTGTGGTTTTTGTTGCAGCTGCAGTCACACTAATTTTTGATTGGTAGCGCAGGTTTTCTTTCTTTTTTCCTTTTTACACCTTCATTCCTCTCAGTGCAGGTCTCAGAGAGGACTGAAGGTATAGTGGGGTTGGAGATCTCAGCTTATGAGGAGCAAGGAGAGGTCCTGTTTGTTCTTTGGTGTGGGTCTTTTAGATACGCTTGCCAATGAACTGCATGGCAGGTCAACATATGTCTGGTCAAGCATGTGGTGCCTAAGCGGGAGATGTTTTGGCCATGTGAGATACGCTTGAGACATATGTTGCAAATAGCAGCGGTGCGATCTGATGCACTTGTCTCAAAAAAGGCCCACACCAAAGAACTTTTGGAATAACATGCAGAGACAGCAGCGCCCCGCACATGTGGAGCTTTGCGGTGTGATGCAGTCAGTGTGCTGCCCTTACCAACTCTTCCGCATGTTGCGGCTCAACACGGCCAGCTGCGAAAAAAAGGCCAAACGTGTCCCATGGCCACATGCTGATGAGGATGCACCGTCTCCACGACCAGCACTGTTGCCTCTAGACACAGAGCTTGCTTGCCCTCTTTTATTGGCTTATGACTGTCTGCCTCTCCTTGTTGGCTTTCCAGACATACTAATGGCCTGCAGTAAGATGTAGCTGCACTAAGCTGGGATATATATATATATATATATATATATATATATATATATATATATATATATATATATATATATATATATATATAGGCAATCATAAACTAAAAGCTGCGTAAATTCCAGAAAATGTACCCTAGTTTGTAGACGCTATAACTTTTGCACAAACCAATAAATATACGCTTATTGAATTTTTTTTTTTTACCCGAGACATGTGGCTGAATGCTTTTTGGCCTAAATGTATGAGTAAAATTGAGTTTAGTGTATTTTTTCCATAGCAAAAAGTAGAAAATATCTATTTTTTAATTTATATTGCAAAAAATAAAAAACACAGAGGTGATCGAATACCACCAAAAGAAAGCTCTATTTATGGGAAAAAAAGGATGCAAATTTCATTTGGGTACAGCATTGCATGACTGCACAATTACCAGTTAAAGCAGCACAGTGCCAAATTGTAAAAATTGCTATGGTCAGGAAGGGGTTAAAGCTGTTCAGCTTGGCAGATGACACAGGCTCATCTAAAGGTGCGGAGCGTAATTACTAACTTGTGTTCACCAGAGCTCCTGATGGTGGAGAATGATTTTGCTGCATGTTAGTACCAGGTCACGGCCCTCAAGATCGCCAAACCAGGAGGTGGGCAAGCCGGGGTCCAGTAGCGCATAAGCAGGTTAGTATCAAACAGACAAGTAGTCAGTAAACAAGCCAAAGGTCAGTAATGAGTAGTTACAGGTTAGGATCAGGCAGAAACGTAGTTGAGGGAGAAGCCAAGGATTGACAACGAGTAGTAGCAAAGAATGGACAGCAGCAGGGAAGACAAGAGTGAGATACTTACTGAAGAGAGCACAAAAAGCTGGCAAACAGGAAGTGCAGAGACATGGCATAAATCAGGAATTTCATGGGAGAAGCAAAGAGTTCAAGGTTCAGCAGAAGTTATGGCACAAGACAGGGTTGTCCAATGGATCAGACAAGGTGCTGTCCAGCATCTCAGGTAGCTCAGCGAGAAGAGTAATTATCAGACACAGCAGAGGTCCCAGGTTCAAGTCCAATACCCTGACAGCACCATGCATGGTCACTTGTGCATTCTTATGCATTAGAACACATACATGAGCTCATTCATCAATGCATCCAGACCAGACTACCCCCTGGCCTGGTGTCTTATTTAAGGTGTATTCATCCCTAGCCCAGTGTTTGGTATAAAGATTGCCTAGACGCTCTGTGAGTGTTAATGTTTGGTTGCCAATTTTGCCCATCCTTGATTTTCTAAACCTCCACTTCCTGCCTTGACCTTTAACTCATCTGAGCAAGCTTTAGCTTAGAAATAGTGTGAAAGAAGAAAAATACCAAAACGTACTTAAATTCACTTACTGTATGCTTCCAGGTACAGCTTCTGAGTCTGGCTTTAATCAGACTAACTTTCTGCTTTAAGCATCTGTATGTTGGTGTGGTTGTAGCTACCTTTTCAGCTGCTATACACACATGATCACATGAAACTTGGGGACTATCAAGTACCAGTCCATGTACAAAAATTAAGGCAGCTAAAGGTGAAAAATATTTCTGAATGCTCGTAGTAGTTGGCAGGTTATAAAACGTACATATATTTTTCAAAGTATGATACAAAGAACCACCCGTGTAAACACTGTTATAATCTAAATAAAAATTAACAATATTGGGCCACTATCAACTATTAAGTGGAATTTACAATAATCTACAACTTAGATTAGAATAAATATCGATAATAATTATTATGGAATAATTATTGAACTTAGAAATGTTCGCAATTATGCCATTGAATATGCTGCCCCACTCAGTGGCTTAAAGTGGACCTAAAAAAACACATTAAGAGGACAAAGTAAAAAATACTCACCACTCTTCTAGTTGCCAGTGACATTATTCAGCCTCAACCCAGGATCCTGAGAAAGTTGATGATCCTAAATCTAATCTACATACTGTACACAGCATTGAGGATACAAGCCCCAATTAGATCTGGATTTATCACTGTGGTCAAAAGAACTGGAGGATAATCGTAGGAGAGCAGAAAGGAGGCTAACCACTGGCAATACCCAGGAGGATGGAATTCAAAAATGTCTTTGACTCATCTCCTGAAAAACACTGGGTCAACACTCTCTGGTGAGTGTGGGAAAGCAGGGGATGCACAATTGTTTTTGCATGCATTGCAAAGAAGAATAAAGAATGGTGAACTGTTTAACCATTTGCCGACCAGCCGCTGTCTTTATACTGCCGCAGGTAGGCATGATCCCGCGAACCGTCGTAGCTGTATGTCGGCCTCTTAAATGCCTATAGCAGGCGTGCATGCTCGCTGCACGGCGGGAGAGCCGATGCTCGTGGTCGGCGGTCGAGCTGACTGCTGGCCAGGTGCGATCACGTGCATGAGAGCCAGAACAGGGACGTGTGTGTGTGTAAACACAGAAATCCCTATTCTGTGAGGAGAGGAGAGACAGATCGTCTGCTCCTACTAGCTAGGAACAACGATATGTCTCCTCCTCTAGTCAGTTCCATCCCCCC
Source organism: Aquarana catesbeiana (assembly GCF_042186555.1). Classification (NCBI taxonomy): domain Eukaryota; kingdom Metazoa; phylum Chordata; class Amphibia; order Anura; family Ranidae; genus Aquarana; species Aquarana catesbeiana. The sequence continues at coordinate 277,942,851 of NC_133329.1, read as the reverse complement.
ACAGTTAGAAACACAAGCGAGGGAACATATTTAACCCCTTGATCGTCCCCTAGTATTAACCCCTTCCCTGCCAGTGACATTTATACAGTAATCAGTGCATTTTTTTAGCATAGAAACACAAATGAGGGAACACATTTAACCTCTTGATCGTCCCCTAGTATTAACCCCTTCCCTGCCAGTGACATTTATACAATAATCAGTGCATTTTTTAGCACTGATCGCTGTATAAATGTCAGTGGTCCCAAAAATGTGTCAAAAGTGTCCGATCTGTCTGCTACAATATCACAGTACCGCACAAAATCGCTGATCACCAGCATTATTAGTAAAAAAAAATAAAAATAATAAAAAATGCCATAAATCTATCCCATACTTTGTAGATGCTATAACTTTTGCGCAAACCAATCAATATACGCTTATTGCGATTCTTTACAAAAATATGTAGAAGAATATGTATTGGCCAAAACTGATGAAGAAATTTGATTTTAAAAACATTTTTGGGGATATTTATTACAGCAAAAGGTAAAAATTATTGCTTTTTTTTCAAAATTTACGCTTTTTTTTGTTTATAGCGCAAAAAATAAAAACCACAGAAGTGATCAAATACCACCAAAAGAAAGCTCTATTTATGGGAAAAAAAGGACGTCAATTTTGTTTGGGTACAGCATTGCACAACCGCACAATTGTCAGTTAAAGCGACGCAGTGCCGTATCGCAAGAAATGGCCTGGTCATTAAGCAGGCAAATCTACACATGTATACTTTATGAGACTTAAGACAGTGCTGTGTAGTGATAATTAGTACATATACAATATATTCATAATATATACACTTTTAATCATGGAGACTGAGGCAAAAACCCACCCATGGTTTGGCTTTCTTACTCTTTTAGTGCCTTAATTGTCAAGTTATGCTGTATGAATTGGTGAGTCAAGGGCCATTCAGTCTTGCATGGTGACTGAACAGGTATTTAGGCATTCTTTTACAAACAGTAGTCCGTATTTTGAAGTGACAGGCAGACTTAAAATCAGTTTCTGAATTTAGATACACTTCATTTTTTCAGACAATGCCTTATGTGGGTATTCTTGAAAAACTGAAAACATTCATTACATGGTAAAGACAAATTTGAAATATCTTTTCTACAAATACATTAAGTCCATGATGACCTCTGATAAAGTAGTGATTTGACAGCATTCCTTTGTGTAACTAACGTTCCAGTCAATAAAACATGCTTTCTTTTCACTCCCAATGATTCTTCGCTAATTAGCATGTGTTGCATGAGGAATTCTGTGTATTGAATAGAATCCACGGGGCAGGGAAGCAAAAGGCTGGTCTTGACATCACAAAAAGAATTACTGGAGCCTCACTTAACACATTAAAATCTATTTGGAAATTTGTTTTCAAATTCTCAACCAATAGAGTTAGATAATGTCTATGGAGTACTGTTAATAAAGGAGAGATTACAAACAATAAAAAAATGTCTTTAGTGTCTCTCTTTTTTAGATGGCAGAGTAACATATTTGCACCAATATTCAAAAATAAGAAGTTAACCTTTTGCAAGAATATGAATGTTCACACTGGTATTATAACTGTGCAGGTTTGCATAGGAAATATTCATATAAGCTCCTTTATTAGCTTTACTTTTCAGAGGCTTTTCTTGGACCTAATGCCCCGTACACACGACCCATTTTCCCGTTGGAAAAAACCATGAAGGTTCTTCCGACGGAGTTCCGCTGAGGCTGTCAAGAACGCGGTGACGTACAACACATACGATGGGACTAGAAAAAGGAAGTTCAATAGCCAGTAGCCAATAGCTTCCGTCAGGGCCGGACTGGGCATAAAAACCAGCCCTGGAAATAATTTCATAGCAGCCCCAGTGGCGTAGCATTGGTTGTCCGCACCCAAGGCAAGTAATTTGCGCCACTAACCCGCGGACATTTAGCACTCCGAGTCCCTTCCACTCGTACAGTACATTTAGCATAAGGTACCCTTATGGTACCTCTTAGGATGTACCACTCTTTCTATTTGTTCTCCTTTTCTTCCCTATATATCGCTCTCTATCCATCTGTCATGTTCTTTCTCACCCGCTTTCTTTGTTCCTCCCCCTCTTTTTATTCCTTCTCCTCCTCTTTGTTTTTTTTTCCCTCTCTCACCTCTATATCTTTACACACACATACACTGTATGTATTTACACCTATATGTATATTGCACCGAATAAATAATTGTCTTTTGGGGGAGGGTGGATTCCAATGTGAAATGTGCCTTGGCCATAGCGCCCACCATAAAGCCTTCTCCCTCTGTACTGGTCCAGGGACGGACCTAACAGACGGTTAGGGATTGCAGACATTATTGATTCAGGAGATGTCAGAGACTGTATTTAAAGCTGAATTCAGTGTACAGGTATATAGTATTGCAGGGTTGCTCCACTCTACTTAAACCATCTCTGCAAGATCAAGTCAGTCATTTTCCTTTGAAAGTACAAACAAGTGACAGAAGAAAACATCACATCCAGTTTCCAAAATACAAATTTTCTTGCAACACTGAACTGCTCAAGATTAGATGAGGACAGTAACCATTTAATAGGTCTGTGAAGCTTTTAGCCTGATCCAGCAGTAAATCCTCAAAAAAAATAAAATAAAAAAAACCCATCAATCTGTGCAGCACATACAGAGCTCTGGCTAAATAGCTGATTATAAGCTGAAATGGTTAACAGCCATGTGGTCCTGGTCTCATAGAATGCTGCTGCAGCATCTTCCAGAGATCTTATCAGTGTGATCAGACAATGTGCAGGTCAGGTTAGGCACATAAAAAAGTAACCAGGGAGACACGAATGAGGGGAGACTGATCGGTAACCTGCACACTGCCTGATCACATAGATATCTGGAATACACTGCAGCTGGTGTTACTGTGCTCCAGATGATCCTGTTTTTTCCTTTTAGCCAGAGTTGTGTGTCCTGGAGAAGTTGCATTATTGTAGTCATACCTCCTTGTATCTCCCTCCTGGCGTCCCCATTCAGTCTCACTCCAGCACTTACAGTCAGTGTGAGCGGGGGAGGGCTACACTGCCTGCTGATTGGCTGTGGATGGACGGGAGGAGAAGCAAGTCCTCCCTTGTACTCCCCTAAGCAGCGTTATTGGCTGTCGGTTCCCTACTAAACCTACTACAAAAATGATCAGTCCACTGCCCAGAGAACACACAGTGTCCATGCTCCCTCCCACCTGAATTATCCTCCTGCACAGCACAGACCTGCCTGCCGCACGATAGCCACGTGCTCCTCTGTCCCTCGGCTGCTAGAATTCATTTCCTCAGCCAGCCCCGCCTCCTCTTCAAAGCTCCTAGCCAACAGCGGCCACAAGGCAACCAGCCTACCGGGAGATCTCCCGCTATCCCGGTAGGCCAGTCCGGCCCTGGCTTCCGTCTCGTACTTGCTTCAGAGCATGCATCGTTTTTGGTACGTCGGAACAGCATACAGACGAGCGGTTTTTCCGATAGCAATTGGTTCCGTCGGAAATATTTAGGACATGTTCTCTTTCTAGGTCCATCAGAATGTTCTACGTAAAAAGTCTGATGAGGCATACACACGATCAGAATATACGATGAAAAGCTCCCGTCAGACTTTTTCTGTCTGACATTCCGCTCGTGTGTACGGGGCATAAGAATTGGAACTGAATGCTCCCCTTTCCCCAAGATCTCATGGGTTGCTGCCTTGTTCACTGCATGACTTTATGCTGTTAACACATGGTTCAACCAGCTCCTGAGTGTTTATAAGAGTACAGGTATTAACGACAGAGGCCCACAGTTTAGGAGAATGCACAAAATTATTATGGAGCTAAATTATCTGCATCACCTAAAGTCCAACTCATGGCTATCTTTTTTTAAGTGTTATATAATATAATTTTTATAAAAAATTAAAAAGCAGCTCTTACTTTAATCGGAACCTGTCCTCTCCACAAGGTGTCCCCAACCTTCTGTGTTGACTGATGCTCAGCATTTCTAGACTCGAAAGATCAAACAAAGGCTGTACAGTGCACCCCACACATACAGGGAGACATCTATTAAACAAATAACAACACAACTAGACACAAGTCAGGTTGTGTTTCACTTAGCAAAGTCTCTGCAACAGGTTTACAATGTATTTGCAACCGACGCTTCTGAATTCCTGGGCAACCAGCTGCGACGGAATCCTAAGGTCTGCAACAGATTTATAATTGAAGATGAGATAGATGTGTACTCTAAACAGTCACATACTTAAAAAGTGGTCAGGGCCTGGTTCTATTCAGTTACAATGTTACTTTGGAGCAGTCAAAGGAGGAATTTATAAGTCAGGAATCTGGATGTAATCTTGTAATAAATCGGTCACATCATCTGTCTCTGCTCCTGTTTAACACTGCCTTGATGTTTGACCAAATTGCTAAATGTCCTCCACAGTGAATTAGTACAAAGAATGCCACTGATGCCATCACTAGCAGCCTAACACTAGGAGAAGACCGATGAACCTCTCTGTATTACATAACCAGCCAGAAGACATCATAATAAATGAAGTATAATACTATCCTGCCAATAAGACTTCCAGTAGAAGGGGGGGGAGCATGAAGCTTGAAGTTTGGCTTTGGCTGACACTAAAAAAAAGAGACTGCTGTGGCTATTAAGTCTTGAAAGCTAGTGCACTTCACATATGGGAAGGTCCTGTTATGTCCTCCACTCTGGCTGCTGATATTCACATACATGAAACATGAATAGGGGGAGGGCTCATTGTGCAATATGTTTCCTGAAAAAAAGTATTGCACTTACATTTACATTGATTAAAATCAGCATAAAACAGCTCAGTGTGGCTGCGGGACTAGCTAACGCGCCACTAGGGTGATGATGTCAAATGCTAAATCCACCCAAGGCAATATGAACAGTAGTGATGAGCCAACCCCAAACCCCCCCCCCCCCCCCCCGCTTCGGTTCACAACAAAACTTGGGAACAGGCAAAAAATTTGTACAAACTTGCGAAAACTGGTAAAGTCTATGGGACACGAACATGAAAAATCAAAAGTGCTAATTTTAAAGGCTTAAATGCAAGTTATTGCCATAAAAAGTGTTTGGGGACCTGGGTCCTGCCCCAGGGGACACGTATCAATGCAAAAAAAAGTTTTAAAAACAGCTGTTTTTTCAAGAACAGTGATTTTAATAATGCTTAAAGTGAAACAATAAAAATGAAATATTCCTTTAAATATCATGCCTGGGGGTTGTCCTTAGTATGCATGTAAGGTAGCGCATCTTCCCTGTGTTTAGAACAGTACCACAGCAAAATTAAATTTCTAAAGGAAAAAAATGTAATCTAAAACTGCTCGTGGCTGTAATGTATTGTTGGGTCCTGGCAATATAGATAAAAATCATTGAAAAAAACGGCATGGGTTCCCGCCCAGTCCATTACCAGGCCCTTTGGTTCTGGTATACATATATAAAGGGGAACCCCGCACTAAATTTTTTTTAAAAATTGCGAGGGGCCCCCCAAAATTCATACCAGGCCCTTCAGTTCTGGTATGGATATTAAGGGGAACCCTGCGCCAACATTTAAAAAAATGGTGTAGGGGATCCCCAAAATCCATACCAGGCCCTTCAGGTCTGGTATGGATTTTAAGGGAAACCCGAGCCAAAATAAAAAAAAAAATGGCGTAGGGGTTCTCCCAAACTCCATACCAGACCCTTATCTGAGCACGCAACCTGGCAGGCCGCAGGAAAAGGGCCTCATCCCCACAACCCTTGGTGGTGATTGTGGGGGTCTGTGGGTGAGGGGCTTATCAGAATCTGTCATTTTTACAATTTTGACACTTTTTTGGTGAATGTGTAGGGGTACAATGTACCCGATACCCATTCACCACATGGGGGGCGGGATCTGGGGGTTCCCTTGTTAAAGGGGGCTTCCAGATTTCGATAAGCCAGCCACCCGTAGACCCCCACAACCACCGGGCAAGGGTTATGGGGATTGCATTGTATGCATTAAGATAAAAAAAAACCTGTGTGTAACAGCCTCCCCAGCACCCCCTAATACTTACCTGAGCCCCATCTCTCTCCACTGACGTCCACGAGTGTCTTAGCCATCCAGGACTCCCCTCCAGATTGGCTGAGACACAGCAGCGGCGCCATTGGCTCCTGTGGCTGTTAATCAAAGTCAGTTAGCCAATTAGAGGAGAGAGGGGATGGGGCTGGGCCGGGGCTGTGCTGTGGGAGCACTCGACAGGAGGGAGGGGCCAGAGGCACAGAAGAGGGACCGAGAAGAGGAGGATCTGGGCTACTCTGTGCAATACCAACTGCACAAAGGAGGTAATTATAACATGTTTGTTATTTAAAAAAAAAAAAAAAAAAAAAAACAGACTTTACAATCACTTTAATGCATCACAGCACCCAAGGCATACCAAGAATGTACACTAAGCTGCACATTCTCTTTAACCACTTCAGCTCTAGAAGATTTTAACCCCTTCATGACCAGCCCATTTTCTGCTATTCGACAGTGCGCTACTTTAACCACTTGCCGACTGCCTAACACAGATATACTGCAGCAGAATGGCACGTGCAGGCAAAATCACGTACCAGGTTCCCAAGGTGGTTGACTTCATTAGAAGAGTGATCCAGGCTGAGGGGGAGGCCACTCAATTGTGGCCCCCCCCTCGCGATCGCTCCCAACGAATGATAATCTTCCTCTGCTGCTGTAATGTAAACAGCGGCAGAGGAAGTGATGTCATCTCTTCTCGAGTCGGTCCTTTCGTTCCGGCGCCGAGGAGAAAAGACATCGATGTGAGTTGCACCAACACTACACTAACAGTAGAACACACTAGGCACACTTTTCACCCCCGATCACCCCCCTGTACCCCCTGTCACAGTGACACCAATAGCAGTTTTTTTTTGCATTGGTGTCAGTTTGTGACAGTTATAAGTGGTAGGGCAGTTAGTGGTAGCCCCCTTTAGGTCTAGGATACCCCCCTAATCCCCCTAATAAAGTTTTAACCCCTTGATCACCCCCCGTCGCCAGTGTCACTAAGCGATCATTTTTCTGATCGCTGTATTAGTGTCACAGGTGACGCTAGTGAGGGAGGTAAGTATATAGGTTCGCCGTCAGCATTTTATAGCGTCAGGGACCCCTATATTCTACCTAATAAAGGTTTTAACCCCCTGATTGCCCCCTAGTTAACACTTTCACCAGTGATCACCATATAACTGTTACGGGTGACGCTGGTTAGTTAATTTGTTTTTTATAGTTTCAGGGCACCCGCCGTTTATTACCTTATAAAGTTTAACCCCCTAATCGCCCGGCGGTAATATAAGTTAAGTTTTAGGGTCAGATAAGGTCTGCGTCGCCCCAGGCAGCGGCAGGTTAGCGCCAGTACCGCTAACACCCACGCACACAGCAAACACCTCCCTTAGTGGTATAGTATCTGAACGGATCAATATCTGATCCGATCAGATCTATACTAGTGCTTCCAGCAGTTTAGGGTTCCCAAAAACACAATGTTAGCGGGATCAGCCCAGATACCTGCTAGCACCTGCGTTTTGCCCCTCGGCCCAGCCCTGCCCAGCCCACCCAAATGCAGTATCCATCGATCACTGTCACTTACAAAACACATAACTGCAGCGTTCGCAGAGTCAGGCCTGATCCCTGCGATTGCTAACAGTTTTTTTGGTAGTGTTTTGATACAGTTGCTAACAGTCAGGAGCTTTTTTACCTGTGAGTCTCACTAGTGTACCACTAAATTTAGAGCCCAAAATGGCAAATCGAAGGTACACTAGTGAAGAGGCCTACACGTTTCTGAGCATGACAGATAGTGAAGAGGAAGTCACTCATCTGTCAGATTCAGGCTCAGAATAAAATCCTGTAGACGACAGCAGCTCCATGACAGATAGCTCTGACGACGGAGTTGTGGTCCCTGCCAAGGTCAGGCGTACCAGACCCCGAACTTCTTCTTCTGTCGTTGATGTGCAAGAACCACAGGTCCCTCGTCGCTATTCCTTCTGGTGAACTGGCAAGCACCAGCGGGTTAGTACACCCTGGTCGTACATCCAGCACTGCAGTATCAAGTGGTGACGTGGCGAGTCCCATAAGTGCAGTTCAAGCTGGCGAGGTGGCAAGCACAAGTAGTGTCCCGCTGCCACCAAGAAGACGAACACAGGCCCGTCGTGCCCAAAGTGCCCTTCATGCTGCATTCGCCAATCCGAATTGGGAACCCACCACTTCTGCAGCACCCGTACTTCCCCCATTCACTGGCCAACCCGGCATTCAGGTGGTTGATTTTACGTCACTTGATTTTTATTCACTGTTTTTCACCGAAGATCTCTATAGATCTGTTGTGGACCAAAGCAATTTGTACGCTGGTCAACGCATCGCCACTATTCCCCAGTCCTCCCTTGCCAGAGATTGGAGACCAATTACGGTCTCCAAATTTAAGCTCTTTCCCTCAACTTGGGCATAACCAAAAGGAGTGAGTTGTGGGCATATTGATCCACTGACCCAATTTACCATATGCCCTTGTTCTCTGCCTCCATGACCAGGGCATGATACGAGCATCCTCCATAATCCTCCAGCAAGACCTATTGTCAACAGTATTGATTCGGTCTCTGCCAGAATGGGTCAGTACTTGGACAGGTTCTTGCAAAAGAGTGTCACTAATACCCGTTCATATATAAGGGACACTAAGAATTTTTTTAATTGTTTGCAGAATGTGAGCCTGATAGGAAGAGAGCAGGCAATTTTGGTCACAGCCGACGTTTCGTCTCTTTACTCCATCATACAGCATGATGATGCCTTATTGGCGCTCAATTGGGCCCTTAGTCAAAGAGAGGATCTCCCCCACAACCAAAAGATTTTCCTTAGGAATGCCTTGGATTTTTGCCTTAGTCATAACTATTTTTGGTATGACGGTACATTCTACTCACAACAAAGAGGCGTTGCGATGGGCGCGAAATTCGCGCCCAGCATAGCCAATTTGTTCATGGCAGAGTGGGAGGATAAGACCATTTTTAGAGAACAAAGGCCGGAACTTATATTTTACAAACGCTTCATTGATGACCTGTTTTTTATCTGGAATGGTACATCTGAGTCATTAGGAGCATTTATACAGGCCTTGAATAATAATAACAACAATATTAAGCTTACTTCAGAATGGCATAAAGAAGAAATAAACTTTTTGGACGTCACCATTTATAGGGTGAACGATAAATTAGAAACAAGAGTTTATTTAAAAAAAACAGACAGGAACAGTTATTTGCCCATCTCAAGCGGTCTTCATCCATTATGGCTCCGGAATATCCCAAAAGGACAGATTATGAGAGTAAGATGAAACTGCTCTGAAGATACACAGTTCTGGATTCAATCTAAAGTCCTTACAGAGAGATTTGAAGCCAAGGGATATGACCCGAAGAAACTGAAGAAGGTGGTGGAGGAAGTGGCTGAAATACCTAGAATTACATGCTTACAAGAATCACGGCCGGTGGGTTCTGAGGTAGCACCAACAGAAAAAAATCATAATAAAGAGTGGGGCTTTATTTCTCAATTTCATACTCAATACAAGGAAGTGGAGGAGATCTTCAGAAGACACTGGCATATACTCCGGTTAGATAAGAAACTCAACACAGTATTACCTTCTGAGCTCCAGTTCATTTATAGAAAAACCATGAGTTTTGGAGACAGAGTGGTGAAGAAAGTGATTGACCCTCCTAAACGTCCTCCAACATTTTGGGATCGCAATGGCTTTTTTGCGTGCAGGAGATGCAAAGCCTGCAGGGAGGTCTCCAGACCTCTTAGAGGAATTGATAGTTTCCTTTTCCCGATTAATAATCGCAGTTTCGGGATTAAACAATTCATTACATGCAACAGCACCTTTGTGGTGTACGCATTGAAATGTCCTTGCGGTTTAATCTATATAGGCCGTACAAAAAGGCTATTACGGGTGAGAATAGCTGAACACATAAACAACATAACAATAGGCTATAAGGATCATAATGTCTCACTGCATTTTTAATTAAAACATGATAGTGACCCGACGGGATTGGAATTTTGGGGGGTTGAACATCTCCAGTCCCATTGGAGGAGCATAAATCGCATCCGAGAGTTATCCAAACATGAAACCCATTGGATCTATTCTGTGGATGTGATTGCCCCCAAGGGTCTTAACATAGAGCTTGACATAAATTGTTTCATCAGTGACACATAGACATACCCTGGGGTATGGTTCCAGTTTCTTTTTATCACAGTGTAATGTTTTATTATAATGAAATTTTTACTCCAATATGATCACATTTTATATATAGATGTTTTATATACATATATTTACATGTGGATTGTCATATATTTTATATATGTACATATATACATTTTAGATATACAATTTTAATACATATTTATTTTAATATTTCAACATGTGTTTATCAGGTGCAATTTAGTGTATGCGATTATTAAATACGTGCTAGGAAATCGTTATGCAGTTTTTATCTTTTCATAGGATAAGCAATGTATGATGTAAAATTGCTAGACAATATATTTATTTTAATATTCCAACATATGTTTATCAGGTGCAATTTAGCGTATGCGATTATTCAATACGTGCTAGGAAATTGCTATGCAGTTTTTATCTTTATTCATAGGATAAGCAATGTATGATGTAAAATTGCTAGACAATTCTTGTTTACTGAAAACTTTTATATTTTGAGAGTGAATATTTTAATCAGTTTTAATGACTACCGAAAGTGTGCTTGCTCAATGATAGCGATGCGGATCAATGTCCGCGCCACATACACTGAATGATTGCAGGTATTCAAGGTACTTGTTTTTTATGCATTAGGTCATCTTCCACTAGAACCGGTATTGTCATGCTTAATACTAGGGATGAGCCGAACACCCCCCTGTTCGGTTCGCACCAGAACATGCGAACAGGAAAAAAGTTCGTTCGAACATGCGAACACCGTTAAAGTCTATGGGACACGAACATGAATAATCAAAAGTGCTAATTTTCAAGGCTTATATGCAAGTTATTGTCATAAAAAGTGTTTGGGGACCTGGGTCCTGCCCCAGGGGACATGGATCAATGCAAAAAAAAGTTTTAAAAACGGCCGTTTTTTCAGGAGCAGTGATTTTAATAATGCTTAAAGTCAAACAATAAAAGTGTAATATCCCTTTAAATTTCGTACCTGGGGGGTGTCTATAGTGTGCCTGTAAAGGGGCGCATGTTTCCTGTGTTTAGAACAGTCTGACAGCAAAATGACATTTTGAAGGAAAAAACTCATTTAAAACTACCCGCGGCTATTGCATTGCCGACAATACACATAGAAGTTCATTGATAAAAACGGCATGGGAATTCCCCAAAGGGGAACCCCGAACCAAAATTAAAAAAAAAAAATGACGTGGGGGTCCCCCTAAATTCCATACCAGGCCCTTCAGGTCTGGTATGGATATTAAGGGGAACCCCGGCCAAAATTTAAAAAAAAAAATGACGTGGGGTTCCCCCTAAATTCCATACCAGACCCTTCAGGTCTGGTATGGATTTTAAGGGGAACCCCGCTCCAAAAAAAAAAAAAAAAAACGGTGTGGAGTCCCCCCAAAAATCCATACCAGACCCTTATCCGAGCACGCAACCTGGCAGGCCGCAGGAAAAGAGGGGGGGACAAGAGTGCGGCCCCCCCTCCCTCCTGAACCGTACCAGGCCACATGCCCTCAACATTGGGAGGGTGCTTTGGGGTAGCCCCCCAAAACACCTTGTCCCCATGTTGATGAGGACAAGGGCCTCATCCCCACAACCCTGGCCGGTGGTTGTGGGGGTCTGCGGGCGGGGGGCTTATCGGAATCTGGAAGCCCCCTTTAACAAGGTGACCCCCAGATCCCGGCCCCCCCCCTGTGTGAAATGGTAAGGGGGTACATAAGTACCCCTACCATTTCACGAAAAAAGTGTCAAAAATGTTAAAAATGACAAGAGACAGTTTTTGACAATTCCTTTATTTAAATGCTTCTTCTTTCTTCTATCTTCCTTCATCTTCTGGTTCTTCTGGCTCTTCTGGTTCTTCTGGTTCTTCCTCCGGCGTTCTCGTCCAGCATCTCCTCCGCGGCGTCTTCTGTCTTCTTCTCCTCGGGCCGCTCCGCACCCATGGCATGGGGGGGAGGCTCCCGCTCTTCTCTTCTTCTCTTCTTCTTTTCTTCTTTTCTTCTCTTCTTCTCTTCTTCTTCATTTTCTTCTCCGGGCCGCTCCGCAATCCATGCTGGCATGGAGGGAGGCTCCCGCTGTGTGACGGTGCTCCTTGTCTGACAGTTCTTAAATAACGGGGGGGGCGGGGCCACCCGGTGACCCCGCCCCCCTCTGACGCACGGTGACTTGACGGGACTTCCCTGTGACGTCACGGGGAATGCCACAGGGAAGTCCCGTCAAGTCACCGTGCGTCAGAGGGGGCGGGGTCACCGGGTGGCCCCGCCCCCCCGTTATTTAAGAACTGTCAGACGAGGAGCGCCGTCACACAGCGGGAGCCTCCCTCCATGCCAGCATGGATTGCGGAGCGGCCCGGAGAAGAAAATGAAGAAGAAGAGAAGAAGAGAAGAAAAGAAGAAAAGAAGAAAAGAAGAAGAGAAGAAGAGAAGAGCGGGAGCCTCCCCCCCTTGCCATGGGTGCGGAGCGGCCCGAGGAGAAGAAGACAGAAGACGCCGCGGAGGAGATGCTGGACGAGAACGCCGGAGGAAGAACCAGAAGAACCAGAAGAGCCAGAAGAACCAGAAGATGAAGGAAGATAGAAGAAAGAAGAAGCATTTAAATAAAGGAATTGTCAAAAACTGTCTCTTGTCATTTTTAACATTTTTGACACTTTTTTCGTGAAATGGTAGGGGTACTTATGTACCCCCTTACCATTTCACACAGGGGGGGGGCCGGGATCTGGGGGTCACCTTGTTAAAGGGGGCTTCCAGATTCCGATAAGCCCCCCGCCCGCAGACCCCACAACCACCGGCCAGGGTTGTGGGGATGAGGCCCTTGTCCTCATCAACATGGGGACAAGGTGTTTTGGGGGGCTACCCCAAAGCACCCTCCCAATGTTGAGGGCATGTGGCCTGGTACGGTTCAGGAGGGAGGGGGGGCCGCACTCTTGTCCCCCCCTCTTTTCCTGCGGCCTGCCAGGTTGCGTGCTCGGATAAGGGTCTGGTATGGATTTTTGGGGGGACCCCACGCCGTTTTTTTTTTTTTTTGGCGCGGGGTTCCCCTTAAAATCCATACCAGACCTGAAGGGTCTGGTATGGAATTTAGGGGGAACCCCACGTCATTTTTTTTTTAAAATTTTGGTCGGGGTTCCCCTTAATATCCATACCAGACCTGAAGGGCCTGGTATGGAATTTAGGGGGACCCCCACGTCATTTTTTTTTTTTAATTTTGGTTCGGGGTTCCCCTTTGGGGAATTCCCATGCCGTTTTTATCAATGAACTTCTATGTGTATTGTCGGCAATGCAATAGCCGCGGGTAGTTTTAAATGAGTTTTTTCCTTCAAAATGTCATTTTGCTGTCAGACTGTTCTAAACACAGGAAACATGCGCCCCTTTACAGGCACACTATAGACACCCCCCAGGTACGAAATTTAAAGGGATATTACACTTTTATTGATTGACTTTAAGTATTATTAAAATCACTGCTCCTGAAAAAACGGCCGTTTTTAAAACTTTTTTTTGCATTGATCCATGTCCCCTGGGGCAGGACCCAGGTCCCCAAACACTTTTTATGACAATAACTTGCATATTAGCCTTTAAAATTAGCACTTTTGATTTCTCCCATAGACTTTTAAAGGGTGTTCCGCGGCATTCGAATTTGCCGCGAACACCCCAAATTGTTCGCTGTTCGGTGAACTTGCGAACAGCCAATGTTCGAGTCGAACATGAGTTCGACTCGAACTCGAAGCTCATCCCTACTTAATACCACCTGTGGGAGCAGAATGTCCGGATGATGTTATTTCACAAATTGCTGACAGTATTTAGCATTAGGGGCGGGGTGTGTGAGTCATCCGGGCGTCTGCTTCTGCTGATTGGCTGTTCCGCCTGCCACTTATATAAATACCGGCCTCCTTTCTTGTGTGTCACGCCCTCAGAAGAAGTCAAGGAAGTGACGAAGCGTTAGGGACGTGTCGCACAGGAAGTGACGCATGCGCTACACCAACCGAGGAACCAGGAAGCGTGTGACTGTGGTTACACACAGGGAGTGCTCCTGACAGGTTTTCATGACTGGAGGACGCAATCAGGCACAGTGCACTTTGTTATCTTTGCTCAATGTTTATTAAATTTTGGTACGCATGGTTTTAAGGGGATGTTTGGATGGTTCAAATAAAGATGTTTAGCAATATCACGCCATGTGAGCATTTTTGTTTCTTCTACATATCCTATTGGAACTACTGGGAATAATACTGACATCTAGTGGTCGCTTTGGATATTGATGCAGATTTACTACTATTAATCAAGGCTTTTATTGATCTGATTTCTGGTGAGTGAGTTTTCATTGGGGACCCCAGCACATGGTGTATCGCTTGGTGAAAGGATTACTACCCTCACAGAATACATCTTGATTATTTATTGGTGGGACTCTGGCTATCAGATCCGTGTTTGAACTTTCTGAAATAGATTAAGAAAGAGACCCTGTTTAATTGGGGTGCACAGCGCTGCTGCAATACTGAAGAGACACTTTATATATTTATATATTTATAATTGTGTATTTATATATTTATCTAATTTAATTGATTCATTATTGCCTATATACATGTTCTACTATTTAAGCAGCTGCTACTAGTCATATAATTATTTATGTGCCGTACATACACCGTTAGAATATTGTACTAAGCGCAGAGCATTGTTGTTTTTTTGGAACGGGCATATACAACATACATTCATTCATGATACGAGCAGATTTTGCGGTTCATGCACTTCAATGACAATGAACTCTGTCATCCTCGTGGAGACCCTGGATACGATCAGCTCTCAAGCGAGCATTAAAAACAGGCTTTTCTTAATGGTAGCAGCTGTGTTCTTCGCTGCCTGATGACGAGAGGTAGACGATGGCACCCCACACGGCTGACGCGTTTCAGGGGCGAACCCCTTTCCTGAGAACCTAGGCAGTCTCAGGCCACAGGCTATACATGTAGTTTTATGGTTTACGAGGGAAAAGATAGTCACGTAGAGCCGACAAACTGCCCTGACTACATAGGAAGCGCTGGCAAGATTGTGTGGGACTTGGTGTCACCCTTATTCGGAAAGGTGTACCACTTGTATGAGGACAATTATTACATGAGCGTGCCACTTTTTAGTCACTTGTTTGATCAGCAGATTGGAGCATGTGGCACCGTGTGACCTAATCGCCAGGGCTTTCCCCAGAGGCTTGTAGATTCCCGTCTTAGGCTGGCGGAGAGAGCCTGCTTGCAGTGTAATAATTTGCTCGCTATGAAGTGGAGGGATAATAAGAATGTTTTCGTTCTTAGCTCCCTTCATGCAGACACGACGGTCCAAATTACTATGGAGACTGGTGTTGTGGAGAAACCCCTCTGTGTCCACGAATATAACCAAAATATGGGAGGGGTGGACCTCAATGACCAGTTGTTGGCGCCGTACCTAGTTGCCCGTAAGGCCAGACGCTGGTACAAAAAAGTGTCTGTTTATTTATTTCAATTGGCTTTGCTGAATGCTTATGTGCTATACAGAGCTTCAGGGCGGACTGGATCCTTCCTTGAATTCCAGGAAGAGATCATCAGAGCCCTTCTGTTTCCAGATGGTGCTCCACCTCACCTTCCCCAACCAAATGCAGTAAGCCGGCTGCATGAGAGGCATTTTCTTTATGTCCTCCCGAGTACCCCTACCCAACGAGCCCCCCAAAAAAGATGTTGTGTCTGCAGCAAGCGTGGATATAGGTGTGACACCTGCTATTATTATCCCTCCTGTCCTGACAATCCTGGTCTTTGCATTGGTGAATGTTTTGAACGCTACCATACACTAGTTGAGTATTAGCATAGGGTACAGCACTGCACAGACTAGGACACACTTTCACAGGGTCTCCAAAGATGCCATCACATTTTGAGAGACCCGAACCTGGAAACGGTTACACTTACAAAAGTTACAGTTACAATAAAAAGTGAAAAAAAAAAAAAAAAAGTAAAAAAAAAAAAAAACACAAAAAAATATATAAAATAAAAAAAACAAAAATAGTTGTCATTTTATTGTTCTCTCTATTATTCTCTCTCTATTTTTCTGCCCTTTTTTACTGTATTCTATTCTGCAATGTTTTAATGTTATTATGTTTTATCATGTGTGCTTTATAGGTATGCAATTTTTTTATACTTTACTGTTTACTGTGTTTTATTGTTAACCATTTTTTTGTTTTCAGGTACGCCATTCAGCTGCAGAGCGGATTTACTTATCTTGACAGCAACAGCGTTTGCTCCCACGATACATAAAGCCGTGACTCCAGCGCTGTTGGAGGTTATTTCACCACCACAGTTACATACTTCAGCATATATGCCGAAGCACGGGGGCAGCAGGGGCAGAGGAGTGATTTGCTCCTACCTTTTGCAAGAGGATGCCCCCATGCTTCGGCATATATATATATATTTTAGGCACAGGTTGCATTAAATGTTTTATTTTTTACTATTTTTTTTTGTATTTGCTTTGCAGGTATGGTAAGTCTTACTGTTATACTGTAATGTTACTTTGTTTTATTGTTAACCATCATTTTCTTAGCAGGTACACCATTCAGTTGCAGCACGGATTTATTTATCTTGACAGCAACAGCGTTTGCTCCCACGATACATAAAGCTGTGACTCCAGCGGTGTAGGAGGTGATTTCACTACCACTGTTAAAAAAAAAGATCATATGTGCCAAAGCATAGGGGCAGCAGGGGTGGAGGAGCGATTTGCTCCTACCTTTTGGGGTGGATGCTCCCATGCTTCGGCATATATAAACGGTGCATGTATGCTCATCATTAGAAGTGGGTGGATGAAGGGAGGTATTCTAATGGTGGGCATACCTGCCGATCAATCTCTTTTTTTCATTCAGCCCACAAGCTGCATGAAAAAAAAGTTTACAATATATGCCCAACAAGGACCAGCAACATACTGGTATGTTGCTGGACTTGGAGTGGTTATACCAGAATGATGCCTGCAGGTTTAGATATCATCTTGGTAAAAAGGAGGGGACACTAGAGAGAGAAAAAAGATTGCTGCTCACCCCTTGAAGACTGAAAACAAAAGAAAGAGTTTCCCCAGGGTGGGGTTTTTAGGCAGCACAATGACAAAGTGGAGTCAATAATATGTAAAAAAATATAACAAATTTATTAAGTATGTACCATGAAAGCTAAAACAATGAGCTCCAGTGGGGGGCACTTAAAATACAAAATTAAATTAGATGAGCTGAACATACGTTGGCAGACATATATTCATAACAACGCTTGGTAACATGAATATTAAACCTGACGCGTTTCGACCTCTATGCTTTGGGTCTTCTTCAGAGGGTCAGCCTGCTGGAAACATATACATAGATAGAATTGGTATACATATATAGGTTCCATTGATATAATAGTAATTACATCCACCGTATAGTGCATAAATCCAGTATAGTTACCCAATAATGTGTGTCCAGCAGAAAAAGAAAAAAAGGCCTCCCACATGGAGATCCCCTAAAAAGACTGTCCTCCCCTCTTTCCCCGAGGGAGAATCCCAGGCGTCTCTATCGCCAACACGACTTAGACCAGGGCAGTGAAAACAACGACGTGACTTACGAGAGGTCACACTCTTGAAGCACCGCCCGCCAGGCCAGACGACCAACCAGGGGACACAAAAACACACCTGCGATAAGAATCAGAGAAGGCGTCCATAATGTATTTCATTACCATACTATATCTATTATGTGGCCAGAACAGGCCACTAGGGGACAAAAGTCTCCAATATGTATCATGAGCATAAATATAAATATATATAGTATAATATAATTCATAAACCATATAGGGTATTGGCAACCATTCAGTCAGTGCTCTATATAAATAAATATTCGTGTTAGGGATAATACCGTGAAGGGGTGAGGATGTGGTAGGGAAATAACAAACGTGAACGGTGAAGAAACAACAATGTAATGTGAGGATGTGGTGAGCAAAGAAAAACATGTGAATCAAACAAGGTGAACAGTGAAAAAGGAGGGGGGGGAGGAGGCAGGGCGGGAGCGGGAGGAGGGGTCTTTTTCTGCTGGACACACATTATTGGGTAACTATACTGGATTTATGCACTATACGGTGGATGTAATTACTATTATATCAATGGAACCTATATATGTATACCAATTCTATCTATGTATATGTTTCCAGCAGGCTGACCCTCTGAAGAAGACCCAAAGCATAGGGGTCGAAACGCGTCAGGTTTAATATTCATGTTACCAAGCGTTGTTATGAATATATGTCTGCCAATGTATGTTCAGCTCATCTAATTTAATTGTATTTTAAGTGCCCCCCACTGGAGCTCATTGTTTTAGCTTTCATGGTACATACTTAATAAATTTGTTATACTTTTTTACATATTATTGACTCCACTTCGTCATTGTGCTGCCTAAAAACCCCACCCTGTTTTCAGATATCATCTTGGTATAATTCTTTTCAGCCAGCGGTCGGCTTTCATGTAAAAGCAATCCTAGCGGCTAATTAGCCTCTAGACTGCTTTTACAAGCAGTGGGAGGAAATGCACCCCCCCCACCGTCTTCCATGTTTTTCTCTGGCTCTCCTGTCCCAACAGGGAACCTGAGAATGCAGCCAGAGATTTAGCCAGCTGACCATAGAGCTGATAAGAGACCAGAATGGCTCCAAACATCTCTATAGACTAAGAAACCGGAAGCTACAAGCATTTCATGATTTCGCCGGATGTAAACAGCGCCATTGGGAAATTGGGAAAGAATTTTATCACACCAATCTTGGTGTGGTCAGATGCTTTGAGGGCAGAGGAGAGATCTAGGGTCTAATAGACCCCAATTTTTTCAAAAAAGAGTACCTGTCACTACCTATTGCTATCACAGGGGATATTTACATTCCCTGAGATAACAATAAAAATGATAAAAAAAAAAAAAATGAAAGGAACAGTTTAAAAATAAGATAAAAAAAGCAAAAAAATAATAAAGAAAAAAAAAGCACCCCTGTCCCCCCCTGCGCTCACGCAAAGGCGAATGCAAGTGTCGGTCTGGCATCAAATGTAAACAGCAATTGCATATCAGACTCCTACTTACCAGACTGGTGAGTCCGCTTGGGCAGAGGGTAGGCTCCCTTACGCATCCGACTCATGGCCCCTGAAAGCACAGGAGTACGGAGTGGTATGAGAGCCTTCCGGGTTGGGGTGCTTTTATAGCGGCCGGACACGGCCGCTGTATGAGCCTACAGCCCTCTGACGTCGCGCTCCACGAGGAGCAGCATTTGGGGTAAGCCTCACCTTCCCCCTGTTTTTCCTCCTGTCTCCTTCCCCGCTGGTTGGTCTCTCCCCCTTTTTTACCTCTCTTCCCATCCATGCTGGGCTTGGTCATCACCGCCCTTACACACAGTGGCTGTGTGTGTTGTGTGTGCTGTCCTGCTGGTAATTTAACATCCTTTTCTTACTGGGGACTACATGTAATCTGTTACCCTGATACTTTTCTGGTACTGGCTACCTACTCCTATTACTTATGTTATGGTACTTTTTTTCAGTGAGTTACCGCTGTTGTCCCCCTCTGTTCTGTTTTGTGGGTAACCGCTTGCTTCTCTCCCCCTCCCTTGTTACTATTGTGGAATATAAAATCTCCTTACTCTATTACAGCCGCTGCGGTGATCTTTGCCCTTGCACATACCATTGACCCCAGCCTTGCGGAGCTTTAACCATTAACCCATGAGCGCCAGGATCGTTTTAATCCATTGAATGCCACGATCCTCATTTCCGTATGCTCCCCCCTTACTTCATTCTACTTCCCTCGTTGATTAATGCTGTAGGGGTAAGTGATGGCCCGTATTACCTATGTGCATTCTCTTTCCTTTTAGTCTTACTCTTTTTCTACCTGAATCTAAGTTTTAGGTCCTATTCATTACTCTATCCATCCCCCCCCCCCTTTCCTCGTCCCTTCCCTGTCCCTTTCCCCTTCCCCTCTTCCCCTCTCCCCTCCCCCCTTTTTCCTCCCTTCTCTCCCCCTCTCCTTCCCCCCTTTTTCCCCCCCTTTCTCTCCCTCCCTCTCTTAATCCTTGCCCTTTCCCTCCCTCCCCCCCTCCCCTCCCCCCTCTTCCCCCCCCTCTTTTTCCCTCCCCCACTCACCCCCCTTATTTTCCTTCCCCCCCCTCTCTCCCCCCTTCCCCTTCCCCCCCCCTTTCCCTCCCTTAATCCCTTCTCTCTCCTCCCTCCCTTTTCCTTTTCCTCCCCTCCCCCTTCCTCTCCTCCCTCCCTCTTCCCCCCCCCCTCTCTCCCCCCCCTTCCCTCCTCCTTTTCCTTCTTTTCCAACCACTTTTTCTCTTCTGCACACTGGGTTCCAAACTTAGAGCTATCTTATGGGTACCCCTTTACTCTACCACGCTCTGTCTGCTTTGTGGGTTGGTGATCCACACTAAAATCAATTACTTAAATATTTTACCCACCAGAGGCTGTTTTGTTACCCCCTGTGTTCGTCGCAGGGGGAATTGTTTGGGGCCCCACATACCTACAGAGAATACCTGAACGGGTGAGCCTGTCCTTTTTATATTCAATCTGTATCTTACTGTCTAATGTATTATTTAATGATTGCGCTGTAACCACCACAAAAACGCTATGCATCTGTGAATTGTTGTACATTTATTATTTGTCTTCTATGCCACATTATAGACTTTACTCTCCTGAGGAACCGGTGAATACCGCGAAACCGGTCGAGAATCCAAGTCACTTTTGCAATCTCTGTTATTACTGGATGCAATTTATGTGGTTGTATACATTACCTTGTCCTGTATTACAACTGTATATGTTATTATTGTAATATCTAGATATATATATCTTTTTTTTAAAATGGTTTTCTATTAAAAATATAGTTTTTATCTTACTATTTTTCTTCCATTTTTGTGTACTAATACTCAACTATCTTCAGTACCGTAATAGTCCCCTGTGTTTTTTCCTGTGTGTGGGGGGTAGGGACAATTGCCGACAGAAGCAGCGAACTGCGGCTCTCCCCACTCCCTGTCTCTCTTTGTTGGTATGAGAGCCTGTTAACTGGAGTCCAGATGCAGATGGAGGAGCAGTCTTTAGCAGCAGGTGCAGGCTGGAACACAGGCAACAGGACTGAGCAGGATGGTCAGGAGACAGGCTGGGTTTGGCAACAGGCAGGCAACGAGGTACAGTGGAGCAGGCAAAGGAATAGTCAGACAGGCCAAAGGTCGGGTGCAGGCAGAGTTCAGAGTGAGGTTCAGGAACAAGCCGGGTCGTCAGGAGATCTGGAGAGTATAGGCACAGGTACAGGTACTACGGACCGCAGAGCTGTTGATCAGGCAGCACTGATCAAAGAGACAGGCCAGTTTAAATAGGCAGTTTGTCACCAAACGGAGCACGCGCGCGCGCACCGGCACGCGTCCCCTTACATGCCCAACAGACACAACAGATCTGACCGGGACACGCATACCGGAGCTGCAAGGAATGCGCAGGAACACGTGCGCCAACGCGCGCCGACGCGCCCTGACGCCCACCACCGCAAGCACCCTGCCTGCCGAGGTGAGCTCTCTGACAGTGCCCCCTCCTCAAGGGCAGCCTCCGGATGCTGGTTGCGTGAGAGTTTTTAAAGGCTTGCAGCAGTCCTTCAGCGTGAAGATTACTCTCAGGCTCCCAGGAGTTATCCTCGGGTCCATACCCCTTCCACTTGATGAGATACTGGATTTGATTGCGCCTTTTCCTACAATCCATGATTGCCTCGATTTCAAACTCCTCCTCGTTATTGATCATAACAGGTTCAGGAGGACTGGCATTACGGTTGTTGAAAGGATTAGGAACGACCGGTTTCAGTAAGGACACATGGAAAACCGGGTGTATTCTAAAGGAGTCCGGCAGGCTGAGCTCATACGCTACGTCGTTTATCTTTCTTCTCACCGGGAAGGGTCCCATGAATTTAGGCCCTAGTTTCCTAGAGGGGCAAGCCATTTTTAAGTTAGTTGTAGGTAGCCACACTTGATTGCCAGGCTCCAGGATAAGTTCCCCATGCCTCTTTTTGTCGAACGTCTTTTTATAAGAAGTCTGGGATTGGGCCATTGTTTCCTGCAGAAGTTTGTTATTGGTAGAGAAGAACTCCAATGTTTCGGTCACTGCAGGGAGGGAGCATTCAGGTATCGAGCTGGGTAGAAAGGAGGGATGAAATCCATAGTTGGCAAAAAATGGCGTCTGGTTGATGGCTGAATGCAAGAAGTTATTGTATGAAAATTCCGCAACTGGTAACAGAGAAACCCAGTCATCCTGGGAAAAGGCAGAGAAACAACGGAGGTATTGCTCCAGGGTCTGGTTGGTTCTCTCCGTCTGGCCGTTTGTCTGAGGGTGATAGGCTGAAGAGAACACTAGTTCAATTTCGAGGGAACCACACAACGCCTTCCAGAACCTGGAGGTGAATTGAACACCACGGTCCAAGACGATATTAGAGGGAACCCCATGTAATCTCACGATTTCTTTAATGAAGATCTTCGCCGTTTCTACGGCTGAGGGCGTGCCCTTCATGGGCAAGAAGTGAGCCATCGTCGACAATCTATCAATTATGACAAAGATGGTAGAGAAGCCTTCGGATGGGGGTAGTTCCACGATGAAATCCATCAAGATCATCTTCCAGGGTCTGTCAGAAATGGGCAAGGGTTTCAATAAGCCCCAGGCCTTCGTCCGATTACTCTTGCTTCGGGCACAGGTGTGGCAGGAACTGACGTAACTCCAACATGTCCTCGGCCAACTGTGGCCACCAAAAGGTGCGCTGCACCAGTTCGGTTGTCTTCTGGGCCTGAAAAGACCTGCCAGCTTGTGGTCGTGGCAAAACTCTAGTACCGGCACTCTAAGGCTCTCAGGAACCATGATTTTCCCCTCGTGCCAAAATAAACCATCTCTTAGGCTGGTCTCAGTGGGTTGGGGTATTGTTGAGGAAGCTTGCCTTATTCTGGAGATTAAATCCCCCTGAAGAAGTAAAAAATTTCCCGCAGGCAGGATAGTGTCCGGAGGGATGGTCTCTTTGAAGTCATGGAACATTCGCGAGAGTGCGTCTGGTTTGATGTTTTTGGAGCCGGGTCTGTAGGTAATGTGAAATTGAAAGCGGGAGAAGAAGAGTGCCCATCTGGCTTGTCGTGGTTTTAGTCTCTTGGCAGATCTCAAATACTCCAAGTTTTTGTGGTCCATGTAGCTTAGAATAGGATGTACAGCACCCTCCAAAAGATAGCGCCACTCCTCCAGAGCCGTCTTGATGGCCAGAAGCTCCCGGTCTCCCACATCGTAGTTCCTTTCAGACACAGAGAGTTTGTGAGAGAAGAAAGCTATTGGAAACAGAAGGGCCTTGGGGCCCTGACATTGGGAGAGTACTGCCCCTACTGCGACTTCTGAGGCATCGACCTCCAACACGAATGGCAAGGCAGAATTAGGATGTTTGAGGATGGAGGCTGATGTAAATAGTCCTTTTAATTTTTCAAAGTCCGATTGAGCCCTGGGGGTCCAGCAGAATCGGGTTCCCTGTTTTGTTAGTTCTGTAATGGGAGCGATGATCTTGGAAAAGTCTCTGATAAATTTCCTATAGAAATTGGAAAATCCAACGAAGCGTTGGACCCCCTTCCTGTCTGTAGGTGAGGCCCAGTCCAGGATGGCGGACACCTTTTGATACATTCTACTGAAATGATGAGCCCCAGGAATTGGATGCATTGGAGTTCAAACTCGCATTTATCAAGTTTAGCATACAGTCCGTGTTGCCTGAGCCGAGCAAGGACATTCCGAACGTGCCTGCGATGATCAGTCAATGAAGAGGAGAAAATGAGAATGTCATCAAGGTAAACGATGACGTAGAGGTCCAAAAATTCCCAGAAGATGTCATTCACAAAATGTTGGAATGTGGCTGGGGCATTGCATAGACCGAAGGGCATAATGAGATACTCGAAATGCCCAAAACGAGTGCGAAAAGCGGTTTTCCACTCGTCCCCCTCTCGGATACGGATTAAATTATAGGCTCCGCAAAGATCTAATTTTGTGAAGACAGTTGCCGTTCCCAGCCTCTGGAATAACTCAGGCACCAGGGGTAATGGGTAGCGATTTTTAATCGTTATCCGATTCAATTCCTGGTAATCGATGCATGGTCGAAGAGAATGATCCTTTTTCTCCACGAAGAATATGCCGGTGCCGGCCGGCGATGTGGACGGGCGGATAAACTTCTTTTTTAAATTCTCATCAAGATGTTGTTTTAATGTATCCAATTCCTGCTCAGTCAATGGAAATATCCTGCCGAAGGGTACCTCAGTTCTGGGTAGCAACTCTATAGGGCAATCATAGCAATCATAGGGCCTGTGTGGGGGTAGGATCTCTGCACCTTTCTTGCTGAATACGTCCGAGAAATCTCGGTAGGGTTCTGGGATGGCTTGTGTAAGTTGGCATCAGGGTGTAAGCAGAGAAGTTGGGGCATCTCATGGGTAACTCTTTGCAGGCAGTGTTGTTGGCAATAGTCAGAGAGAAATTCCACTTTTCCAGAAGCCCAGTTAATATGGGGATTGTGGGCCTGCAGCCACGGCATTCCAAGGATGACAGGGAACAGAGGAGAGGAAATGGCATCCAAACAGAGGAATTCCTGGTGTTGAGAGTCCATAGTAGCTACTAAGGGGATAGTCTCCTGAATGACAGGACCGGAACGGAGGGCGGAACCGTCTGCAAGGTGAACAGCCAGGCTCTGGGTCTTGAGTCGGAGTGGGATATCATGCTGAGCTGCAAAGGCCTGGTCAACGAAGCAGCTGCATGCTCCGGAGTCAATGATGACTGGAACTTGGATAGCCTTTCCGGGAAGCTGCAAAGTGACAGAGATGGTAAGGTGAGTACTAGGTTTTGGCATGATAGTTGCACACATACGAGCAGAAGAACGACACTTACGCGTCTTGTTGGGGCAGACGCTGGCGTAGTGCCCAGGTTCCCCACAGTAGAGGCATAGGTTATGGGTACGTCTTCGTAACTTCTCTTTGGGAGTCAAAGAGGGGCGGAGCAGACCAAGCTGCATGGCGGCTCCGGAGTGTCGAAAGCTGGAGAAGTCGGTGGAGCAGAGGACCTACTAGGAGGGCTGGGAACCTGTGGAAGCATCCAGGTGGGTCGAAAGGTACTGGTAGATCTTTCAGTGCGTCATGCTCTCAGACGACGTTCGATTTGGATTGACAGGTTAACTAGTTCTTCCAGGGTTTGGGGTATCCCAACCCATGCTAACTCATCCTTGAGTGGGTCAGACAAACCCATCCTAAACTGATGGCGCAGAGCCGAGTCATTCCACGCCGTATCAGAGCTCCACTGCCTAAATTCAACAGCATAGTCCTCAGCCGCTCTGCGGCCTTGCCGGAGGGAGTGCAGGGAAGCTTCGGCAGTAGCGGTTAATTGAGGGTCTTCATAAAGTTGAGACATCGCCGATAAGAAGGCGTCCAGATTCTCCAGGGCATCAGACTTTTGTTCCAGAAGGTGATGGGCCCAGGTTTGAGGTTCACCGGACAGCAAGGAAATGACAAAGCCCACCTTAGTGGCTTCTACGGAGAAGGTACAAGGCTGCAGAGCGAAATAGAGACCACATACATTCCGGAATGCATGGTATTTACTACGGTCTCCGGAGAATCTTTCTGGTATAGGTACTTTGGGCTCTGGAGGAAGCATGACTACGGAGGGTGCCACGGTTGCAGATGAAGTCCCCTGGGGACTGGTGGGTGCAGACAGGGCTTGAACACGTTCCTCCAATCTGGTATAACCCTCTTGTAAACTTTTCACCGCTTGGGTTAATCCCGCCAAATGTCTGCAAAGTTCATCCGGACTCGGTCATGGCTGCCTGATACTATCAGACTCCTACTTACCAGACCGGTGAGTCCGCTTGGGTAGAGGGTAGGCTCCCTTACGCATCCGACTCGTGGCCCCTGGTAAGGTAAACAGGAAGCACAGGAGTACGGAGTGGTATGAGAGCCTGTTAACTGGAGTCCAGATGCAGATGGAGAAGCAGTCTTTAGCAGCAGGTGCAGGCTGGAACACAGAACTGAGCAGGATGGTCAGGAGACAGGCTGGGTTCGGCAACAGGCAGGCAACGAGGTACAGTGGAGCAGGCAAAGGAATAGTCAGACAGGCCAAAGGTCGGGTGCAGGCAGAGTTCAGAGGGAGGTTCAGGAAGCAAGCCGGGTCGTCAGGAGGTCTGCAGAGTATAGGCACAGGTACAGGTACTACTGACGGCAGAGCTGTTGATCAGGCAGCACTGATCAAAGAGACAGGCCGGTTTAAAAAGGCAGTTTGGCGCCAAACGGAGCGCGCGCGCGTGCACCGGCACGCACAGGCACGCGCCCCCGCACACGCCCACACGCCCACACGCGCGCCCCCGCACACCGGCATACACAACAGATCTGACCAGGACACGCATAACGGAGCTGCAAGGAACGCGCGCAACAGGACCCGCAGGAACACGCGCACCGACGCGCCCTGACGCCCACCACTGCAAGCACCCTGCCTGCCGAGGTTAGCTCTCTGACATTGCACCATGCATGTGAGGTATCACCATAAAGGTCAGATCGAGGGCAGTAATTTTAGCTGTAGACCTCCTCTGTAAATCTAAAGTGGTAACCTGTAAAGACTTTTAAAGGCTTTTAAAAATGTATTTAGTTTGTCGCCACTGCACGTTTGTGCGCAATTTTAAAGCATGTCGTGTTTGGTATCCATGTACTCGGCCTAAGATCATCTTTTTTATTTCATCAAACATTTGGGCAATATAGTGTGTTTTAGTGCATTCAAATTTTAAAAAGTGTGTTTTTTCCCAAAAAAATGCGTTTGAAAAATCGCTGCGCAAATACTGTGTAAAAAAAAAAAGTGAAACACCCACCATTTTAATCTGTAGGGCATTTGCTTTAAAAAAATATATAATGTTTGGGGGTTCAAAGTAACTTTCTTGCAAAAAAAAAATAATTTTTTCATGTAAACAAAAAGTGTCAGAAAGGGCTTTGTCTTCAAGTGGTTAGAAGTAGGGTTGTCCCGATACCACTTTTTTAGGACCGAGTACAAGTACCGATACTTTTTTTCAAGTACTCGCTGATACTGATTACTTTTTTTTAATGTCACGTGACAGTGTTTTTTTTTTTTTTCTTTAACAATGCTTTCTTTTTTTTTCTTTTTTTTTTTGGGGGGGGGTGAACGGTGTCTGTGTGTTTTTTTTATTTGCATTTTTATTATTTTTTACAATAATTTTTTTTTATTATTTATTGCAATATGTGTTTTTTTTTTTTTTTTTAATCAGCCCTGTTGGGGGACTTTGGTGAGATATCAGGGGTCTTAACAGATATCTCCCCCTTGAGACAGAGAAAGAGACCGAGGATAGAGATTCCCCAGTCCCTTTCTCTGCAGCCTCAGCTGCACTGAGAATGAATGGGGAGAAGACAGCGGCTCCTCTCGATTCATAAACTGAGACATCGTAATCACAGGAGATTACAATGTTTCAGTTATGTGAATGGACAGAGTCAGCTGACTCTGTCCATTCACAAAGGAAGGAGGAGGACATGGAGAGAGAGACAGCACAACGGAGGGGGACAGCGGAGAGGGACAGCACAATGGAGGGGTACAGCGGAGAGGGACAGCACAGCGGAGAGGGACAGCAGAACGGAGAGGGACAGAGGAAGAGAGAGGGACAGCAGAACGGGGGGGGACAGAGGAAGAGAGAGGGACAGCGGAACGGCGGAATGGAGAGGGACAGCAGAACGGAGAGGGACAGAGGAACGGAGGGGGACAGCGGAACGGAGGGGGCATGGAGGATGCAGTGACAGTCAGCAGTGATCGCGTGTGGGGGAGTTACAAGCACCAATCACCGCTGTATGTCACTAAAGCAGCTGAAAGCCGCGGGGGGAGAAGCTTGTATCTCCCCCACACGCTGATCACTGCTGACTCTCAAGGTACCAAGTACAAGTACTTGGGTAAATGCTCGGTATCGGTGCCGATACCGATACTAGTATCGGGACAACCCTAGTTAGAAGAGTGGGTGATGTGTGACATAAGCTTCTAAATGTTGTGCATAAAATGCCAGGACAGTTCAAAACACCCCCAAATGACCCCATTTTGGAAAGTAGACACCCCAAGTTGGCAGGCATGTAGAGTCCATGGAATATTTTATATTGTGACACAAGTTGCGGGAAAAAGACACATTTTTTTGCACAAAGTTGTCACTAAATGATATATTTAGGGTGTCTACTTTCCAAAACGGGGTCATTTGGGGGGTTTTGTGCCACCTGGGCATTCCATGGCCTCCAAAACTGTGATAGGCAGTGAAGAGTGAAATCAAAAATTTATGCCCTTAGAAATCCTGAAGGCGGTGCTTGGTTTTCAGGGCCCCGTACCTGGCTAGGCTCCCAAAAAGTCCCACACATGTGGTATCCCCGTACTCAGGAGAATCAGCAGAATGTATTGGGGTGCAATTCCACATATGCCCATGGCCTGTGTGAGCAATATATCATTTAGTGACAACTTTTTGTAATTTTGTTTTTTTTTGTCATTATTCAATCACTTGGGACAAAACAAATTAATATTCAATGGGCCCAACATGCCTCTCAGCAATTTCCTTGGGGTGTCTACTTTCCAAAATGGGGTCATTTGGGGGGGTTTGTACTGCCCTGTCATTTTAGCACCTCAAGAAATGACATAGGCAGTCATAAACTAAAAGCTGTGTAAATTCCAGAAAATGTACCCTAGTTTGTAAACGCTATAGCTTTTGCGCAAACCAATAAATATACGCTTATTGACATTTTTTTTACCAAAGACGTGTGGCCAAATACATTTTGGCCTAAATTTATGACTAAAATTGAGTTTATTGGATTTTTTTTATAACAAAAAGTAGAAAATATCATTTTTTTTCAAAATATTCGGTCTTTTTCCATTTATAGCGCAAAAATTAAAATCTGCAGAGGTGAACAAATACCATCAAAAGAAAGCTCTATTTGTGGGAAGAAAAGGAGGCAAATTTTGTTTGGGTACAGCATTGCATGACCGTGCAATTAGCAGTTAAAGCAACGCAGTGCCAAATTGTAAAAAGTGCTCTGGTCAGGAAGGGGTTAAAACCTTCTGGGGCTGAAATGGTTAACTGGCGCTTGCGCTGTCATGCAACTCTGTACCCAAATACAATATATATATATATATATATATATATATATATATATATATATATATATATATATATATATATATATATATATATATATATAGATAGATAGATAGATATAGTATCTCACAAAAGTGAGTACACTGAAGAAATGACACTTTGCTACAATGTAAAGTAGTGAGTGTACGGCTTGTATAACAGTGTAAATTTTCTGTCCCCTCACAATAACTCAACACACAGCCATTAAAGTCTAAACCACTGGCAACAAAAGTGAGTACACCCCTAAGTGAAAATGTCCAAATTGGGCCCAATTAGCCATTTTCCCTCCCTGGTTTCATGTGACTCGTTAGTGTTACAAGGTCTCAGGTGTGAATGGGGAGCAGGTGTGTTAAATTTGGTATTATCGCTCTCACTCTCTCATACTGGTCACTGAAAGTTCAACATGGCACCTCATGGCAAAGAACTCTTTGAGGATCTTAAAAAAAGAATTGTTGCTCTACATAAAGATGGCCTAGACTATAAGAAGATTGCCAAGATCCTGAAACTGAGCTTTGGCACGGTGGCCAAGACCATACAGTGGTTTAACAGGACAGGTTCCACTCAGAACAGGCCTTCGCCATGGTCGACCAAAGAAGTTGAGTGCATGTTGCTCAGCATCATATCCAGGGGTTATCTTTGGGAAATATACATATGAGTGCTGCCAGCATTGCTGCAGAGGTTGAAGGGGTGGGAGGTCAGCCTGTCAGTGCTCAGACCATACGCCGCACACTGCATCAAATTGGTCTGCATGGCTGTCCTCCCAGAAGGAATCCTCTTCTAAAGATGATGCACAAGAAATCCCTCAGTTTGCTGAAGATAAGCAGACTAAGGACATGGATTACTGGAACCATGTCCTGTGGTCTGATGAGACCAAGACATTTTTTTTGGTTCAGATGGTGTCAAGTGTGTGTGGCAGCAACCAGGTGAGGAGTACAAAGACAAGTGTGTCTTGCCTACAGTCAATTATGGTGGTGGGAGTGTCATGCTCTGGGGCTGCATGAGTGCTGCCAGCACTGGGGAGCTACAGTTCATTGAGGGAACCATGAATGCCAACATGTACTGTGACATACTGAAGTAGAGCATGATCCCCTCTCTTAGGAGACTGGGCCGCAGGGCAGTATTCCAAGATAACAACCCCAAACACACCTCCAATACCACCACTGCCTTACTAAAGAAGCTGAGAGTAAAGGTGATGAACTGGCCAAGCATGTCTCCAGACCTAAACCCTATTGAGCATCTGTGGGGCATCCTCAAATGGAAGGTGGAGGAGTATAAGGTCTCTAACATCCACCAGCTCTGTGATGTCGTCATGGAGGAGTGGAAGAGGACTCCAGTGACAACCTGTGAAGCTCTAGAGAACTCCATGCCCAAGAGGGTTAAGGCAGTGCTGGAAAATAATGGTGGCCACACAAAATATTGACACTTTGAGCCCAATTTGGAGATTTTCACTTAGGGGTGTACTCACTTTTGTTGCCAGCGGTTTAGACATTGATGGCTGTGTGTTGAGCTATTTTGAGGGGACAGCAAATTTACACTGTTATACAAGCTGTACACTCACTACTTTACATTGTAGCAAAGTGTCATTAATTCAGTGTTGTCACATGAAAAGGTAGAATAAAATATTTACAAAAATGTGAGAGGTGTACTCACTTTTGTGAGATAATATAATATATACACACAATATATACACACAAATAGAACTTTCTTTTGGTGGTATTTGATCACCACTGGCCTTTTTATTTTTTGTAATATATATAGATATAGATATATATATAGATGTATATATCTATATATCTATATAGATATAGATATATAGATCTATATAGATATAGATCTATATATCTATATAGATATATATATACTGAAAAACATTGTGAAAAAATATATATACTTTCTACTATAAAACAAACATATCCAATAAAAAATGTAACCACTTAAGCACCGGACCATTTGGCTGGCCAAAGACCAGAGCACGTGTGCGATTCGGCACTGCGTTGCTTTAACTGACAATTGCACGGTCGTGCAACGTGGCTCCCAAACAAAATTGACAGTCTTTTTTCCCCACAAATAGAGCTTTCTTTTGGTGGTATTTGATCACCTCTGCGGTTTTTATTTTTTGCGCTATAAACCAAAAAATAGCGACAATTTTGAAAAAAATGCATTATTTTTTACTTTTTGCTATAATAAATATCCCCAAAAATATATAAAAAAACATTTTTTTTCCTCAGTTTAGGCTGATACATATTTTTGGTAAAAAAAATCGCAATAAGCATTTATTGATTGGTTTGCGCAAAAGTTATAGTGTCAACAAAATAAAGGGATAGTTTTGTGGCATATTTATTAATAATTTTCTTTTTTATCAGTAATGGCAGCGATCAGCGATTTTACATTATACATTATGGCAGACAGATCCGACACTTTTTGCGCTATTCTGGGACCATTCAAATTTATACAGTGATCAGTGAAGGGGTTAACCACTAGGGGGCAGTGAAGGGGTTAAGTGTGTCCTAGGGAGTGATTCTAACTGTGGGGGGCTGGGCTATGTGTGACACGACACTGATCACCGCTACCGCTTACAGGGAGCTGTGATCAGTGTCAGTGTCACTAGGCAGAATGGGGAAATGCTTGTTTACATCAGCATTTCCCCGTTCTTCCTCTCCGTGAGACAATCGCGGGTATCCCCGCGGACATCGAGTCCGCGGGACCCGCGATCACACTCACGGAGCTTGCGGCAGGTGTGCGTGTGCCTGCAAACCGCTTCTTACAGGGCAACATGCAGGTACATTAATATGCCTGTACATGCCTTTCTTCTGTCGTATATCGGCATGAGCCGGTCGGCAAGTGGTTAAAAAAAACTCATTTCTTTCTATAATTTGCCCAAAAATGTATTCTGCTGAATGTTTTGGTTAAAAAAAAATCCCAATAAGTGTATATTGATTGGTTTGCGTGTAAGTTATAGCGCCAACAAACTATGGTAAACATACTGGAATTTATTATTTTTTTATACAACTAATGGTGGCGATCAACAACTTATCAGGAGGCTGCGATAGTGTGGCAGACAATCAGACACTAATTGACACAGAAGGGGAGCTAACTGCCTCTGATATCACCAGTGACACTAATACAGTGATCAGTGCTAATAATATGCACTGTCACTGTACTAATGACACTGGCTGAGAAGGGATTAATATCTAGGGTGATCACAAGGTTAAATATGTGCCTTACTGTGTGTATGTGTGTAAAATGTGCTACTTTTACTAGTTGATCTCCAAGTTTCTCATCTCTGCTTTGCAGGGATGAGAAACACAGAGATCGTTCCCTGTGTACAGAGCTCTGTGTTGATTGTCAACACAGAGCTCTCGGCTGTGAATGCATACAGCTGATCAGCATGTCCTGACTGGGACTTGCTCACAGGCTCCCGCTGTGTATAACAGCAACGGGAGCCAGTGGTGATAATAGATAATAGAAGGAAAACCCTATCACTTAGCACTCCCTTTCAGCAACAGCACTGCAACAGAACAGAACTAGAGAAAGATGCAAAAATTTTTACAATGTATAGTTGACCTGGAAGGCATTGCTATTTGTTTATTTTTTCCTTAACAAAGCTGTACAAATAGAACCTGGCTTATCAACCTGACTTACTACATTGTACAATAGCTACAAAAACATCAATGAGAACAGCATTGCAAACTGAAAAACATAATCTTCACTTATCCTTACTGAGAAAACAAAATGTTAAATATATAATTCACTTTAAATGCGGGTACATGCAAAATAGAACTCTGATGACTCTGAAACAAGTACTTTTCAGTTACTAGCTTAGACCTTCCAGGTAACTAGTTAGTATGGTACAGATACAAGACTTACTATATTTTTTTTTTAATTTAATTTAAATAAAATAATGGAAAATGTTTCATATGCAAACCTGATGTAGACCTGATGAAATCTGAAATCATATGACAGAATTACTAATTTTAATACTGTATTTTATTGATGGTAGAGGTGAAGCAACAAATTATATTTTGCTTCAGGCTTTCCTGGAAATATTTCTCCATAATAAGATACTAAAGTTTAATTACAATTCCAAATTTTTGAAGGAAGTTGTCATTATATTAGAAAGGTTCTCTGCCTTCTGTTTGTACCAAGCTTTGCAAATTGGGTCCAGCTCATAAAGATCAGGTCAATAATTGCTGTTCTTTCACCTTATTTTACCATTAAATTTGGTTTTCAATTTATTAAAATTTCAATGGGAAAACTGCAATGTTGAAATAGAAAATGGTAAATAGGAGATTGGTGAATAAAAGGCTCTATTAATGGTGAAGTAAAATTTAAAATGAATGCACAACATTTTGTTCAGGCTAATATAAGACACTGGCAACATTTTCAACAGAAAACCCATAAAACTTTATAAATTGGCAAATGTATATGGACAATATATTTCTAAAGGGTACAATCGCCAAAGAGAACATGTGAGACATATGAGCAGGAAAACTGACCCAGAGTAGCTTCAAAAATGGTTGGAAACTATTTCCATTTACCAAGAAACCTATGTATCTTACCAAGAAATTCAAGCAGTCTACTGAGAGAAACAGATCAGAGATACAAATGTTTAGGAAACTCTGCTTGCCATGTTTATAGTATTTGCTCTAAATTAGGGTAACCCAAAGTGGCCAGTATTGACTCCCAAGGGTTTAAGGGTCCCAGGGGTTGATAAATGGCTGGGGGTAAATAGTCAACAAATGATGGAAGGCCGCTAGAGGGCAATTAAAGTGATACTAAAGTTTTGGTTTTTCTTAAAAAATAACAAACATGTTATACTTAACTGCGCTGTGCAGTGGTTTTGCACAGAGCAGCCCAGATCCTCCTCTTCTCGGGTCCCTCGCTGGCTCTCTAGGCCCCTCCCTGCTGTTGAGTGCCCCTGGAGCCACGGTCCAGCCCCACCCCCTCTCTCTCCTCATTGGCTAACTGACTTTGATTGACAGCAGCAGGAGCCAATGGTGCCACTGCTGTGTCTCAGCCAATCAGTAGAGAGAGTCCTGGATTGCTGAGGCACTCATTTGAGGTGGGTCTCAGGTAAGTATTAGGGGGGCTGAGGGGGGCTGCTGTATTGAATGCATTAAAATAAAAATACAACCACTTTAATCTTTTAAAGTCACTAATCCCAATAGTGAGGTTGCTCACAGTGATCCAATGTTACCCAGGGTTAGATGGTTGTCCCTTAGCAAGAGTGACTTTTAGTTAAAAGCTGTATGTTTTTGCTTACTTGATTTAACAATGTGCTTTGAGTTTTGTCAATGAAACTCTGCTACAAAGAATATGTATACTTGTATTTGGACCAAAACTAGTGCAGAATCCCATCCCCAGTGAAGTCAATGTGAGCCCAATGTTAAAAAACAGTAATGGCCATTTTCAAGGCTAATAGGTAAGGGGTTGTCAAACAAATAGCATGGAAGACTGGGTACTGGCTTGGGCAACATATACCAAAAGCAAAAATATATCCTCCATTTATAGTACAGATAGAAATATCAGTACTGTATATGACATTTGGCCCATGCCAAACAAGCAAAAAGTCCGGTGATTGGACAAATGCCCGAACAGCCAAAATTTACAATGAACCTTAATCCCTTCACGCCTAGGGGTAAAACAAATGTTAATGCCTAAGCACAATTTGCCATGTGTTAGTAAAACTGTACATATCATCACAACTACTTTGTGCATCCAGGTGGATTATACCTTGTTTTTTTAGAACAAATTGGGCTTTCATTTGGTGGTAAATGGTAATCGATAGCTCCTGATTTTTCTTATTATCAAAGGAAAACTGGCCCACAGTAGTAAACAAAATATATTTTTTAAAAATGTAGCTGTATATTTCTTGTTACTACCATAACCTTCCACCAAAGAACAACCCAAAATAAATTTTCCTTCACCCGACGATCACAGTGATACCACATATGTGTATGTTAGTAGTTGTTTGTACCCATAGTGCAGCCCAGAAACAATAGTACACATTTTTTTTTTTTTTTATCCTGTCTAAAACACACTGACACTGATATTAATTTAAAAAAAAGTTTTGTTTTTTTTTTAATCCTGTCCAAAATATATTGACCATGACCTTTGTCCCCGACATTTCATATTGACCTTGTCTTTTTGACCTTGTCTTTTTACCCATATTTGACCCAAACACTAACCTAGATCCAACCTTGATCTAGGTGTTTTTTCTTTATTTTTTTATTCTATTTTTTTTTTTTTTTACACACGCTTGTTTTGTTTTTTTCTCTCTGCAAATAGAATACCTCTCCTCTCCATTCACAGAGAGAGAAACACAGGGGCAGGCTTTACAGTGACTGATCACTGTGGTATCCAATCAGAGGTTATCACAGCGATCAGGTGACGTGGAAATCAGGAGTTCCAGGTCCTGATCATCAGATGAGATCCCAGTCTCTGTGCTGGGAGGGCTCACAGCCTCACAGCACGCTCCCAGCACAAAATCAGATATGTATATCTGCGTACTGTTGGTGCCATCCCCAGTGACAAATGGACTCATTCAATAACAGAATTTAATGAGCCAAATAAGTACTCGCTTGAGCTCAGTGAAATAAATTACTGATTGTTGCTATGGGTTGCAACACTTTACTGCACTGTCTATTAAACTAAATGTGCTTAAACGTATGTTTGCTAGGGATTTGAGTATGATCTAATGCAGCGTTTGACTCAGACTTTAAACATAGAGTAACAGCGCTCCAGGTGATGGTAATACCTTCCTTAACCGGTTCCTGACCAGCCGCCGCAGTTATACTGTGGCAGAATGGCTCCCCTGGGCGAGCCAACGTAACTATACGTCGGCCCTTTAGGAAGCTGTAGGAGGCACGCATTCTCGCCCGCAGCGTGTGCCTGGAGCTGATGCGAGTGCCCACGATCGCTTGTGACAGAGCGAGAACCGGCATCTGTGTGTGTAAACACACAAATCCCGGTTCTCTCAGGGGAGAGGAGACAGATCATGTGTTTATACTAAGTATGACCACTGATCTCTCTCCTAGCCAGTCCCACCCCCCCTACAGTTAGAACACACCTAGGGAACACAGTTAACCCCTTGATCGCCCCCTAGTGTTAACCTCTTCCCTGCCAGTGACATTTTTACAGTACTTATAGCACTGACCGCTGTATAATTGTCAATGGTCTCAAAAATGTGTCAAAAGTGTCCAATTTGTCCACCGCAATATCGCAATCACGATAAAAATCGCAGATCACCATCATTACTAGTAAATAATAATAATAAAAAAAACATAAACCTATCCCCTATTTTGTAGCTATAACTTTTGCGCAAACCAATACCGGGGTGGCACAGTGGTGTAGTGGATAGCACTTTCTCCTAACAGTAAGAAGGGTTGCTGGTTCGTATTTCCAACTACAACACTACCTACCTAGAGTTTTCATGTTCTCCCTGTGCCTGCGTGGGTTTTCCCTGGGTACTCCGGTTTCCTCCCACACTCCAAAGACATGCTGGTAGGTTAATTGGATCCTGTCTAAAGTTGTCCCTAGTATGTATGAATGTGAGTTAGGGACCTTAGATTGTAAGCCCCTTGAGGGTAGGGACTGATGTGAATGTACAATGTATATGTAAAGCACTGCGTAAATTGATGAATTGAAAAATAAAAATATACGCTTATTGCATTTTTTTTACCAAAAATATGTAGAAGAATACATATCGGCCTAAACTGAGGAAACATAATTTTTTTTAGTTTAAATTTGGAATATTTATTATAGCAAAAAGTAAAAGATATTGTGTTTTTTTCAAAATCAAAACCAGCTCATCTATGCTTGGGCTGTCCCTCCTTTATGGTTTCTCATAAATCAAGTTAAATTAAATTCCATATAGTGTAGTATAAAAAGTATGCTGTATGTGGATAACAGCTGCTCTGTAAGCTGAGAGTGCACACACTGTTAGGCACCGCCACCTACGACATTTCACCGATATGATGACTTTATCAAGAGGGTCACCCAGCTGCTCCTGGACACAGTATTATTTTTTTTTCTGACTTTAAACACCCCTGCCTCCAAACGCCTCTGCATGGACACATAGGCTAACATGGAGGGGAGTTTAGTGGCAGAAAAACAACCATCAGATGTCCCTAAGCACCGTGTTTTTAACCCTCAGTGTGCATGAGGCCTTTTTGTTTATTTTTTTACAGAGTAACTCCACTTTTGCTGAGAAAAAAACATTACCCTTTGGGTGTTCAATGTACATTGCAAGGATTATAACAAACTTTGTTGCACATTCCTACCTTTTGTTATTCTGAAGAAATATCTGTTTGTTTGTCTCTGATGTGAATGAGAATGGGCGTGATTTTATACTTATCAATCAGCTGCTGTACTTGCAGGGTTCTAATGTGGAAAGTGGTGGGGCCTGCATCCCTTTAGGTGTGTTTTTTCCCACGAAAGTGAAATTACTCTAAGTTTATGAAAAAAAACAATAAACATTTATTTAAAAAAAGCATTTTCTGGTTATAGTGCTTTAGGTTTGGTGATCATGGTTTAGTGCTTCTTGGTTTCTCCCAGCTCTGTAGGGTCAGGCCTAGAGGTAGCCAACCCTACCCCATCTTGTGCAAGGCAAGGTTTCATGTGACAATGGCAGAAACCTGCTATCTGTACCTTGGCAGTGAAACTTTTTACACTTGCCTTGCCTGGCACACTTCCTGAACTTGTAGCGGTTCCTAGTTAGGTATCCTGGCTTACATTATCTTCAAAGGCAGGCCACAGGAGCCTGTGGCTACTTCAAGCAGTCTTATCTAGTGAGTGTGTACCTGCTTAAAATTCAGTGGCAGCGCAATCTGCTTGCAAACCACGATTTGCCCACATGCAGGAGTTCCACCTTTGCCATGCTGTAGTGAATGCACTTGCAGGGCCATCAATGAGTATTTTTATGAGTATGGCATGAGAGCAGGCTCAGCAGATCTGTTGTTTTTCACAACAGTGACTCTTCATTCAGAGCACATGTACCATTTTTTTACCATTTGAAGGGACAACTTGATAGTTAATAACAATGTTGTCCTCAGCAACCCAGGAAAACAAGGTTCCTCTGCCTCCAGAAATGTGTGGTTAATGAGATCATTAATGCTGCAGTGACTATGAAAATACCCCAGAATTCAGACCATTTAAGAAAGTAATCATTACTGATTGAGCACCTTTTAGATCCACATTAAAGAGGCCATCCTGCCATCACATCAGCCTCAATGTTTCTGCATGTTGCTCTTCAGTGGGAACAAGTTTTTGTTTGCTGTAAGCCAAATCAGGCTAATTGTCTTCTTTTTGGGCCTATTTTAGTGCACTGCCTTAATCAAGGATATATTTCTGGACATAGTCTCTCTGAAATAGTATTGACACGTACCTCATATGTGAGCCTGACGTGCAGAGGGAGCCCTGGTTCCCAGATCACTGGAGTTGAGGACAGTGACCGTAGCAGCACAGTGGGGTATGAGTGCCT
The DNA here is from genome assembly GCF_042186555.1 of Aquarana catesbeiana. Taxonomy (NCBI): domain Eukaryota; kingdom Metazoa; phylum Chordata; class Amphibia; order Anura; family Ranidae; genus Aquarana; species Aquarana catesbeiana. Next base: position 277,904,053 of record NC_133329.1, on the reverse strand, counting down.
GGTGGATTCTCTGGAACTGGAGATGATGTCCACTGGGAGACACTGGAACTGACTGGAGTGCCGGGTGCAGGTAAGCTGGATACAAGTCAGCAGGTAAGCCGGATGCAGATCAGCAGGGTGCAGGTGAGCTGGGTGCAGGTCAGCAGGATGCAGGTCAGCAGGCTGCAGGTGAGCTGGATGCAGGTCAGCAGGCTGCAGGTCAGCTGGATGCAGGTCAGCAGGATGCAGGTGAGCTGGATGCAGGTCAGCAGGATGAAGGTAAGCTGGACGCAGGTCAGCAGGGTGCACACAGCAGGCAGAAGCAAGGTCAGACAAGCCGGGTCATACACAGTGGATCAGTTCAACAGATTCGGCAGGCAAGGAATAGTCAAGTTCGGGCTGGTTTCTGGTAACAGGAGATCAGACAGGCAGGTAAACGGAATCAGAGTCAGGGAATGCCAAGGTTCAGGATTGGAGACAGCAGCGTGGTCAGAGAGCCAGGTCAGGTGATCGGATGCTGATTACAGGAACAGGTCACAGGTGAAGCTGCAGATCAAACAGCAAGTGCTGAATTGTGGAAGCCCCTCTTAAAGGCCACTGGGCGCCAAAGCCGAATCACTGTGCGTGCGCGATCGGCACATGCGCATTGGCGCACGCCTGTTTGTTACTGGGAACCTGTTGGTGGGGATGCGCCTGAGCCCTGTTGCAGGTCTGGAAGTAGTATGTCCATGACATTGCCCCCCCTTAAGGGCAACCTCCGGGTGCCCAAAAGAGCTCTTTTCTGAGGATGTCTGCGGAAGAAGGCCTGGATCAGTTCTTGGGCATGCACATTTTGCTTAGGTTCCCATGAGTTCTCCTCTGGTCCATAGCCCTTCCATTTGATTAAAAATTGAAGTTGGTTACCTCTTCTCCTGCAGTCTACGACAGCCTCCACCTCATACTCCTCGTCCTTATTAATAATAACGGGGCCGAGTGGCCCCGTTCCTCTGTCCGGGAAAGGGTCGGGTACTGTGGGTTTAAGCAGAGACACGTGAAACACCGGCAACAACAACACTTTGAGCGACTCAGGCAGGGTAAGTTCATAGGAGACCTCATTCAATTTCCTTTTAACTGGGAAAGGGCCAATGAATCTGGGTGCCAGCTTCTTTGAAGGGCAAGCCATCTTGAGGTTGGTGGTAGATAACCACACCTGATCACCTGGTTGGAGACGTAATTCACCTCCTCTCTTCCTGTCATAAAGCCTCTTGTTGGTTGCCTGCGCCTTGGCCATAGCTTCTTGCAACAACTTGTTGTTGCGACCCAGGAACTCGACAGTGCTTTGTACTGCTGGAACAGGAGATTCTGGAATAATGTTAGGCAGGAAGACAGGATGGAACCCATAGTTCGCAAAGAACGGTGACTGACCTGTGGCTGAATGGCTGGCATTGTTGAAAGCAAATTCCGCTAAAGGCAACAGTGCTACCCAATCATCTTGGACAAATGAGGTAAAGCAACGGATGTACTGTTCCAGGGTTTGGTTCGTCCTTTCAGTTTGTCCGTTAGTCTGGGGGTGGAAAGCAGATGACATGGAAAGTTCAATTTTCAGAATTTGGCATAGTGACCTCCAGAAGCGGGAGGTGAACTGGACTCCCCTGTCAGATACAATGTTGGTTGGTACCCCGTGCAGCCTTACGATCTCCCTGATGAACACCCGGGCGGTTTCCAAAGCAGACGCCGTATTCTTTAGGGGTATGAAGTGGGCCATCTTAGACAGACGGTCAACCACTACAAAGATAGCTGTATGTCCTTCAGAAGGGGGTAGTTCCACTACAAAGTCCATGGCAATCATGCTCCAGGGTCTGTCAGGAATTGGTAGTGGTCTGAGGAGGCCCCAGGACTTGGTCCTGGCAGACTTGCTTTGGGTACAGATGACACATGACTTAACATAGTCCTTGCAATCTTCCTCAAGCTTCGGCCACCAAAACATGCGCTGGATTAGTTCACGAGTCTTGTGAACCCCAAAATGTCCGGCCAGCGGGTGGTCGTGACACAGGCTCAACACTTCTGTCCGGCAACTTTCTGGCACAAAAATGTTGCTGTCCTTCCAAAGCATCCCATCCCTGGGTATCAAGATTGATCCTGGAGGACCGGACACCCCCTCTGAGGCTTGTTTTAGACCGGACATCAGGTCTGTCTGGAAAAGCAGAAAGTTGCCCTCAGATAAGATGGTGTCCTGAACTGAAGTTTCTTTGGGGTCATCGTACATCCGAGAGAGAGCGTCAGGCTTGATGTTTTTTGATCCTGGCCGGTAGGTGATGTGAAATGAAAATCTGGAAAAGAATAACACCCATCGTGCCTGACACGGCTTCAAACGTTTGGCAGTTCGTAAATATTCCAGATTTTTATGATCCGTGTAGATAAGTATGGGATGTGCCGCTCCCTCTAGCAGGTATCGCCATTCTTCGAGTGCGGCTTTAATGGCCAAAAGTTCACGTTCCCCCACATCGTAATTCTTCTCTGCAGGCGAAAGCTTCCGAGAGAAGAAAGCTATGGGGTGCATGAGATCTTTGAGTCCTTGGCGCTGAGAAATAACTGCCCCCACAGCTGTTTCTGAGGCATCAACCTCGAGTAGGTAAGGAAGAGAGGGATCCGGATGGCTCAAGATGGGGGCAGAGGTAAAGAGTCCCTTTAGGGTAGAGAAGGCAGCTTGAGCCTGGGGATTCCACTGGAATCGGACGTTTTGTCTTGTTAGCTGGGTGATCGGAGAGATAATTGCAGAAAATCCTTTGATGAATCTTCTGTAAAAATTGGCGAAGCCAACAAAACGTTGCACCCCCTTTTTATCTGAGGGTGCAGGCCAGTCCAGAACAGCTGTGACTTTTTGTGGGTCCATCTTGAACCCTTCTGTGGAAATTACCAGGCTCAGAAATTGGATACTCTGCCGCTCAAATTCGCATTTTTCTGGTTTGGCGTATAAGCCATGCTGACGGAGTTGGCAGAGTACCATCTTGGCGTGTTTCCGGTGCTGATCCAAGGATGAGGAAAAGATCAGGATATCGTCTAAGTAGGCTATGATGAAAATGTCCAGATAGTCTCTGAAGATATCATTTATCAGGTGCTGGAAGGTAGCAGGGGCATTACACAGGCCGAAGGGCATCACCAGATATTCATAATGGCCAAACCTGGTACGGAAGGCCGTTTTCCACTCGTCCCCTGCACGAATGCGAACCAAATTGTAGGCCCCACGAAGATCGAGTTTGGTGAACACAACAGTAGTTCTTAATCTTTGAAAAAGCTCAGGTACCAGGGGTAAGGGATACCGGTTCTTGACCGTGACCTTGTTCAGCTCCCGGTAGTCCACACAGGGACGCAATGAGTGATCCTTCTTCTCCACAAAAAAGATCCCTGCCCCAGCTGGAGAGGTGGATGGCTGGATGAACCCCCTCTTAAGGTTTTCGTCAACATATTCCTTTAAAACCTCCAACTCCCGCTCAGGCAGAGGGAAAATTCGCCCAAAGGGGATTTCAGCTCCGGGCAGTAACTCAATCGGGCAATCGTAGGAACAATGAGGAGGAAGTGTCTCTGCCCCTCGTTTACTAAAAACGTCTAAGAACTCGTGATATTGTTCAGGTACTGCTGAGCGCAATTCTGAGTCAGCTTCCAGGCACAGCAAAGGACCAGATATCTTGGAAGGTAAGGGCAGACAATGTTCTTGACAGTTGAGGGACTGAAACCTGATTTCTCCAGAGCCCCAGTCAATTTGCGGGTTGTGGGCCTGAAGCCACAGTAGACCCAAGATGATCGGGAACAGAGGGGAAGCAATAGCATCAAACTTAAGCAGTTCCTTGTGGTTCGAGACAGTAATTACAGGCAGTGGGGGAGTCTCTTGAGTCACCTGGCCGGATTTAATACGGGATCCATCTGCCAAGAAAACAGAAAGTCCTTGAGCCCTGTGCTGGAGTGGAATGCGTTGTTGGTTGGCAAAGTTCAAATCAATAAAACAACTGCATGCACCAGAGTCTATTATTGCAGTAACAGACACAGTCTTTCCAGAAAACTGAAGGGTGATGGGAATAGCCAGGTGAGTAGAGAGAGCTGGGTGACTGTGTGGTGGGACGGATGAAGATCTACGATACTTGGCAGGACACGAATGTACATAATGGCCTGATCCCCCGCAGTACAAGCAAAGGTTGAGCTGTTGCCGACATAGACGTTCCTCTGCAGACAATGCGGGTCTCATTAGTCCGACCTGCCCAGATTTCTGAAAGTCCGGTATTAGTTTGGTTGGTGCAGGATTAACTGGGACCTATCTAAGGGGAACAGGACGAGAGGTCGTAGGCACTTGGGGTAACATCCAAGTTGGTTGAGTCTGCTGGGTCACCCTCTCCATCCTGCGTTCCCGAAGACGACGGTCTATCTGAATAGTTAGGGTCATCAAGGATTCCAGGGAATTTGGTATACCGACCCGAGCCAGTTCATCCTTTAGTCCTTCTGACAAGCCTAGGCGAAACTGGTGCCGTAAAGCTGCATGGTTCCACTGGGTATCCGCGCTCCAGCGTCTAAAGTCCATTATATAATCTTCGACCACTCTGCGGCCCTGCTGGAGCGTGCTAAGAGCAGCTTCGGCAGTGGAAGTTCGTTGGGGGTCATCATATAAGAGTGACATTGCGTCAAAGAAGGATGACAAAGAGTCCAGAGAAACATGGTGTTCTTCCAGCAGGTGATGAGCCCAGGCTTGTGGTTCTCCCAGCAGAAGTGAGACAAAAAACCCCACCTTGGTGTTTTCCCGAGAAAAGGTTAAGGGTAGTAAGGAAAAGTACAGCTCACATGCATTACGGAAAGTCCGAAACTTGCTTCGATCCCCAGAAAACTTCTCCGGAATTGGGACCCTGGGTTCTGGAGATAACATCATTACAGGGAGTGCGGGGGAAGCCTCTGATGACAACCCACTGGAAGAAGGGTTTGTAATACTCGTCCGGGACTGCACTTGTCTCACCAGGTATTCATAGCTGTCCTGAAGCGATTTCACCTCTTGAGTGAGGAGGGAGAGTAATTGGCAGATTTCATCAGTAGCAGAGGTCCCTCTTGCAGGCTCAGGCATGGCTATTTGATACTGACACGTACCTCGTATGTGAGCCTGACGTGCAGAGGGAGACCTCTCGTACAGCCCTGGTTCCCATATCACTGGAGTTGAGGACAGTGACCGTAGGAGCACAGTGGGGTATGAGTGCCTGGTGGATTCTCTGGAACTGGAGATGATGTCCACTGGGAGACACTGGAACTGACTGGAGTGCTGGGTGCAGGTAAGCTGGATACAAGTCAGCAGGTAAGCCGGATGCAGGTCAGCAGGGTGCAGGTGAGCTGGGTGCAGGTCAGCAGGATGCAGGTAAGCTGGATGCAGGTCAGCAGGCTGCAGGTGAGCTGGATGCAGGTCAGCAGGCTGCAGGTCAGCTGGATGCAGGTCAGCAGGATGCAGGTGAGCTGGATGCAGGTCAGCAGGATGCAGGTAAGCTGGATGCAGGTCAGCAGGGTGCACACAGCAGGCAGAAGCAAGGTCAGACAAGCCGGGTCATACACAGTGGATCAGTTCAACAGATTCGGCAGGCAAGGAATAGTCAAGTTCGGGCTGGTTTCTGGTAACAGGAGATCAGACAGGCAGGTAAACAGAATCAGAGTCAGGGAAAGCCAAGGTTCAGGATTGGAGACAGCAGCGTGGTCAGAGAGCCAGGTCAGGTGATCTTATATATCCTTCATTGAATTTGTAAACTATTTCTGGCTTTTATCTCAGAAAACATATGCTTTCATTTTTTCAGGATACCTGCCTCGTCTCTCCCTCTGAAAATGGGGTGTAGTCCAAAAATACTGTGCATCTAAAGTGTACTTTATTTCTGTCTTTTGTCTCATAAAACATACACTCTAATTTTTATTTCTGGATAACACCCACCAGGTCTTTCCCTCTGAATTTGTGGCTTAGTGAAAATCCCTACATACTGTGCATCAAATCTGTACTGTATTTCTTGGTTTAATCTCAGAAAATAAATACTTTAACTTTTTTCAAGAAAAAACACTGCCTAGTTTTTTTCCTGTGACATTGCACACTGTAAAATGTGTTACATACTGAGCAATACTCTAATTTTTATTTCATGATAAAACATGTCTAGTTTCTGCCTTTTATAAATTGCAGCATACAAAGGCTGCTTACATAGGGGTTGATTTACTAAAAATGGAGAGTGTAAAATCGGTGGCAGCTGTGAACCTTTGACAAAAAAAATGGAAGCTGATTTGTTCCTATGCAGAGCTGCACCAGATTTTTCACTCTCCAGTTTTAGTAAATCAACTCCTTTGTGTTCTTCAAGTATGAACATTATGTCTTGCTTTTATGTCTGAAATAATACATATTCTTTTTTATTTCATTATAAAACCTAATCTCCTAAAATCAATAGATAGTTCAACGCTATATATGACTCAATACATATGAACAACAAAGTGCTAAATTTACAGTAAGCTATATTCTCAATAAAGTGCTAAAAAATCTAAGTATAAATAACTATCCCATATATTGCCTTTAACCACTTGCCGACCGCCTAACGTAGATATACGTCGGCAGAATGGCACGGGCAGGCAGAATCACGTATATATACGTGATCTGCCTCCCGCGGGCGGGGGGTCCGATCGGACCCCCCCCCGGTGCCATCGGCGGTCGGCATCTGACTGGGAGCGTCGGGAGGCGAGGGGGAGACCATCCGATCGTGGCCCCCCCCTCGCGATCGCTCCCAGCCAATAGGAATCCTCCCCTGCCTGTGTGTAGTTTCACACAGGCAGAGGATGTGATGTCATCTCTCCTCGGCTCGGCAGTTTCCGTCCAGCGCCGAGGAGAGAAGACATGTAAGTGCACACAACACACACACACACACACAGTAGAACATGCCAGGCATACCTTACACCCCCGATCCCCCCCCGATCGCCCCCCGATCCCCCCCCAATCACCCCCCCCCCCTGTCACAAACTGACATTAGCAGTATTTTTTTTTTTTTTTTCTGATTACTGCATAGTGTCAGTTTGTGACAGTTACAGTGTTAGGGCAGGTAGTATTACCCCCCTTTAGGTCTAGGATACCCCCCTAACCCCCCCTAATAAAGTTTTAACCCCTTGATCACCCCCTGTCACCAGTGTCACTAAGCGATCATTTTTCTGATCGCTGTATTAGTGTCGCTGGTGACGCTAGTTAGGAACGTAAATATTTAGGTTCGCCGTCAGCGTTTTATAGCGACAGGGACCCCCATATACTACCTAATAAATGTTTTAACCCCTTGATTGCCCCCTAGTTAACCCTTTCACCACTGATCACCGTATAACTGTTACGGTGACGCTGGTTAGTTTGTTTATTTTTTATAGTGTCAGGGCACCCGCCGTTTATTACCGAATAAAGGTTTAGCCCCCCGGTCGCCCGGCGGTGATATGCGTCGCCCCAGGCAGCGTCAGATTAGCGCCAGTACCGCTAACACCCACGCACGCAGCATACGCCTCCCTTAGTGGTATAGTATCTGTACGGATCAATATCTGATCCAATCAGATCTATACTAGCGTCCCCAGCAGTTTAGGGTTCCCGAAAACGCAGTGTTAGCGGGATCAGCCCAGATACCCGCTAGCACCTGCGTTTTGCCCCTCTGCCCGGCCCACCCAAGTGCAGTATCGATCGATCACTGTCACTTACAAAACACTAAACGCATAACTGCAGCGTTCGCATAGTCAGGCCTGATCCCTGCGATCGCTAACAGTTTTTTTGGTAGCGTTTTGGTGAACTGGCAAGCACCAGCCCCAGGCAGCGTCAGATTAGCGCCAGTACCGCTAACACCCACGCACGCAGCATACGCCTCCCTTAGTGGTATAGTATCTGATCGGATCAATATCTGATCTGATCAGATCTATACTAGCGTCCCCAGCAGTTTAGGGTTCCCACAAACGCAGTGTTAGCGGGATCAGCCCAGATACCTGCTAGCACCTGCGTTTTGCCCCTCCGCCCGGCCCAGCCCAGCCCACCTAAGTGCAGTATCGATCGATCACTGACACTTACAAAACACTAAACGCATAACTGCAGCGTTCGCAGAGTCAGGCCTGATCCTTGCGATCGCTAACAGTTTTTTTGGTAGCGTTTTGGTGAACTGGCAAGCCCCAGCGGCCTAGTACACCCCGGTTGTAGTCAAACCAGCACTGCAGTAACACTTGGTGATGTGGCGAGTCCCATAAGTGCAGTTCAAGCTGGTGAGGTGACAAGCACAAGTAGTGTCCCGCTGCCACCAAGAAGACAAACACAGGCCCGTCGTGTCCATAGTGCCCTTCCTGCTGCATTCGCCAATCCTAATTGGGAACCCACCACTTCTGCAGCGCCCGTACTTCCCCCATTCACATCCCCAACCAAATGCAGTCGGCTGCATGAGAGGCATTTTCTTTATGTCCTCCCGAGTACCCCTACCCAACGAACCCCCCCAAAAAAGATGTCGTGTCTGCAGCAAGCGCAGATATAGGCGTGACACCCGCTATTATTGTCCCTCCTGTCCTGACAATCCTGGTCTTTGCATTGGTGAATGTTTTGAACACTACCATTCACTAGTTGAGTATTAGCGTAGGGTACAGCATTGCACAGACTAGGCACACTTTCACAGGGTCTCCCAAGATGCCATCGCATTTTGAGAGACCCGAACCTGGAACCGGTTACAGTTATAAAAGTTAGTTACAAAAAAAAGTGTAAAAAAAAAAAAAAAACACATACAAAAATATAAAATAAAAAAAAAAATAGTTGTCGTTTTATTGTTCTTTCTCTCTCTCTATTGTTCTGTTCTTTTTTACTGTATTCTATTCTGCAATGTTTTATTGTTGTTATGTTTTATCATGTTTGCTTTTCAGGTATGCAATTTTTTATACCTTACCGTTTACTGTGCTTTATTGTTAACCATTTTTTTGTCTTCAGGTACGCCATTCACGACTTTGAGTGGTTATACCAGAATGATGCCTGCAGGTTTAGGTATCATCTTGGTATCATTCTTTTCAGCCAGCGGTCGGCTTTCATGTAAAAGCAATCCTAGCGGCTAATTAGCCTCTAGACTGCTTTTACAAGCAGTGGGAGGGAATGCCCCTCCCCCCCCAACGTCTTCCGTGTTTTTCTCTGGCTCTCCTGTCTCAACAGGGAACCTGAAAATGCAGCCGGTGATTCAGCCAGCTGACCATAGAGCTGATCAGAGACCAGAGTGGCTCCAAACATCTCTATGGCCTAAGAAACCGGAAGCTACGAGCATTTTATGACTTAGATTTCGCCGGATGTAAACAGCGCCATTGGGAAATTGGGAAAGCATTTTATCACACCGATCTTGGTGTGGTCAGATGCTTTGAGGGCAGAGGAGAAATCTAGGGTCTAATAGACCCCAATTTTTGCAAAAAAGAGTACCTGTCACTACCTATTGCTATGATAGGGGATATTTACATTCCCTGAGATAACAATAAAAATGATTAAAAAAAAAAAAAATGAAAGGAACAGTTTAAAAATAAGATAAAAAAATAATAATAATAAAGGAAAAAAAAAAAAAAAAAAAAAAAAGCACCCCTGTCCCCCCTGCTCTCGCGCTAAGGCGAACGCAAGCGTCGGTCTGGCGTCAAATGTAAACAGCAATTGCACCATGCATGTGAGGTATCGCCGCGAAGGTCAGATCGAGGGCAGTATTTTTAGCAGTAGACCTCCTCTGTAAATCTAAAGTGGTAACCTGTAAAGGCTTTTAAAGGCTTTTAAAAATGTATTTAGTTTGTCGCCACTGCACGTTTGTGCGCAATTTTAAAGCATGTCATGTTTGGTATCCATGTACTCGGCCTAAGATCATCTTTTTTATTCCATCAAACATTTGGGCAATATAGTGTGTTTTAGTGCATTAAAATGTAAAAAAGTGTGTTTTTTCCCCAAAAAATGCGTTTGAAAAATCGCTGCGCAAATACTGTGTGAAAAAAAAAAATGAAACACCCACCATTTTAATCTGTAGGGCATTTGCTTTAAAAAAAATATATAATGTTTGGGGGTTCAAAGTAATTTTCTTGCAAAAAAAAATTATTTTTTTATGTAAACAATAAGTGTCAGAAAGGGCTTTGTCTTCAAGTGGTTAGAAGAGTGGGTGATGTGTGACATAAGCTTCTAGATGTTGTGCATAAAATGCCAGGACAGTTCAAAACCCCCCCAAATGACCCCATTTTGGAAAGTAGACACCCCAAGCTATTTGCTGAGAGTCATGTTGAGTCCATGGAATAATTTATATTGTGACACAAGTTGCGGGAAAGAGACAATTTTTTATTTTTTTAATTTTTTTTTGCGCAAAGTTGTCACTAAATGATATATTGCTCAAACATGCCATGGGAATATGTGAAATTACACCCCAAAATACATTCTGCTGCTTCTCCTGAGTACGGGGATACCACATGTGTGAGACTTTTTGGGAGCCTAGCCGCGTACGGGACCCCGAAAACCAATCACTGCCTTCAGGCTTTCTAAGGCCGTAAATTTTTGATTTCACTCTTCACTGCCTATCACAGTTTCGGAGGCCATGGAATGCCCAGGTGGCAAAAAAAACCCCCAAATGACCCCATTTTGGAAAGTAGACACCCCAAGCTATTTGATGAGAGGTATAGTGAGTATTTTGCAGACCTCACTTTTTGTCACAAAGTTTTGAAAATTGAAAAAAGAAAAAAAAAAAATGTTTTTTCTCGTCTTTCTTTATTTTCAAAAACAAATGAGAGCTGCAAAATACTCACCATGCCTCTCAGCAAATAGCTTGGGGTGTCTACTTTCCAAAATGGGGTCATTTGGGGGGGGTTTGTGCCACCTGGGCATTCCATGGCCTCCGAAACTGTGATAGGCAGTGAGGAGTAAAATTAAAAATGTACGCCCTTAGAAATCCTGAAGGCAGTGATTGGTTTTCGGGGCCCCGTACGCGGCTAGGCTCCCAAAAAGTCCCACACATGTGGTATCCCCGTACTCAGGAGAAGCAGCTAAATGTATTTTGGGGTGCAATTCCACATATGCCCATGGCCTGTGTGAGCAATATATCATTTAGTGACAACTTTGTGCAAAAAAAAAAAAAAAAATTTGTCACTTTCCCGCAACTTGTGTCAAAATATAAAATATTCCATGGACTCAACATGCCTCAAAGCAAATAGCTTGGGGTGTCTACTTTCCAAAATGGGGTCATTTGGGGGGGTTTTATGTCATCTGGGCATTTTATGGCCTTCAAAACTGTGATAGGTAGTGAGGAGTAAAATCAAAAATGTACGCCCTTAGAAATCCTGAAGGCAGTGATTGGTTTTCGGGGCCCCGTACGCGGCTAGGCTCCCAAAAAGTCCCACACATGTGGTATCCCCATACTCAGGAGAAGCAGCTAAATGTATTTTGGGGTGCAATTCCACATATGCCCATGGCCTGTGTGAGCAATATATCATTTAGTGACAACTTTTTGTAATTTTTTTTTTTTTTTTTTTTTTTTGTCATTGTTCAATCACTTGGGACAAAAAAAATGAATATTCAATGGGCTCAACATGCCTCTCAGCAAATTCCTTGGGGTGTCTACTTTCCAAAATGGGGTCATTTGTGGGGGTTTTGTACTGCCCTGCCATTTTAGCACCTCAAGAAACGACATAGGCAGTCATAAATTAAAGGCTGTGTAAATTCCAGAAAATGTACCCTAGTTTGTAGACGCTATAACTTTTGCGCAAACCAATAAATATACACTTATTGACATTTTTTTTACCAAAGACATGTGGCCGAATACATTTTGGCCTAAATGTATGACTAAAATTGAGTTTATTGGATTTTTTTTAGAACAAAAAGTAGAAAATATCATTTTTTTTCAAAATTTTCGGTCTTTTTCCGTGTATAGCGCAAAAAATAAAAACGGCAGAGGTGATCAAATACTATCAAAAGAAAGCTCTATTTGTGGGAAGAAAAGGACGCAAATTTCGTTTGGGTACAGCATTGCATGACCGCGCAATTAGCAGTTAAAGCGACGCAGTGCCGAATTGTAAAAAGTGCTCTGGTCAGGAAGGGGGTAAATCCTTCCGGGGCTGAAGTGGTTAAAACTGTGCAAAAAAAAAAAACACCAAAAGTGTCCCAGTGTATTGCCAAAACAATATAAATCTTCTTATTGCAGCTGGACTTCCTTTCCACATATGTCCACATAAGTATATTCCATCTTCCTCAGTGAGCAAGAAAAATTGTGAGCCCTTACTAGACAGAGTGGATCATTCGTACATAAATGGTCAATAGCACTATAAATAGAACATTCCACAATCCAGTGTAATCTCTAATGTCTGCAGTTTTACCACCACCATGAAAAAAGACAAAGAGCACAAGCCTCTTACTGGATGATGTGGACCATTTAACTTAAAAATGGTGAATAGTACTTTATATACATATATATATAATAGGAGTCCATTTCTCCCCCTTACTGTGAGTGACAGGTGATTTACATATCTCATGCAGGAGCCTGAGAGAGACATTCTATGTACTTTATATCCCCTCCTCCTTTCTTCTCCAGCTTTTCCAGCTTTTCCACACCTCAGCATGATTGGGCATGCTGAAGTCATGTGGTAACTTTTCTGGGTTTTGACTGGATGTTAGTGATCATAGCAGAAGTCCAGTGTAATACACAGGAGAAAATGCATGTTGACAAGGGGAGTGTAGAGGTGGGAGGGGAATCTACTGACATCACGACTCCCCAGACCGAGCTCCGAACAACAGACCCACCCACAGAATCTGCAGTTTTTCGGGTCCCATAACAGACAGAGGGGAGACATTTGACAGGTAAGGATACATGCAGGAGGCATGTATATCCTTATAGATAACCACTATGGCAGTAGTTTAGAAAGGATGAGAGTGGGTTTACATCCACTTTAATGAAAGAACCCCAAATGTAATGTGTTTTGGTAATCAGAGCACTATGTATTAATTAGGTACACACCATTGAACATAGCGGTCTTTTTTGGGTCCTATAGTTCTGTGAAAGATTTACTAGTTGGATGAACATTTCTTCCTTGTATATGGATGATATTTTTGTTAAATATTTTTTTCGTGATTGTTTTTTTCTGTGCACATAAGACATTTATTGTGATGGTGGAATATTGGTGAAATTTAGAGCTATACTTACACTATTTATTGACATTGTATATAATGTATATTAGAATATACAGTATATATATCTATATATCTATAGATATATATACATATATATGAGCTGTTTTTCTCTGTAATTTTGGCCAATAGAGTGCTTACCTATTTATCTTTCACTTCAGATTAGTGCACACCACATCTACCAGATAACCCATTGTGGTCTTTTGAGATCTGGAGACTGTGAGATGTCTACGAGATGTCATAGACAACCCTGGACCCTGAGTTCCTCCTGGGAGGGCTCATCCACAGAGGATTGCTGATCCTCAGTAACTTCCCCCTCTTCCTCATCATGAGGATTTCCCTTCAACACCTCATCCTCTATAGAGAGGAAAGAAGGGGAAGGAGAGTTCCCATATTTGCCTTCCAGACATTCTAAGCTATTGAAAACCCCTGAGTGCTGATCCTGCAGCCCAGATATGGCTTCAGAAAATTCTTACTTTGACAGGAATGAATTGGAGCATTGTTCCCCTGAAATTATGAAAATACCAGATAAGGCAGGGATTTAGAGCTAATCTGACCCTTTGGGGAACCATTGCAGGGTATAATAGAGGGATTCCTAGGGAGCCCTCAAATGCATCCTTCTCCGTACCTCTCTGCCTGCGTGAGGCCATAGCTTAATGAGGGTAAGAGGCTTATGAAACCCAGGAGGGAGTGGCCACTCAGTTGAGAGGAGTGTTAAACTATGCCAGAACACCTATGTGGCAAAAACACACTGTAGATAAGTATCCCAATAATCGCTGTGATTGGCACCTAGATAAAGCCAGCTACAGTTGTGTAGGGCTGCAATCAGAATGTAGCTGGATCAGTGAGCAGTTTGCTGTGTGGTGTGACCAGTGGAGGAACCCCAGGAGCTCAGGAGCTCTGAGTTCACGTTTACTTGAACCCAGAACAGGTACAAACACCACTCACACAGCACCCATGAGCAGATGTGTGTGATGATCTCATAAGGCATGAGTGCTGCACCAGACTGCCCTTTTTGAGATCTACCACTTCCATACAGCGCTACACATGGAGAAAAACTGCCTGAATAGCCCTCCTCACATGAGGAAACTGCTAGGGAAGACTACCACATGCTGAAGTGCCAGAAGGCCCAATCTTCATCCATTATGGCAGGTGTCCCCTACAGGAATATCAGGGACTCGACTCCCCTCCAGAGGGCTTACTGACATAGACCTGTATAGCACAAAACATACCAGAGATTACCGGAGATAACTAGCCCCAGGATCCAGTGCCAAATGGCAGCATTACAGGCCAACCCTAGGCCATAGTGACTGATTCAGATGAAGCCCTTCTCTAACCCCCAAGGGGGGTTAGGAACAAGGCAGGAAATTGGGAGCTAAGCCCTTACTAGAAACTCTTCAGAGAGACATCCCAGTCACAATTGACCCGTTGCATAGTACAATATAATTGCAGATCTCCTCAAAGTTTCAGTTTTAATAAGATTGTCCGAATTTTAGGATCCAAAAAGGAATCAATGGCAATGGCAACACAGGAAGCACCTCCATGGTTAACAGAGGACAGAATTAAAATTAGACTTGAGAAACGTAACATTAATAAATCACCGGGACCAGATGGCTTGCATCCGAGGGTACTTAGGGAACTCAGTCAAGTGATTGCCAGACCGTTGTTCCTAATTTTTACTGACAGTCTACTTACTGGAATGGTACCAGCTGATTGGAAAAAAGCCAATGTAGCACCAATATTTAAAAAGGGCCCAAAATACATCCCTGGGAATTACAGACCAGTTAGCCTAACATCAATAGTATGTAAACTCTTGGAGGGGATGATAAGGGAGTATATACAAGATTTTAGTAATGAGAACGGTATAATTAGCAGTAATCAGCATGGATTCATGAAGAATTGTTCTTGCCAAACAAATCTACTAACCTTCTATGAGGAGGTGAGTTGCCATCTAGATAAAGGAAGGCCCATAGACGTGGTGTATCTGGATTTTGCAAAAGCATTTGACACAGTTCCCCACAAACGTTTACTGTACAAATTAAGGTCCGTTGGCATGGACCATAGGGTGAGTACATGGATTGAAAACTGGCTACAAGGGCGAGTTCAGAGGGTGATGATAAATGGGGAGTACTCGGAATGGTCAGGGGTGGGTAGTGGGGTTCCCCAGGGTTCTGTGCTGGGACCAATCCTATTTAATTTGTTCATAAATAACCTGGAGGATGGGATAAACAGTTCAATGTCTGTATTTGCAGACGATACGAAGCTAAGCACGGCAATAACTTCTCTGCAGGATGTGAAAACCTTGCAAGAAGATCTGAACAAATGAATGGGGTGGGCAACTACATGGCAAATGAGGTTCAATGTAGAAAAATGTAAAATAATGCATTTGGGTGGCAAAAATATGAATGCAATCTATATACTGGGGGGAGAACCTCTGGGAGAATCTAGGATGGAAAAGGACCTAGGGGTCCTAGTAGATGATAGGCTCAGCAATAGCATGCAATGCCAAGCTGCTGCTAACAAAGCAAACAGAATATTGGCATGCATTAAAAAGGGGATAAACTCCAGAGATAAAATGATAATTCTCCCACTCTACAAGACTCTGGTCCGGCCGCACCTAGAGTATGCTGTCCAGTTCTGGGCACCAGTCCTCAGGAAGGATGTACTGGACATGGAGCGAGTACAAAGAAGGGCAACAAAGCTAATAAAGGGTCTGGAGGATCTTAGTTATGAGGACAGGTTGCGAGCACTGAACTTATTCTCTCTGGAGAAGAGACGCTTGAGAGGGGATATGATTTCAATATACAAATACTGTACTGGTGACCCTACAATAGAAATAAAACTTTTTTGCAGAAGAGAGTTTAACAAGACTTGTGGCCACTCATTAAAATTAGAAGAAAAGAGGTTTAACCTTAAACTATGTAGAGGGTTCTTTACTGTAAGAGCAGGAAGGATGTGGAATTCCCTTTCACAGGCGGTGGTCTCAGCAGGGAGCATCGATAGCTTCAAGAAACTATTAGATAAGCATCTGAATGACCACAACGTACAGTGATATACAATGTAATACTGACATATTATCACACACATAGGTTGGACTTGATGAACTTGTGTCTTTTTTCAACCTCACCTACTATGTAACTATGTAACTATGATGTTTTAAAAGTACATGATGCTCAAACATGACCTAGGTCCACTTGTACTAATCTATTAGGTTGGCTGCTAGGCATCTTATTATCTTGCAGCAGTCTTACAATGGGTATAGAAAAGAATCACCACTTTAAAATAATCACATTTCTTGCTTTGCAGCCTGAAATGAAGACAGACACAGTTTTTGTTTTATCCAACTGTATTTACTAATACAACATCCAAGTGATAAATATAACACCAACAAGCCAGAAAATATAAACAAAAATTAAAAACAGAATCACTTGGAGTTGGAAAAAGAATCACCCCCTTATGTCAGTATTTTGTTGGACCACATTTTGCTTTAATTAAAGCCTTTAGTCTGTTGGGTATGTCTCTACTAACTTTGCACATTTAGACTAGCAACATTTGCCCACTCTTTTTTGCAGAACTGCTCAAGTTCATGTAAGTTTGATGGTGACCGTTTGTAGCTTGCAATCTTCAAGTCATTCCACAAATTTCCAATGGGATCTAAAGCCCCATACATGTTATTAGATTTTCTGTATATTTTTGTCTTCACATTTACCAAAACCATGTAGTACAAGGGCCTACCTGGTTGCATACAAATTTAAACTTTGAGGTTGACCTCATATTATATGTTTTGGTAAATCTGAAGACAAAAATCTGCAGAAAATCTAATAGTGTGTATTTGTCAGAAACCATGAATCAGACTGAGACAGAAGTACAGTTAAATCTCACTTGTTTAATAATAATAAAAGGTAAACAGAGTAAACGTAGCCAAAACATAGCCAGAGTTCAGGAACCGGAACGGATAGTCAGACAAGCCAAAACGTCAGGGAGCCAGAGATGAGTGTAGTAGAACAGAAAGCAGGATCTGGAGCCAGAAGGAATGTCAGCCAAGCAAGTCTTTAACAGGAACACAGGAGAGCATCTCTAGAGATGTGTCCAAGGTGAAGGCAGAGATCATCTGGGCTGGATCGCTTAAGTAGGCAGGACTGACAAGCAGGATACCATCAACAGGTGAGTCACTGTGGAGAGACAGGAGCTGGCAATTAGCCGACAGCTGAGTGGCCAGCTCAGAAAAGGAAGGGCTGAGCCCAGCCCTGACAGTATTGGGGCTAAGCCATACAAGAACATTCACTTTTTTCTTCTTCAACCACTGTGTGGTTATTTTAGCTGTGTGCTTTGGGTCATTGGCATGTTGGAAGGTAAAACTTCTTCCCATTGACAACTTTTTCACAGAGGGCAGCAGATGTCCCTCAAGAGCTTGATGGTATTTTGCCTCATCCATTTTCTTCTATCCTGACGAGTGCTCCAGTCCCTGCTGCATTGAAACCCCCCCCCCCCCAAGCAGGATATTACCACCTCCATGCTTTACTGTAAGAATGGTGTTATTTGGATAGTGAGCTGTATTGGATTTCCGCCAAACATGTCGTTTGGTATTGAGGCCAAGTAATTAAATTTTAGTCTCATCTAACCACCTTAAATGCACCTTCTGAGGCCACATGGAAATAGGTGTTATAGTCAGATGAGACTAAAATTTGTTATTTTAAAGGAGGGTGATTCTTTTCTATACTCACTGTATATTAAAGCAGTATTAAACTCAAGACCAAAATTGTAATATATTGCAACTTACCAATTATTAGATGTGGTAGCTGCATTTTTTTTGGCTTTTTCCCTCTCTTTTCACCTGGTGATCTGGCCAGTAACACACTTACTGACCAGTATTAGAGTACCCCCACCAGTGGTGGCCATGCATTAAGGGCGTATGAGCGCCACCCCCTTCTAGCACCAATAGATAGATTCATGCATTGCATGAATCTATCTATGGCCGCCGCTGCCACCCCCTATTCAGGCGCCCGGCCCCTTTTCGGGTGCAGGGCGCCTGAATTACAGTGGCGGGGGGTGGTTTTGAAGCAGCTGATTAGAGCCATAGGCTCCAATAGGAGTCAAAAAAGGTGACCTGCAAGCACCATGCTGGGCGCTTGCAGGTCACTCAACTGTGTTAAAAAAGCGAATGAATATTCGCTTTCCTAACACTAAACCACCTCTCCGCCAATCAGGTGCTCGGATCTGTTACCCGTCACCTGATTGGCTGAAACAACAGGCGCTTTGATTGAACGGCAGGCGTCCAATCATAGCAGAGGACGGGAGAAGACATCGAGGAGCATCGAGGAGCTGTCCCACCAAGACAGGTAAGTGCAGACGGCGAGCCGGCAGGGGACACACTGGCATCATTTGATATGGTACAGTGGCTGCATTTGATGGGGCACAGTGAGAGCAATTGATGGGCACAGCGGCGGCAATTGATGGGCACAGTGTGAGCAATTGATGGGCACAGTGTGACGTCATCTGTGACGAAACAACGTAGGGAGGAGCAGCGTGCTGACGTCACCACATACCGTGCTAGTCCCAGAAGCTACGGGCAGCATTCGAGAGCCGGCCGGCTCATGTTTTTATTCCAACGCTATATATCTACAGCATAACTGTGAGTGCATTACTGTTTTATTTTAAAGAAATACTTTTAAACATATCACGCTATGGTAGTTTTTATGTCCTTCTATGGGGAATGAGTGCACATCTGCCATACAGAGGAAATCCCGTGCGGAGAGTCTGAGGAGCCATCCATGTTTGAAAGACCCAAGGCTGGGGTTAAAAGCCACAGGCACGCATGATCTCCTTAAATAAGAGATCTAACGATCTGGTAAGCGGCAGCATTTTTGTGGGTGGAGGTACCTCTTTGTTGCACCCCATCACATTACCCATGGTGTTGCAGTTGCATGTCATCACTATCTTGAGGATTGCAAAATCATCATTTGGAAGATCACTCTACTAGTGGGCTTCTTTCCAATAGCCGGAGTGGACTTGACTCTGTTGATAATTTATCTTGTTTCATATATTTTTTTCATTATTCTTTGCACATTTCACTGGTGATTGTATTCAAATGTTCATGTGACAGTGTGTTGTATGGAGTTTCTTATCTTTATTTGCTTAGATAATTTTTTTACAGTCATTTCAATTTTTGATCACTAATATTACACAGCGCAGCTTTTTTTTCTTATGGTATATGTAGTGTGAGTGTCTCACGTTATAGTTGCAGATTTTTTTCACTTTTTTTCACTGTATATATGGTTTATTCTTTTATATAGGATTCATTGGGATAGTGCAGTAAAAATATTTTTTTTAATTGATGGGCACAGTGGCGGCAATTGATGGGCACAGTGGTGGCAATTGATGGGCACAGTGGCGGCTATTGATGGGCACAGTGGCGGCAATTGATGGGCACAGTGGCTGCATTTTATGGGGCACAGTGGCTGCATTTGATGGCACAGTGGCTGCGTTTGATGGCACTGTGGTGGCGATTGATGGGCACAGTGGCTGCATTAGATGGCACAATGGCTGCGTTTGATGGTCACAGTGGCTGCGTTTGATGGCACAGTGGTGGCAATTGATGGGCACAATGGCTGCGATTGATGGCACAGTGGCTGTGATTGAAGGCACAGTGAGGCTGCAATTGATGGGTGTTTTTTCAGAATTTTTCAGTTTGTTTGCACCCCGCCAAAAATTTTGAGCACCAGCCGCCACTGGCTCCCACTCTGAATGAAAGAGCACGGGTGCACCTTTGGGCAGCAGCTCACACTGCAGTTACACAAGCAGTTATAGCAACAGTTTTTTTCTTTTGTGATAAAGGTTTTGCATAAATAATTAAATGATCATTGCAAATACCCCTGTCGAATGGTAAATGGTTTGTCTCACTCTAACACTCTAATGTGCTACATTTGTAGGAGAGCTTGTTCTGTTGAAAAACAACAGACTTACTGGCTGTATCACCATATGAAAATAAAGGCAGGAAGCCTAAAAAAGAAAACAAATGCAACCATTGTATCTAAAAATGTGTTAAGCTGCAATATAATAAATGGTTATATGAGGAAATAATTCCGGACTGCTGCACTTCCAAAAATCCTTTTATTGAAGCTTCATATGACAAGTGGTTGACAGATGGAGCAGGGGACAATGAGGTAGACGCGTTTCACGCAAATATTAGCTCTTAGTCATTACCTCAATCATAATTAATAATAAATGGTTACTTTTGAGTTTAATACTGTTTAAAATAACAACTTATGCCCCATACACACAGCCAGAAATTCCATCAGAAAAAACTTGGATGATTTTTCAGACAATTCCACTCAAGCTTGCCTTGCATACACACATGGTCACACAAAAGTTCTCTGAACTTTCGACCGTCAAGAATGCGGTGACGTACAACACTACGACGAGCCGAGAAAATTAAGTTCAATTCTTCCAAGCATGCGTCGAATTGTTTCCGAGCATGCGTGATTTTTTGCGCGTCTGAATTGCATACAGACGAATGCATTTTCGGATAGTAATTTTTTCCGACCGAAAAATAGAGAACCTGCTCTCAATCTTTTGCTGTCTGGAATTCTGCCAGCAAAAGTCCGATGGAGCATACACACGGATTTTCTGACCAAAAGCTCATATCCGACTTTTGCTGGCGGAATTTCTGATCGTGTGTATGGGGCATTAGGGTTTGCTCACCTTTTCTCAATTCTTCTGGTCTAAAGGGAGGGGAGGGGAGGGGAATGAGTAGATAGATATTAGAGGACCCTATCTTTCTTTGTCTTGCCCTCACTTGCTCATTTTCTAATGTTTCTCCACATGAGCAAATCAGTATATTATATAAAACCTCCAAACTAATATCTTAACATGTTTTGACAAAAAGAAATTGATTGATTAAGGTATCAAAAAAAAAGTGAAATGCAGGCCAGTTAAAATTCAAACAAAGGAAAAAAGGATGACACATTTTACAGCTATTTATACCCTTCTATTATAACAAAGAGTACCTTTACTCTCCCAGTCATTGTAGTAACAGCCAATGACACTTAATCCGTATAACTAAAGGCACTTTTTTATTTTTGGATAGTGTGGAGAAGGTCTAGAACCCCTGTCAGGAGTTTAATGTTCTTTATGCCTCCATTTATACTGCCTGATGTTATAACCCCTTTAATTCTGCTTTAAGTGGGGTCATGTTTGTAAATCAATCCCCCCTCAGGGTAGCAAGGAGGTCAGTGCTCTCTGTTAATCACGTTTAAAGGAAAATATTATAATGGGAAATGTGTTATGCTAGGTGAGTAATCCTCACATTCTATGGATTTTTTGATAAGAGTATGTTTGAATCTTGTACTGAAAGATCATGATAAATGTACAGAGAAATAGGATGGACAGTCGGAAAGGCTCACAGTGGGCCTAAGTTGAAAGAAATGTACAGCTAATGGATTCAAAATAAAGAAAATATTCTTCTACCTTATTATCCTGAGCCAGTTTTATTTGCAGATCTACCTGATCACATTCTGCACAGGAAAGTCTCATATAATGGTGGCTTGAAACATGGTCAACCGATCATGGCCAAGCAGGGCATATATAAAAATGTCAAATACAGCATGTACACTGGACCTCTCGTGGCCATTCATTAGATACAGCCCAAGATACTGTTTTAGCTTTATGGTCAAATATGTTTTTATTAAAGCCTAATAAAACAAATAGCACAGGAATGAGTCAATGGGATAGACAACTGCAGAGGAATAGGCTCAAGAGCCATCGAGGTCGACACATTAGTATACTGTTTTGGCTTTATCTGTAACTGTGCAGCTAGACTTTACCTAGATCCTCACAGCATGTCACATTATTCAGTAGTTCCAGACTTATCATGGCCATCTGTCATTGCTCACTTAGAAGAATAACATTATGGCATGTTAAATGTTCCTATCATACTGGAAACAATTACCGTATTTATCGGCGTATAACACGCGCCGACGTATAACACGCACCCCAAGTTTAGGAGAGAATTTTAAGGAAAAAAAATTTTTAGGAGGGAAGTTTAAGGAAAAAAAAACTTACATTAAAATGCCCATCAATGCAGCCTTATCTGCCCATCTGCAGCCTTTTCAGTGTCAGTGCAGCTTTGTCAGTGCAGCCTTGTCAGTGCAGCTTTGCCCCAGTGCAGCCTTGTCAGTGAAGCTTTGCCCCAGTGCAGCCTTGTCAGTGAAGCTTTGCCCCAGTGCAGCCTTGTCAGTGAAGCTTTGCCCCAGTGCAGCCTTGCCTCAGTGCAGCCTTGCCCCAGTGCAGCTTCGTTAGTGCAGGTCTGCCCCAGTCCAGCCATGTCAGTGCAGCTTTGTGCACTCGGTGTAGATTCAAAAAATGGCGCCGAGACTGCAGGGAGCCGAGATACACATACTCGACTGGCTTTTTCCGGCGCCGCCGTCACGCCCAGTCCCGCCCCTGGACCTGTGTTATGTCCATCATAGGGCGGGACTGGGCGTGACTGTGAGCGGCGCCGAAAAAAGCCGAGAACACTCAGGTATGTGTATCTCGGATCCGACAAGAGCCGAGATACACATACCCGAGTGTTCTCGGCTTTTTTCGGCGCCGCTCACAGTCACGCCCAGTCCCGCCCTATGATGGACATAACACAGGTCCAGGGGCGGGACTGGGCATGACGGCGGTGCCGGAAAAAGCCGAGAACACTCGAGTATGTGTATCTTGGCTCCCTGCAGTCTCGGCGCCATTT
This sequence comes from Aquarana catesbeiana, assembly GCF_042186555.1. Lineage (NCBI taxonomy): Eukaryota > Metazoa > Chordata > Amphibia > Anura > Ranidae > Aquarana > Aquarana catesbeiana. Next base: position 277,881,206 of record NC_133329.1, on the reverse strand, counting down.
TTGAATCTACCCACGGCTGTGTATGTCGGCGGCGACCGCGGCAATTGCCGCGATCGCTCCTATGACACAGAAATCGGCGGGGATCGGCCTATAACACGCACCCACGATTTTCCCCTGATTTTCAGGGGAAAAAAGTGCGTGTTATAGGCCGATAAATACGGTAAGTAATTCAAGTATAACTAAAGGTAAAACTTTTGGATAGAGTGGAGAGGGATTAGCACCTGTCAGGTTTTTTATGCTGTCTGTGTCCCCGAGAATCACCTTCTCTAATAGTCCTGTTTACCATTAGGGATGAGCTTCGAGTTCGAGTTAAACTCATGTTCGACTCAAACATCGACAATTTGGGGTGTTCGCGGGAAATTCGAAAGCCACGGGAGAAATCAAGTGCTAATTTTAAAGCTTATATGCATGGTATTGTCATAAAAAGTGTTTGGGGACCTGGGTCCTGCTCCAGGGGACATGGATTAATGCAAAAATAGTTTTAAAAATGGACGTTTTTTCAGGAACAGTGATTTTAATAATGCTTAAAGTGAAACAATAAAAGTGTAATATTCCTTTAAATTTCATACCTGGGGGGTGTCTATAGTATGCCTTTAAAGGGGCGCATGTTTCCCGTGTTTAGAACCGTCTGACAGCAAAATGACATTTCAAAGGAAAAAAGTCATTTAAAAGTACCCGCGGCTATATGAATTGTCGGTCCGACAATACACATAAAAGTTTATTGATAAAAACGGCATGGGATTTCCCCACAGGGGAACCCCTGAACCAAAATTTTTTAAAAAATGGCGTGGGGTCCCCCTAAATTCCATACCAGGCCCTTCAGGTCTGGTATGGATATTAAGGGGAACCCCTCGCCAAAAAAAAAAAGGCGTGGGGGTCCCCCTCAAAATCCATACCAGACCCTTCAGGTCTGGTATGGATTTTAAGGGGAACCCCGTGCCAAGATTTAAAAAAAAATGGCGTGGGGTCCCCCCAAAAATCCATACCAGACCCTTATCCGAGCACGCAACCTGGCAGGCCGCAGGAAAAGAGGGGGGATGAGAGAGCGGCCCCCCTCCTGAACCGTACCAGGCCACATGCCCTCAACATTGGGAGGGTGCTTTGGGGTCCCCCCAAAGCACCTTGTCCCCATGTTGATGAGGACAATGGCCTCATCCCCACAACCCTTGCCCGGTGGTTGTGGGGGTCTGCGGGCGGGGGGCTTATCGGAATCTGGAAGCCCCCTTTAACAAGGGGACCCCCAGATCCCGGCCCCCCTGTGTGCAATGGTAAGGGGGTACAAAAGTACCATTTCACAAAAAAAGTGTCAAAAATGTTAAAAATGACAAGAGACAGTTTTTGACAATTCCTTTATTTAAATGCTTCTTCTTTCTTCTATCTTCTATCTTCTTTCTTCTATCTTCCTTCGGTTTCTTACTCGATCTTCTTCTTCTTCTTCCTCCGATCCCCTGCTTCTTGCTCCGATGTTTTCATCCGGCATCTTCCTCCGTGGCGTCTTCTTCCCTTCTTCGTGCTTGGGCTGCTCCGCATCCATGATGGGAGGCTCCCGCTGTGTGACGCTTCTCGTCTTCTGATGGTTCTTAAATAATGGAGAGCGGGGCTACCCGGTGACCCCGCCCCCCTCTGACGCATGGGGCCCTTTACAGGCATACTATAGACACCCCCCAGGTACGAAATTTAAAGGAATATTACACTTTTATTGTTTCACTTTAACCATTATTAAAATCACTGCTCCCGAAAAAACTGACGTTTTTAAAACTTTTTTTGCATTGATCCATGTCCCCTGTGGCAGGACCCAGGTCTCCAAACACTTTTTATGACAATAACTTGCATATAAGCCTTTAAAATTAGCACTTTTGATTATTCATGTTCGAGTCCCATAGAATTTAACGGTGTTCGCATGTTCGAACAAATTTTTTGCCTGTTCGCATGTTCTGATGTGAACTGAACCGGGCGGGGGGGGGGGGGGGGGGTGTTCGGCTCATCCCTATTTACCATTATCACTAAAAGTGATAATGGTAAACTGAAAGTGAAAGTAAAAGAAAATTCCAAATTTTGGGCTTTCCCTAGAACAGGAATAGAAGGGAAATCTTCCAATTTAGATATTAGATCTGGTGATAACCAGAGATTCCCACACTTTAGAGGGATTTTATCTCACTTACTTCTTTGGCTGTGGTATAGGAAGTAAAGGGGAATCTCCTGAATGGGATACAGATGGCAAAAATAAACCTTACAAGGGAAAATACCCCTCCCTTGTGCTATCCAAAATAAAAATTGGCTTTACTTTATTTTTTAGGTTTGTGAGAATATTCTGTAAGGCTTTTGGTCCAGTGCTTGGCACCTGGTTTAAACCTATCTTGTACAATCTGCATCCCATCAATGAATCTCCTCGATGAGACACAGATGGCAAAAATAAACCTTACAGGGGTTATACCCCTCCCTTATGCTATCCAAAATAAAAGAATACTGATGTAATTCTACTCTAAGTTTGTGGGAATATTCTGTAAGGCTTTTGGTCCAGTGCTTGGCACCTAGTTTAAACCTGTCTTGTACAATCTGTCATGCCTCCTTAATAAGGGCCAGTTGACTTTTTATTAGATAGGGTGGTCTTTAAACACTGTGTAAGTCTACAATTATCAAAATAGAAAAGACGTTCAAGTGGCAAAACAACGAAATACTCAAAGAACCAGCAACTGATAGCCAAGCAATAATAGCTACTGATATGTTGTTTGTTACACTATTGTGTGCCCTAATAACTTGATGAATGTACAATGATATGCAGGCCGTTCCAACCAGTTGCTGATTAACTTTACACTTGTTCAGTTAAAATACTCTATAATCACTTGACCTAAAGAAGATTTACCCCCCTTCATGAACAGGCCATTTTTGCGATACAGCACTGCTTTAATTTATCTGACAATTGCGCAGTCATGCAACACTGTACATAAATTACATCTATGTCCTTCTTTTCCCACAAGTAGAGCTTTCTTTTGGTGGTATTTGATCACCACTGCGGTTTTTTTTTTTTTTGTACCCTAATTTAGAAAAAAATATATAAATATTGTTTACTTTCCACTATAAAACACATCTAAAAGATCAAATTTCTTCATAACTTTAGACCAATATGTATTCTATAATGCTATATTGTTGGTAAACAAAATCCCAATAAGCGTATATTGATTGGTTTGGGCAAACATTATGGTATATATATATACATATACTGGAATTTTAATTTCTTTTATACTAGTAATGGTGGTGTAAACAAAAGAAAGTGACCAGTCGCATAACTAAATATCAATGGCATGCTTCCATCCCGGGTTCATATATAAAAGAAAAAGAGAGGGGCAAGTGGGACTTTAAATGAAGCATGTCAATTGAAGGTATAATAATAATGAATACATGTGAGTAGGTAAAATGATTGGATTTAATTTATAGTCAAGTCCATGATTTTGATGCATACAGTACCAATAAAGTAGTATAGATACAGACATAGTCGCATGAATTGATATATAAGCATATTTAGCAGTAACAATCATTAAAGACTCAGTAGTGTAAAACAAATCAATGGACATACATATATGCAATTCATAACAGAAATACATGAATTAAAATCGCCAATCAAAATCACAAAATCGCATGAAATGAGAAAACTCGATAAAAAATTGATAAATATCAGGGATATGATTTGGGCTTGATAGGGCATCCTTAGTTTGCGAACCCGACGCGTTTCTTGGCTTCTTGCCAGTCATCAGGGGTGGGATGCATAATTTAACTGAGAAAAACAAAGGAATATCATAAATATTGATACATGTGGAACCTCCAGCTAATAGAGAAAATCGTATCAGAAATGTCCATTGTCTACTTTGAATAGAGAAGCTACTTACAAAATAGCCCAAAAGTCAAGGAGAGTCGCCAGCAATGGGATCTGTTAGGGTGTGAGATATAACCGTCTCAACCGGGGTTGAGGCAGGGCACCGACCATCCTCCCAAAGTGATTGGAGGGTGGGCCAGGAGAAACCACAGCCAACTGATTCCTGAGCCCTCAATATACTGGTCAATGAGTTGTAAATGGGAAAATCTGCAGAAAATTGAAGAAAATGGAATGTGTCAAAAAAAATAAATCTAGAGTAGAACGTGTTGGATGAATAGAATGACTGAAACAAATATGTACTAGGTACATCTGAAAGAGTGAATGTGTGAAAAATGAGATGATAAAGGGGAATAGAAATAAAATAGATGCATAAAAATGCACGTGAAAAGAGATAGAAAAAGAAATCCCTAGGAAATGTGTGAAAATAGAGAGTGTCGTGCGCCAGGTAAATGGGTGAGAGGATGGGAATGTGTATACTGTAAGCAGAAAAAGATATATAAAAAAAATAATAATAATAATAAAAATATATATTAATTACCCATGTATTGAATAGTGGCTGCTTAACAGAGCGATCCCTTCCTAGCGAAGCACAGTGAGGGAGTGAACCGTCAGTCTGTCGGTCCCAGCTGATATACTCTGGCCCTGGGCGGGTCCCTGCCAGCGTCATGCATGACGTCATTGGCAGCTGAGAGACGAGAGAGCAATCACAGCTGAGAGTAACTCAGTGGATGTCTACTCATCACAGCTGTAGGCGTCAGATGGAGAAAAAAAAAAAAAAAATGCATGGCGCCGATGCGTTGAGATCGGGCCCCAGCCGCCCCGAAATAAATGAGGGGAGGTGGGGAGGGAGCTGAGCGCATCGCAACCCTGGACATAGAGACTGAAAAATATCAAAACACCCCAGCCCATATGCTGGATTTAAATCAATAAGTGGATTCCAGGGAATAAAAACCTTGGAATTAGTACAAAATAGTTCTCAATAAACTCAAGGAAACACATGTAAAAATATATTATATAGTCACGGACTGTTACTATGTTGGAAAATTGGTAACGGAGTTGGGATAAAAATACAAAAAGATATTTGAACTAAGGATGAACAAAAATTAATGATGGTGCGACTTGGTCACCGAGGGAGCGGGTGTCTTCCACCCAAATATAAATATAAACAAAAGAAAGTGACCAGTCGCATAACTAAATATCAATGGCATGCTTCCATCCCGGGTTCATATATAAAAGAAAAAGAGAGGGGCAAGTGGGACTTTAAATGAAGCATGTCAATTGAAGGTATAATAATAATGAATACATGTGAGTAGGTAAAATGATTGGATTTAATTTATAGTCAAGTCCATGATTTTGATGCATACAGTACCAATAAAGTAGTATAGATACAGACATAGTCGCATGAATTGATATATAAGCATATTTAGCAGTAACAATCATTAAAGACTCAGTAGTGTAAAACAAATCAATGGACATACATATATGCAATTCATAACAGAAATACATGAATTAAAATCGCCAATCAAAATCACAAAATCGCATGAAATGAGAAAACTCGATAAAAAATTGATAAACATCAGGGATATGATTTGGGCTTGATAGGGCATCCTTAGTTTGCGAACCCGACGCGTTTCTTGGCTTCTTGCCAGTCATCAGGGGTGGGATGCATAATTTAACTGAGAAAAACAAAGGAATATCATAAATATTGATACATGTGGAACCTCCAGCTAATAGAGAAAATCGTATCAGAAATGTCCATTGTCTACTTTGAATAGAGAAGCTACTTACAAAATAGCCCAAAAGTCAAGGAGAGTCGCCAGCAATGGGATCTGTTAGGGTGTGAGATATAACCGTCTCAACCGGGGTTGAGGCAGGGCACCGACCATCCTCCCAAAGTGATTGGAGGGTGGGCCAGGAGAAACCACAGCCAACTGATTCCTGAGCCCTCAATATACTGGTCAATGAGTTGTAAATGGGAAAATCTGCAGAAAATTGAAGAAAATGGAATGTGTCAAAAAAAATAAATCTAGAGTAGAACGTGTTGGATGAATAGAATGACTGAAAAAAATATGTACTAGGTACATCTGAAAGAGTGAATGTTTCTCCATCTGACGCCTACAGCTGTGATGAGTAGACATCCACTGAGTTACTCTCAGCTGTGATTGCTCTCTCGTCTCTCAGCTGCCAATGACGTCATGCATGACGCTGGCAGGGACCCGCCCAGGGCCAGAGTATATCAGCTGGGACCGACAGACTGACGGTTCACTCCCTCACTGTGCTTCGCTAGGAAGGGATCGCTCTGTTAAGCAGCCACTATTCAATACATGGGTAATTAATATATATTTTTATTATTATTATTATTTTTTTTATATATCTTTTTCTGCTTACAGTATACACATTCCCATCCTCTCACCCATTTACCTGGCGCACGACACTCTCTATTTTCACACATTTCCTAGGGATTTCTTTTTCTATCTCTTTTCACGTGCATTTTTATGCATCTATTTTATTTCTATTCCCCTTTATCATCTCATTTTTCACACATTCACTCTTTCAGATGTACCTAGTACATATTTGTTTCAGTCATTCTATTCATCCAACACGTTCTACTCTAGATTTATTTTTTTTGACACATTCCATTTTCTTCAATTTTCTGCAGATTTTCCCATTTACAACTCATTGACCAGTATATTGAGGGCTCAGGAATCAGTTGGCTGTGGTTTCTCCTGGCCCACCCTCCAATCACTTTGGGAGGATGGTCGGTGCCCTGCCTCAACCCCGGTTGAGACGGTTATATCTCACACCCTAACAGATCCCATTGCTGGCGACTCTCCTTGACTTTTGGGCTATTTTGTAAGTAGCTTCTCTATTCAAAGTAGACAATGGACATTTCTGATACGATTTTCTCTATTAGCTGGAGGTTCCACATGTATCAATATTTATGATATTCCTTTGTTTTTCTCAGTTAAATTATGCATCCCACCCCTGATGACTGGCAAGAAGCCAAGAAACGCGTCGGGTTCGCAAACTAAGGATGCCCTATCAAGCCCAAATCATATCCCTGATATTTATCAATTTTTTATCGAGTTTTCTCATTTCATGCGATTTTGTGATTTTGATTGGCGATTTTAATTCATGTATTTCTGTTATGAATTGCATATATGTATGTCCATTGATTTGTTTTACACTACTGAGTCTTTAATGATTGTTACTGCTAAATATGCTTATATATCAATTCATGCGACTATGTCTGTATCTATACTACTTTATTGGTACTGTATGCATCAAAATCATGGACTTGACTATAAATTAAATCCAATCATTTTACCTACTCACATGTATTCATTATTATTATACCTTCAATTGACATGCTTCATTTAAAGTCCCACTTGCCCCTCTCTTTTTCTTTTATATAGTAATGGTGGTGAATAATCATAGCAGAAGTGGCCCACCAGCAGGCGCGTGTGCCCCTTGTGGGTGAGAGTGCAGAATCATGTATATATATATATATATATATATATATATATATATATATATATATGTATATATATATATGTATATGTATATATATATATATATATATATATATATATAAACACATGATCCTGCACAGGAGAGCCTCCCTGTAGCAGTAAATCTTCTATGGGGCGGTCAGTAAGTGGATAATTTACATCTTTTATTTAGTCTAGTATGTTTTATTCGCCAACTTCTAGCCCTGATGAGGGGGGTGTTTTCTGGCCCTCAAAATGCATTGAATCTGTATTATTCACACCTTGTATTGTTCTATTCTAACTCATATAGGAATAAATGTATATCTGGACAATGAATTACTGGTGTGGTGCTTCAATCTCAGCTTTATTATTTACAAGCCAAGGACACTGTGGGAATCTTTTGCTAAGGGGAAGTCCAGAATTCAGATTTCATGTTCAAATACCATCACAACTCCTATAATATTAGAATAACGCTAGTGTTCAATTGCTACTTTTTCCATTTCCCCTTAAAATAAAAATCTGACAGGTGTTCTAGCTTATCCCTACACTACTAAAGAAAATAATTTTTGATGGAGAGTTCCCCTCACTTCCTGGCTGATAAAACCACTGTCACCAGGTCAAAAAGTGAATAATAATGAAGCCCTAGATAGCAGTAAAAACCAGACAGGCGTTTTAATCCTTCCCTACTCCATTCAAAGTTGGACATGCACTTCAAAATCATCTACCCTAGTGTCCCAATTTACACTGCCAGCTACCACACAGGGAGGTCAACATTTTGCAAAGGGGGTGCCCATGATTTGAAATCAGGGGTCCCCTAAAGTCAGATGAAGTCTTTCTAACTGGCAGACAGGCAGCAACTGATAACAGTCTGATAGAGTATCCAACACTTTCCTACTTAAAAAACAAAACACAAATCATTTTGGCTAGAATTAAGCCTTAGCTGTGAAATTCTTTAGTTAATATATTAAATTGTTCTATTTAATATCCATTATTCCAATGAGCATCAACACTTTTTATTAATTCAACACTTGTTTAGTGTTTTATGATGACTGTATTTTATGATTGTAACCATTTTTGTTGGTCGTATAGACCCATGAGCTCTTTTAATCTATCCATGTAATAAAGTTCTTGTTTTATATTTAATTGTGCTACCTCACTCTTTATATACACAGCCATTAAAGTTCCTAATTACTTTTGGAGGGGCATTGTCTCCCCTTTCTGTCTACAGGCAGTCCCCGGGTACAAACAAGATAGGGTCTCTAGGTTTGCTCCTAAGTTGAATTTGTTTGTAAGTCGGAACAGATACATTTTTTAAGTGTAGCTTCAGCCAATAAAATAATTGAGTTTTTTGGATAGCATAGGGAAGGATTAACACCCCTGTAACATTTGTTTTGCTGTCTGTGCCCCGTTCAGAAGATTTCACCTCACTTTCTGTCCCTGTGACAATTGGATTTTGAAAATTTTGGGTTGTTGTGGAAACAAGGATTGATAAAACAGCTCCAGTGGAGGCACCTTTTTTTTCATAATAACTCTTATGCCCCGTACACACGATCAGAATGGCAGCTTGGGCTTGCCATCTCCAAAAGACAACGTGGTGGGCCTCCCATTCGTTTTTGTCGCAGATGAGGCATTTGCCCTGGGGGACCATCTTATGCGGACATTCCCTATGAGGACCCTCACCCCGGACCAGAGGGTTTTTAATTACTAGACATGTGCATTTGTTTTCATCCGAATGCATTTTCGTCCGAATTTTGGGTATTTTCATTTAACAAACGATAACGAATTTCGCAGAATGTGAAAAACCGAAAGATCCGACATAAACAAATGCATTGTTTTTGTTTTCGTTGTGACAACAGTTCGATACAGATAGGAGATTTGACATGATGCTGACAATAGCGATCTGTGTCCATCAAACCTGTGGTCGAACGTGCCTAACCTTAGCTCTATTAGTTCAAGATTTTTCTACATAGACAGAAAAGATTCGACATAGAGAGAAAAGATTCGACATTATAGAGACAATAGCAAAAAAGGTTGAATGTGCCTAACCTAACTCTATTGGTCCAAGATTATTCGACATAGAGAGAAAAGATTTGACATGAAGATTTGATGAAGCAATCCTCGCGAGCGGACATTTATGGTCAAATGCTCTGCCCATAGGCTATAGAAAAATTCTAATGTTGGTTGACTAGTAATAATAATTAATAAATATAATTATTACTAGTGTCATACAACATTAGAATTCTACTATAGCTTGTAGGCAGAACATTCGACCGGAAATGTATGATTGCGGCATCGTACAGTTTAGCTGCTCCGTCGAATCTTCTTAGAACATTCGACAGACACCATAAGCCTTCAATGACAGATTCGACCTTAATTATTTCGGGTTTTCGGACGAATGCATTTTTTAAAGAAACAAAATAAATAAAAACGAATTTTGGGAGTAACTAAATAAATGTATTTTTCGTACGAAAACGTAATTCCAAAACAAAATATTTCTGTGTGCACATGTCTATTAATTGCCGGCTGCCCAGAGCCAGAAGAGTGTTTGAAAATGCCTTTGGAATAATGGCCAGCGGTTCCGCCTATTCCTTACTGCAATCAGTATGGCGGAATATAAACGAAACCACATTGTTCTTTCCTGAATTTTGCACAACTTTTTACAAAAAACGCAGCCAACTATTTGGCCTCAGTTGCGACTCTGGACTCAGACATGAAGCTGGCCGTCCTGGCTTGCTCCCCCAAAGCACCCGCGAATACAGCAAAGCTATGTGGAGTACTTCACAGGTAGGGGGGCAAATGATATGCAAGATACTGTTTAAAAACTATGGAAAATAAATTTGTTGTTATAATCTGAACTTATATTTTATTTGATTTACTGCTTGTGTTTCTTTTATCTGTCTCCTAGTTTCTCCAATGGCCTTTTTTTGTGCATTTTCTTCAATAGTGCAAACGTAACTTATTTGATACATGAGGTGACAATCTCTTCTTAGGCTAACTAATATATGTTGTGATATGGGTCTGCTACACACACACAATGTTTTTGTTGTTAATGTTTGTAATGCATTAATGATAAAAATAGTCATCCTTTTCAACTCCATGAATTATTTGTTTGGAGTCCCTAAAATGGCCTTATTGGGGCAAATTTTAGAGCACTGTGGGGGTTATTTACTAAAGGTAAATCCATTTTGCACTACAAGTGCACTGCAAGTGCACTTGAAAGTGCACTTGCAGTGCACTTGTAGTGCAAAGTGGATTTGCCTTTAGTAAATCACCCCCATTGTCACTGTAACTACACCAACTTACTCCAAAAACTGGTATTGAGCATTGAAAGAAGAAGCCACACATTGTTGAGTATAAAACATTTTACTCCAAGCACATTCACATGTGCTTTATAAAAGGGTTTTTTAACAAATCAACATCTTTGTTTGGTGTATAATAACATGTATGTGTGACAGTAGATAATAGCCTTTTTGTGGCTGAACAGGCATGTTTAAAACCATAACATACACATACACAACTCAGGAACTTACAAAGATATTTGAGAAAAATAGTAGAAATAGTAATATGAAACATTGCTTGGAAGTGTCGTCCAATTGTCTGTTTTGGCCGAGTTCCAAGCTGAAGACATGATTTTTTCCCTTTCCAAAGCTGGAATACTTACCTGTTTTGTTAAAGTTTCACACATGGAGAGACCCCTAGTATCCACTGGAGCACCTGCGTGGGACACCATAAAAAGGGTGTTCTGGTGTCCCACACTAGTGCTCCTGCGTCCAGATGTGTAAACAGCTGCTGAGTGTCCTCTCCTTACACTGAATCAAGTTTGCAATTCATTATAGTTACAAACACATCTAGACAGCAATGTACTAAACTTCTTTTCATACAAATAGGCATGAACAAATGTAGTTAACCTGTATCTGCCAAAAATGTTGTATCAGTGGTCGAACGAACGATGTTTAATACGAACAATTACTGTGCCCACAAACCTCAAACTTGCCATTTTAAACTGTACAACAGTAAAGGAAAGCACATGGAGCAGCACTAAAGTAATAATAATAACAGGAACACACGACAAAAACGTACTTTTTAGAAGCAGTTTCCTGATCCTTCTGTACTGATCATGCTCCCTCAATTTCAGATCTGACCAGCGTTTCCTCAATTGCACCTTGGATCGTCGTACCCCAAAATTCCTGTGCAGACTTCTCTCAAATTTAGTCATAATCTTGGCCTTTCTCACATTTAGGTTTGGGTATGGTCCATACTTCCCATCATAGTCGACCCTCTTCAAGATGTCCACCATCTCCACCATCTCTACAAAGGACATATTTGAGGCCTTATATCTCCTCCTGGATGGTGAACTGCCTTGCTCTGGGCTTTCCTCCTCGCTGCTCTCTGCATGCACCTGCTGTCTCTCCGCCATGTGCTCTCCCACTGCACCGAAAGAGAAGGGGTGGGGAATACACTAGAAAGAAGGTCAGGGGCAGAGTTTCACGCATGCTCAGTGTATATAAAGCATAACACGATCTGTGAGTGGAGGACGGAGTATCGTAAGTGTTGATCGTGCAAACTAAGGTACAATTTTAACTTGGGGCATCAGTGGTTAGTGGCCTATACTGCTTATAGATTGAGGCCTATATTGGGACAAGATTAGGAGAGTTTAGCCTGACATTAGGTTTTGTCTTGTGTTGTGTCTTGCAGAGAAAATGGATACATTTACAGACCCAGACTTCCTGCCAAACTTCATAGACAAGTACAGGGAGCTGCCATGTCTCTGGCAAGTCAAAAACAGTGACTACTCCAACAAGCTAAAGATGAAGGCAGCGCTGGATAAACTGTTGGAATTGGAGAAGACGGTGACTTCCACGGCAGACATCAACTATTTGAAGGCCAAAATTGGTGGCCTGAGGAGCACATATAATAGGGGGAGCAAGAAGGTCCAGGATTCCATGAGACAGGAGCAGCAACACATGACGTTTATGTACCTAGGCTGTGGTACTACGACAGACTGCGTTTTTTGTCAGACCAGAGTGAATCCAGGCCAACACTATCTACACTTCCTTCCACATTTCCTTCCACATCAGATGAGGCTCCTGAGGTCCAACCTGGGCCTTCCTCCCAGGAAGATGCGGAGAAGCCCAGCTTGAGCCAGGTATAGCATTGTTGAATATATTTCTTGTCAAAAATTGAATGATGTTAACTAGATGATTATTATTGAACATTATTATTATTATTATTTCTGATTTAACAAAGTGGTTTACATATCAATAGACAATAGTAGCCAAAAATGATTGGGACAAGAATCAAAAATGCTGGGGTCAGAATGATAGTCTTTTCTATTTGGTAACATTCAATTTGAAAAAGTCATGAGCTCAAAATTGTGTGTGATTGATGACCAAAAAACTAAAACTATGTCCCATTTTCTTAGACAGGAAAGTCTCAGCCAGGAGGTGGCCATGGAAAGCAGCTTGACCAAATCCCAGGTTCCTCCCCTCCGCCTTTCAACAAAAAGGACCAGGAAGGTAAGGAACCTTGAGGAGTCAGAGACTGCTTTGATTCGGCAGGCTACTGTGGTCCCCACAACCCCTGGTGGCCCCGAGTCGTATGGCTGTCTGACAGCCAGTAAACGCAAGCAATGGGGGGAAAAGCGAACTTAGGACTTTAATTGGGACGCAAGGGAAAGTTTGCGCCCCCATCCTTAATATCATGAAAAAGAGGGGGGGAGGTTGGGACTTTAAATTAGGTGCGCATGATGCAGCCCAATTACACTTACAGAGGTGCAAACATATGTATGTTTATTAAGGACCAATGATCAACAGGGCATAAGAACGCATTGCAAACATTAGACATAAAATAATCGCATATAAACAATAAATCTATTTATATACAACCATGGGACATGGGTAGGTACAATTATGCATCTTAATCCCCCAAGCAAGATAAAAGTCATGTGAAGTAAAAAACATCTGAAAATTGGTCAATGTGTGTTTCATGCATCAAAGGTAGGCCCGACGCTGCGTTTCATGGACTTCAATCCACTCTTCAGGAGCCGGATGCATCTAAATTCTATAAAAAATGTATGAAAAGCAATATAGTTTCATGGGTCTAACAAAATCAGCAGAAAAGGGGGAAATTGGGCATAATGGGCCATGCCAAAAAGGTTACTCACATGATAGCCAAAACTGGGACCGTGCGACATGGCAGCCAGTAAACGGGAACAAATGGAGGAGGGCCAACACCTCATTTGTGAGGAGATTATACTTCAGGCCCTAAACAAGGGGACAAGGGGCGAACTCACAATAAAAGCCACCTGTGTGAGTTGGACCATATTACTCCTACACCACCGCCAGCAACACCACCACCTCCAGCAACACCACTAACAACACAGCCACCCAACCCACCACAGCAGCATGGAAGGAAGCATGGAAGGAAGTGTTGAGAGTGATGGCCTGGGTTTGGTGTGGTCTGGCAAAAGACGCAGGCTGTTGTAAGACCACAGCCTCCGGACATATATGTCATCTGCTGCTGCTCCCGATCTCATAGAGTCCTGGATCATATTGTGCTCCCTATTAAATTGATTCCTCAGGTTACCAATTTTGCCTCTCAAATAATTGATGTCTGCCCTGGGGTACAAAGGCATCACCAATTCCAACTGTTTCTCCAGCATTACCTTCCTCTTTATTTTTTATGACCCCTAAAAAATGTTAAATTTTTGTTTTGACAAATACTTGGCTATGTGTTTTACTTCAAAATGACAGTTTGTTTGTGAGTAGGCAGGCACATTTCAAAAATACAATGTCAAATTAACAAGGGACACCAACCAACCTCTTTGAGGTAAAAAAATACAAGATAATAATGTTGTTGTGGTAACTTGACACACAAAACGACAAAAAATATTATGGAGATCACTCTAAAAAAAAAAAAAAAAATTATTCTGGAGATCTGGAGAAATAAAAATAAAAATAGGGAGATCACTATAAAAAAAAAATTATTCTGGAGATCTTGATAAAAAAAGCAACAAAAACAAAGATTATTCATGAGATCACAAGAAATAATAAAAAATTCGTTTGTTAGAACTCTGTGTGAATATCAGCAGCAAAGCACCTTCATTATTATAGCATTATAAATAAGAAAAGAATGTGCTGCATTGAAAGATTTCAAAATTTGCAGCGTGACAAATATGCTATCTCCATTACGAATGCTAGCTTTACAAGACTGAGCACTTCCGTCTCGTACTTGATTCTGAGCATGTGTGGACTTTTGTGCGCGGACTTGTGTACACACAATCGGACTTTCCAACAACAAAGTTTTGTTGTCGGAAAATTTGAGAACCTGCTCTCAAACATTTGTGTGTGGAAATTCTGACAGCAAATGTTCGATGGAGCATACACACAGTCGGGCTTTCCGACAACAAGCTCACATCGAACATTTCCCATCGGATAATCTGACCGTGTGTACGCGGCAAAACAGGAGTGAATTTCCCTTCCTAGGGGTAGATTTCCTCTCACTTCCTGTTGTCTCCCTCGGTTTGTAAGTAGTCGAATAAGTAAGTCGAATGTTTGTAACCCGGGGACTGCCTATATTCATATTTATCTTAGGTTGGCCATTATTGGACAGATGCAAGGTTTCAAGCAATATTCTTTACTGACTGAACACTAGAGAAAAATGTTGTAGTTATTTTATGCAATTTTTAGGATGATTGGTGTTCTTTCTGATTCTTTATTCTTTGATCAGTAACTTAAATTGTATTTATTCTGAACGTTCAATTGTAATTTGTTCTCAAAATTGTTTTCAATTTGTTTTGACGGATATCACTTATTTTCTATGTTGTTGGCAATCATATTTGTACCTAAAAGGCTTTGCCATTGTTCTTCAAATAACCAAAAAATCTGTCAAATCATCTCTGAAGTTTCTCATAAATGAACAGTCAACTTTAGGATACCCACAGATAAGGGATAACAGTGTAACTGTTAGGATAAAACTCAAGTCATTTTGTAAAAATACATTTTCTATTTGTTTGACCCAGTAGGTACTGTATAACAGAAACATTTTCTTTTATTTAGGCCAGTGCTTCTCAACCTTATTTCTGTTGCAGCACCCTTTAAAATGTGGCACAATCTTGAAGCACTCCATTCAAAAATGTAAAAAATGTTACTAATAGTTTTACATATTGCGGGATCATCCACACACGTAGGCCACTCAAAAGTAGAGGTGATTTATTCTTACAAAGCAAATCCACCTTTGCACACTGGTACTGACTGATATTCCAGCTTTTCTGTTCTTCCTCAGTTTGCCTCACTCAGTTAACATGACACCAGTGCTAAAAACCTTAAGCCTTTTGTAACAAAAATGGCAAGCTTGATCCACCTGCTGACTTGTTGACAGTTTTTGGGCATTCTGCCAAGGCATCTCTGAAGAACCCATTTTGCCTGGGTACCCTGGTTGAAAAAGGCTGATTTAGGATATTGGATGCATCTGCACTGTTCTGCTTTTTTTCCTTTCCCTCACAGCCTGTTGTACAATTGATGGACTGGCAGGAAGGAATTCCCAGGATCTCAGTGGAATGTGGGTCTGAATACACAAACTGCATAGGACTGGGGGTGAGGGTCATTAATAGGGATGGGCGAACGGTTCGGCTCAAGCATAAGTTCGGGCCGAACTTTTGTTGTTCAGTCGTTCGGCGAACATCAGAACAAATGGGTCATTCGACCGTTTGTTCGCCCCCCCGAACCGACCACAATGCATTGCAAGCCCTGATTGGCTGAAGCAGTGAAAGCTTCAGCCAATCAGGGCACAGAGCACTGTCAGAGTCATGATTGGACACTGTCATCATCACTTTATCCAATCATGGCTCATTCCTGCCCCACAGTATAAAAGTATTCTTTCAATGGCAGCCATTTTCAGTGTGGTTTCGGCGTGGAGAGAGATAGAACAGGGCTCTGTTCAGTGCTATTAGTTGGTTAGTGTGCTATACTGTGCTATTTTACTTCAATTGTCAGTGTAGAATATTAGTTTAGTGTCAGTCTAGGGATAGTGTGAGTGTAGTGAGGAGGACCATCATTCAGCTTTGCATAGTGTGCAGCTAGAGTAGGGACAGCTCAGATAGTTTCACTGTAGTGTAGTGAGACCGTGTCATTCATACATACATTAGTGCAGAGTAGGGACAGCTAAGATAGTTTCAGTGTAGTGTACTGAGACCATGTCAGTAATCTTTACATTAGTGTACATTAGTGTATTGCTAGAGTAGGGACAGTTCACATAGCGTCAGTTTAGTGGCAATTGAACACCATCTATTTGATTGCGTTACTGCCAGTTTAACGCCATTTACTTCTGTGTGCGGTACTGTCAGTTTAACGCCATTTACTTCTGTGTGCGTTACTGCCAGTTTAATGCCATTTTACTTCTGTGTCCGATACTGCCAGTTTAACGCCATATAGTTCTGTGTACATTACTACCAGTTTAATGCCATATAGTTTTGTGTGCGTTTCTGCCAGTTTAACGTCATATAGTTTTGTGTGCGTTACTGCCAGTTTAACGCCATATAGTTTTGTGTGCATTACTGAATGTTTAACGCCAAATAGTTTTGTGCGTTACTGCCAGTTTAACGCCATTACTTCTGTATGCGTTACTATCAGTTCAACACCGTATAGTTTTGTGTGCATTACTGCCAGTTTAACGCCATATAGTTCTGTGCGTCACTGTACGTTTGGCACATTGTATTGCAGTATATTATAGCGTATCCATTGAGTGTGTCTGTGTAGTGTGAGTACTCAAATTAAAGTGCACTAAACACCTCTTTACATAGATTAAAGAGCATCTACGTACAGATTTCAACTTCTTCTTTACATTTGCTTATAAGCACCGCCCCCTCCCTCCCAATAATGTCTGGGAGGAAAACAAGGAGGGGCAGACATTCAGGCAAAGGTGGACATGGTGGTCAGTCCTCAGGCAGGGCATCATTTCCTCTGTTTAGTGAGTTTGCCTGTGCTATCCAGCCGCAGCATGCAGAGGAGGTGGTGGACTGGCTTACTAAATCTTCCTCATCCTCCTCATCCTTTGTCACACAATGAGAGACAAGTGTGCAGTCCCCTGCAGTTGCCAGAGTGGATAAACCTGCCTCCTTGTCCACATCTATTCCTGCCATAGCCCCAACATCAGCCATTGAGGAGTCAGCTGAGTTATTTGACCACAGCCTCAGTCACTTGCTCCTTGATGATGCCCAGCCATTACTGGATTCAGATGTTGGTTCTGAGGTTGAAGATGACAGGAACAGGAGAGGGAGGAACACTGGTAGACAAATTGGCATTCATGTTCCCCAAGCCGCATAATATATTGCAATGTTGTCTCTAGTGGTAATGATGAAGAGGAGGAGGAGATGGAGAGGATGATGATGAGGTCACTGATGCCACTTGGGTACCATATAGAGCAGAGGAGGAAACTGAAGGTGAGGCGGCACAGCCCTAAGGAGGCCAACATCAAGAAAGAGTAGAGAGCAGCCACCCTATTCCATCACATTCTGCAGCTGTTATCTCCCGGACCACTCCCCAAAGCTCAGCTGTTTGGGCCTTTTTCAGCACATCTGCAGCAGATCGCACTGTTGCTATCTGCAAACTGTGTCTCAGGCACATCAAACGTGGCAAAAACACCAACCATTTGGGTACCACATGTTTAACAAGGCATTTAACGTCCAACCACTCAGCCCGTTGACAAGAGCACCTAAAAGCCACACAAATGGGGCACAAATCTGTCTTTCCTTCTCCTTACCCACTTCAGTCTGCCCCTGCTATACCAAGTCATTACCTCTCAACAGCCTCCACTGACAGGGATGATGGTATAGCACAGGGTGTCCCAGGTCCTAGCAGCATATCTGCCAGCAGCACATCACCAGCTGTAGACTGTAGCTGGCAAATTTCTCTTCCCCATCTGCTGCAGTGGAAAAAAATACAGTCCCTGCCACCCACATGCTCAGCATCTAAATGCAAGCTTGTCAAAGCTGTTGGCTCTCCAACTTCTGCCTTTCAGCCTGGTGGATTCTGCCCCCTTCCATGAATTCGCACAATGTGCTGTACCACAATGACAGGTTCCCAGTCGCTACTACTTTTCACGTAAGGCCGTTCCATCTCTCTACCATCACGTGGAAGGGAATGTTCTGGCATCTCTGGGCAAGGTAGTCAGCCGTAAAATCCACTTTACTGCTGTCACATGGTCCAGCAAGAATGGGCAGGGATGATATATTTTGTTCACAGCACACTGGGTAATGCTGCTTGCAACTCAAAAGAATGCAGGACAGGGCTCGG
This sequence comes from Aquarana catesbeiana, assembly GCF_042186555.1. Taxonomy (NCBI): domain Eukaryota; kingdom Metazoa; phylum Chordata; class Amphibia; order Anura; family Ranidae; genus Aquarana; species Aquarana catesbeiana. The sequence goes on along the minus strand of NC_133329.1, from coordinate 277,862,553 downwards.
TGCTGCAGATTGATGTGCCCCCACGTCTCAATACAGCTGGTGGTGATTATGCCAGACCTGTGAGCTCTACCCCCTCTTCCTCCTCCTCCTCCGCCACCTCCATGCCCTCCTCTGCAGAATTGTCCTATGAATATCAGGTACCCCCTAAGCGTTCAAAGGGCTATTCTCAGAGTCAGGCTAAAAGGTGCCATGCAGTGCTTCTGCTGGTGTGTTTAGGGGACAGGAACCACACCGGAGCAGAGATTCTTGCAGCTCTGCAGGGACAGGCCCAGAGGTGGTTGGCACCACACCAGCTGGAGCCAGGAATGGTGGTGTGCGATAATGGCTCAAACCTCCTGTCTGCCCTTAGACAGGGAAAGTTGACACATGTGCCATGCCTGGCACATGTCCTCAATTTGGTAGTGCAGCATTTCCTAAATACATACCCAGGGTTGCAAGATGTGCTAAAGATGGCCAGAAGAGTCTGTAGCCATTTCAGGCGGTCATACACAGCCAGTGCTCAGTTAAATAGTTACATAGTTATTAAGGTTGAAAAAAGACACAAGTCCATCTAGTTCAACCATAAAAATAAACAAAAAATATCAAACAATCCCATATACCCAATCCTATACCCACAGTTGATCCAGAGGAAGGCGAAAAACCCCAGCAAAGCATGATCCAATTTGCTACAGCAGGGGAAAAAATTCCTTCCTGACCCCCAAGAGGCAATTGGATTTTCCCTGGATCAACTTTACCTATAAATGTTAGTACCCAGTTATATTGTGTGCATTTAGGAAAGAATCCAGGCCTTTCTTAAAGCAATCTATTGAGCTGTCCAGAACCACCTCTGGAGGGAGTCTATTCCACATTTTCACAGCTCTTACTGTGAAGAAACCTTTCCATATTTGGGAATGAAATCTCTTTTCCTCTTGGCGTAAAGAGTGCCCCCTTGTCCTCTGTGTTGACTGTAAAGTGAATAACTCAACACCAAGTTCACTATAAATTCAGCTAGAAATCCACCTTCCTGTAAACCCCCAGATTTGTGATATGTCCACCAGGTGAAACTCGACTTTGTCAATACTGCAATGATTATACATACAGCAGACGGCTGTCAATGAGTACCTGTGCAAATAAAACACAACGGCAGGCTCAGGCCGCTTCGGCTTTTTTTCCCAAGCCAATGGCTGATCGTTAAGGATGCGTGCACTGTATTTTCACCATTTGAGGAGGCCTCAAAGATGGTGAGCCGTGACAGTGCATGCATCAGTGACACAATCCCTGTTGTGTTCCTGCTGAAGCAGACTATGCGTGGCATTATGGACAGGGCACTGGAGTTAGAGCAGCAGCAGGAAGAGGAGGCCCACTTTATCCAGACACCATCATTCCTATGTCACAGAACACACAGGAGGAGAGAGGGGAGGAGGATGAGGAGGAGGATTCTGGCACTTTCTTAGGCTTCGAAGAAGAGGAAGACATGCGTCAACCTGTAAGCGATGGCTTCCCAACCCCAGGACCCTTGGGAGTATTACGTGGCTGGGAGGGGGACGTTCCAGATGCTGTCATCCTGAGTGATCCCGAGGAGTCTGCTTCTCAAGCCTCGGCAAATTTGAGGTGCGTGGGCAACCTCATGCTTCAAAGCCTGCAAAAGGACCCAAGAATACGTGGCATAAAGAAGAAGGATGATTACTGGTTGGCAACCCTCCTTGACCACCGTTATAAGGGGAAGGTCTCAGAACTCTTCCAATCCCCACAGAGAGTGCAGAAGATAAAATCTCTTGAGGACACGTTAAAGAGGACTTTATTGAACGTTTTTCCTGACTCCAGGTTACAGTGTCGTGGAAAACGTAGTCTTGAGCCTTCTGTTGGTCAAGAGAGGAGCGTTGAAGAAGGCGTATGCCTAAATGAGGCATTTCAGAATTTTTTTAGTCCTCGCCACCCAGGGCTGTCAGCTTCCACATCCCATTGGCAGCGTCTGCATCACATGGTGGACGATTACCTTGGGGCCAAAACAGAGATGGAGAGCTTTTCAGCTGACAATCCACTGACTTACTGGGTCATGAGAATAGACCACTGGCCAGAGCTTGCCCAGTATGCTATTGAGTTGTTGGGCTGCTCTGCATCCAGCGTGCTTTCAGAACTGGCATTCAGTGCTGCAGGAGGTTTCATTACTGATCATTGAACGTGTCTGTCCACAGACTTCATGGACCGTTTGACTTTTATAAAAATGAATCAGTCCTGGATCACCAGCTATGAAGCCCCTGATGCCGATGTCACTGATTAAGTCTTTTTAGGATGTGGAATCTCTGCAGGACTTTGAGGCTGCCTAGCTTTGAGGGTGTTCAATCATTTCATCTAGAAGAATGTTTTTGGTATAGGTTTCATGGGCACAATTAACACCCAAAGACCAATTTTTAGACACCTGTTTGACAGGTGCATATCATTGAAATTTTTTTCCCTTCATTAAGAGCACCTTTATAGGGTTATGGTGGGAAGGCGCCACCAACACCCAAAGACCAATTTTTCTGCACCTGTTTGACAGGTGCATGTCATTGCAATTTTTTACAGCAAGGCCAATTCTTGCTTTCATCAAGAGTACCTCTATAGGGTTACAGTGGGAAGGCGCCACCGACACCCAAAGACCAATTTTTCTGCACTGTTTTGACAGGTGCATATCATTGCAATTTTGTACAGCAAGGCCAATTCTTGCTTTCCTCAAGCGTACCTCTATAGGGTTATGGTAGGAAGGCGCCACCGACACCCAAAGACCAATTTTTCTGCACCTGTTTGACAGGTGCATATCATTGCAATTTTTTACAGCAAGGCCAATTCTTGCTTTCATCAAAAGTACCTCTATAGGGTTACGGTGGGAAGGTGCCACCGACACCCAGAGACCAATTTTTCTGCACTTGTTTGACAGGTGCACATCATTGCAATTTTTTACAGCAAGGCCAATTCTTGCTTTCATCAAGAGTACCTCTATAGGGTTACGGTGGGAAGGCGCCACCGACACCCAAAGACCAATTTTTCTGCACCTGTTTGACAGGTGCATATCATTGCAATTTTTTACAGCAAGGCCAATTCTTGCTTTCATCAAGAGTACCTCTATAGGGTTACGGCGGGAAGGCGCCACCGACACCCAAAGACCAATTTTTCTGCACTTGTTTGACAGGTGCAAATCATTGCAATTTTTTACATCAAGGCTAATTCTTGCTTACATCAAGAGTACCTCTATAGGGTTACGGTGGGAAGGCACCACCGACACCCAAAGACCAATTTTTCTGCACCTGTTTGACAGGTGCATATCATTGCATTTTTTTACAGCAAGGCCAATTCTTACTTTCATCAAGAATACCTCTATAGGATTACCCTGAGAAGGCACCACCGACACCCAAAGACCAATTTTTACGCACCCATTACTTCTATCCAAAGTCAAAGTGACACCAGAATGTATCCAAAAAATCTCTAATCTTGTTCCCAGTGCAATACATTGTGGCCTTATCATAGGCACTGGCTCCCCAGCTGTTGCTGAGAAAAATAAAGGCAGCTTGCAGGGAAAATGTAATTTTTTTGGCTTTATGAATGCACATGATACCACAGTGCATGCACTTATGATTTTGTTGTTCCGCTTCCTGTATTAGTCCTTCATATTCTGTTGTTGGTTTGTGAAGATTATCTATGCTGGGGAGAATTGTTTCAGAAGCATTTTATAGAAAAAAATTAAATGTAATTTCTGGTCGCACTCTTATGCCGCATACACCCGATGGGAAATGTTCGATAGGAGCTTGTTGTCGGAAATTCCGACCGTGTGTAGGCTCCATCGGACATCTTCCGTCAGATTTTCTACCAAACAAAATTTGAGATCTGGATCTCAAATTTTCCGACAACAAAATCCGTTCTCGTAAATTCCAATCGTGTATACACAATTTCGACACACAAAGTTCCATGCATGCTCTCAATCAATTACGAGGTGGAAGCGCTCGGTCTGGTAAAACTAGCGTTCATAATGGAGATAGCACATTCGTCACGCTGCAAATTTTAAAATCTTTTAATGCAGCGCATTCTCTTCTTCTTTATAATGCTAGAATAATGAACTTGTTTTGCTGCTCATATTCACACAGAGTTCTTAAAAAATTATTTGTTTATTATTTCTCGTGAATATGTTTTTTCTTCCGTCAGATCTCCATAATAATGTTTTTAATTTTTGTTTATAGTGTTTTTTTATCAAGATCTCCTGCTTTTTTTCTATGGCTCTCCATAATATTGTTTTTGGTTTTGTGTCAAGTTACCACAACACCATTATTAGCTACTATTTTTTTAACCTCAAGGAGGTTGGTCGGTGTTGGTGTCCCTTGTTAATTTGACATTGTATTTAGGAAATGTACCTACCTACTCACAAACAAACTGTCCTTTTTTAAGTAAAACACATAGGCAAGTATTTGTGAATTCAAAATAGCCATTTATCATGGGGCATAATAAAATAAAGCGTAAGGCAACGCTGGAGAAAATTGAAAAAAAAATTGTGAAATTGGCGAAGCCTTTGTACCCCAGGGTACACATCAACTATTTTACAGCCAAAATTGGTAGCATGAGGAGTCCATATAATAGTGAGCATAATCCGGTCCCGGACTACAAGAGATCAGGAACAGCAGCAGATGACATATATGTCCCCAGGCTGTGGTCATACAACAGCCTGTGTCTTTTGTCAGACCAGACTGAACTCAGGCCATCACACTCTTGTTTACCTTCCACTCTTCCTTCTAGGCTTGCTTCCAGGCTGTGGTTTTGGAGTTGTGGCAGGAGGTGGAGGAGGAGGAGAATGGTCGAACTCACACAGGTGTGTTTTGTTTCTGAGTTGGCCCCTGAACCCCTTATTTAGGGACAGATACATCATTTCCTCACAGATGAGGCATTGGCCCTCCTCCGTTTCCTGCATTTTGCATGCAGCCATGGAGGCAAAGGCCTCTTGAAGAGTGGGGGGTGTTTCTGAGGGCAGCTTAGCCTCCCAAATCAGCCCAAGCGCTGCCTCCTCCATGTTACTCCCCTTCCTGGGCCTTTTGGTTGGAAGGCGGAGGGGAAGGACTTGGGATTCGGTCAGGTTACTGGGCTGGGCCACCTCCTGCATGCCACTTACCCCGCCACCTCCTGGCTACCACATTCCACAGCCTCCTCCTGGCTGCCACATTCCACGCCCTCCTCCTGGCTGAGGCTTTCCTGTGTATGAAAAAGGGACAAAACATTTTTGGCCACTACTGTCTATTGATATGTAAAACACTTTATTAAATCAGCAATTAGTGATCAATAATAACATTTAGTTAACATCATTAATTTTACGACAAGAAATCTGTAGAACAATGCTATACCTGGCTCAAGCTGGGCTCCTCCACTTCTTCCTAGCTGGTAGGCCCAGGTTGGATGTCGGAAGCTTCAGCTGGGGTGGAAGGAAGCGTGGAAGGAAGAGTGGAAGGTAGGGCTGAGAGTGATTGCCTGACTTCAGTCTGGTCTGACAGAAAATGAAGTCTCTCATAGTACCAGAGCCTGGGGACATAAATGGCATCTGCTGCTGCTCCTGATCTCATGGAATCCTGGACCTTATTGTGCTCCCTATTATAAGTGCTCCTCAGCCCACCAATTTTTGCCTTCAAATAGGGGATGGTTGCCGTGGGGATCTGCGGCTTCACCAACTCAAGCAGTTTCTCCAGCGCTGCCTGTCTCTTTTGTTTATGATTATAATACAGATTTTTCACCTGCCACAGACAGGGCAGCTCCCTGTACTTGTCTATGAATAGGGGGAGGTAGTTGTGATCATTGAAGCCATCCATTTTCCATTTTCTCTGCAAGACACAACACAAGACAAACCCTAGTGTCAGGCTAAACTCTCCTAATCTTGTCCCAATATAGGTCTCAATCTAAAGGCAGTATAGGCCACTGATGCATCAAGTTAGACTTGTACCTTCGTTAGAACAATCGGCGCTTCCGCTACTCCTTCCTCCACTCCCAGATCATACCTACGATGCACACGTGTTAAGCTTTATATACACTGCGCATGCGTGAAACTCCGCCCGCCTCTGACGTTCTTTCTAGTCTATTCCCCACCCCTTGTCTTTCGGCGTAGTGGGAGAACACATGGTGGGGAAAGAGCAAGTGCATGCAGACAGCAGCAATGACGAAAGCCCGGAGCCACGAACGTCCCGATCCCGGAGGAGATTTAAGGCCTCAAATATGTCCTTTATAGAGATAGTGGAGATGGTGGACATCTTGAAGAGGGCCGACTATGATGGGAAGCATGGACCTTACCCAAACCCAAATGTCAGAAAGGCCAAGATCATGGCCAAAGTTGTGAGAAGTCTGCACAGGAATTTTGGGGTAGGACAATCCAAGGATCAATTGAGGAAACGCTGGTCAGATCTGAAATTGAGGGAGCAGGATCAGTACAGAAAGAGCAAGAGAGTTCTTCAGAAAAAGTAAGTATTTGTCGTTTGTTTCTATTATTATTATTACTTGCATGCTGCTCCATGTGCTTTCCTTTACTGTTGTATAGAGATGAGCCGAACACCCCCCTGTTCGGTTCACACCAGAACATGCGAACAGGCAAAAAATTTGTTCGAACACGCAAACACCGTTAAAGTCTATGGGACACGAACATGAATAATCAAAAGTGCTCATTTTAAAGTCTTATATGCAAGTTATTGTCATAAAAAGTGTTTGGGGACCTGGGTCCTGTCCCAGGGGACATGGATCAATGCAAAAAAAGTTTTAAAAAACGGCCGTTTTTTCGGGAGCAGTGATTTTAAAAATGCTTAAAGTGAAACAATAAAAGTGTAATATCCCTTTAAATTTCATATCTGGGGGGTGTCTATAGTATGCCTGTAAAGGGGCGCATGTTTCCCGTGTTTAGAACAGTCTGACAGCGAAATCACATTTCAAAGGAAAAAAAGTCATTTAAAACTACTCGCGGCTATTAATGCATTGCCGGTCCGACAATACACATAGAAGTTCATTGATAAAAACAGGGGCAGGACCCAGGTCCCCAAACACTTTTTATGAAAATACCATGAATATAAGCCTTTAAAATTACCACTTTTGATTTCTCCCATAGACTTTTAAAGGGTGTTCCGCGGCATTCGAATTTGCCACGAACACCCCAAATTGTTCGCTGTTCGGCGAACTTGTGAACAGCCGATGTTCGAGTCGAACATGAGTTCGACTCGAACTCGAAGCTCATCCCTACTGTTGTACAAATTTAAATGGGAAGGTTCAGGTTCGTGGGCACAGTAATCGTTCGTAGTAAACATTGTTTGTTCGCCCACTAATATGATGTTTTTGGCAGATCCAGGTTAACTACATTTGTTCAGGCATATTTGTATTAAAAGAAGTTTCTGACATTGTTGTCTAGATGGGTTTGTACTAGAATGAAATGCAAACTTGATTCAGTATAAGGAGAGGACACTCAGCAGCTGTTTACACATCTGGATGCAGGAGCACTAGTGTGGGACACCAGAACAAACTTTTTAGGGTGTTCCACACAGGTGCTCCAGTGGATACTAGGGGTGTTTCCATATGTGAAAATTGTACAAAAAAGGTAAGTATTCCAGCTTTATAAAGGGAAAAAAATAATGTCTTCAGCTTGGAACTCTGTCAAAAAAAACAATTATACGACACTTCCAAGCAATGTTTCATATTATTATTTCTGGCCTCAAATATCTGTGTGCTAAGTATACCTTTTTTTATTCACATTAGGGAGAAAAGACTTGGGACATCTGAGGACACCAGGGACCCCTCCACCTCCTAAAAAAAAGGAAATCCCCACACCACAACTAGAAGATGTTGAGGAAGGAGAGGTTTATGAAGTGGGCGAAATAGTGACCACAACAGGTGATTGTCTGAGACCACAGCTTCAGGTAATAGATGGATGCCTGCATATGTATAATACATGGTGTGTTTTTTTATTTTAGGTGATGTGGATGTTGTGGAAGAAGATTCTCATTTCACAAGTGCAAGTGCACACGTCCTCATCAGGGAGATCATGGTGGACATCAATGATGTGGAAAAAAGACTCAAAAACCTCATTGATGTTTTAGACAGAATCTAAAACACCCCTAAATTATTCTAGTTTGTTTGTATTTTTTTTAATTTCACACATTTTAAATATTTTTTAGAAAGTCAAATTTTGAAGATGCACACAGTGTGTCAACATGTGCTATCTGCCATCATGGATATCAAGGTACACCTTTTGGGGGTGCAACCCCTTCCTCACAACTCAAGTAGATGAGAGGAAGGGGTTGCACCCCCGAAACATGTCCATTGATCCCCCATGATGGGAGCTAGCACATGTTGACATTAGGCATGGGATCAGGAGGGAAATCCCCATTTTGACTCTCAATTTGTGTGCATCTTCAAAATTTGGCTTTCACAAGGGTGACATCACTCCATCCGATGAAGGCAATAACAACACAGTTTGGACATACTAATGTCTGATATTGCCTTCACTTTGTCAAAGTTGAACTTTGTAAGTTCCTGAATTGTGTATTGTTTTATGGTTTTAAACATGCCTGTTTTAACACAAAAAGGCTATGTGTACTGTCAATAACAAAAATGTTCTTACTAAAATATATTGGTTTGTTCAAAAACCCTTTTCTAACGCACATGTGAATGTGCACAGAGTAAAAAGTTTTATACTGAACAATGTGTGGCTTCTTCTTTCAATGCTCAATATAATTTTTTGGACTAAGTTGGTGTTTACACTGAAATGGGGATTATTTACTAAAGGCAAATCCCCTTTGCACCTTTCCTTTAGTAAATAACTCCCACAGTGCTTTATAATTTGCCACAATCATGCCATTTTCGTGACTCAGCAAAATTCATTCATGGTGCTGAAAATGTTGTATATTTTTAACAGTAATGCATTACATACATTAACAACAAAAACAAGGTGTGTGTATAGCAGACACACAACATAATAATAGTTCGCTAAAGAAGGGATTATCACCTCATGTATCAAAAAAAATTACGTTTGCACTATTGAAGAAAATGCCCCACAAAAAAGCCCATTGGATAACCTAGGAGACAGCTAAAAGAAATACAAGCAGTAAATCATAGGAAATCTTATTTCAGTTTAACTAAAAAAATTTAAAATGTTTATGGCATATCAATGGTCCCCCTACCCACGACCCCCCTACCCACAAAGTACTCCATATATTTGATACGGACCTCGTGGGCACTTTGGGGGGGGCAAGCCAGGATGGCCAGCTTCAAGAGCAGTCAGGGCTTGTTCATTAAGTCCAGCCTCAGGCCCAACTGAGGCACCATAGTTAATTGAATTTTTCCTTAAATAGTTGCGGAGAATGCAGCATGCAAGGATTATATGGTTACGTTTATATTCCGCCATGTTGATTGCCATAAGGAATAGGTGGAACTGGCTGGCCATTATCCCAAAAGCATTCTCAACCACTCTTCTGGCTCTGGCCAGCCGGTAGTTAAAAACCCTCTGCATCAGGTGATCACCCAGCCCAAATGCTTCATCAGCAACAAAGACAAATGGGAGTTCTTCCACGTTCTCTTCAGCAGGTGGCAATCCCAAGCCACCATTCTGGATCCGTGTGTAGAACTCTGTCTGGGCGATGACTCCACCATCCGACATCTGGCCATTCTTCCCCATGTCCACATAGAGAAACTCATATGTCGCTGACACCACCGCCAACATCACAATACTATTAAACCCCTTGTAATTATAATAGTATGACCCCGAGTTGGGGGGTGGCACGATGTGGACGTGTTTCCCATCAATTGCCCCTCCACAGTTGGGAAAGTCCCACCACTGGGCAAATTGGGAAGCCACAGTCTGCCATTCCTGTGGCGTTGAAGGAAACTGTGGAGTCAAAAAAGAAAAAAGAACTTAGTAATTTTGCACATAAACATTGCAAGCAGATTAGACACAAACATTCTTGGCCTACATCAGTATAACATTTATTTTAAGGAGTTTTTAAAGACAAAAATATAAGGTCCACTTATCAGATTCCTCACCCTCTCTGATGGGCCATTGTAAAAAATTGAGGGGGGTATGTTTTGGACAGGTAACCCTCTCCACTTCATTGAGAGCTGAATGCATAAATGATGTGTGTTACTTTGGCCAGCCCCTCCTTACTTACACTATTGGCAGCCCACTGGACAGGTAAGAAGTGTCATAATATAAAAATATAAATACACACTGTACAAATTGAAGCACTTTTTTACATTCTGCAATTACCTATCAAGATAATAGGAGAACAAAACTTTAAACCGTACCATTTGATAGTATTCTGGCAGGCCCTTTCACTACATGCTTTGGGGAATTCATACAGAAATCTGACCACAAAAGAGGTAGGTATAGTGTGTATGGGTTTGGCAAAGTCAGCAGATAGAGGATTGGTACCGGTTGACTTAGCGGTTGGGGGGGAGGGTTCAAAATGATTTTGGGACCCAAAAAAAACCTCTGGCACTCTTCATGAATTTAAGCACACAAATAACATTTGTACACATTTTAGGGGGTGTTTAGGGTAAAGCACTACTATGGAGCTGACAAAATACATTGTTATGTGACTAGGCTAGGTGTGTATGGGCTCAGGATAGCATGCTGGGGAGGTTAGTGAAGGCAAGTATGGGTTATATGCTTTAAATATGCATGAAGGACAAAAAAGGAAGTTTAAAAAATTCAAGCATGCATGAGAACAAAGTGGACATTCACAGCATATTACAATCATGGTAATTAGGGAATGATGAAAGAAATACAAAACATTAGCAAACATTAAAGACATATAATGTGATGTGAAAGGAGAAAACACTAATGTAGTCCTTCTGCAGGACCTAAATAATGGCAGAACAGGTCTCTGCAATAATGATCCCCAGAACCTGGGGGGAGATGCCTGTCGAGAACTTGATTTCCTGCAGACTTCTCCCTGTCGCCAAGTACCGCAAGGTGGCGACTAGCCTCTGCTTGGGAGTGATGGCTTGCCGCATGCAGGTGTCCTGCCTGCTAATATAAGGGGACAGGAAAGCCAACAAACAGTGAAAAACAGGGTCCATCATCCGGAGATAATTCCTGAAATCATCAGAATTATTCTCATGGATCTCCGGCAACAAAGGCATATGAGAAAATTGGTCACGCTGGAGTAACCAATTCTTCGTCTATGAACTCCTCCCCGCCCTGTTCATGGACTGGGTTTGGGTCAAAGTAAGAACCCCAACACCAAGCCCCTGCACAGCAAGAACTCTACGACGAGTACGTACCCACAATATGGCTTCAAAATGGTCGGCTGGTCAGAACAAACTAACAGAACGCACTGAAAATCAGAAGGGCCTGAGAAGAGCGATCTGAAAATCAGAAACAAGCGGACAAGAATGCACTGGAAATCAAATACGTACTATAAAATACGCACTAGAAAACAAATGCGAACTGACTACACTCACTGAAAACCAGATACGAACCCACAAGCACAAATTGAAGAGCAGTAACGATCGGAAAAGCACGAGGCTGAAAAGTGTGAATTGTCTCTCACCAAACTTCTACTAACACAAGATTAGCAGGAGCCCAAAGGGTGGCGCACTGGCTATTGAACTTCCCTTTTCTAGTGCCTTCGTACGTGTTGTACGTCAGCGCGCTCTTGACGTTCGGAATTTCTGAGAAGATTTGTGTGACCGTGTGTATGCAAGACAAGTTTGAGCCAACATCCGTTAGAAAAAAAACATGGATTTTGTTGTTGGAATGTGCAATCGTGTGCACGGGGCATTACACTCTATATATGTCGACTACTTAGCATAGTGGGTAGATTGGGAAGCTCAGCTTTCAGATTAACAACTGAATTCTGGGCAGATACAACAGACACAGATTAGTTCAGCTCCGCATTAATTAATACACCATTACATTTACCTGAATTTGACTTCTTATCAGCCATTTGCATTCCCCTGAGCAGCAGAGCTGAGACTTAGGCTGCTTTCACACTGAAAGCGTCGCTAGCTGGGCGCCTTTAACCCCAAAGAAGGGGTTAAAAACTCCCGTGTTGCAGCTCTTCCAAAGCGCTTTTCAGGCGCTTTGCAAGCACTGCCCATTCACTGCAATGGGGAGGGGTGTTTTGGGAGCTCTGTATACAGTGCTCCCAAACGGCCCCAAAGATTCTGCTTGCAGGACTTTTTTTAACGTCCTGCAAGCACACCGCCCCAGTGTGAAAGCACCCTTTGCAATGAATGGAAGGCAGTTTTCAGGCGCTCTACAGGCGCTATTTCTAGAGCTAAAACATCTGAAAACTACCTCAGCATGAAAAGAGTCTAAGAGAGGGAGAATCAGCTCAAAGAACATCTGCCATGCTCTTGTGCCAACAAGGAGTATGCTGATAGGAGGAGGGAGTAGAGTAGCAGAGTTACAGAGAAATTAGTAATTAGTATACTGCTTCAGTGTTACTGTCCAGCTACCTGCTGGGGGAGGAACAAAACGTGAACGTGTTACCTAACAGAAGCAGAGAAAGGGGAATTCTCCAGCAATTCTATGCTGTGTAACATAGCTATATAAATCTCAAGACTGGAAGGACATAAATACAAATCCTATGGCAGATAAAAGAGCTCCCCAATATATTTCATCTGTGGATTTAGCTGTTTGCCTAGAGTTCAGCTTTCATGGATGTTGAGAAATATTGCTGTGAGTGGGTCTGTTTCTGATGTAGAATAATGAAGGGTTGAAGCACAGTCTGGGGAGTGACATGACGGGTTATGACATGCAGGGGACTCATCTAAGGACGGGCAGTTATATTTCCCTTGTTCGCCACTTATATGGTCACCCTTTAATCTAAATTATTGTTGCTATATATCATTTTTTTCACTCTTTCTTTTTATTCTTACACTCACCACAAAACAGCAAAAGAAATGGGTGTTTAAGCAGGTCCGGATTTGATGTATTATTTTCACATTATCTTTTGAAAAGGAAAATGATCATCTTGTACAGTGAATGTAAAATACTCTTTTATGATAAGTACATACCGAATTGCTCGTGTAATTCCGCCTATTGACACCACCAATCACTTATTGGCATGAGCCGGACAAAATGCTCATAAGTTCATGAATATAATGAAGGTTGGAGAGGAATGATGAAAATTACTCTCAGATCATCAATTCAGTAGTTAGCAGCATAACTATTCCAATAACATTAAACATACACACAAGCATACATGCAGGGGCAGCTTATACAAAATCCTGGCACTGTTGTAATTAACGATTTGAAACAGACGCTTCGTTTTCAAACAAATTTAACATTTCACTGCCTTTAGGGTTATTTGTGTGGGTAATTTCTTTTTTATGCTTCTTTTAGATTTTAGCTGTAATTTACTGAGGCTGAAACAATTGTGATTCTGGCAGGGAAGATTAGAAAGAATAGAGAACATTTATTGCCAGCCCTTAAACGGTGCGGTTTTATTTCCGTATGCTTGCAGATCTTTATTGGACTTGTTTTGTCAGTGCAGTTAAAGCTCGTGTGTTTTTTGTCTTGTATGTAAGTGGTAAATAATTCATATCTGCCATCTGCTGCTAATAATCCTCCTTCCTTTTTTCCTTATTTCTCTGCTTGTCCTCTTCACCATCCTTCTGCTTTCTAGCTTATCTCTCTTATCAAAAAGCAAATAAGGGATCAAATTAACTGGATTTGGTCTTGCCATTAACAATTAAGGCTTGTGGCAATTCCTGTTTTACATCAGCAAAGCATAAAAGACAAATGATCACTGGTATTAATGCTAATTTGAAAACTTTTTTTGCACCACACAAACCATTTATCTATTTGTGACACATTTGGTAACAAGTTATTGTAAATAAAATCCGAAAAATAAGTTGGAGTAACATAAATTGTACTGATTTTTTAAATGTTGAAAGTATGTATAAATGTTCTTCAACTATGTAATAGTGTTTTTTTGTGAAATGGTAGGGGTACATTTGTACCCCGTTACCATTTCACACGGGGGGCCGGGATCTGGGGGTCCCCTTGTTAAAGGGGGCTTCCAGATTCCGATAAGCAGATGAGGCCTTTCTCCCCATCAACATGGGGACAAGGTGCTTTGGGGGGCTACCCCAAAGCACCCTCCCAATGTTGAGGGCATGTGACCTTGTACCGTTCAGGAGGGAGGGTGCTCTCTTGTACCCCCCTCTTTTCCTGCAGCCTGCCAGGTTGCGTGCTCGGATAAGGGCCTGGTATGAATTTTTGGGGGGACCCCACGCATTTTTTTTTTAAATTATGGTTCCGGGGTTCCCCTGTGGGGGAATCCCATGCCATTTTTATCAATTAACTTTTATGTGTGGGGACCGACAATTCATTATAGCCGCGAGTACTTTTAAATTACTTTTTTCCTTTAGAAATGTCATTTTGCTCTCGGACTGTTGTGAACACGGGAAACATGTGCCATTTTACAGGCATACTATAGACATCCCCCAGGTATGAAATTTAAAGGAGTATTACACTTTTATTGTTTTACTTTAAGCATTATTAAAATCACTGCTCCCGAAAAAACGGCCGTTATTAAAACTTTTTTTTGCACTGATACATGTCCCCTGGGGCAGGACCCAGGTCCCCAAACACTTTTTATGACAATACTATGCATATAAGCCTTTAAAATTAGCACTTTTGATTTCTCCCATAGACTTTTAAAGGGTGTTCCGTGACTTTCGAATTTGCCACAAACACCCCAAATTGTTCGCTATTCGGCGAACACACGATGTTTGAGTCAAACATCGGGGCCATCCCTAGTAGACATTGAGTAACTGATCTCAAACAAATAGGCAACCAACAAAGTCTACTTTTCTGCATGCTAATTTCAGGTCAGCAGCTTAGCAAATAAGTCAGCAAAAGCTGTTCGCTAATTTACTGTAATGTAACTTCACAACATTTCAATGCACTTATTTTCAGATATTTAATGATTACAGACTGTTTTATTTAATATTTGTAGCACACCCCATGTAGGAGCTGCAAGTGAAGCAGGATCGCCCACCCTGCACAGCTAGGCACAGCGAATTTCTACAGGCACGCCTGAATTAGGAAACTGTCCAGCACTTTAGTTTTTTTTGTGTTTTATTGATGGGATAAAACTTGGATGGGGAGTAGGGGAATTATGGGATGCCCACTTGACTTCTGAAAACTCTTCAGGAACAACTCCTAGTATATACAGTTCTATATACAGCTCCTTTCCTTCCTCCAGCACTTCACTTGCTTGCAGAATCACCAGTAGTGTCACTCTGTAAAAATTTGTAGCACTGACCCATTACAGGCAAGGAGTCACAGCCCCTATACTTGTGGAATGTAGAGTAACGTCACTAACATTTACTGCACTTCCTCCTGTGGTCACTGATCCCAGCACCACCTCTTCAGGCCCTGCCAGCCCTCCTGGCTGCAGCAGCCCCTTTCACTAGCCCTTCTGGCTAATTCTACCCAGTCCTCACCAGCACTCCAGACTGACACTCTCCTGGATGTGCTGACTTTCTCTCTTGTTGTCCTCACACCTGCTCTAGTGTATCCAAGCAAGGATTCCTCAGTGTGTTGTAGAGGGTCCCTCCAGTACCCGAGCCCTAAGCCCAAGGTCATCCCCCAAACTAGAGGGCTCCCTCAAGTGCCACCAACAGCCTCCTCAGCACTCCATCTCAATCTTCCATCTGACTGCCCCTGCTGGCATGACCCAAGAGTATTTAAGAGGTTCCTACCCTCTGCCAGCCAACTTTGCTGGGGATTGGCTGGGACCCTCCTCAGTTCTCCAAGTAGCTCCTCCCAGACTCCACCCTCTACTTCTGGAAGCTTCCCCAAGGTTCCAGAGAGCAGGGGGAGTTACCAGAGGTGCTGCTTGATGATTCATCCAGCCTCCCTGAGTCAGTCATCCCTCACCCAAATTCAGCCCAGGCCTGACTCTCACCCAGGCCAACATACCTACTCTAACAACTATGTACACCTAGCACACTAGAGGGTGCTACACATTCATAAAGTTTTTGCTATATGTATAGGTCCAACTATGTAGTACAGTATTTTTCTGTATTTGGGCTTTACTGTTATTGTTGCATATACATAAATATGGTGTTAACCAACCGTGTGGCACTATCATGAAAGAGGTCTGCCATTCCTCCTGGAGGTGTACCAAGAAGAGCCTCCTTGTCTAGTGACTCCACCTTAGCCATAGATCCATAGAACATGTATATTCAGCCCGAACAGTCCTAAGTTTCCACAGCAGGACAGTGTTGGCTAAACCTAATGAGAGGCAATACATTACACTGCACACATAGAAACATAAAAAGAGACTGCAGAAAAAGACCAAAATGTCCATTAAGTCTGCTCATTTTTTTAGTGGTTTTTGCTTGTTTTTCTTGTTCTTGAACCAGCAGCTACTATACTATAAACGCTTTACTCTGGAGAGGACAATTTCTGACACCTCTCACTACAAGACAGTGAAAAAAGCTTACTAAATTTTACTAAATACATGGACCATAGGTCGTGAAGTTGGGAAAACCCCTTCCTTCACCGTCCTTCATATGTCAGTGGTGCTCATGTACTATCTACCATACCAAAACTTGCAGATTGTGAACCAAATTGCTTGTTCATTGGGTTTTTTTTTATGGTGTGTTTACAAAAATAACTCAACATATGGACTGACTAGAAAATTTGCATTAGTAAAAGTTAAAATGGATTTGAATTTGGGCGCTCCGTAAAAAGAGGCTCTTGGCCCACGTACATAAATTACACTCCCCTACGGGAGTGCCAATTCACCACACTTCCAGAATAGCATCTATATTTCTTGACTATTATGCGACTCTGTATGACCTGAACTCCGCCTCCTCTCCGGCAGATATAGCCCTTAAAAAATCCAGGATAGCAGAATATCTCTCTATGGTAAGGCTTCCAACAATATCCCCAGAACAGGCAACAGAATTAGAACCCCCAATTACTACAAATGAATTATTGTCCACAATTAAGTCTCTACCCACAGGCAAAAGCCCTGGGCCTGATGGCCTTACCAGGGCCTACTATCTTAAATTCTTTGACACGCTACAGGGTCCTCTTTGCACTCTTCTTAACTCTTTAGCAGTACAATGAGGCCTCCTGAAGGAGACTTCTCTGGCACACATTACAGTGCTCCCGAAAGAAGGGAAGGAGCCCACCCAACCTCAGAGTTACCGCCCAATTTCCCTGCTGAACACAGATCTAAAAATTTTTTCTAAGATACTTGCTAATCGCCTTAAACACCTATTGCCCGATTTGGTACATGCAGATCAGACAGGCTTTATAATGGGAAGGGAGGCAAGGGACAATTCTAATAGAGCACTCCAGCTTATTCACTGGGCACATACACGCGATCGGATGCCCCCATACCTGATTTTATCCACGGATGCTGAAAAGGCGTTTGATCGCGTGGATTGGGATTTTCTGACCACGGTGCTCCAGGGTACTGGCTTAGGCCCACATATGCTACAGTGGATCTCGACTCTCTATATGGCCCCCACTGCCCAAGTCAAGGTGAACGGCACACTCTCTACAACATTCCCTATCCGGAACGAAAGGAGACAGGGGTGCCCGCTTTCCCCCCTCCTGTTTGCTCTGGTTCTTGAACCACTACTACAGAGGGTCAGGGACAACCCAGATATTAAGGGAGTACAGGCGGGCTCTCACGAGCACAAGCTATCTGCCTATGCGGATGATATCCTTTTCCATGTTGTGGACCCATTGATCTCGTTGCCGAACCTGATGAGGAAACTAACGGAGTATGGAGTGGTTTCCAACTTTAAGATAAACTACTCCAAGTCAGAGATCCTGCCGATTACAATCTCTCCATCTCTAACTAATTCCCAAAGGGCTCTTTTTCTTTTAAGTGGACCACACCTTCCATGACTTACCTAGGCATCCAGCTTACAGACAAATTAGAATCCCTGTACACATATAACTATATCCCATTGCTCAAAAAGATTTCTCAAGATCTATCAGAGTGGGACAAGGCCCTTTTCACATAGGTAGGCCGGATGAATATTTTAAAAATGACTATATTGCCCCATATTCTTTTCATCTTGCAAATGATACCCATACATTTACCAAAACGCTTCTATACCGAATTGCGCAGCCTATTTATTAAGTTCGTATGGGGGGGCAAGAAGCCACGTCTTGCTATGGCAACGCTACAAAGATCTAAATTAAGGGGAGGATTAGGCATACCCAACATAGGCCAGTACTATTGAGCAATTGCCCTACAGCGCATCCTGAACTGGAAGTTCCACACCTCTCTAAAGCTATGGGTCCCCCTGGAGAAAACAATGGCGGGCAGGGACCTATCGTATGCACCCTGGGTCCCTTCTGGGGATAGGGGGCTTTCTGATTGGGTTTCCCCACTAACAACACACTCCTTGAAAATATGGGATGGAGTGAACGCACGCCTAGTACTGGTGCCGGGGACATCTCCACTGGCGCCAGTGGGTGGATACCCGTGGATTCCTCCGGGGGAACAAAAAACCTCACTTAAAACATGGACAGACAATTTATGGAAGGGGGCTCATTGGCCTCGCTCTCTACATTGCGTGAGAGGTACGGCAGCTTCCCCTTTGACTTCTGGAGACACCGCCAGTTACAGACCTTTATAGCAAAATGTACCAAACAGGCTCCGATCAGAACCACATTGACAGAGTTTGAAAATATGTGGATATCAACAAATCCCCTACCACACATGATCTCAGCGTTATATGGATTACTAGAGGCAGCAATGCCTAACCCCAAACATCAGTATATCACAGACTGGGAAAGAGACCTTCACTTTGAGTTTACAGAAGAACAGCTCCATCACTTATACCGCATGACTCACACAAGCTCGATAGATTCAAAGACACAAGAAAATAATTATAAAATCTTGTCGAGATGGTATAGGGTACCTACTACCCTAGCTAGAATCTTTCCTACTGTTTCCAACAGATGCTGGAGGGGATGTGGCATGAAAGGCACATTCCTTCATATATGGTTATAATGCCCCGTGCTGACTCTGTTCTGGGATATAGTCGGTAAACACATTTCAGACTGTATGGGCATAGAAATCCCGGCCCTGCCGAAACATTTTTTGCTTCACGTCCCACCCATGCCTCTGTCTCGTTATAAACAAAGTGTCCTTCCCCACCTCCTCAATGCAGCAAAACGCTTGATCCCCATACATTGGAAGAGCTTGCTTATTCCAAGCGAGACCAGGGGTGGATCCAGGGGGGGGGGGCAACAGGGCAATTGCCCCCCCCCGAAGCACACACTCACTGACACTCTGAATGTTATTGTATATATCCTGCCGCTCCGGCCGCTGTGCCGGGCCGAGTCTCTCTCTCTCTCTCATGTGCCGATCATCAGCGAGAGAGAGACTCGCGTGTGGTACGGGCGGCGGCGGTCAATAACACTGAAGGAAGGAGGTGGGTGGAGCCTCTTCCCCCTGCACTCGTTGCTAGACGCCAGGCGGCCCTGGCGTTAGCAACGAGTGACGTCATCAGCGTCAGTCACACTCTCAGCCGAGCCGACCGGAGGCCGGTGTGAGTGTGACTGTGACACAGCCTGGAGCGGCGCCTCCAGGGCGAGACAGACTGGTTTAGGAAGGCGGGGGAGATCATGGATGCAGAATGTTGGCTCACCACCTGCAGGAACACACGTGCGAGATTTGACCTAATATGGACAGCTTGGAAAACCCACGTACATGACACAACGATGATATCATCTAGTTTAGATATAGCTCTACTTACCTTAGCAGATCCTTCCTTTGGGAGACGTGTCCAGGCGAACCATCCCTCCACCTCCTCGAGGTCTGCTTAAAGTGGACTGAATACCTCAATATATCAGGTGAGATTAGTTCCATCTACCTCTTATCCTCCTTTTAGCTTGTACTCTTCAATTTCCTTTCTCCTACACATAATCCTTTCCTCTTTAACATATCTTCCTTGTTATAGTTGTTAAGTGTCAAAGGTTGTGCTACAACTTCAGTATACCTATTACCTCTTTCTTAAACCTTCTGGACGGTCAACAGGCTACTGACCGTACCAGGCCATTAACTGAGTATACTCATGTTTCACGCACATCGGGAGCATGTATGCAGTGTTTATGGGCCTAAAGTTTACAGTTACCCTACCTCCCTCCGTTTAGGGAAAGGAGGCCTGTCCGTAGGGATCGATTGTCCAAGACAGGAAGGGTGCTTTCATGGCTGACGAATGTAGACATGCCTCCCGACTCACATACCTGTAGATTGCACCTTGACCAGATCATGTGCTTTCCATTGTAACTCCCCCCCCCTCTTTCCTATTCCCCCCTCCCTTCCCATTACCCTCCCCTCCCACTCACTTACCTGTTGGATGTCATCCTGTTGTGAATTTGTTCCATGTTGTAAAACTTAAAAACGGAAAATAAAAATGATATATAAAAAAAAAAATGGATTTGAATTGTTAAAGTGAGAAGGTAAAATAGCTTTGAATTATACCTCTCCAGGATTATAGACTGGCAAAAGGAATTATTGTCTTGCAAACGGAATAGGTCAACATCCCATTAAAATGCACTCAGTGTCTGTTGAAAAAACATGTCAAAACGTTTAAAAACCACTCCACCATGGACACTTCTAGGCATCATTGCCACAACAGAATGCATTACCTCCACAGAACAGGTGGTCACAGGGTTTATCCCTGTCTTGTGAAGCTCAGACTTTGACAAACAGCTGCTTTCCCTCCTCCCTGCTAACAAATTCCGACCAGCGATTTCAAGGTTATCTATTGTACTTTCCTTATCTCAGAGATCCAGTCAATCTTTTGGACAGATGGAAAGAACTGCAACTACACTACATTTTAACTCCATTACAAAACAATATCACCCAAAAAGGAAACCTTCAGCCTATTAAGCCCTTTGTGCAGTCTGGTTCACTCCCTAATTCTCTGTCCAACATATATGCACTTCTCTCTTGACCTCTCAACTCCTACACAACACCCTTTCTACTTAAAGTGATATCAAAGTCTCATTTTGGAAAACAAAAAACCAAAAAAAAAAACCACTCACCTTCTATGTGCAGTGCTTTTGCACAGAGCTGCCCCGATCCTCCTCTTCTCAGGCCCTTCACTGGTGCAGCAAAGAACAGAGAGAAGCACACCGCTCCAGGCAAACTCAGGGGCAGGATGAATCACAGGTGCAGACCTTGGCTCACCACTGTGGAAGACGAACAAGACAAAGAATTGGTCGCACACTGGAACTCCAAATTATCTCAATGTCAATGGTAGACGTTTCACAAGCGATAGCTTGCTTGTTCACAACCCTTGTGAACTTGCTTGTGAACAAGCAAGCTATCGCTTGTGAAACGTCTGCCATTGCCTGTATCTGTCTGACCCTTTTTTGACAATAAAGATGACATCGAGATAATTTGGAGTTCCAGTGTGCGACCAATTCCTTGTCTTGTCCTTCACTGGTGCTCCTGGCTCCAATGGGCTTGCAATGGGGGCACCCGAGAAGACGCGCTCCTAAGCCGATGCTCTGCATGTGCATTCCCACACAGAGCCATTGCTCGTTCCCACCCCCTCTCTCTCCTAAATGGCTGAGTGGCTGTGATTGATAGCCATAGGAGCCAATGGCTGCCGCTGCTGTCTCATCCAATGAGGAGGTAGAGTCCCCGGTGAGCCAAGGCACTGGTGCACATCGCAGGATCAAGATCGGGCACAGGTAAGTATTGGAGGAGGCTGGGGAGGTGGGGTGGGGAGCTGCATGGAGAAAGTTTTTTTACCTTCATGCATAGAATATAAATAGCATATTATAACATAAAATACCTTGAGCCTTTAGAACCACTCCGAACAAAAGGTAAAACATGTTATACTTTTCACACAGATCATACATCTCTAGAAAATTCTAGGAATCATAATATAAAATACTGATGAGGTGGTACAGGGTACCAATCATCTTATAAAAAAATTTTGTCACAGACCTCTGAGTCCTGTTGGAGATGCATGCAGTGCAAAGCATCATACTTCATATATGTTTAAAATGCCCACAATTGAAAACCTAACAGACATACATCTAGGGGAAGACCCTACTGCTTGCTATTTTCACCTGGGATCCCTACCCATAAGCCGAAATAGGAAGAATCTGCATATCTACTCTTTGAAAATAGGACTCTCCTTCAACTGTCAAACTTTGGCTCACCAAAATAAATGAACTCAAAATTATGAAAGAACTAACAGCCACACTTCACCGCCAAGAAGAAAGATTTGAACACATGTGGTTTTACTGGGTAACCCTTATGGCATGGAAATAGCTTTAATTGCTAAGATTTGTAAAATTGACTTCAGATGGCCATACACTGATCAAAATTCAGTCGGTTCAGGAGGATCTAGCTGAATTTCAATCAGTGTGTGGCGGTCTCCTTCCGACAGCAGTTGATTGTTTGACTGACTTCTATCAAATGGACACATTAGAAAATTGTAATTGATCAGCGGCTGCAGTTAACCAGTGAGGAGGGATATTCATGCATTTACCTCATGTTGTGTGGATAGAGGAATCTGTTCCCAGCCCCCTGACTGAACAAAAAAAAAACCTGAAAATGTATGGCCAGCTTCAAGTAATTGTAAACAATCACATTTAAAAAAAAACTATTCAGTTTAAAATAGAAATAAAAAAGGCAAAACATTTGTGTATAGATGTAAACAATATCATAAATACTTTTTTCCCTTTTTTATCAGTGATCACATTCCCTTCTCAGCTGCATAAGAGCTGGGGGGAGGATAAGCAACAGTACACTGAGCTTCCCAGTAAATGGCTGTACAGGGGGTGTGTGTCAGGACAAGTCTTGATCATTGAAGAAGAGTACACTAAATTCCTACCATAGCTAGAAAACTGACTAGGGACTAGCTGGAACACCAAGGATTTCACACAAAAGAAGCAATACAAAGAGAACAGGATGCTTTCTCACAAGTACATAGGCACATATCAGGAATATGAAATGGTGTGGTACCATACACTTTAACCACTTGACGACCGCCGCACGACGATGTACATCGGCAGAGCGGCACGGGCAGGCAAAAGGGCTTACATGTATGTCCTTGCCTGCCCGCGGGTGGGGGGTCCGATCGGACACAGGGTGGGGGGTCCGATAGGACCCCTGAACTCTGTCGTCCTCGTGGAGACCCTGAATACAATCGGCTCTACAAAATTCGGCCCCTCGTAAACCACTTCAACCAACGTTTTGCAGACTTGTTTACTCCCCATCAAGTTGTCTGTGTTGATGAGTCCCTGATTAAATTTTCTGGCCGCTTGTCATTCAAACAGTACCTTCCCAGCAAGCGTGCCAGATATGGGGTCAAGATGTATAAGCTCTGTGACAGGGCCACAGGCTATACATGTAGATTTATGGTTTACGAGGGCAAAGATAGTCACGTAGAGCAAACTGCCCAGACTACATAGGAAGTGCTGGCAAGATAGTGTGGGACTTGGTGTCACCCTTATTCGGAAAGGGGTACCACTTGTACGTGGACAATTATTACACGAGCGTGCCACTTTTTAGTCACTTGTTTGATCAGCAGATTGGAGCATGTGGCACCGTGTGACCTAATCGCCGGGGCTTTCCCCAGCGGCTTGTAGATTTCCATCTTAGCTGGGGGAGAGAGCCTGCTTGCAGTGTAATAATTTGCTCGCTATGAAGTGGAGGGATAAGAAGAATGTTTTAGTTCTCACCTCCCTTCATGCAGACACGACGGCCCAAATTACTACGGCGACTGGTGTTGTGGAGAAACCCCTCTGTGTCCACGAATATAACCAAAATATGGGAGGGGTGGACCTCAACGACCAGTTGTTGGCGCCGTACCTAGTTGCCTGTAAGACCAGACGCTGGTACAAAAAAGTGTCTGTTTATTTATTTCAATTGGCTTTGCTGAACGCTCATGTGCTATACAGAGCTTAAGGACGGACTGGATCCTTCCTTACATTCCAGGAAGAGATCGTCAGAGCCCTTCTGTATCCAGACGGTGCTCCACCTCACCTTCCCCAACCAAATGCAGTAAGCCGGCTGCATGAGAGGCATTTTCAATATGTCCTCCCGAGTACCCCTACCCAACGAGCCCCCCAAAGAAAATGTTGTGTCTGCAGAAAGCACGGATTTAGGCGTGACTCCCGGTATTATTGTCCCTCCTGTCCTGGCAATCCTGGTCTTTGCATTGGTGAATGTTTTGAGCGCTAC
Source organism: Aquarana catesbeiana (assembly GCF_042186555.1). Classification (NCBI taxonomy): domain Eukaryota; kingdom Metazoa; phylum Chordata; class Amphibia; order Anura; family Ranidae; genus Aquarana; species Aquarana catesbeiana. Next base: position 277,838,386 of record NC_133329.1, on the reverse strand, counting down.
CATATACTAGTTGAGTTTTAGCATAGGGTACAGAATTGCACAGACTAGGACACACTTTCACAGGGTCTCCCAAGATGCCATCGCATTTTGAGAGACCCAAACCTGGAACCGTTACAGTTTTAAAAGTTACAGTTATAAAAAAAAAATGTAAAAAAAAAAAATACACAAAAAAAATATAAAATAAAAAAAACAAAAATAGTTGTCGTTTTATTGTTCTATTTTCTCTCTATTGTTCTGCTCTTTTTTACTGTATTCTATTCTGCAATGTTTTATTGTTGTTATGTTTTATCATGTTTGCTTTTCAGGTATTTAATTTTTTTATAGTTTACTGTGTTTTAACCATTTTTTTTTTTTCAGGTACGCCATTCAGTTGCAGCGCGGATTTATTTATCTTGACAGCAACAGCGTTTGCTCCCACGATACATAAAGCTGTGACTCCAGCGCTGTCGGAGGTGATTTCACCACCACAATTACATACTTCAGCATATATGCTGAAGCGTGGGGGCAGCAGTGGGTGGAGGAGCGATTTTCTCCTGCCTTTTGTGGGAGAATGCCCCCATGCTTCGGCATATATATATTTTAGGTAGGCACAGGTTGCGTTAAATGTTTTATTTTTTACTATGTTTTTTTTTGTATTTGCTTTGCAGGTATGGTAAGTCTTACTGTTATAATGTAATGTTACTTTGTTTTTTGTTAACCATCATTTGCTTAGCAGGTACGCCATTCAGTTGCAGCGCGGATTTATTTATCTTGACAGCAACAGTGTTTGCTTCCACGATACATAAAGCCGTGATTCCAGCGCTGTCGGAGGTGATTTCACCACCACAGTTACATACTTCAGCATATATGCCGAAGCGTGGGGGCAGCAGTGGGTGGAGGAGCGATTTGCTCCTGCCTTTTGCGTGAGGATGCCCCCATGCTTCGGCATATATAAACGGTGCATGTATGCCCATCATTAGAAGTGGGTGGATGAAGGGAGGTATTCTAATGGTGGGCATACCCACCGATCAATATCTTTTTTTCGTTCAGCCCACAGGCTGCATGAAAAAAAAGTTTACAATATATGCCCAACAAGGACCAGCAACGTACTGGTATGTTGCTGGACTTTGAGTGGTTATACCAGAATGATGCCTGCAGGTTTAGGTATCATCTTGGTATCATTCTTTTCAGCCAGCGGTCGGCTTTCATGTAAAAGCAATCCTAGTGGCTAATTAGCCTCTGGACTGCTTTTACAAGCAGTGGGAAAGAATGCCCCCCCCCACCGTCTTCCATGTTTTTCTCTGGCTCTCCTGTCCCAACAAGAAACCTGAAAATGCAGCCGGTGATTCAGCCAGCTGACCATAGAGCTGATCAAAGACCAGAATGGCTCCAAACATCTCTATGGCCTATGAAACCGGAAGCTACGAGCATTTCATGACTTAGATTTCGCCAGATGTAAACAGCACCATTGGGAAATTGGGAAAGCATTTTATCACACCGATCTTGGTGTGGTCAGATGCTTTGAGGGCAGAGGAGAGATCTAGGGTCTAATAGACCCCAATTTTTTAAAAAAAGAGTACCTGTCACTACCTATTGCTATCATAAGGGATATTTACATTCCCTGAGATAACAATAAAAATGATTAAAAAAACATAAAAATGAAAGGAACAGTTTAAAAATAAGATAAAAAAAAAAAAAAAATAATAAAGAAAAAAAAAAAAAGCACCCCTGTGCCCCCCTGCTCTCACGTAAAGGCGAACGCAAGCGTCTGGCGTCAAATGTAAACAGCAATTGCACCATGCATGTGAGGTATCACTGCGAAGGTCAGATCGAGGGCAGTAATTTTAGCAGTAGGCCTCCTCTGTAAATCTAAAGTGGTAACCTGTAAAGGCTTTTAAAGGCTTTTAAAAATGTATTTAGTTTGTCGCCACTGCACGTTTGTGCGCAATTTTAAAGCATGTCATGTTTGGTATCCATGTACTCGGCCTAAGATCATCTTTTTTATTTCATCAAACATTTGGGTGTGTTTTAGTGCATAGTGTGTTTTAGTGCATTAAAATTTTAAAAAGTGTGTTTTTTCCCCAAAAAATGCGTTTGAAAAATCGCTGCGCAATTACTGTGTGAAAAAAAAAAAAGAAACACCCACAATTTTAATCTGTAGGGCATTTGCTTTAAAAAAATATATAATGTTTGGGGGTTCAAAGTAATTTTCTTGCAAAAAAAAAATAATTTTTTCATGTAAACAAAAAGTGTCAGAAAGGGCTTTGTCTTCAAGTGGTTAGGAGAGTGGGTGATGTGTGACATAAGCTTCTAAATGTTGTGAATAAAATGCCAGGACAGTTCAAACCCCCCCCAAATGACCCCATTTTGGAAAGTAGACACCCCAAGCTATTTGCTGAGAGGCATGTCGAGTCCATGGAATATTTTATATTGTGACACAAGTTGCGGGAAAAAGACATTTTTTTTTTTTATGCACAAAGTTGTCACTAAATGATATGGGAATATGTGAATTTACACCCCAAAATAAATTCTGTTGCTTCTCCTGAGTACAGGGATACCACATGTGTGAGACTTTTTGGGAGCCTAGCCGCGTACGGGACCCCGAAAACCAAGCACCGCCTTCAGACTTTCTAAGGGCGTAAATTTTTGATTTTACTCTTCACTGCCTATCACAGTTTTGGAGGCCATGGAATGCCCAGATGGCACAACCCTCCCCCCAAATGACCCCATTTTGGAAAATAGACACCCCAAGCTATTTGCTGAGAGGTATAGTGAGTATTTTGCAGACCTCACTTTTTGTCACAAACTTTTGAACATTGAAAAAAGAAAAAAAAATACATTTTTCTTGTCTTTCTTCATTTTCAAAAACAAATGAGAGCTGCAAAATACTCACCATGCCTCTCAGCAAATAGCTTGGGGTGTCTACTTTCCAAAATGGGGTAATTTTGGGGGGGTTTGTGCTATCTTGGCATTTTATGGCCTTCGAAACTGTGATAGGTAGTGAGGAGTGAAATCAAAAATTTACGCTCTTAGAAATCCTGAAGGCGGTGATTGGATTTCGGGGCCCCGTATGAAGCTAGGCTCCCAAAAAGTCCCACACATGTGGTATCCCCGTACTCAGGAGAAGCAGCTGAATGTATTTTGGGGTGTAATTCCACATAGGCCAATGACCTGTGTGAGCAATATATCATTTAGTGACAACTTTGTGCAAAAAAAAAAAAAAAAATTGTCACTTTCCCGCAACTTGTGTAAAAAAATAAAATATTCCATGGACTCAACATGCCTCTCAGCAAATAGCTTGGGGTGTCTACTTTCCAAAATGGGGTCATTTGGGGGGGGGGGGTGTGCCATCTAGGCATTTTATGGCCTTCAAAACTGTGATAGGTAGTGAGGAGTGAAATCAAAAATGTATGCCCTTAGAAATCCTGAAGGCAGTGATTGGTTTTCGGGGCCCCGTACACGGCTAGGCTCCCAAAATGTCCCATGTGGTATCCCCGTACTCAGGAGAAGCAGCTGAATGTATTTTGGGGTGTAATTCCACATAAGCCAATGACCTGTGTGAGAAATATATCATTTAGTGACAACTTTTTGTAAATATTTTTTTTTTTGTCATTATTCAATCACTTGGGACAAAAAAAAAATATTCAATGGGTTCAACATGCCTCTCAGCATTTTCCTTGGGGTGTCTACTTTCCAAAATGGGGTCATTTGGGGGGGGGGGGTTGTGCTGCCCTGCCATTTTAGCACCTCAAGAAATGACATAGGCAGTCATAAACTAAAAGCTGTGTAAATTCCAGAAAATGTACCCTAGTTTGTAGGCGCTATAACTTTTGCGCAAACCAATAAATATACGCTTATTGACATTTTTTTTACCAAAGACATGTGGCCGAATACATTTTGGCCTAAATGTATGACTAAAATTGAGTTTATTGGATTTTTTTTATAACAAACAGTAGAAAATATCATTTTTTTTCAACATTTTCGGTCTTTTTGCGTTTATAGCGCAAAAAATAAAAACAGCAGAGGTGATCAAATACCATCAAAAGAAAGCTCTATTTGTGGGAAGAAAAGGACGCAAATTTCGTTTGGGTACAGCATTGCATGACCGCGCAATTAGCAGTTAAAGTGACGCAGTGCCAAATTGGAAAAAGTCCTCTGGTCCTTAGGCAGCATAATGGTCCGGGGCTGAAGTGGTTAAGAATCGATGCCTCCAAAGGCTTATTTTTCTTATATTTCACTTGCATTCCTATAATCCCCTAGTTTTTCCTTTTTTTTCTGTGTTTTCACACACACTTCATTCTTCTTTCTAATTAAAAAGGGGAAAGTTAATAAGGGCTTTTGCCACTTTTCCATCCAAGGATGACACAGCATGAGTCAGGCTGTCTGGTTTATTTTTTAGACATTAACAATAAATAGACAAGTGGTTTCACAAATGTTTCTATGGTGAATTTCTGCATTGTCTCATTTACCAACTATGTCAGGCATTAACCCTTTTCTTAATAAAGAATTAAAAAAAAAAAAAACTTTTAATTGTTTTGTTAGAAAAGTAAGATAGGAATGTTTAGTCCTACTCTTCAATACACTTTAATGGTTGGCAGTCTGGTAGAGTTTTAGGAACCTACATTGTTTCCTGCTTTGGCATTGAACGACATTTATTCCTGTTTATGTGTGCAAACAATAAATTCTGCCATCAGTACAGCAAATGTGGGTGGTTGTGAAGGAATGCAGTCAGAGGGCTCAAATAAATAAGTAGGACAAAGATTGTGGATCTAAAACTGCAGAGAAGGGAAAGCCGCCAGTCTGATTTTTTTATACAATAAATTTCTTATTTATATCCTTGTCTAGATACGTTAGCATTAAACATATTGAATAAAATATAAAATGAAACAGATATTCATATAATTAATAAAATAAACAAAATATTTTTATTTTCAAGGTAGTATATCCAATGTTATTTTAAACATAATTAACCTAATATATAGCATATTATCCACGTGGCACACCTCGTAATTTGTAATCAGTAAAAGCAATAAATAAAGTAAAAAGCATATAATCCACATAATTCCAATGAATAAAAAGTCCCAAAATAAAACATAGAAATCAAGCTCACAAAAGAATGACCTTAATATTTGTCCACCGGAGTTTGGAACTTTTCACTGAGTGGATTTATTTTAATAGTATGCTATTATTCAGGATTTATATATGTTTTGTACTTTATGTATTTAACAATTCACACACTTGCAGATCTCAGCCCCACCATTTTAATGCTTTTATATATTTATTTTACATAATTCATTACAAATTATTAAGGAAGAGATTGGTTTGCCCAAATATGATTTGCTACGAATCAGACCAGTCTGCAGTAATTGAATATTTACTGCAATGTACTGACCTATCCAGGGCAATTGATCTGCTCCATTGTGAAGCAATAAAAGGTTTCTTCCAATTCTCTACCAGGAGTCTGGTTCACTTCCGAGGAGCTTTCAGTGCTCATGCTTTTTGAATTTCAGTACTCATGCTCATCCATTTAAAGTTGACACTTAGGGGGAGATTGACTAAAACTGGTGCACACGGAAGGGATGATTTACTAAGACTGGAGAGTTCAACATCTGGTGCAGTTCTGCACAGAAACCAATCCACTTCTAGAATTTATTGTCAAAGCTTAATTGAACAAGCTAAAGTTAGAAGCTGATTGGCTACCATGCACAGCTGCACCAGAATTTGCACTCTCCAGTTTTAGTAAGTCAACCCCAGTTTTAGTAAATCAACCCCCCTGCAGGCCCCCCACCCCAAAGCACCTTGTCCCCATGTTGATGAGGACAAGGGCCTCTTCCCGACAACCCTGGCCGTTGGTTGTCAGGGTCTGCAGGTGGGGGGCTTATCGGAATCTGGGAGCACCCTTTAATAAGGGGTCCCGCATATCCCGGCCCCCCACCCTATGTGAATGAGTATGGGGTACATCGTACCCCTACCCATTCACCTAGGGAAAACGTGTCAATAAAAAAAATACACTAGACAGGTTTTTAAAGTAATTTATTAGACAGCTCCAGGGGTCTTATTCCGACTTAGTGGTTCTCTCCGGCCTCTTCTCCCGATGTCCTGTTCTTCTCTGCTCTCTCGGGCCTCTTCTCTCAATGTTCGGTTCTTCTCCCGGTGTTCGGCCTCTTCTCCCGCTCTCCGGTTCTTCTGCCGGGCTCCTCCGCTATCTTCTGCTCTTTTGCCGCTCTTTTGCTAAATTACTTTAAAAACCTGTCTAGTGTGTTTTTTTTATTGACATTTTTCCCTAGGTGAATGGGTAGGTGTACGATGTACCCCATACTCATTCACATAGGGTGGGGGGCCGGGATCTGGGGGTGACCTTTAAAAGGGGCTCCCAGATTCCGATAAGCCCCCTGCCCGCAGACCCCGACAACCAACCGGCAGGGTTGTCGGGAAGAGGCCCTTGTCCTCATCAACATGGGGACAAGGTGCTTTGGAGTGGGGGAGCCTGCAGGTGGGGGGGCCCGCAGCACTCACCCCCCATGTTGAGGGCATGCGGCCTGGTACGGTTCGAGAGGGGGGCGCTCGCTTGTCCCCACCCCCTTTCCTGACCGGCCGGGCTGCGTGCTCGGATAGGGGTCTGGTATGAATTTTGGGGGGACCCCATGCTGTTTTTTCGGCATTGGGAACCCCTTCAAAACCCAAACCAGACCTAAGGGCCTGATACGCCCCGCGACAGGGCTCGCAAGGTGTCAATCTCGCTGATAAAAGCGTTGAGATTGACTTCCTTTTCTAGTCCCGTCATACCCAAGTCACGTTCTAAAATGAACGGACTTGTTCATGTGAGGGCAAGTCCATTCATTTGGTAAGTCCACCATCGGGAAATAGGTCCGCCGGAAAGTCCGGTCGTGTGTAAGCAAGGCCGTCCGTAGTCCAGTAGTTCGTAAAAAAAAGTCCGGCGGAAGTCTATCAAAAGTCCGGCGGAAAGTCCGTCGGACCAGTCTGGTCGAAAAGTCCGACCGTGTGTACGTTGAATAAGTGTCATTTCTGTCATTTCCGACCGTGTGTACATTGCATAAGTGTCAGGTACAACTTATGTAGGAGGCTTTGTTTCATTTCACTATAACTTGAGGCCAGTCATTTCACTGGGTACTGTATATGAGTTAGGGTTTACAACCACTTTAAATGACATAGCAAATTTCTGAAATTCAGATATGTAAATTAATAAATATAAAAAAGCGTAAGGTTGACACCATAGATTTTTTTAATATAAATAAATGATTCTGTGAAACCTATATAAATATTGGCTAGTGTAAATTGATCTGAGATGTTGATATTCATTCCTTTTTTGCTAAATGCAATCATAGATAATAGCCTGAAATTTTCACATCAATATTATCTTAAAGCGGTAGTAAAGGCATTTAAAAAAACAAAAAGCAAAAACAAACCCTGCAAGGCAAAGGCATAATGTTCTAGTATGCACTGCATACTAGCACATTATGAAAGACTTACCTTGGAAGGAAGCCCTCCAGCCACCCATTGTCACTACTGCAGAGGCTTCCATCCTCACCCGTTCTTCCTTCGAGGACTCCAGCCATCTGACTGAATGAGACATGATGACTGGATGAGCCGTGGCACACAGCTCTGAAGAAAAAGCACAGGTATGCCATTCCTTCAGAGGGAATGTGCCAATGACGTCATCGGCTGATGCTCACTAGAATCTTTCCTAAGCGGTGCACGTTTAGGAGATATTCATTTTACCTACAGGTAAGCTCTATTATAAGTTTACCTGTAGGTAAAACATTTTTTAAAAAGAGTTTACTACCCCTTTAAAACTTTTTTGGTCTGATTACATTTTCTTTTCAAAGCCAAAGCAGGCCATATATGGATAAAATCAGTGATCAGCAGGAACCAGCTGAACTTTGATTTGTCTGTTCCTGTTCTGTTGATTGACTTCTCTTGAATGGGACTGCTGGAAAATTGCAGTTCGATCAGCACTGCAGCTAATAAGCTGAGGCACCGATGAGTGTATTCTTACAGTGCGGAGTCAGGAGAGTCTCCCCACTGTCAGAAAACAAAGACACAGCGTGGAAGATTCCTGTATTCCCACCAAATGTGTGGATGGGGGAATTGGGTCAGTTCAGCCTACCAACTGAATGAAAAAACAAAAAAAAACAAAACATTTATTGACAGCTTAAGATTTGCCTGTCCCGAGATAAAAGGACTTATTTATTTAAAACTGTGAACAACTGAATACTGTGATGAGTGCAAAGTATTGACTTTGAGCCTAAACAATCTCCAAGAGTTGGGAGATCCTCACTGGGATCCTCCTTAGATTCTGATAAAGTGAGGAAGGGTTAGAATGTCAATGTAACATGTAAACTTAACACTTTTAATAAACTAACAATGGCTTCATGTTCCTTTCTCTCTAAAAGGCCGGGCGCCTTCTTTGTTCGCGCATCTCCCATGCCTCAGTCACTTAGATCCCACAGCCTGTGCAGTAGCCTTTATGTTCTTGGCTGTGTTTTCACATATTCCTATAGTTTTACACAGCTTGTCCTTCTGTTGCCACCTTCCACCGTGTGACCTTGTGAGCTTTCAATTTTACAGAGGGTCTATTAAGTGATTACTGGAGAGACTGCTTGCAGCAAAATTACATCTTTGTTCAACATGCTTAAACATGCATTGAGACACATGAGGTTGCAGACAACAATGATGCCACTGTCAAATTCTCCATTTACCTGGTATTGTGTTTCTGGGTTTTGAGAGTTTTTTTAAGTTTTTTTTTTATATGAAAAATTTCTTTGTATTTACCTAATCTTTTGAGCGTAGCACTGTAGCTTTATCCGGGCAGGAATATGTTACTATTATATAATTGGGTTTGGGAATTTGATTCTGCATGTTTATATGCAATGGGGGTAATTTACTAAAGGCAAATCCACTTTGCACCACAAGTGCAAACTACAAGTGCAAAGTGCACTTGAAATTGCACTGAAAGTGCACTTGGAAGTGCAGTCGCTATTGTTAGGTTCAACTTTTAAATAAGTTGCTTATAGTTTATATTGCTTTGTCTAATTATTGCTTCATATAGGAATTAAGACACAGAGTCAGGTATGTCTGTATCAAAGTTCTGAGCATCCCCAAAAAGGACTGCTCCCTTTACTTCTTTTATAGGCAGTTCCAAAAGCAGTAATCTTATCGGCATTACCAAATGAGGTTAAGGTACAAAGAGTTTCTCATCAGCGAACATGTAATGATTATTCAGCAGTTCCAAATTCCATCTAGATACAGATTGATAGAACAATTGATACGTACACAGGTAAGAAAGGAGCACAAACAATTTAAATAGAACAATTGATACGTACACAGGTAAGAAAAAACAGAAACAATTAAAGTGGAACTCTAAGTCATTATTTCAACCCTATCAATTTCCCCCTTTGACATCATCCTCTCCTTCCCCCTGGGTCCTCATGAATAAGTTCTAGTCAGTTTTTCCCCAGAGTCCTTTCCCTGACCGCGAGTTGTCAGAGGGGTAGAACCCATCCCCCTAGGTATTACCAACATCTTAAAATTCAAGAAGAGGAGTTTTATAGGAGTAGGGTGATGTCAATACACATTTATCAGTATACCCTGTCTATTCTCCTAATTTTCCTATTTATTTTCCTGTATACACATATATTCGTGATTGTAAGTGATATTAATATTAGAATAATAATTACCATTGGACTTAACAACCAGTGAAAGGTATTGGTTGCTGTAGAAGACATTCCACTAATATAATAATATATCCCACCAATGTGGTGCAGTATCCTGTTGTATCTGTGAGGAAAGATGTACTAGTCTACCTTTGTCAATAATAATTTGCTACTTTAGGATCATCTATAGCCCATTCGAAAGTTGTTGTTTCCTCTACTTCAAGTACATTAATACCAGGAGTCCATACATATATTTGTAAAACAACAATCTTCAACAAAAAATATGTAAGTAGATATTTCATCATGTTGTTTTCTCGGGTTGTTTCTTGCAATGTGATGCGTGTATCCAGGTAGGTTTTCCTTCCAGCTTTACTGAGGTGGCTGTGGTCAAGAGTACTTGGTAAGGACCTTCAAACCTGGGTTCCAATGTCTTTCTGGTGTGTTTCTTCACATATACATAATCCCCTGGTAGCAGAGTATGTGTACCTGTTATTGAATTAGGGTCTGGAAGAGAAGAATACACACTTTTGTGGATCTTAGTTAGACGTTGTTGTAATTGTATCACATATGCAGTCAAACTATCACATTGCAATTGCATACTCTGTGGAAAGTATAAACCCAATCTAGGTGCATTCCCAAAAAGTATCTCATATGGGGATAATCCTGTCTTTCCTGTTGGAGTGTACCTTATAGAGAACAAAGCCAAAGGCAGGCATTCTGGCCAAGGCTTGTTTAACTCTTGCATGGCTTTTTGTATTTTTAACTTTATTGTCCCATTTACTCTCTCCACTGATCCTGAACTCTGTGGGTGGTAAGGGGTGTGAAAACTTTGTTGAACCCCTAACATGGTCATCACATTCTGCATGATTTCTCCTGTAAAGTGTGTCCCCCTATCTGATTCTATGGTTTCAGGAAGACCAAACCTAGGTATTAACTCAGTGATCAGTTTCTTAGCTGTGGCTTTAGCTGTAGCCGATTTTACTGGATAACTTTCGGTCCAACCTGAGAATAAATCGATACACACGAGGACAAATTCAAAGGGGCCGCTCTTAGGCATTTGTATGTAATCAATCTGCAGTCTCTGGAAGGGGTATTGGGCCCGGACCTGGTGTTTACGTGGGGTTTTTACTCTCTGTCCTGGGTTATTCAGGAGACAGATTTGGCAGGCTGCACAGTAGTTTCTTGCAGTGCTACTGAATCCAGGGGCGAGCCATCCTTGGTTCACAATCCTATACATGGAATTGGAACTGACGTGTGTGGGTAGGTGAACTGCCGCTGCCATTTCTGGGTACAGAGAGGCAGGCAGGCATATTTTGCCTCCTTCCCTCCATACATTGTCAAGGTCTGGTGCTGCTCCCATCCTGACCCACTTATCTTTCTCGCTCTCCCCTGCTTGCTCCTGTAATTTACTCAGCTGCTGCCATGTTGGTTCTGGGATACTCACCTCTACCACTGCTAAGGTCTCAGGGCTTCCTTCCCCTAGAGCTGCCTGTTTTGCAGTCAAATCTGCAAATGCATTTCCTTTTGCCTCAATTGTTTTTGCGCTCGTGTGTGCCGCTATCTTCATAATGGCTACTCGTTTAACCTTTTGAAGATTGTTCAGGACTCTCTTAATCCCTTCTCCATGTTTTACAGGTGTACCTGCTGCTGTCAGATAACCTCTAGCCCTCCATATGTGGCCATAATCGTGCGCTACACCATAAGCGTAGGCAGAGTCAGTGTAAATATTCCCTTCTCGTTCTTTTAAGTATTCTAGGGCTTGTTCTAAAGCTTTTAATTCTGCTTCCTGTGCTGACATGTGGGCTGGTAAGGGCTGTGCTTCAATTACCTGCGTATCAGTCACTACAGCATACCCTGTGTGATATTTACCCTTGTCATCAGCAAACCTACTACCATCTATATACAAGGTGTGCTCAGTGTTTAAAATCGGTGTATCTGTAACATGTGGGAATCCCATTGTCTCCTGTTCCATGAGCTGAAAACAATCGTGCTGATCTACTTCTTTAAACAAAAGAGTGTCAGTGTCCTCATTTCTTTTCTCACTAGTACTATTAGTACTATCATTCCCCCTTGCCAAATCTGGTGACTGAAGAGGCAAAAAGGTGGCCAAATTTAAGGTTGTACAGCGCTGAAAAGTAACATTTGGAGGTAAGAGTAAAGTACACTGTAATCTTAATTGCCTAGCCATTGAAATGTGTTTGGGCTGTACCTGAGACAAGATTGCATGTATGTCATGTGTGGTATGCACTACGACTGGATTGTCTAGAACAATCTCTGATGACTTATCTATGATAATTGACACTGCAGCTACCGCCCGTACACAAGACGGTGAACCTCTAGATACTGGATCTAATGCTGCTGAAAAGTAAGCGACTGGTCTTTGTTTTACATGTGCCTGTGTCAGAACACCTGTGGCGTGTCCAGTGATCTCAGCAATGTACAGATTAAATATCTTGGTGTAATCTGGTATACCAATAGCCGGGGCAGAAATCAACAACTTTTTCAAAGTGATAAACGACTCATAAGCTATTTCTGTAAGCATATACGGTACAATTTTCAAACAATCGTATAATGGCTGCATCAAAGCGCTAGCATGTGGTATCCACTGTCTACAATATGACACGATACCTAAAAACATACGCAATTGTTTGAAATTCCGTGGGGGTAACATTCCCTTTATCACTTGAACCCTCTCCTCAGTGAGATGTCTCGTACCCTGTGATATACAATGTCCCAAAAAGATAACTTTTTCCTGACACACTTGTAACTTTTTCTTATTAACCTTGCAACCTTTTTCTGCCAAAAATCGCAACAAATTAAGGGTGGTGGCCCAACAAGTTTCTTTGTCAGGGCAGCATAACAATAAATCATCCACATATTGTAACAATACACAGGAATCTGGTGGTACCCATTCTCCCAACACCGTTTGCAATGCTTGCGAATACAAGGTAGGTGAATGCGCCATACCCTGAGGTAGGCGTGTCCAGGTTAGTTGCCGATTTTTTATTGAAAATGCGAACCAAAGTTGGCATTCTTCAGCAAGCGGGACGGAAAAGAAAGCATTCGCTAAATCTATAACCGTAAAGTACATACTGGTTGATGGTATTTGTGACAGTAATGTATGTGGATTGGGTACTAAAGGTGTCATCGGGGCTAGTATTTTGTTGACCGCTCTAAGGTCTTGGATCATTCTATACTTAACCGGACTACCGGCTACTAATTTCTTTTTAACCGGGTACAAGGGAGTGTTTGCCGGTGATTTTACCTCTTTTAGAACTCCACTTTTTAAGAAGGATTGGACCTGCATTTCTATGGCCGTCTCTTGGGGTGCACTAAGTGGATACTGCTTTTGTTGGGGAAGCACTGCTCCTGGAATCAGCTGTAGGGTAACCGGAGGTATGGGCAAAAGTCCAACATCAGCTGGATGTTTTTCCCATAGTTCTCCTGGAAGGGACGACAAAATCTGATCTAAGTCTGAAGGAGGTGGGCCGGACAATTCCGATTCCTCCTCTAGGTATTGTATCAGGTTACACATCTCCATGTGTTCTTGATTATCCCCTATAGCTAAAGTGACAGTGCCATCTGGGTGATAGGTAATGTTAGCTCCTATTTTCTGCAAAATGTCAGCTCCTAACAAATTAGTGGGGGCTCCTCTGGATACCAGAAAGCGTGAAAGGAACATGTGGTTTCCTACTTTAACTTTCAGAGGTTTTGTAAGCGGGGCGTCGGCTAAAATGCAATCATATCCAGTTATTAGTAAAGTGTCAGGTGATTTTTGGCCAGGGAGTAGTTCAGAGTCAGAAAGTAACGAGCGTGAAGCTCCTGTATCGACTAAACAAGAGATTTTCTTATTACCAACCGTTATATTTGTCTTAAGCATTGTTGTTTTGGATTTTTCTAAAACCGGGGTGAGTCATGCTCGTGGACCATCTCCCTGCTGCCTGATATGACTATTTTTGTTGTCCCTGGGCTGGTTCCTTCTCTGATTAACTGGAGAATCAACACCTTCCTCTCCTTCATCCCTTATTCTTTTCTTACAGTTGCGTCTGATGTGACCAATCTTGTTACAGTAGTGACAGGTAAGGGGTTTGCGAAAGGAACCTCTACCTTGCTCTTGGGGACCCCCGAGTGCGTTGATAGCATGAGATTTCCTCCCTTTGGTTTCTGCTAAGTCCGCCTCTATGCCTTGCGCTTTTTGTAACAACGTCCCTCTATCTCTAGTTGCCCTCCACTCTGGTGTGCAGGCTTTCAGTCTCTCACTTATCTGTGGAATTAATCCCTCCATAAATTGTCTATTGAAGGCTCGGATTGTGACTGGCAGGGCCAAGTCCAATCCCTCATCTGCCATCATACTTTCCATAGATAAGTAAAATTCCGATACAGTCTGTCCTGGCATTTGCTTCATGGGTGATATGGGCCCCCTCTCCTGTTGTTTTGCCTGACAAAAAGCTTCTAATCTAGCAATAAAAGGGGCCCTTAAGTCTATATGTCTGACATGTCCTGTCTCTAAATTGCCATCCCCATCAACTTGTCCTGCAGGTCTGTGTGGACCTATTTCTGTCATAAACTGGTTAAACAGGGTCAGAATCATTTTGTGTCTGCATAGATCCTCCCCATCCTGCCAGGTCGCTTCATGTGTATTCATTAACTGTGTCACAAATCTACAAAAAGCAGCTGGCTTTGCTACCGGGTCTGGGGCGCTCTGTATTAATGCCATAAGGGTGTCTGCCGACCATGGTGCCCAAGTCCTTATTTGCATTCTACGAGTGACAGTAGGCGGGGCATTTGGATGGGCTGCTTGTCCAAATTCTGGATTGTTTACCTGAACAATGCGTGTATCAGTGCGTACGGGAGCTACAGTTTCTGGATGAGGTTTTTGTGCCCCACAATGCACACATTCTACTGCCCATTCTGGGTTTTGTGCTCCACAATCCTGACAAACCCATCCTCTCCCCTCAAGTACCGGATATATCTTGTGTGGTTTGCGTTCTACGTCAGTGTATGGGGGTGGGATGGCTGAGCTGGGAGTCTCGACATTTTTTTGTTCTTCTATCTTTCATATCCCAACCATCACAATCTGGATTATACTTCCACCCCTCTTCTTTCGCTCTATTTGAGACCTTAATTAAGCATTGAACCTGACGCATCCATTGCTTCTCTAACACCTCTCCTTGTCTGTCCCTTTTTATTTCACTCCATACATCCGGGTCTAAGCCCGCTGCTCCTTTCACCTTAAATTTACGAAGGACATCCTTTAAGTCCTGTGCTTCGGTTTTCCCATAAATGTTCTTAATTATCTGTGGCACCGTATAGTGCGCCACAATTCCCTGACGGGGTTTTGTGTTCCTCTGGCCCATTCTAACAGTCCTGCCTAGGTAGCGTGTGGGACACTTAGTGTACAATATAATGCGGCTACAACATATACAAGAATGAATAATTACTTTATATGCTAGCCCAATAGCAAACCAGCTAAGTTACACTAGTTCCTCGTTGCCTTCCTCCTAGGGTGCTAGAATTCTAGAAACCTCTCCGGAATGAGATTTCTGAAACCAAATTACTTTATATGCTAGCCCAATAATAAATAATTACTTTATATGCTAGCCCAATAACAAACCAGAATGCGGCTACAACATATACAAAAATGCGGCTACAACATATACAAGCATTCCTTTAAGTGGCCAGGTATCCGACTAGATCTCGGGACTTTGTTGAGACCTTATTCCCTCCCCGTATCTGGGAATCCCTCTCATACACTCTTATCCCTGCTTTATGGAGCAGACAGGGCTTATACTCTCAACCCGTCTATGGTTTATGAGTTAGATGTGAGGTTAAGCATAAGCGTCAGACCCCCAAGCTCACAAGCCCTCAGGTTCCCAATCGTGTGAGGTAAGGCGCATTCCGTTGCTTAGTTCGGCAATCCCCTTCTAACTCATACCATCCTTGACAAGGCTCATTCACTTTCTCAACAAGACAGACAAGACAAACACAGATAACAAAACAAACAAATAATTCCAGCAATATAAACTAAAATATGCAGTAATTCTAGACTCACCACTACAGAGGCTGGTGTTTTAAAACCAGGAGAACCGTAACTGACAGAACGGATAGGCACAAATCAGGGGAGCACAGAATATAAGAAAAATAAAGCTTTTTCTTACCTGCGCAGGTTTTTTTTGATCTGTGGTTCCCGGAATGCCTGTCTTTTTGTTCCGTCAGCCGCGTTCGTCCACCTCTTGTAGTATCATCGGTGAGTCCCTGTTTCGGGCGCCAAAATGTTAGGTTCAACTTTTAAATAAGTTGCTTATAGTTAATATTGCTTTGTCTAATTATTGCTTCATATAGGAATTAAGACACAGAGTCAGGTATGTCTGTATCAAAGTTCTGAGCATCCCCAAAAAGGACTGCTCCCTTTATTTCTTTTATAGGCAGTTCCAAAAGCAGTAATCTTATCGGCATTACCAAATGAGGTTAAGGTACAAAGAGTTTCTCATCAGCGAACATGTAATGATTATTCAGCAGTTCCAAATTCCATCTAGATACAGATTGATAGAACAATTGATACGTACACAGGTAAGAAAGGAGCACAAACAATTTAAATAGAACAACTGATACGTACACAGGTAAGAAAAAACAGAAACAATTAAAGTGGAACTCTAAGTCATTATTTCAACCCTATCACTATAAATCTGAGGGGTAGATCTGAAATGAGGGGAAGCTCTGCTGATTTTATCATCCAATTATGTGCAAGCTAAAATGCTGTTTTTTATTTTCCTTGCATGTCCCCCTCGGATCTACAGCAACTGCACTTCCAGTACAGTAGTGAGTGTACAGCTTGTATAACAGTGTAAATTTGCTGTCCCCTCAAAATAACTCAACACACAGCCATTAATGTCTAAACCGCTGGCAACAAAAGTTAGTACACTCCTAAGTGAAAATGTCCAAATTGGGCCCAAAGTGTCAATATTTTGTGTGGCCACCATTATTTTCCAGCACTACCTTCATCCTCTTCAGCATGGAGTTCACCAGAGCATCACAGGTTGCCACTGGAGTCCTCTTCCACTCCTCCATGATGACATCACGGAGCTGGTGGCTGTTAGAGACCTTTCGCTCGTCATTCTTCCATTTGAGGATGCCCCACAGATGCTCAATAGGGATTAGGTCTGGGGACATACTTGGCCAGTCCATCACCTTTACCCTCAGCTTTTTTAGCAAGGCAGTGGTCATCTTGGAGATGTGTTTGGGGTCGTTTTCATGTTGTAATACTGCCCTGTGGCCCAGTCTTTGAAGGGAGGGGGATCATGCTCTGCTTCAGTATGTCACAGTACATGTTGGCATTCATGGTTCTCTCAATGAACTGTAGCTCTCCAGTGACGGCAGCACTCATGCAGCCCCAGACCATGACACTCCCATCACCATGCTTGACTGTAGGCAAGACACACTTGTCTTTGTACTACTCACCTGGTTGCCGCCACACACGCTTGACACCATCTGAACCAAGTAAGTTTATCTTGGTCTCATCAGACCACAGGACAGGGTTCCAGTAATCCATGTCCTTAGTCTGCTTGTCTTCAGCAAACAGTTTGCAGGCTTTCTTGTGCATCATCTTTAAAAGAGGCTTCCTTATGGGATGACCACCATGCAGACCAATTTGATGAAGTGTACGGCGTATGGTCTGAGCACTGACATGCTGACCCCCCACCCTTTAAACCTCTGCAGCAATGCTGGCAGCACTCGTACGTCTATTTCCCAAAGACAATCTCTGGATATGACACTGAGCACTTGCACTCAACTTCTTTGGTCGACCATGGAGAGGCCTGTTCTGAGTGGAACCTTTCCTGTTAAACCGCTGTATGATCTTGGCCACTGTGCTGCAGCTCAGTTTCAGGGTCTTGGCAATCTTCTTATAGCCTAGGCCATCTTTATGTAGAGCAACAATTCTTTATTTCAGATTATCAGAGAGTTGTTTGCCATGAGATGGCATGTTGAACTTCCAGTGACCAGTATGAGAGAGTGAGAGTTAAAACACCAAATTTAACACACCTGCTCCCCATTCACACCTGAGACCTTGTAACACTAATGAGTCACATGACACCGGGGAGGGAAAATGGCTAATTGGGTCCAATTTGGACATTTTTACTTAGGGGTGTACTCACTTTTGTTGCCTGAGGTTTAGACATTAATGGCTGTGTGTTGAGTTATTTTGAGGGGACAGCAAATTTACACTGTTATACAAGCTGTACATTCACTACTTTACATAGTGAATGTGTAGCAAAGTGTCATCTCTTCAGTGTTGTCACAGGAAAAGATATAATAAATTAATAAAATACTTACAAAATATGATGGGTGTACTCACTATTGTGAGATACTGTGTGTGTATATATGTTTGGTTCTGCACCCTGCCTCTCAACCCAAAGAACAGTCTCAACCCCTGCTTGGTAATATTAGTGTGGGACCCAGCAATAGAGAGAAAACACAGTAATGATAAACCATGAAGTATATTTACCGAAGCCTTGGGTTCCGTCACTTCACCAGCTGTGGTAGTAAATAGAGACTCACACACAATATCAATGAACCACTCAGAAAGTTTACTAAAGTGGATATTAAACTCAATGAATAATGAGATTAAACAGAAACAATAAATGACAGTTGATAACAGTCAGTATAGATATGAAAACGTTGGATTCAATAATCACAGTAGGGAGCATATGTAGACAGGTGTACAATGGGACAAGTGTTCAATATACTCCAAAACCTATATTAAACACCTTCCCACTGAGGCCTCAATGCACACACACCAAACTGAAAAATAATGTTACTTACCGTATTTATCGGCCTATAACACGCACTTTTTTCCCCTGAAAATCAGGGGAAAATCGTGGGTGTGTGTTATAGGCCGATCCCCGCCGATTTCTGTGTCATCGGAGCGATCGCGGCAATTGCCGCGGTCGCCGCCGACATACACAGCCGTGGGTAGATTCAAAAATGGCGCAGAGACTGCAGGGAGCCGAGATACACATACTCGAGTGTTCTCGGCTTTTTCCGGCGCCGCCGTCACGCCCAGTCCCGCCCCTGGACCTGTGTTATGTCCATCATAGGGCGGGACTGGGCGTGACTGTGAGCGGCGCCGAAAAAAGCCGAGAACACTCGGGTATGTGTATCTCGGCTCTTGTCGGATCCGAGATACACATACCCGAGTGTTCTCGGCTTTTTTCGGCGCCGCTCACAGTCACGCCCAGTCCCGCCCTATGATGGACATAACACAGGTCCAGGGGCGGGACTGGGCGTGACGGCGGCGCTGGAAAAAGCCGAGAACACTCGAGTATGTGTATCTCGGCTCCCTGCAGTCTCGGCGCCATTTTTTGAATCTACACCGAGTGCACAAAGCTGCACTGACATGGCTGGACTAGGGCAGACCTGCACTAACGAAGCTGCACTGGGGCAAGGCTGCACTGAGGCAAGGCTGCACTGGGGCAAAGCTTCACTGACAAGGCTGCACTGGGGCAAAGCTTCACTGACAAGGCTGCACTGGGGCAAAGCTGCACTGACAAGGCTGCACTGACAAAGCTGCACTGACACTGAAAAGGCTGCAGATGGACAGATAAGGCTGCATTGATGGGCATTTTAATGTAAATTTTTTTTTCCTTAAACTTCCCTCCTAAAAATTTTTTTTCCTTAAAATTCTCTCCTAAACTTGGGGTGCGTGTTATACGCCGGCGCGTGTTATACGCCGATAAATACGGTACATTCAATAATACAATGCAATATTTAACCTGTACTCAAGGGCTCCCCCTAGGTTGTAATTCAGTGTCCAAACTTCAAAATAGAATCGTGATGCTTTGCAGAAGATGATAAAAATTCCTTGACTCCAGATATCTTCAGCTAGCCTGTAGTTTAAATTGCAGTATTTGTAATCCAATAGGGCAAAAGAGAGAAAGCAAACTGTAGAATAAGTGGTACATTGATAACTGTGTAACTGAAGAAATATGGCACTTGTAACTTCCTTATGTGTGAGTTTAATACAGTACTGATCCCACAGCATAGGGAACAACAAACCCCAGGGTGCAGCTGCATGTAGCCTGTGAATAAGTAGAATCACCCCTGTGAAACTACAAGTCTCACCAGCAGTCTGTAAAATAAATCACTCAGCAATAGGGATAAGCTTCGTGTTCGAGTCGAACCCATGTTCGACTCGAACATTGTCTGTTCACCCGTTTGCCGAATTGCGAACGATATGGGCCGTTCGCGCCAAATTCGTGTGGCACGTCACGGCCCATAATTCACTGCGGCATCGCAGTGCATTGCTGGCTGATGATTGGCCAAGCATGCACTATGACCCGCATGCTTGGCCAATCACAGCGCCATCTGAACAGAGAGCCGTAATTGGCCAAAGCCAAGGAGGCTTTAGCCACTTATGGCTCAGGGGATTTAGTACACGCCCCACACTATATAAGGCCGCCTGCACGGCGGCCCTGTGTAGTGTGTGTTCCGGTGTTCATAGAAAGAGAGAGAGAGAGACAGACAGTGTCATTTGATTTGAGTTAGATAGATTAGGCAGAACAGTCAGTCAGTTAGCTGCACTTACAGTGTATTGTGTATATATATATGCATCCCAGGTGTTGCATATATATATATATATACACTGTATTCAGTTTAGCTAGATCCGTTCCTGTTATCTTCTTACTGACAGGCAGGTTTGTCTTGTTACAGTATTTACAGCTACCTGAAGAAAATTGCTGGTGTTCTTTTGATCCTATTAGTACCACAGTCAGGCAGCTAGACTATTTACAGTTAGTGCAGTGCGTCCTGCTCACAGTGTTCAGCTAAAACTACAAGTTAGTGGGGTGCGTCCTGCTCACAGTGTTCAGCTAAACCTACAAGTTAGTGGGGTGCGTCCTGCTCACAGTGTTCAGCTAAACCTACAAGTTAGTGTGGTGCGTCCACCTCACAGAGTTCAGCTAAACCTACAAGTTAGTGCGGTGCATCCTGCTCACAGTGTTCAGCTAAAACTACAAGTTAGTGCGGTGCGTCCACCTCACAGTGTTCAGCTAAACCTACAAGTTAGTGCGGTGCGTCCTGCTCACAGTGTTCAGCTAAAACTGCAAGTTAGTGCTGTACGTCCTGCTCACAGTGTTCAGCTAAACCTACAAGTTAGTGTAGTGAGACCTCTGCACAGTGTTCATCTAAAGCTACAAGTTAGTGCAGTGCGTCCTGCTCACAGTGTTCAGCTAGATCCATTCCTGTTATCTTCTTACTGACAGGCAGGCTTCTCTTGTTACAGTATTTACAGCTACCTGAAGAAAATTGCTGGTGTTCTTATGATCCTATTAGTACCACAGTCAGGCAGCTAGACTATTTACAGTTAGTGCAGTGCGTCCTGCTCACAGTGTTCAGCTAAAACTACAAGTTAGTGGGGTGCGTCCTGCTCACAGTGTTCAGCTAAACCTACAAGTTAGTGGGGTGCGTCCTGCTCACAGTGTTCAGCTAAAACTACAAGTTAGTGTGGTGCGTCCACCTCACAGTGCTCAGCTAAACCTATGAGTTAGTGCGGTGCGTCCTGCTCACAGTGTTCAGCTAAAACTACAAGTTAGAGCAGTGCGTCCACCTCACAGTGTTCAGCTAAACCTAGAAGTTAGTGCGGTGCGTCCTGCTCACAGTGTTCAGCTAAACCTACAAGTTAGTGTAGTGAGACCTCTGCACAGTGTTCATCTAAAGCTACAAGTTAGTGCAGTGCATCCTGCTCACAGTGTTCAGCTAAAACTACAAGTTAGTGCGGTGCGTCCTGCTCACAGTGTTCAGCTAAAACTACAAGTTAGTGCAGTGCATCCTGCTCACAGTGTTCAGCTAAAACTACACGTTAGTGTGGTGCGTCCACCTCACAGTGTTCAGCTAAACCTAGAAGTTAGTGCGGTGCGTCCTGCTCACAGTGTTCAGCTAAAACTACAAGTTAGTGCTGTGCGTCCTGCTCACAGTGTTCAGCTAAACCTACAAGTTAGTGTAGTGAGACCTCTGCACAGTGTTCATCTAAAGCTACAAGTTAGATCAGAAGATGAAGAAAATTGCTGGTGTTCTTATGACCTAATTAGTACCACAGTCAGGCAGCTAGACTATTTACAGTTAGTGCAATGCGTCCTGCTCACACTGTTCAGCTGAAACTACAAGTTAGTGGGGTGCATCCTGCTCACAGTGTTCAGCTAAACCTACAAGTTAGTGGGGTGCGTCCACCTCACAGTGTTCAGCTAAACCTACAAGTTAGTGCGGTGCGTCCTGCTCACAGTGTTCAGCTAAAACTACAAGTTAGTGCTGTGCGTCCTGCTCACAGTGTTCAGCTAAAACTACAAGTTAGTGCGGTGCGTCCTGCTCACAGTGTTCAGCTAAAACTACAAGTTAGTGTGGTGCGTCCTCTTCACAGTGTCCAGCTAAACCTACAAGTTATTTTTTTGCGAGCTCTGCACAGTGTTCAGCTAAAGCTATCTGTAGAAGGTTGGTGGTGTTTTCCTGATCCTATCACTACCGCAGGCAGCTAAAAAAGCTACAAGTTAGTTTTTTGCGAGCTCTGCACAGTGTTCAGCTAAAGCTACCTGTAGAAGGTTGGTGGTGTTCTCATACTACAGGCAGGCAGTTGATTTTGCTAGATGCAGTATCAGTACATATATATATATATATATATATATATCCCAGCTTAGTGCAGCTACAGGCCATTAGTATGTCTGGAAGGCCAAGAAGACAGTCACAAGCCAATAAGAGAGGGCAAGCAGGCTCTGTGTCTAGTGCTGGTCATGGAGACGGTGCATCCTCATCAGCACGTGGCTGTGGGACACGCTTGGCCTTTTTTTCGTCAGCTGGCCGTGTTGAGCCGCAACATGCGGAAGACTTGGTCGAGTGGATGACCAAGCCGTCCTCATCCTCCTCATCCTCTCTCACCCATGCCCAGGGTACTTTGTCTGGAAAAGCAGCGGCCTCTTCCCTTGGCTCAATGTCATCAGTGACTCCTTCCCTAGCCCCACTATGTCCTCCTGAGGAGTCCCTCGAACTGTTTGACCACAGTGTTGGGTACATGCTCCAGGAGGATTCCCAGCGTTTGGAAGGCTCTGATGATGATACTGAGCTCGATGAAGGCAGTAACGTGAACACGGACAGAGGGGGTGCCCAAGAAGGACAGCAATCTGGCAGTCATGCTCCCCCTGCTGCAGCATACTGCCAGGTTTGCTCCAGTGATGAGGAGGGAGGGGATGATGAGGTCACTGACTCAACGTGGGTGCCTGATAGGAGAGAGGAGGAGGAGGAGGCGGCACATCACCAACGAGGCAGGATGCCCTCCAGGGGCCAGCCTAAGGGCAGCACCTTGACTGCATCACACCCCAAAGCTCCACATGTGCAGGGCGCTGCAGTCTCTACGCGTTATTCAAAAAGTTCTCTGGTGTGGGCCTTTTTTGAGACAAGTGCAGCAGATCGCACCGCTGCTATTTGCAACATATGTCTCAAGCGTATCTCTCGTGTCCAAAACATCTCCCGCTTGGGTACCACATGCTTGACCAGACATATGTTGACCTGCCATGCAGTTCGTTGGCAAGCGTATCTAAAAGACCCACACCAAAGAACAAACAGGACCTCTCCTTGCTCCTCATAAGCTGAGATCTCCAACCCCACTATACCTTCACTGAGATCTCCAACCCCACTGAGACCTGCACTGAGAGGAATGAAGGTGTAGAATTAGGTGTGTCACAGCCAAGTACTTGTGGGCAATCTGCTTTTGGTACACCGACGTCAGATTGTACCAGGCAAATTTCCCTGCCCCAGCTGCTGCACTGCCAAAAGAAGTTTGCTCCCAGCCATCCACATGCCCAGCGGTTGAATGCTAGCTTGGCAAAATTGCTAGCACTTCAACTACTGCCTTTTCAGTTGGTAGACTCTGCCCTCTTCCGTGAGTTTGTGGAATGTGCGGTTCCTCAGTGGCAGGTACCCAAACGCCACTTTTTCTCACGGAAGGCGATTCCGGCTCTCTACCGGCATGTGGAAGGCAATGTCCATGCCTCGCTGGTCAGTGGTAAGGTGCATATTACCGCTGACTCATGGTCCAGCAGGCATGGACAGGGACGTTACCTAAGTTTCACAGCGCATTGGGTGACTCTGCTGGCAGCTGGGAAGGATGCAGGACAAGGTGCAGTAGTGTTGGAGGTTGTTCCGCCACCACGCCTCCAAAATGTTAATGATTGTGACACACGTCTCTCCTCCACCCCCTCCTCTTCTTCTTCCTCCATGGCCTCTTCCTGTGCTTTGTCCTCGGAACCAGCAGTGCTCCGTAGCCATTCAAGGGGCTACGCAAGTACGCAGGCCAAAAGATGCCATGCGGTGCTTGAGCTGGTGTGCTTGGGGGACAGGAGCCACACTGGGGCAGAGGTTCTGTCAGCTCTGCAGGGGCAGGTTCAGAGGTGGTGGACGCCACGCCAACTTAAGGCAGGAATGGTGGTTTGCGACAATGGCACCAACCTCCTTTCTGCCCTCCGACAGGGAAAAATGACCCATGTGCCCTGTTTGGCTCACGTCCTTAACTTGGTGGTGCAGCGGTTCTTGGGCAGGTACCCGGGCTTACAGGATGTCCTGAGGCAGGCCAGGAAAGTCTGTGTGCATTTCCGCCGGTCATATAATGCCAGTGCTCAGCTGAAGAACCTCCAAAAGGAGTTTAACCTGCCCAAGAGCCACCTAATCTGTCCTGTCACCATTTGAGGAGGCCACGAGGATGGTGAGCAGTGACAGTGCATGCATCAGTGACACTCTCCCCCTTGTCCACCTGTTGGAGCACACGCTGCGTTGGTTAATGGACAGGGCACTTGAGGCAGAACAGAGGCAGGAAGAGGAGGACTTCCTTAGCTCTCAAGGCCCCCTTTATCCAGACAGTGTTCCTGCGTGCCCGCCAATCACACAGGAAGAGGAGGAGGAGGAGGTGGAAGATTGTGTCAGTATGGAGGTGGAGCCTGGCACTCAGCATCAGCATCAGTCTTTAAGGGATCAGTCCCAAGAAACACATGGACTTGTATGTGGCTGGGAGGAGGTGGCTGCGGACTATGCCGTCCTTTGTGACCCAGAGGACTCTGGACCGAATGCCTCAGCAAACCTACGCTGCATGGCCTCCCTGATCCTGCAAAGCCTGCGTAAGGATCCTCGTATTCGTGGTATCAAGGAGAAGGACCAATACTGGCTGGCAACCCTCCTTGATCCATGTTACAAGGGTAAGGTTGCGGACCTTATCTTGCCATCGCAGAGGGAGCAGAGGATGAAACATCTTCGGGAGGCCTTGCAGAAAGGTCTGTGCAACGCTTTCCCAGAGCCTGGGAGGTTACAAACTCCTGTTTCTGGACAACGTGTTGCTGAGGCTTCGGTCAGTCAATGAAGGAGCGGTGGAGAAGGTGGCCGTCTGACCGATGCGTTCAGACAGTTTTTTGGTCCGCAGCCCCAAGGTATGATCGGTTCCAGCAACCATTGCCAGCGTCTGTTTTACATGGTGCAGGAATACTAGGGGCAAGATCTGACTTGGACAACTTTCCCACCGAAAATCCTCTGGGTTACTGGGTCTTGAGGATGGATCACTGGCCAGAGCTTGCACAGTATGCAATTGAGCTACTGGCCTGTCCTGCATCCAGCGTTCTTTCGGAACGCACATTCAGTGCTGCTGGAGGCTTTGTAACCGATCACAGGGTGCGTCTGTCCACCGACTCGGTCAATCGACTGACCTTCATAAAAATGAATCAGTCTTGGATCACCACCAGCTACCAAGCACCTGATGCTGATGTAACCGAATAATTTTTGAAATCTCAGATCCCTTCAAAGACTGCCTATGCTGATGCTGAGTGACTATCCCTGAGTAATTATCCTCTTCCTCCTCAATCATCACGCTGATAGCTTGTAAGAACATTTTTGGTTCTGGGCGCCACCACCAGTGCCTAAGGCCCAATTTTTCAGCCCCTGTTTAACAGGGGCGTGTAATTACAATTTTTGATGCAATACTTTGCAGCAGGGCTCATTTCTGCATTCCAACTAGAGTATCTGTGAGAGGTTGCAGTGTTGTGGCACCAGCACCAGTGCCTAAGGCCCAATTTTTCAGCCCCTGTTTAACAGGGGCCTGTAATTACAATTTTTGATGCAATACTTTGCAGCAGGGCTCATTTCTGCGTTCCAACTAGAGTATCTGTGAGGGGTTGCAGTGTTGTGGCACCAGCACCAGTGCCTAAGGTCTAATTTTTCAGCCCCTGTTCAACAGGGGCATGTAATTACAATTCTTGATCTAATATTTCACAGCAGGGCCCATTTCTGCACCCACCAACAGCGAGTGAGGACTTACAATGTTGTGGCACCAGCACCACCACCACCAAAGGCCCAATTTTTCTGCCCTTGTTCAACAGGGGCATGTAATTACAATTCTTGATCTAATATTTCACAGCAGGGCCCATTTCTGCACGCACCAAGAGCGAGTGAGGACTTACAGTGTTGTGGCACCACCACCACCAAAGGCCCAATTTTTCTGCCCTTGTTCAACAAGGGCATGTAATTACAATTCTTGATCTAATATTTCACAGCAGGGCCCATTTCTGCACCCACCAAGAGCGAGTGAGGACTTACAGTGTTGTGGCACCAGCACCACCACCACCACCACCACCACCAAAGGCCCAATTTTTCTCTCCTTGTTCAACAGGGGCATGTAATTACAATTCTTGATCTAATATTTCACAGCAGGGCCCTGTGAGGGCTTACAGTGTTGTGGCCACAACAACACCTAATGCCCAAATTTCTGCTGAGTATATAGGGCAGGCCCCTACTTTTAAACATCTAACTTACAAACGACTCCTACTTGCAAACGGAAGGAGACAACAGGTAGTGGGATGAAATCTACCCCTAGGAAGGGAAATTCTCTCCTGTAAGAGTTAATATGGGAAAAACATTTCTCCTTTCCACTGATGCTTTCCAATCCTTGTTCCACAAAAAACCCCAAATTTTCAAAAAACATTTGTCATTGGGACAAAAAGTGAGGTGAAATCTTCCGAAGAGGAGGAAAGACAGCAAAACAAATGTCACAGGGGTGATAACCCTTCCCTATGTTTTCCAAAAAGCTTAAAAAAGATTTTTTGGCTGGAGCTAAATACGTTAAAAATGTACCCGTTAAAAATTACAAACAGATTCTACTTAACAACAAACCTACAGTCCCTGTCTTGTTTGCACCGCCTGTATACTGCTGTTCAGAGTATATAGGGCCTGGGGCCCCACACCTTTCCTTATTTTAATTTGGGTGTGGGGTTCCCCTTAATATCCATACAAGACCCAAAGGGCCTGGTAATGAACTGGGGGGTACCCATGCCGTTTGTCTCACTGATTTTCATCCATATTGCCAGGACCCGACATTACATTAAACCCGCAAGCAGTTTTAAATGAGATTTTTTCCTTTAAAAATGACATTTTGTGCAGGGACTGTTCTAAACACGGAAAACACGCACCAATTTACAGGCATACTATAGACACACCCCAGGTACGAAATTTAAAGGAATATTTCACTTTTTTTTTTTTTTTACTTTAAGCATCATTAAAATCACTTCTCCCGAAAAAACGGCCGTTTTTAAAAGTTTTTTTTTAATTGATACATGTCCCCTGTGGTAGGACCCGGGTCCCCAAACCCTTTTTAGGACAATACCATGCAAATTAGCCTTTAAAATTAGCACTTTTGATTTCGAACGTTCGAGTCCCATAGACGTCAATGGGGTTCTAACGTTCGTGCGAATTTTCGGTTCGTTCGCAGGTTCTGGTGCGAACCGAACCGGGGGGCATTCGGCTCTTCCCTACTCAGCAAACAGTGCACTTTACTGAAATGGGCAGGTGCCCTCTCACCACAATAGACTCAGAGGCTGTGAGGCTCCGTCCAGACTCCCCTCCTGATGTCTCAGTCTGATGAAAAGATGGCGCCACCACGCTGTACCGCTCCTCCGGATGGCTGAGATGCAGGAAAACTTCCGGATGTCCTGGCACTGCACACCGATTTGCTTGCTAAGCTGGCAGGGCTGTACTCTGAAGTCCCTCAGAGGCTGGCGATCCTGCCCCGTGCCGTAGGCCGCAATCTCTCAGCTCAGGTCATAAACACAGACCTCCTGCTGGTTGTTGAATGGGGTCTGGAGAGAGTGAAAGCAGGCCACACTTGTCCTTTTATCTGCTTATCCAGCAGGCTGTTCTGTGACTTGGCATTGAGGGTCTAGTAGTTCCCAGACTGATTTAACAACATGAGTCACTTCCTCATCAAACTACACATCCCACAATGCATAACTGTTTGCTTCTTAAATGAAAAAGATCCTGATAAAGTTTCAGCGGTCACTAGAGGGAGCCAAACCCTTACTTAAGAAACAATGAACTATTCAACATAATAACTTTGGTAGCAAACCCCTGTGCTACATATATATATATATATATATATATATATATATATAT
Organism: Aquarana catesbeiana; assembly: GCF_042186555.1. Classification (NCBI taxonomy): domain Eukaryota; kingdom Metazoa; phylum Chordata; class Amphibia; order Anura; family Ranidae; genus Aquarana; species Aquarana catesbeiana. The sequence continues at coordinate 277,810,271 of NC_133329.1, read as the reverse complement.
ATATATATATATATACTCATGCTTTATTAGGTACAGCTTGCTAGTACCAGGTTGGACCCCCTTTTGCTCTCAAAACTGCCTTAATTCTTTGTGGCATTGATTCAACAAGGTGTTGGAAACATTCCTCAGAGATTTTGGTCCATATTGACATGATAGCGTAACACAGTTGCTGCACATTTTCAGCTGCACATCCATAATGTGAATCTCACATTCCAAAGGGGCTCTATTGGATTGAGATCTGGTGACTACAGAGGCCATTGGAGTACAGTGAACTCATTGTTATGTTCAAGAAATCAGTTTAAGATGATGTGAGCTTTGTGACATGGTGCATTGTCCTCCTGGAAGTAGGCATCAGAAGATGGGTAAAATTTAGTCATAAAGGGATGGACATGGTCAGAAACAATACTCAGGTAGGCCATGGCATTCAAACAATGCTCAATTGGTACTAAGGGCCCAAAGTGTGCCAAGAAAATATCCCCACACCATTACACCACCACCACCAGCCTGAACCGTTGATAAAAGGCACGATGGATCCATGCTTTCATGTTGTTTATGCCAAATTCTGATCCTACCATCTGAATATTGCGTCTGAAATCGAGACTCATCAGACCAGGCAACATTTTTCCACTCTTCTATTGTCCAATTTTGATGAGCATGTGCGAAGTTTAGCCTCAGTTTCCTGTTCTTAGCTGACAGGAGTGGCACCCGGTGTGGTCTTCTGATGTGTTTTGCATTCAAAGATGGTATTCTGCATACCTTGGTTGAAACGAGTGGTTATTTGAGTTACTGTTGCCTTTCTATCATCTCGAACCAGTCTGTCCATTCTCCAAACAACTGCCGCTCACTGGATATTTTGTCTTTTTTGGACCATTTTCTGTAAACCGTAGAGATGGCTTTGCACGAAAATCCCAGTAGCTCAGCAGTTTTTAAAATACTCAGACCAGCCCCTCTGGCACCAACAACCATGCTACGTTTAAGTCACTTAAATTCCTTTTCTTCCCCATTCTGATGCTCGTTTTGAACTTCAGCAAGTCATCTTCACTACGTTAAACTGGTATCGTTTGTTAGAGCATACCTTCTTTTCCTTCAAAATACTCATTGTTGATACTTGTTGGTAAGACAGAGGAAGAAATCCCTTTTGGTAGGATGTGACGTGTCACACTTAAAGGGGCAAAAAAGGTGTGCCTAGGGAAATAAAACCCACTACAAAGGTTTACCTGGTATGTAATTGCTGATATTTTATTTTAAGGCTTTATTTACTCAATGCTGTGTAAACTACTAAATACTCATGTGCACATTTGATTGGTTTTTGGTATGTTTTTGAATAAATATTATGCTATTATATACCCATATTCTAAAACGTGTTAAAAAAACGATGATAGATTGTAAGTTATTATGTATAAAACGGCAAAGAAACATAAAACATATTTAAAATGCTGTTTGAAAAATCTACTGTGGTTTTTTTCCCCCTGTTTTTAAATTTCAGCTTTCCTTTTACTGCAAATAGCCCAATGTCAGTCATCCACGCTCTTCTTTTGGAAATGGCTTCAGCTATGCTATGTTTAATGTGATGCCTATGTCAAAATACAACAACAAGATAGAATGCTGACTTGAGTGACAGTTGATAAGTACAACAATACACCGAAGCTGAAAAGGGTATCAGTGTCACCACTAGAGATAAATAATTATATTCTAGTTTTGTATAGAGAATAGGTGCTGTGGATATTCATGAAGAATTTTCTTTCATGTAAAAGAAAAAAAAATTATATTTTGCTATACTATGCTATCCCTGTGTATTTATAACAAAATTAGACAAGTTTAGCTATAAATTATTTGATACACGTCTAGTAACATTAAATTAAACTAAAAATCCTTATTTTTTACGTTTTTAAAGCTGAACTCATAGCTCATAGTCATCCCTCCTATCATACCCCCCACCCATCCCACTAACTAATAACTAATATTTTAAAAATAATTCTGATAAAAATGACAGAAAATACTCACCCAAGACCGTGGTATCATGATGTGCCAGATTCCAAGTCTTCTATCTTCCAGACTGTAGAGGGAGGAGGTCTTTTTTTTTTTTTTTGATAACCTCACAAAGAGGTGACTGGTTAGTGTAGGCCCAGAATGCAGAATTAGATCTACTAGTTGTCACTCCCAGAAAAGACGCCACCAAGGAACAGGGATGGCAGATAAAGGTGACTATCACAAGTTTTTTTTTTCTTTTTGTAGTAACTGCTGACTGGATGAGATGGGGTGGGAGGAAGGAATGGAAGGGGGTGGAGTTTTGCCATGCGATTGGTTTTAAGATATATAATACATGTAAATGTGCAACTTTTTTTATAAAAGTGCATTACATCAACTATGCTTTGTTCTGGGCATTGCTGTACAATGATTGTACTTGCGTCTATATCTCTCGATGACAAAAGTATGATTTAAGGGTTTGATGCATCATATGGCCCTAAAGTCTATCTAAAAGCAAAGCAAAATGTTATATATTGCATCTTACTAGTCCTAAGATGTGGTTACTACATACGTTTTCTTTTTTTCTTGATTTTCACCCGGGATGTCATGCTCATACTTTACTGTATCTAGGTAGAAACAGCATTGGTGTCTTAGGACAGGAAGCTTGAAGGGACTACAGGACATCCCCTCTTTCCTCATCTCTATAACATAGAGATGATGTTCTGTAGTCCACAGAGCGGAAATGGGCAGGGCTGATAACACTGCTTGTATTTTTAGACCAGGGGAGACGAAAATTTCTTCTAAGCCAAAAAGAATCAGCATAACGGACGTGTCACACCAAATTTAAGTTATGTCCCTTGTGCTGATTTTTATGTTTGTAATTTCGGCTAAGCTTAGGCTCTCATGGGACAATGGAATATGACCAAAAAAAAGTCCAAGCAGGCCAGTCCTGTTTTTTCTATGGAATTGATCACCATGTTTTGCCAGCTAAAATTGTAATGTGATTATAGATACCCTAATTGTCAGTTGTTATTCCAACTTGATTCATAAAAATAAAATACTATCAACAAACTTGAAAGCCAAGTTCAAGAACCCCTGACAGGTATTTATTGCTGTTTGTGTTTTTAATGGGCAGATCCTCTCAGTTTCTACATAGGTGAAAGGGTGCCATGGGGACAGAAATGGATATAATATTTCTTTAATGGTACAGCAGAAAAATACTTTCAGTTGCTGGAATAGGAAACATGACATATGTAGGACTTAAGCCCAGTCTCCTGATACCTTTTGTCCCCAACAACTTCCCCTCCCCTCCAAACCCTTCACAAATGACTTGACAAGGTTTTGGAGTAAATGGCCTTGACGGCCTATTTATTAACCAATTATAACATTAATTAAATAACATCTTCATAAATAACCATTAAACTTCAATATATACTTTTTAGCGTCATAGCGGGAAACAACATAGATTGGTCACTGCGAACAACCTCTTTTAACTTTAGGCCTCCAGTCGGAAACCCCTGACTCGGAGGCAGTACCCAACCTTCGCAGTGACCTACCCTTCCAGGTTAACCCCTTCGTAACCTGAAAGTACCATACACAACCCCCATCCTTTCATGGATGGGTACCAACAACAACCCCCATCCTTTCATGGATGGGTACCAGACACAACCCCCATCCTTTTATGGATGGGTACCAAAACAACCCCCATTCTTTCATGGATGGGTACCAGAAACAACCCCCATCCTTTCATGGATGGGTACCAAAAACAACCCCCATCCTTTTATGGATGGGTAGCAGAAACAACCCCCTTCCTTTTATGGATGGGTACCAGAAACAACCCCCAACCTTTCATGGATGGGTACCAGAAAACACCCCCATCCCATGGATGGGTACAACATGTTCCATACATGTAACCTCTATCTTCTCCTTCTCCATCGACCCAACACTGCCGGTCATCCTGACTTGTCCTTTACCCCTTTCCAACCAACTCCAGGGCGGGTGGGTGGGAATCGCTTCCTCCTCCGCTCTTACGATTGACGTCACTTCCCCCTCTCCTTTCCTTTCTCAAGCTCTGGGCGACGCCCTCACCCAGCCCCCTCCCCTTTTCTAAAAGGGGAAACCTGATCTTAAAGCAGGATCAGAATAGTAAAGAGCATTCGTACACTGCAGAATAATAAAAAAAGAGATAATGAAGGCTGCACAAATATGGACACTTCACAGCAATATCTCTGTGGCTCAGTTGGGGTAACGTGTAATCACTATACTGTAGGACTCTTTAGCAACAGAGAGTCATGCTGAGAATTCTTCAATAAAGAGTTCAGAACACAAACAGATACTTTCATGTATCCTTATAGAGAGCACCCTTCTCAGTAAAGTTCAGGGTAGCTCTGGATACAGAGGCAAACAGATGGAGGAATACAAGGCCCAAGGACAAAGCACCACCTGACTTGAACTGCAGTATTAGGTAGCAATTAGCTGGGTTTTATGGAGAAGCTGTGTGATATTAGATTATGGCACGGCTGCCCACATGCTGGTTCTGGCGGCAGAGGGCAGATCCACTGGCTGCAGATCACTTGCCCAGTTGAGATACCCTAAATGAGTTCTCTTATAGATATGTTTTCAAAGTTTTTAATAATGTCTGTTTCTTCCTGTCCTAACTCACAATTTCTGTTCCAGACGTCTAGGTGTAACAGGGACACATATCTCCCAACTGTCCCTCATTTGGAACCAAATGCCCCTGCCCCTCTTCAGTCCTCAATTGTTCTTCATTTTGGCCTGATGTAAGAATGTGTATTTAAAAATGTATTATTTATTCAGAGTGTTTTACTGCACTAAACCTTTTTTTCTAACCTTTACATTATTCTTTGTTATTTTGAAAAGCCAAAATAAAGGAAATTTAGTAATAAAAAAACTGGGTTAAAGTGATTGTAAAAAATCAACTTGTAAAACAACTGATTCAGTTTAAAATAGAAATGAAAGGCAAAACATTAGTGTATAGATATATAAAAACATTATAAATACTTTTTTTTCCCTTTTTTTTTTATAAATGATCACATTCCCTATGTTCCCTCTGTTCTCAGATGCATAAGAGTTGGGGGGAGGAGAAGCAACAGCACACTGATCTTGCTAGTGAAAGGCTGTCCAGGAGGGGGCGTACCAAGACAAGTCTGATCATTTGAGGAGAGCAGACTGCGTTCCCAGCACAACTAGGGAACTGACTATGGTGTGTTCTCCTGTTTAGTGTGGTCAGTTTTTAATAGGAGAGCAGAAGGATTAACAGAAGCAATACTTTATATCAATAATTTTTTGTGCATTAACCACTTCACCTCCGGAAGGTTTACCCCCCTTCATGACCAGGCCATTTTTTGCGATACGGCACTGCGTTACTTTAACTGACAATTGCGCAGGTGTGCGAGGCTGTACCCAAATAAAATGTATGCCCTTTTTTTCCAACAAATAGAGCTTTCTTTTGGTGGTATTTGATCACCTCTGCAGTTTTTATTTTTTGCGCTATATACAAAAAAAAGACAATTTTGAAAAAAAAAAATTTTTACTTTCTGCTATAAAACATTCCCAATAAAACAAAATTAAAAAAATCAATTTTTTTCATCAATTTAGGCCAATATGTATTCTGCTACATATTTTTGGTGAAAAAAATCCTAACATGTGTATATTGATTGGTTTGCACAAAAGTTATAGCGTCTACAAACTATGGTATATTTTATTTTATTTATTTATTTTTTACTAGTAATGGCAGTGATCAGCGACCTATAGCGGGACTGTGACATTGTGGTGGACAAATCAGACACCTAACTGACACTTATGACACTTTTTGGGGACCAGTGACAATAAGAGCGATCAGTGCTAAAAAAAATATGCACTGTCACTGTACTAATGACACTGGCAGGGAAGGGGTTAACATCAGAGGCGATCAAAGGGTTAACTATGTTCCCTGGGAGTGATTACTAACTGTAGGGGAGGTGCTTTGACTGGGGGAATGTAAAGATCCATTTTCCTGCTTAGCAGGAACACAGGATCAGCACATTCCCCTCTCACAGAATGGCAGTCGGCCTTGTTAACATAGGGAGACCACGGTTCTGCCTTTCTCCTGAACAATCGGTAGGTCCTGGTGGACATCGTGTCCGCCAGACTCGCTGATTGGCTCCCACTGTGTCCAATCACAGTGGGAGTGAGCTGCCCCAAACCTGGAAGTGTCAGATCACGTACTAGGTACGTGATCTGGCACAGAGCAGCTGCCCTGCCACAGTATATGTGTGTGGGGCGGTCGCTAAGTAGTTAATTCTCACATTCCATATTACTAGGGGCATGGCAGGGGTGTGTCATTTGCCTTCATACATATGCCTTCTTTGCCAACTCACAAAGTTGGGAGGTATGGGGACAAACAGTAGCAGAAAAATTCCCCAAAGAGGTAAAAAACAAAAAAAAACTGACAGAAGTGCTTTCTTTTCCCAATTCCACCAAAATCAGAACTTTATTTGTCTGGTTTATATTGTATACTGTTAGCATTATCACCAATATTTTTTAATTGTATTTCTAAATGCAGCATGTCATTGTGCTAAAAAATTGTGCATACAGTATATATATATATATATATATATATATTTTAACTTAGCTTCCTATACTAAAAAGATGTATTTAAAAGGCTCAAGAGAGCTACGTTCAGATACAGCTGTTGCATTTTTTTGCGTGCTGTATTGATTCGAATTTAACACCCATAATTCAATCGACACTGAAACAATGTTGTCTTTATGATATGACTGCATGTGCTCTTAATGAAATAAGGTGAGTTACTATCATTTATATGAAGCATCTGTGCACATGCACCATAAAATACACAGGCCAAAGGTCACCTGCAGCCTCCAGAGTGCAGCCCCCGCAGGGAGCAGTCTAATTGGCTTGTATTGATCTACAAATTGAGGCCTTGTTTGATTAATGTTAGCTTGTAAGCTCAGCTAAGACCTCTATGCTGGGTCAAGGCTAGTTTAGGACTAGTGTTAGGTCCTTTTTAAGGCAGCTCGTGATTGTGGACAGCTTGTTAATGTCCTCCCAGGACATTGAGCTGAACTTACGCAGCTGCATGCATAGCGTTACTTCTAATGGTAACTTGATGGCCTGCTAATGCACAGAGAACAGAAGTTATCGGCCTGACATGGGGAAGATTTATGTGAGATTTATTACTCGTGCAGCTAATTCTGCATGACCGGTGCATTATCCCTTCCAACATTTACTCTGCACTTTGATTCCTGATGTATTATTGCTTTGAGCGGCTGAATACACAAGATTTACAAAAGTTTATAAAAGCTTGCATGTCATTTAAATTGTAACTCCTACAGATAAACCATCGCATTTATCTATAAATTGACATTAAACACAGCTAGTGCTATAATAAACACAGGGAACTCTGTATAAAGCAATATGCTTGTTAGAGTTACTTCAAAGGATTTGCATTATGTATTAACAAGGAGTTTTTAGTTTATGTAGCAATAATATATGCAAATAAAGCCCTTGTTTATTTTCATGATATCATGCTTGCTCATGCATCTACATGTTTATTTACATACTTAGCTTGGGATTTTGATGTGGTATTCACTGAAAGGATAGGAAGTTCCTGTTAGTGTAATGTTGGATAGATATGGGCCAGTATAATGTACCAGTTTCAACACAGCAATGCAATTACAGGGCATTCTTTGGTATTTACCTTTAAAGTGATTGTAAATGTACATTTTTTAAATCATAAAGATGTTATACTTACCTGCTCTGTGTAATGTCAGCCCCACATCTCCTCTTCTAGGGTCCCCCAGCAGCGCTCTCTGCTCCTCCTTCCTTCCAAGTGTCCCCATAGCAAGCTGCCCTGCCAGGTCCTGAGGACTCTAGTCGTAGTCCTGCTGTGTTTGCATTTGCCGATAAACCAGAGGTGACAGGTGCATCTGAGCCATTGCTTCTGTCTAGTATGGTGGCCACTGCAGGGGCATCAACCTTGGCTTATGTTACTATGGACGACTTGGCCGCAGCTTTGGCTGACCTGGAAGGTAAAATTGGAACAGGTGCATCCGAGCTACTACCTCCTGTGCAATACCTGGTGAGCCTCAAGAACACAACACTCAGCCTGTGAAGTTTATGTAAACCGCCATATACTGAAGTTCATGCAAAAAAGAGAAAGGCTGGTGCCATGGAAGTCAGCTAAAACATCATTTTATTATTACATGTGAACAACAGTCAAAAAAGAAAGCCAACGCCTTTCGGCCATCAGGCCTTAATCAAGGCTGGTTAAGGCCTGATGACCGAAACGCGTTGTTTTTTTTTGCATGGAAGGTAAAATTGCTGGTATGATTACTTCCATGGGCAATAAAAAGCAGGAAAGATCCCTTTCCCCAAATCCCCCGCTGGTGGTAAAGGAGGAGTGGGTGAATATTAAAGAGAAGGTGGCCGGTGTACACCCGCTTCAGAGTTCACAACCGTTCTCTGAGAATCCCAGCCTAGACCCTCCAGCATTTGAACTGTGTGGGGCACGTTTTGCCTTAACCAAAGCGCTGACTGTTTCCTGAGCAACAGGTCATTCGGTTACCCTAGGGGATGTGATAGCTCCACCAATCGATCCATGGGGCCCCCGCGAGGTAGCGGAGACAGGGGGAGAGGTACCCCGAAGCTAGGCAGGCTTATTGCCGATGATGCAGGGAGTTCAGGGGGAGCTGGCTCTGCTCACGTCCTCCTCATGCGGTGCCGGAACTGGAAGCGGCTTTCTTTTTTTAACTAGGCTAAGCAGCTCTTGCTTAAACTCTGCTAACAGATCCTTGGGTAAGGGCAGACAGGTGCAAAATGTAATCCCTTTTGTAATACCAATAACTCGGTTATAATATTTATTTATAATAATATTATCTGTGCTTTAATTATTTTGAGTGGTTGAGCACTGGTAGCCAAGCACCTTTTTTGGCGTAAAGGCATCATTTTTAGCTTTGGGCTTTTGCAGTCACAACCGGGTTTGTAGCAGCTCACCCTCATTTACTTCTGATTTACTAGCGAAGAAAGGATGTCTTTTCTTTACCCTTCCTCCATTTTCACTGCATTCGGTCAGTGCAATTGTTCCCCATTTGTTGAAATTCTCTTGACGGGCTTTCCCAGGTCTGTTTCTATCGTTAATACACCACCATGGATCTCGGGGTTGCCCCTTTTGGGGATCACACTAACAGAGATTCTAGATTATTCTGGATTCTAGAAGATCTCATCACGAAAGTGTCTCCCCTAAATTAAATTAAAAAAATGAACCCCTAGAATAAATAAACCCCTAGAGCAGGGGTAGACAACCTTAAAGAGGTGGCGATCTAGCTGGAAACTTCTAATTGCCGTACTACCATGTTACAATTGCATACATTACACAGCTATCATGGGTTTAAATTGGGTGGTGAGGAGGCAACATATTGCCTCCTCACCACTTGTCAAACACACTTGGATCACTTTTCAGAGGAGCAGCAGTGCCTGCTGCACTTGTGAATGAGCCCTTAGTTGCATTCAGCAGAAGCACCCTTAGGGCTCATTCACAAGTTGGGGGGTGGTAAAATCCTCACTTGAGTCTTGGTTTTACCACCCCCTGGCCACTGCAGCTAAAGGGGGTGCGGTTGGTGTGGGGGTGGTAAAAATATGCCTTAATTATGGGGTTTTACCACCCCCCAAACTGCAAATGTAAATAAACCCTTACTGTTCTGAGCCTCCTATATGGCTGCTTTCACACTAATGTGTTGTAGTTTACCTGTACCACAGGTGCAGTGCAGTGTACCTGCGACTTTCCTGGGTTAGCTGCACTTTCCTATAGACTTCTATTATATCCTGCAGGTGTGGTGCACTTTCTAAAAGCACACTAAAACTATTTTATTCAGAAAGTACACCAAACCCGCAGAATTTAATAGAAGTCTATGGCTAAGAGCAGCATACCCGCAGGAAAGCTACAGGTATGCTGCACATCAGTGTGAAAGCAGCCTTATACTATTATGCCCGGTGTATTGCTTCTCACTGACCTGAAGATCTTTTCTTTCTTACTGCTGGCACCACTCTGGAGACCACTAGCTGGGCTAAGAGATGGAATGCAGTTGGTATCACTCCACATAGGACAGGAGCCAGCATTACCGAGTAGGCATTGGCTTATGCGGTTCTTGCTCCCTACTACAGCTCCAACTTTAAAATTAGTCCCTCTGCATTGCACTCTGTTGGTCCGGGATGCCCAGACCATGATCTACCTGTCACCTGGTGACAATCTACTGGTTGCTGACCCCCGCCCTAGAGGATTGAGGGTGGTCAAAATCTGTAAGTTCCTGGATGAAGACCTCAGACTTCATTGGCTGGTGGTCTCCACCAGATGCTCCATTGAGTACATATGGGCTACTGGGAGGATCTCTGTATTTGAGCCAATAATCCCTTCACCAAATATATCATCCTATATGGACGATATATTGATGATATTATTCTTATATGGCACGGCCCTGTGGCATCCATCTAAGACTCCATCTCTTATTTTAATTCCAACACCCATGGCATTTCTTTCACCTCAGTAATCAACAAAGAGGTGTTAACCTTTTTGGATGTTGATTTATTCCATGAGGAGTCAGGAAGATTTGCTCTTGCATACATTTCAAACCAATGGCATAACCAACAGTTATGTATACAAAAAGAGCTCCCACCACCCAGCATCGAAATGCAACATCCCTTTTAGCCAGTTTTGCCAGTTGACCAGAAATTTTACCAGAAAGGAGAATTATTGTTCCCAAAGTCAGATCTTATTTTAGAAATTTTCCTAAAAGACTTACAGCATGGAATTCATCAATGTTGCATTTGTCAATTATCGTTCTAAAACAGGTTGATAGCAGTTTGACTCCCGTTACCTCTCCAGAACCAGTGATTCCTCAGGGTCCTATTTTTTCTACCACATTTACCAGTCACTTTCAGTCTTTTTTGGCTGATATGGCTGGGGTGCACTAGAGGGTTTTTTTCCCCTTTTTATGGCTCCTTTACAACTTGTCAGCCCTTTCATATTTGCTGCACCTCAGCCAACACAAAACATAATTAAGGTTCTGTGTAATATAACCTATACCCATTACAACACATAATTAAAAAAAAAAACGTTTATATCATGTGTATATACATCTTTTTATTGTTTTATGTTCTGGTAAATTTATTAGATTACATTTCTTATAGTAAGTTCTACTAGCAATCCCATGGGAACATTGAATCTTGTTCCATCAATTTCCTTAACTGTGTACCGTACGTGTAAGCAGTTTGATAGTGAATTCTTTTCACATTTGTAACATTGTTGTGTTCTTTTTGTTTCAGGCGTTTGGAGCACAGGGAGGTTGTGTGATTTTTCCAGTCCGAATCTTGCAGCTAGCCCAGTACTCCAGCAGCCTGCACAGCTCTTTCCAGCATTGGGTCTCCCTGGTTTTGGGGGCTATTTTTTACAGAGCAGGTAGCCCATAGGGGTCAGCTGAGGAAGAGGAAGGTTCCTCGAAATGCATCCTGTGACCCTGGACCATACCATCCATCCATCGGCCAATGATTCTAGTAATGAGGAAACCAAGGCACATCATGCAAGATGGACAGTCAGAGCAGCTTTCCATCCAGCAGCACAGCGATCCAGACTCTGTGTCTCCAGCAGCCCATCCATCCAGTTGCATGTGCATGGAACAGTGCCATCACTACAGGCTCATGCTCCCCCTGGTTTTTACATGTGTGTTTGCACTTCACTTTTTGAGTATACCTTTATACCTTTTAATTCTTTTTTTATGAAACTAAAAGATAAGATTTTAAAGGCAAGTACAAAACTCCATTTACTGTTATAAGGCACAGTGTAAGCCGATGGAGATATTTGTTTAATATATAATGACAAGTTCTCTTCCCAGTAAACCTACAGTATACTGAAGATTGAAGAATTTATATAATACTGATGTTCAGTGGTAATGCTTATCCCCCTCTTGCTTCACTAAGAAGTTTGAACATTTGAAAAGTAAAGAGCTGTCTTCATACTTGATAATGAAATATGTACTCCGCTCCAAAACTAGCTTAAATGGTGAATAAACCAAATTTTAAATAGTAAAAAAAGCTGCTTCGCTACTTAAGTAGGTATGCTACTCAAGGAACTAATAAGATAAAGTCTAGAGGGTGCTCTAAAACAAATAGTAATTGATTGGGCAAAGGTTAAATAGTTAAATAAACTCAAGCATCTAGCATTGAATAAACAAATAAAGTGCAATGTGCCATAAATAATTATATATACACAGGTGATGAACACAAGTGGTATAGACAATTTATGGGCCAAAAAGGCCGTAGAAAGAAGAAAGTCCCAAAATCACAAAAAAAAAAATCCAAAAAATCTTCTGTGTTGAATTCTTCCAAACAATAAAAATAGTGAATATTCCTTCATTCACCTACTGATAAGAATACACCCAATGTGCTCAGAGATCATGGATGAGATATGTAAAAAAATAATAGGAACCAATAGCATAATCCTGTTTATTTAAAAAATTTGTAAAAATACAAATGCCAAATGGCTGCTTACATGAATTACATGAAAAGGTGCCTTAGCCCGGCACTGGGGCTGCAAGCGTGTCTGGTGATTGCAAGGTGCCTCGAGGCTAGCCCTCGTAGCTGGCGTGCCTTCCACCGTCCAGCCCGGAACAACCAAAGAGACCGGAAGTAGCGTGAAGTAACGTGACCAAGTACCGCCTCTTTGTGATTTTGGGACTTTCTTCTTTCTACTGCCTTTTTGGACCATATATTGTCTATACCACTTGTGTTCCTCACCTGTGTATATATAAGTATTTATGGCACATTGCACTCTATTTGTGTAACCCCTTCCCGCCGAGCGTACGCAGATGTGCGGCCTCGGCTTTCAGGGGTTATACCGGGATGATGCCCGCAGCTGCAGGCATCATCCCAGTAGCGTTTTGTAGAGTGGGCGATTGGCTTTCCAGGGATAACAACCGATGCGGCTAACATCCCGCCGCCTCCCACTGCTCTGAATGGGGCTCCCGTCCCACCGGAAGTCCTACTCATCGATCCGCCTCTTCCAGCGGCTAGGTACAGACTGGCACAAATCCGGAAACGGCTTCGTTCCAGTCTCCTGATTGTAAACACGGAAGTGATGTCACAACGTCACTTCCTGTTTACTCGGCTGCCAATGGCGCCGGTTTAAAAAAAATATACAGTATTCAGAATCACCGAAAATGACAATCTGAATACTTTGAAGTGCAAAGGAGGGATCAGGGGTCTAAAGAGTACCTGTCACCACCTATTACTGTCACAGGGGATGTTTATATTCCTTGTGACAGCAAAAAAAGTGATCTTTTTTTTTTAACACAATTTAATATTATAAAAATAAATAAAATAAATAAGAAAAACATTTTTTTTAAAGTGCCCCTGTCCCCACGAGCTCACGCAGTAAAGAAAATGCATACAGAAGTCGCGCCCGCATATGTAAACGGTGTTCAAATCACACATGTGAGGTATCGCCGGGATCGTCAGAGCGAGTGCAATAATTCTAGCACTAGACCTCCTCTGTAACTGTAACCTGGTAATTGTAAAAAAAATGTAAAGCGTCGCCTATGGAAATTCTTAGGTACCGTAGTTTGTCGCCATTCCGCGAGTGCGTGCAATTCTAAAGCATGACATGTTTGGTATCTATTTACTCAGCGTAACATCATCTTTCACATTATACAAAAAAATTGTGCTAACCTCACTGTTTCGTTTTTTAAAATTCATGAAAGAGTCCCTTTTCCCAAAAAGTTGCGTTTAAAACACTGCTGCACAAATACCGTGTGACATAAAATATTGCAACAATCTCTAAATTCTCGGCTAAAAAATATATATAGAATGTTTGGGGGCTCTAAGTAATTTTCTAGCAAAAAATACGGATTTTAACTTGTAAACACCAAATGTCAGAAATAGACTTAGTCATGAAAGGGATATTCTAGTTGCTTGAGTTTAATTAACTATTTAACCTTTGCCCAGACAATTACTATTTGTTTTAGAGCGCCCTCTACACTTTATCTTATTACTATCTTCATACTTGACTCACGATGGTCTTTTGATATTACCTCACTGCAGGGTATCCAGGGTTACAGATTACAGTACAGTATCTTACAGATTACAGTACTTATGAAATTATTTCACATCCTTTTTGTCCCCAATGCTTTGTCCAATGTCCTGCATGCAGTTTTATATTATATATACTGTTCTTTCTGCCTGGAAACTGTTGATTGTCCATAGCAACCAAAAAGTATTCCTTTATGTTAAAAGTGGTTTTAGACCAGCTAGAAAACAGTGATAGTAAATTAGAACACTTGCAGAATTGAGCGATAGTGAATTGTGGGGAAATTTATTTTATTATTATTATATATATATTTTTTTAATTATTTATATTTATTTATTATATTATAATTTATGATTTTGTGTTTCAAATTTCATCATACCCAGGATATCTACTAGACTCTTGTTTGGACAGATTTAAGTGTGTTATTGCTAAGAATTACAGGCCTACAATATAGAACGCCAAATTTCCATGCAAAATAATGGTACCGCTTTCAGCACCTAAAATCTGACATAATCATACCGCCAGGGAGGTTAAAACCAAAAAAAATTGAATTCCTCTATCTAGGACCAGCAGATGTTTTATAATATGGAGAGTAAGGCCATTATTTGAAGGGATCCTAGCCAGAACATCAACAAGGGAAGATGACTTTACTGCTGTTCATGTTGTCATTGCAGCAGGAAATAGTAATTATTGTAGGAATAGCCTGCAGCTCTTTAGGAACCTATGCTGATTTTCATCCTGTAAGTAAAGCTAAGTAATGGGGTTATTTACGAAAGGCAAATCTACTTTGCACTACAAGTGCACTGCAAGTAAATCTAAATCTAAGGGGTAGATCTGAAATGAGTGGAAGCTCTGCTGATTTTATCATTCAATCATGTGCAAGCTAAAATGCTGTTTTTTATTTTCCTTGCATGTCCCCCTCGGCTTTACAGCGAATTTACTTCCAAGTGCACTTGTAGTGCAAAGTGGAGTTGCCTTTAGTAAATAACCCCCTTTGTTTTTTTCAGATATTATGTTAAAGTTTTCTCTTGTGTATATTGTGACAATTGTTTGATTTACCTAATTTTGTTTAGTACAGTTAAATGTTGTCACTTAGGCCTCATTCACAAGGGTATTTACAAAGTTGAGAACAGCTGTGTTCAGAAAACTTTTTTAATCGCAGCTGTACACATACAATATAAAGGTGCATGCACATTGAGAGGGGAATTTATCAAAACTGAAGCGGCCAGAATCTGCAGCATCTGTACGTGGCAGCAAATCAGCTTCTATTTTTCATTTTCAACGTGGAACTAAAGCCATAGATACTTACCTCCTCTCCAAGGGTCCAATGCCCATGAGGTCCATTAGCTCTGCTGACATTTTCTCCATGGCTTTTTTTCTGGTGCTGGCCTTCAGCTGTCTTGATTGGCCACTCATGCACAGAAGTTAGTCATCCCAGCACTCTGGTACTATGCTGGAAATGTAAAATTGAGCTGCGTATGACTGCTAGCAGGAAGATAAGTTTATTTAACACTGCCTGCCTGCTCATACAATCTGTAGTTCTGCTTTAACTTAACAAGCTGAAGATAGAAGATTATTGAACGCCATGCACAGCTGCTCCAGATTCTGTCTACTACAGTTTTGAGAAATTCCATGTATGTTTAGCAGCACATTGTTACATTCAGTTTAGTTGGACTTGGAAAAAATATAGAAGTGCTGTGTCCAGTGGCGGCTGGTGAAGTTTTAGGATTGGGGGGTGCCAGACCCCACCCTCCCTTTTTGACCCCTTCCACTTATCATAAGCCCCATCCTTATATAATCAACCCAAATAATTCCCTGTATTCCACTTGTGTCACGTACCTGATAAGTTTTGAGCCCGAAGTGCAGAGAAGGACCTCCCTTACGGCTCCCACTCCTGTTCCTCTGGAATGGAGACAGAAGGCCAGGAGTGAGGAGTGGTATGGGTGCCTGGCAGGATCGACAGTCACCGGAAGTTCAGGAGTGGTGGCACCCTCTGGATCCAGAAGCTGAAGAGGAAGCTGGAATGCAGAGAGGACCCGGAGCCACAGCAGGTAAGGAAGCAGTTAAGTAAGCAGGACTGGAACCAGGAACAAAGCAGCAGGTAGTAGCCTGGAATGCTAGACTGGAACCAGGAGCAAGCAGCAGGTAGTAGCCTGGAACGCTGGACTGGAACCAGGAACAAAGCAGCAGGTAGTAGCCTGGAACGCTGGACTGGAACCAGGAACAAGCAGCAGGTAGTAGCCTGGAACGCTGGACTGGAACCAGGAACAAGCAGCAGGTAGTAGCCTGGATCGCTGGACTGGAACCAGGAACAAGGCAGCAGGTAGTAGACTGGAACGCTGGACTGGAACCAGGAACAAGGCAGCAGGTAGTAGACTGGAACGCTGGACTGGAACCAGGAACAAGGCAGCAGGTAGTAGACTGGATCACTGGACTGGAACCAGGAACAAGGCAGCAGGTAGTAGACTGGAACGCTGGACTGGAACCAGGAACAAGGCAGCAGGTATTAGACTGGATACAGATATCAGACTGAGGGATGGTCAAACAAGCCGGAGGTCGGTATCGGTCGATCAGCAGAGGTACCAGGGACAACACAGAGGGATGGTCAGGCAAGCCAAGAGGGTCTGGTGCAGGCGGATAGCAGGATGGTCTAACAGGAAGCCGGGTCAGATAGCAGAGTACACAGGTCAGATCAGGTTAAGGCACACGGAACGCTGTAGAGCAGACAGCGGGGATAGAGTGTGACAGGCTGGTTTAAATAGCCCGCCTGGCACTAGCGGGAGTGCGCGCGCGAGTGCCCGTGTGTGACAGCACCCGTGAACGCACGCGCATGTGCAGTGGAACCCGCGGCCGTGTCCCCCTGCGTCTGGATCGCTGATTACTGGCAGGATCTTCATGACAACTTGCTTCCACCCATAGTGTCAGGAGTAGACAGCTCAGCATCACAGGACAGAGTATACAGCCCCAGAATCACAGGACATGAGTATACAGTTTAGCCTCACAGGACAGAGTGTACAGCTCAGCCTTACAGATCAGGGTATATAGCTCAACCTTACAGATCAAATGATAACATACTCCCAAAAGAGGGCTGGAGGAAGTTGAAAACTGCAGGATCATGTCATGGTGTCAGAAACCATGAATCAGACTGAGGCAGAATTACAGTTAAATCACACTTGTTTAATAATAACAAAAAAGTAAACAGAGTAAACGTAGTCAAAACATAGCCAGAGTTCCGGAACCGGAACGGATAGTCACACAAGCCAAAACGGATAGTCAGCCAAGCAAGTCTTTAACAGGAACACAGGAGAGCGTCTCTAGAGATGTGACCAAAGCGAAGGCAGACATTATCTGGACTGGGCGGCTTAAGTAGGCAGGACCGACGAGCAGGATCATTAACAGGTGAGTCACTGTGGAGAGATAGGAGCTGGCAATTAGCCGACAACTGAGCTGCCAGCTCAGAGAAAGAAGGGCTGGGCCCAGCTCTGACACATGGATCCTAAGCCCTTTGTAAACTGTTCCAAATGAACCCTAATGATGACAGAAAATTAAGATAATGAATGAGCCAGGACTGTGAGAGGAGGATGTGGAGGTATGAAAGTGCAGGGGACATGATAGCTGTGACAGATGTGTACAGAGGAGATGTCATCTAATGAGGACCCCCTCCCCCTCCATCCATCCATCCTGGACACTTGTGACAGGCCAGCAGATGGGATGGCTGGACAATAATGTCCCAGCATAACACTAGTGCTGATTACCTGCTCAAGGCCCTGGAAGCAGATCTTACAAGTAGGGGGCTGGGGGTATCTCCACTCTGTACTCTGTCCGAGTCCGTAGTGCTGTCTGGCTAGGAAGATGCTACTCCGATAGTGGCGGCACACACTGACTCCTGCCCGTCCTCCTCCTTCTCTGGCTCTTGTTTATCCTCATTAGGGATGGGCCAAATGGACCCCTGTTTGGTTTGTACCAGAACTTTCGAACACCGTGAAAGTTCGGACCCGAATAACGAACCCCATTAAAGTCAATGGGACCTGAACGTCAAAAATCAAAAGTGCCCATTTTGAAGGCTTATATGCAAGTAATTGGACATACAATGATTATAGGGGTCCAGGTCCTGCCCTGGGAGACATGTATCAATAAAAAAAAAGTTTGTGAAAACCGTCATTTTTAAATGAGCAGTGATTTTTTTATTTTTAAAGTCAAAGTCTAAAAATGAAAAATTCCTTCCAATATAGTGCCTAGGGGGTCCCCTTAATCTACCTGTAAAGTGGCAGATCTGTACCATGTCTAGAATCTGCTGCAGCAATAATTGCATTTATAAAGCCAAAAAAAAGAAATATTCCCTGCAAGCTGCCTTTATTTTGCTCAGCGACAACTGGGGATCCAGTGTGTATGATGAGGCTACAATGTAGTGCACTGGGAACAAGATTAGAGATTTTTTTAATACATTCTGGTGTCACTTTGACTTTGTATAGAAGTAACGGGTGCATAAGGTGATCCAAGACTGATTCATTATTATGAAGGTCAGATGATCGACCAAGTCGGTGGACAGGCGCACCTTGTGATCGGTTACAAAGCCTCCAGCAGCACTGAATGTGCGTTCCGAAAGAACGCTGGATGCAGGACAGGCCAGTAGCTCAATTGTATACTGTGCAAGCTCTGGCCAGTGATCCATCCTCAAGACCCAGTAACCAAGAGGATTTTGGGAAAGGTGTCCAAGTCTGATCTTGCCCCTGGTATTCCTGCACCGTGTAAAACAGACGCTGGCGATGGTTGCTGGAACCTATCATACCTTGGGGCTGCAGACTAAAAAATTGTCTGAACGCATCTGTCAGACGGCCACCTTCTCCACTGCTCCTTCTGTGACTGACTGAAGCCTCAGCAACACATTGTCCAGGAGGACTAGGAAATTGTAACCTCCCAGGCTCTGAAACGCGTTGCACAAACCTTTCTGCAAGGCCTCCCAAAGATGTAATGATCAGTAATGATCCCTCCCCTTGATACCACGAACACGAGGATCCTTCCGCAGGCTTTGCAGGACCAGGGAGGCCATGCAGCGTAGGTTTGCTGAGGGATTCGGTCCAGAGTCCTCTGGGTCACTAAGGACGACATGATCTGCAGCCACCTCCTCCCAGCCACGTACAAGTCCATGGGTTTCTTCGGACTGTAAATGATCCCTTGAAGACTGCTGCTGATGCCGAGCTGAATGCCAAGCTCCACCTCCATGCTGACACAATCCTCCTCCTCCTCCTCGTCCTGTGTGATCGGCAGGCATGCAGGAACACTGTCTGGATAAAGGGGGCCTTGAGAGGTAAGGAAGTCCTCCTCTTTCTCCCTCTGCTCTGCCTCAAGTGCCCTGTCCATTATTCCACGCAGCGTGTGCTCCAACAGGTGGACAAGAGGAACAGTGTCACTGATGCATGCACTGTCACTGCTCACCATCCTCGTGGCCTCCTCAAATGGTGACAGGACAGTGCATGCATCCCTGATCATAGCCCACTGGCGTGGGGAAAAAAAACAAGCTCCCCTGACCCTGTCCTGGTGCCATAGTCCCATAGGTACTCATTGATGGCCCTCTGCTGCGTGTGCAGCTGGTGGGCATGTCACAGATTAGGCGGTTCTTGGGCAGGTTAAATTCCTTTTGGAGGTCATCCAGCTGTGCACTGGCATTATATGACCTGTGGAAATGCACACAGACTTTCCTGGCCTGCCTCAGGACATCCTGTAAGCCCGGGTACCTGCCCAAGAACCGCTGCACCACCAAGTTAAGGACTTGAGCCAAACAAGGCACATGGGTCAGTTGTCCCTGTCGGAGGACGGAGAGGAGGTTGGTGCCATTGTCCCAAACCACCATTCCTGGCTTAAGCTGGTGTGGCGTCAACCACCTCTGAACCTGCAGAGCTGACAGAATCTTTGCCCCAGTGTGGCTCCTGTCCCCCAAGCACACCAGCTCAAGCACCGCATGGCATCTTTTTGCCTGCGTGTTTGCATAGACCCTTGAACGCCTACAGAGCACCGCTGGTTCAAATCAGGTCAAATCAGCACAGGAAGAGGCCATGGAGGAAGAAGAAGAGGAGGGGGTGGAGGAGAGGGGTGTGGCAGAATTACCACTAGTAGAATTTTGGAGGCGTGTTGGCGGAACAACCTCCAACACTACTGCACCCTGTCCTGCATCCTTCCCAGCTGCCAGAAGAGTCACCCAGTGCACGGGGAAAGATAGGTAACATCCCTGTCCATGCCTGCTGGACCATGAGTCAAAGGTAATATGCACCTTACTGCTGACCGCCCTGTCCAGCGAGGCCAAGACATTGCCTTCCACATGCTGGTAGAGAGCCAGAATCGCCTTCCATGAGAAAAAGTGGCGTTTGGGAATCTGCCACTGAGGAACCGCACATTCCACAAGCTCACGGAAGGGGGCAGAGTCTACTAACTGAAAAGGCAGCAGTTGAAGTGTTAGCAATTTAGCCAAGCTAGCATTCAACCGCTGGGCATGTGCATGGCTGGGAGCGAACTTCCTTCAGCAGTGCAGCAGCTGGGGGAAGGAAAATTTGTCTGGTACAATCTGACGTCGGTGTACCGATAGCAGATTGCCCGCAACTACTTGGCTGTGACACACCTAATTCTACACCTTCATTCCACTCAGTGCAGGCTTTAGAGAGGACTGAAGGTATAGTAGGGTTGGAGATCCCAGCTGATGAAGAGCAAGGAGAGGTCCGCTTTGTTCTTTGGTGTGGGTCTTTTAGGTGCCTCCTCCTCAGTGCCTCCTCCTCCTTCTCCTCCTCCTCTCTCTTATCAGGCACCCACGTGGAGTCAGTGACTTCCCCATCATCTCCTCCCTCCTCATCATCGGAGCAAAGCTGGCAGTATGCTGCAGCTGGGGGAACAAGACTGCCAGATTGCTGTCCTTCTTGGGCACCCCCTCTCTCTGGGCTCACAATACTGCCTTCCTCTAGTTGGGTACCAATATCGGAGTCTTCAAAATGCTGGGCATCCTCCTGGAGCATGTACCCAACACTGTGGTCAAACAGTTTGGGAGACTCCTCAGGGGGACATGGTGGGTCTAGGGAAGGAGTGACTGATGCCATTGAGCCGAGGGAAGAGGCCGCGTTGGCAGCTGTTTTGCCAGACAAAGTACCCTGAGCCTGGGTGAGAGAGGATGAGGAGGATGAGGATGGCTTGGTCGTCCACTCTACCAAGTCTTCGGCATGTTGCAGCTCAACACGGCCAGCTGCCAAAAAAAGGACAAGTGTGTCCCACAGCCACGTGCTGATGAGGATGCACCATGTCCACAACCAGCACTGTTGCCTCTAGACACAGAGCCGGCTTGCCCTCTTTTATTGTGACTGTCTGCCTCTCCTTGTTGGCCTTCCAGACATACTAATGGCCTGTAGTGAGATGTAGCTGCACAAAGCTGGGATGTATATATGTATACTGATTATACTGCAGCTAGCAGAATCAACTGCCTGCCTGTAGTATTATTAGTATGAGAACACCAGCATATGTCTTCAGGTAGCTTTAGGTGCACACTGTGCAGAGGACACAGTACACTAACTGTAAATACTGCAGCTGCCTGCCTGTGGTATTAATAGGATCAGAAGAACACTATCAATTGTCTTCAGGTAGCTTTAGGTGCACACTGTGCAGAGGACACAGTACACTAACTGTAAATACTGCAGCTGTCTGCCTGTGGTATTAATAGGATCAGAACACCCTCAATTGTCTTCAGGTAGCTTTAGGTGCACACTGTGCAGAGGACACAGTACACTAACTGTAAATACTGCAGCTGCCTGCCTGTGGTATTAATAGGATCAGAACAACAGCAATTGTCTTCAGGTAGCTTTAGGTCCACACTATGCAGAGGACACAGTACACTAACTGTAAATACTGCAGCTGCCTGCCTATGGTATTAATAGGATCAGAACACCAGCAATTGTCTTCAGGTAGCTTTAGATGCACACTGTGCAGAGGACACAGTACACTAACTGTAAATACTGCAGCTGCCTGCCTGTGGTATTAATAGGATCAGAACACCAGCAATTGCCTTCAGGTAGCTTTAGGTGCACACTGTGCAGAGGACACAGTACACTAACTGTAAATACTGCAGCTGCCTGCTTGTGGTACTAATAGGATCAGAAGAACACCAGCAATTGTCTTCAGGTAGCTTTAGGTGCACTCTGTGCAGAGGACACAGTGCACTAACTGTAAATACTGCAGCTGCCTGCCTGTGGTATTAATAGGATCAGAACACCAGCAATTGTCTTCCGGTAGCTTTAGGTGCACACTGTGCAGAGGACACAGTACACTAACTGTAAATACTGCAGCTGCCTGCCTGTGGTATTAATAGGATCAGAACAGCAGCAATTGTCTTCAGGTAGCTTTAGGTGCACACTGTGCAAAGGACACAGTACACTAACTGTGAATACTGTAAAAACACCTGCCTGCCTGTCAGTGTATTAGGAAGAGAATAACAGGAACAGATCTAGCTAAACTGAATACAGTGTATACATATATACAACACCTAGGATGGATATATATACACAATACACTGTAAGTGCAGCTAACTGACTCGCCTGCCTATTCTATCTAACTTAAATCAAATGACACTGTCTCTCTGTCTATCTCTCTCTGCCGCCGCAACACACTACACAAGGCTGCCAGGCAGGTGGCCTTATATAGTGTGGAGCGTGTACTAAACCCCCTGAGCCATAATTGGCCAAAGCCACCAAGGCTTTGGCCAATTACGGCTCTCTGTACAGACAGCGCTGTGATTGGCCAAGCATGCGGGTCATAGTGCATGCTTGGCTAATCATCAGCCAGCAATGCACTACGATGCCGCAGTGAATTATGGGCTGTGACGCGCCAATCGAATTTGGCGCGAACAGCCCATAATGTTTGCAATTCGACGAACAGTCGAAACAGGCGATTTCGGAGTTGAACATGGGTTTGACTCGAACTCTAAGCTCAACCCTACTCTACAGTGAAACTATCTGAGCTGTCCCTACTCTAGCTGCACACTATGCAAAGCTGAATGATGGTCCTCCTCACTACACTCACACTATCCCTAGACTGACACTAAACTAATATTCTACACTGACAATTAAAGCAAAATAGCACAGTATAGCACACTAATTGCACTGAACAGAGCACTGTTCTATCTCTCTCCACACCAAAATCACACTAATAATGGCTGCCATTGAAAGAATACTTTTATACTGTGGGGCCGGAATGAGCCATGATTGGATAAAGTCATGATGACAGTGTCCAATCATGACTCTGACAGTGCTCTGTGCCCTGATTGGCTGAAGCTTTCACTGCTTCAGCCAATCAGGGCTTGCAATGCACTGTTCAGTGCCGCAATGCATTGTGGTCGGTTAGGGGGGCCGAACAAGTGGTCGAACGATCCATTTGTTTGGCTGTTCGTTGGATGTCCAAACAGCGAAGATTTGGCCCGAACTTATGCTAGGGTTGAACCATTCGCCCATCCCTAATCTTCATCCCCGGCTTGTCACCCTGCATCCCGCTATCCATCTCCGATGTGCTTGGTGTGGTTGGCTGTGTGACACTAGAGAGTGGTGCGGGGTCACTGTGTGTCTGGCTCCATTACTGGGGGGAGGCTGCAAATCATCGGATGGAGATGGCGGAGGTGTCCGTTACTCCAGCGCGTGTCCCCCCTGCTCCACTGCGTGTTTCTGCTTCCTAAGCATCAGGCATCCAATAGGATCGCCTGGCACTTTGGCCAATTGGGAAACAGGTCTCACAGAGGAATGTTAGTGTGAAAATAGCAAAAATGAATTCGCTACTGTCACACAATTGGGTGGGATCGGGCACACTCTCTGCGCCCCGAGCCCACCCTTGTTTGAAGCCTATTAGAGCCTCTGGCTCTAATAACATGCTTAAAAAAACACCCCCTCCCACCCTGCCATAGGAATCCATGCACCCAGCGTCCTGAAAGGGGCAGGGAGCATGGATAGGGGGACAGCGCCCGTGCGCCCTCAATGCATGGTCTGCCACTGACTGTGTCCAAAAACGGATTGCTACAGCTGACTGCAACTATCCAAAGTTATCACAAAACAGCAATTATTTATGGATAGTTGACAAACGAAGTGTGGCAAATTAAGAATTTCTTGTGTACTCCCAGAAATTGACAGGGTTTCAGGGCCATAAAGACCATGCCACATCTAAACATGGCTGGAGAATTTTCAGGATAATTGCACATACAGTAAATCCACTGCAAATGAAACCTCCATTTGAATGAGGCCTTAGAGCTGAGAAATGCAGTGTTTATTTTCTTACAAGCTACTGCAGCTTTTAAATCTATAGGAACTATAGCAAACAGAATACTGGCATGCATTAAAAAGGGGATCAACTCCAGAGATAAAACGATAATTCTCCCACTCTGCAAGACTCTGGTCTGGCCGCACCTGGAGTATGCTGTCCAGTTCTGGGCACCAGTCCTCAGGAAGGATATACTGGAAATGGAGCGAGTACAAAGAAGGGCAACAAAGCTAATAAAGGGTCTGGAGGATCTTAGTTATGAGGAAAGGTTGCGAGCACTGAACTTATTCTCTCTGGAGAAGAGACGCTTGAGAGGGGATATGATTTCAATATACAAATACCGTACTGGTGACCCCACAATAGGGATAAAACTTTTTCGCAGAAGAGAGCTTAACAAGACTCGCGCCCACTCATTAAAATTAGAAGAAAAGAGGTTTCAAGGGGGGTTCAATAAGTAAACTTCAATATGTATTGTGAAAAGAAAAACGTATGCATATAGGGGAGGCAGAGAGCCACTAACCCCAAATGGATACTCACATGCCGAAGGGGTGTGTACTTTAAAGGGATCCGCTGTCACAGGCCACCAAATGAGTCTGGTCCGGGAGCTGAGGGAGGAGCTCAAAGAGAGGAGGGGGCCAAACGCACACAAAAACCCCCATTGCAACGTATGTCCACACTGGTGATGAGTGAGGGTGATGGTTCTGTTGTAATAGACATAGTATATGTAAGGTATTATGTCAAATGTAGACATTGGATGGAGGTTTGTGATTATTGTAATGGAACACTTTGGGGTCTATTTATAAAGCAGCAAATGTGACTTTCACCAGACATTCTCTGGTGGTTAACCAATCACTATCATTTAAAATACCAGATAAGATTCACCTGCAGTGAATGTTTGATTCACTGCTTTTAAAAATGACCTCTTCCATTACATTTTTTAATTCATATTAGTTGTAATAATAATAAGATAATTGTATACCATTGTACTTACCTGTGATGTGTTTTATTTATCTTTGTTGCACACACTTTTAGGGTTCATGCACATGGGCAGGGGCATATAAAATAGGGCAACATTTATATGTCTAAACTTTAAGCTATTTAAACCTGCATACAGCCATATCCTGTAATTTGTACAGATGGATGAATGCAAGACCTGTGGCACCCGGACATCAAAATACGAATGTTTATGGTATATTCCCCAATATGCCCATTTGCATGAGTGCTAAGATTTATCAAGCAAGCTATAAAACAAATCAGTCTAATCTATATCATGTATCTGATGCAATCAGACTCCAAACCATATTTAGCAAAGTATGTCAGTTTTGCGTGTGTTTGTGATCCCAGCACCTACAATTCTGAACAGCTGACTGTCAGTTTTGCTAATTTCTGCAACAGGTTTACCATTAAACGTGGTATTTTCTTTCAGTTAAACATGCTCCTAAGCCGTAGTTGGGGTATTTTCTTCTAAGCAGCAGAGGGTGGAATGTATGAGCCAAGCTGCAATCGAATAGCAAATCTCTATTACTGCTCCTGTTTAAACCTTCTTGAGATATGATTTGTGGCAAAGATGCTAAAACATACCCTTTTTATTTAATGATACATGTTTAGACTGCTGACAGGTGGAGTTAACACCTCCATGTTTTTGTATATACTTATAATGCTTGTATCTAATACCAATGGATGTGATGATAAAGGAAATTGGAAGCAGCCAGACCACCATCCTGATCACGAGGGAATAATTGAATAAAACATTTTTAACCAGGTGATTGGCTTTGAAATGGATTAGACTCCAGTGTGGAG
This sequence comes from Aquarana catesbeiana, assembly GCF_042186555.1. Taxonomy (NCBI): domain Eukaryota; kingdom Metazoa; phylum Chordata; class Amphibia; order Anura; family Ranidae; genus Aquarana; species Aquarana catesbeiana. The sequence goes on along the minus strand of NC_133329.1, from coordinate 277,784,137 downwards.
GAGGAAAGGAATATTTGTGTACGCATACCAAGCTAAGGAACCCTGCCCATAGCAGGTTTGCGGGTGCATGCATGTGCATGAGCACGTATTGGTGCAAGAAGGACTATTTAAACTGCACTAGTGCTGTGTGTCAGTGTCATTTGGTTTACTATGTTCCCATGTTCCTGTTATCAGTTCCTGTTGTTCTTCTGTTGACGACCTGATCTGCCTCTGACCTGCCCTGAACGCCACCTGTACTGACCCCTGGCTTGTCGCTGGATTACACTTCTGTCTGCTCCTTCTGCTCATCCATCCTGCTGTTACTGACCTTGACCTGATTCCCGACTACTCTCCTGCCTGCCACCTGAACATGATCTGCTCACTAGCTGCTGACCCGGACTGTCCGACTCTGTCTTGTGCTCATCCTGAACCAGCTGATCTGTGCTTTTCACTGGCCCCTGTCCTGTCCACCAGCATGTCTGGTCCTGGCATCCATGCATTCCAGATGCACACCAGCAGCTACCAGTGAGAGACTTACCAAGCACTCGTGCCACTCTGTACTTCATTGTTCCCTGTCACCTTACCAGAGATTCCAGAGCCAGGACTGTAAGATAGACCTTCATCAACACTTCAGGCTTTACCATCAGGTGCATTACAGGAGGTCTATTGCACTAACAATGTCTTCTAATAATTAGATTAACAACACACTTGAATGATCAGTTAATTTTCTGATGCATATATCTACGAGATGTTTGGTACAATGAATGTGTTCCTCATATGTTGCCTAGTTGTTTGGTCATATTGAATTTGCAGTTGTTGAGCAAATATCATCTAGTGTTTATGACTACTGTGGCAGGGTGAGCCCATGCCACTGTTTAATATGGTGGTCTGGGCCAGGTTTTCAGGGAAAAATACTAATGATGCAGGTGTGTGCTGCATTGACGACGAGCGCCAAAAAGAAGCTGCTTTGGTCGAATAGTCACATAGAGAGGAGGAGCCTGTGAGACAAAGGGATAAGATAAGTAAAAGTGCTTGTTCATGTTATCCTAGTAAAAAAAAAAAGCATTTGACCCTTGTAGGACAGGAGAACCCCCTTTTGAAAGGGTAGGTTTTTTTTATTTCCCTGGAATGCAGTTTTACCCCTAAACGCTGGGCAAAAAAATAAACACACAGTAGAAATACATATTTGGGAGAGGTCTCATTTCTATCCATCCATTCCTGGGATGTACACAGCCCTGCCAAACAGCACAGTCAGCTAGCTGACCTGTTTTTTTCTCTATTTTAATTAAGCAAAATTTTAAATCATTTGTTACCCCAACACTTCATGTTCCTGATATGTGCCTGCTGCACCATGTACTTGTATGAGAAAGTAGCCTTCTTTGTATTGATTCCTTTGTGTGAAATCCCTGGTGTTCCTGCCAGTCCTCTTGCTTTCCTATTAAAAACTGACCACACTAAGCAGGAGAGCATGCCATGGCCAGTTCTCTAGCTATGCTGGGAATTCAGCGTACTCTCCTCCAATGATCAGACTTGTTCTGACATGCTCCAGCAGCACAGCCATTCACTGGGAAGCTCAGTGTGCTGCTGCTTCTCCTGCCCCGAGCTCATATAAAGCTGACAACAGAGGGAATGTGATCATTTAAAAAGAAGGGAAAAAAGGTATTTATATTGTTTTTTTTATAACTATACAAAAATGTTTTGCCTTTCATTTTTATTTCAAACGGAATGGGTTGTTTTACAAAGTGATCGTTTACAATCACTTTAAGGACACCTACATTCAGCTTGGGTTAGAAATTGAAGAAGAAGCAGGAGACTCATGAGTTAATCTCCCTGCTCTCTCCTCATGTTTTCTGTTAGCAGATGCACCTGTTTGTCCCTAAATACTGCCCCCTCTCCCCAGATGAGAATAAGACTGAGTGCCGGTTCACACAGGGGCGGCGCGACTTGCAGGTCGACTCACGAGGCGACCTGCACACGACTTCAGCGGCGACTTGCAAAACGACTTCTGTATAGAAGTCAATGCAAGTCACCTGAAGTCGCCCCAAAAATACTACAGGAACCTTTTTCTAAGTCGGAGCGACTTGCGTCGCTCCTATTAGAACGGTTCCATAGTAGAGAACATGACGCAACTTGTCAGGCGGCTAGGTCGCCTGACAAGTCGCCCCTGTGTGAACCGGGGCTGACTCTCTTTATGGATATGGTATGTGAGTCTCCTGTGGCTTATCACTGCTGACGGAGTGCACGGCCGGCATTGCTAGACTGCTCGGTGCCTTGCGGGACTGCCCCTGGTGTTTTGTACTGAAGAGGACGGGTGTGGAAGAATCCCCCGGCGGAGGAATCGGCGCCCGTGACTTGAAAGCGGTTCCGTACTGTGGCTGTGTCGCTGGGGCTGCTGCCGCTACTGCGCCTGCGCAACCGGAGCCCGGGGAGCTGTAAGCACTCGGACGTACTCGAAAGTAACTGGAAGCAGTGGAGGGTGAAAGTGGGGGGTAGTTGGCAAGGTCCCCGCCAGGAGTCAGCTGGAGAACCCCCGCAGAACTTGGCTGGTATTCAGACGCTGTGCCGCTGAAGTCCAGGGATCAGAGAGGACAGGTGAGCGGGACTTTTGAAACAGGGCACAGACCCTGACAGTTTGCTGCCTGTTGTTCTTGCTGCTAAGGGACGGTATGCAAGTGACCCTGCATTACAAGACAAGGGGACTGAGGAGTGCAGGGGCAGTTGTGGTACAGTTTCCATAAGAACGGAATAAGTAACGGTGTACAGCATAAATATTGCCTGATTGAACATCACAGTGCCACTTGAATTGTTTTTGCTATTAGTGACATTTGCCATTTGTGACCACTCTGGGTTCTGCTACACACTGTGCCCCCCTTTATTTCTTTTTTTTCCTGTGTGACTTACATATCTTAAGATAATGATGTCAAGGAAAAGAGGAGAGGAACCAGGTAACATGGAGAATCTGGGGCCTCAATCACTGTGATCTGCAAAAGAAAAGGGAAGTCAGGCGGCAGCAGCAGCGACAAAGCTGGAGAAATTCGCACATACCCCTGAACAGACTCCCACAAAAAATGGGCAAGCAATGCAAGTTAAAGCTTCAGGGGATAGGAAAAGTCAGGGACAGGCCTCATCAGCTGCAGCAGGAGTGGGGCTTAAGTGTGTGAACAACAACAAAGGTATAGGGATGGTGGAAAAAGATCATATACCGTTACCAACCAATGCTCCCGCCATAGACCCAGAACCCACCTTGCGGGAAGTACTGCAAGCGGTCAATGTGTGTAAAACATTACTGGAGGGTCTAAGCTGTCAAATAAATAGGTTAAAGAAGAACTGTTAGTAATAAAGCAAGAGTTGCAGAAGGCAGTAGAGAGGATAACAGCTCTGGAGGGAAGGGTGAGCCAAGTTTAAGATGATGTATTCCCACTACAGCAAGACGTAAAAAACATGAAGGATCAACTGGGTAGAATTACTGAAAAAATGGATGAAATGGAAAACCGTTTAAGAAGGGACAATGTAAGGGTAGTGGGGCTTCCAGAGGGGTGCGAGGGACATAATCCTAATGTTTTTTTGGAAGGATGGCTCATAGAAGTGTTCGGAAGAGATGCATTTTCTTTGCAATTTGCGATTGAAAGGGCCCAGCGGGTCCCCTTCAGGGCTCCGCCTTCTGGAGGTCGGCCCGGGTCTCTATTAATGAAGTTCCTGAACCACTACGACAAGATAACATTACTGCGCAAAGCTAGAGAGATGGGGTTTATTTTTTACAAAGGAGCTAAAATCTCATTTTTTTCGGACTTTTCACCAGAGCTGCAGAGACGCAGGGAGGGGTTTGTGGAGATCAAGCGCTCCTAACAAAAGTACGAAGCTAAGTATGCTCTACTGTATCCAGCTAGGTTGCGGGTAGAGGCAATTGGGGAGGTTCTCTTTTTTGATTCCCCGACAGGAGCAACATGCTGGCTCGAAGGAAATAAACAGAGACTGAAACTCAAGGAGAGGAGGCAAGAGAGTTAGGATACCCGACATGAAGATTTGGGACGTTGGGAGGAACTATGGACTTGACGTAGGGTGGAAGGGGAATGTGTATGTTAAGCAGGAATGAGAGAAGGAGATAGTATTATATTTAAAAATTTGGTACATGAGTATACTTTAGGAGTGGGTGGGGGGAATATGGGAGGAATGGGTATGGCACCAGGAGTGTATGAGGTGGTCACGAGTAAAGCCCCTTGGGCGAACCTGGTAAGTTGGGGGAAAGGGGGGGGTGGGAGAGGGATGGGGTGGTTGGTTTGGGGGAGGTGTGGGGGTGGGATTGTTGGGAGGTGGGGAGAACAGGGGTTAGTAAAATTAAGACATAGTGAAAGTAGCACAGATTTAGTATTTGGGATGTCATGTAGGGAAATAAGGGAGGGGGATTCAGGATTGAACACAAGTGTGGTAAAAAAAAGGAAAAAGGAGGAAATGCAAGTTAAGGGGGAACACTTGGGATAACCACTAGTATGTATAGTAATAAGAGGAATAGCAAGGTAAGCCCCAAGGGCATCAAAGCACATCAAAGCACAGAGTGCAATTATGGACTTTTTTTTTTTTTATATCCAATGCACTTCTCGGAATTGGAAGAGGGATTCTTTGTTAGCTGCCCTATGGGTATGGAGTCACAGTGGGTGTGGAGGTTTTTTGCACAATATATTGTATTAAGCTTAAAATTGGGTCACTTTTTATCTTTTTCTTTTTTTTTTGGTTTTTGTACTATTGGGTCTTTAGGGTCTTTAGGAGCCACTTCTTGCTCTTTGTTCTTCCGATGCAGTCTAGGGTTTTTAAGATAGGCTCTTGGAACATACGGGGGATGGGGAACCCAAACAAGAGATCTGCCATCTTTTCGCTTTTAGAAATGAGGGGGGTGGGGCTGGTCTGCTTACAGGAGACCCACTTGACAAAGGACACGATGAAATATCTTCATAACAGGAGATTTCAGGCCCAATATCACTCGGTCTACTCTACATATGCTATAGGGGTGAGCATACTGGTGAAACGATGCGTCGTGTTTTCCTGTCGGCAGACCAGTATAGATGATATGGGTCGCTATATTTTCCAGTACTGTTCAATAGAAAACAGAATGTATGTCTTAGCTAACATCTATATCCCCCCACCTTTTAAACTCGAAGTGTTGTATAAGCTAATGGAATTTATGTTGGACAAAACGGATATTCCGATAATAGTAGTAGGAGATCTTAATGAGGTGCTGAACAAAGCCTTGGATAGATTCCCACCGAGAGCTCAAACATATAATTTAGCAGAAGGCCGCTTAGGCCAGTTTTTGGTAGAGGCAGGATTGACAGATGTATGGAGGGCTCGGAATCCGGGAATAAGGCAATACTCCTGCTTCTCGGCCTCTCACTCCACTCTTTCTAGGATAGATTTAACCTTGGGGAACGCAGAAGCGCTGCCGATAATAAAAGATGTAGTATACTTCCTGAGAGGGGTTTCGGACCATTCCCTGATGGTAGTCTCAGTAAATATAGGGGGTAGGGAGGCTCGGGGATTCTGGAAATTGAGCCCATACTGGTTAGAGTTATTGGGGGAACCGGAGAGGATAATAACAAAGTTAGAAGACTTTGTAAGATCTAATGAAGGCTCAACCACAATGGGTGTACAATGGGATACCCTGAAGGCATTACTTAGGGGTATACTGATCCAGGGGGTGGCAGGGGTTAAGAAAAAAGCAAGAGAGTGGGAGGAAGGGATTAGAAGGGACCTGGAGATGGCAGAGAAGCAATTTTTGGAGGATCCAACGCCAGTGAGGCAGAAACTATGGGAGGATAAACAAGAGTCTTATAGAATAGCAGTACTGAGGAAGGGGGAGAATAGGCAACTCTTTCAGAGACAACGAGTCTTTGGGGAAGGAGAAAGCGTGCGATGCATGTTGGCCTATTTAGTGAAAACCAATTCCTCCTCCTCGACAATTCCTGCAATTAGGGCCCCAAATGGTGAGATTTCTTCTCATAGTTCAGAGATTACGGACGCTTTTGGGAAGTATTATGAAAATCTGTATAGGTCACAAGGGAGGGTCGGAGAGGAGGACATGGATACATTTTTCAGGAACATGCTAGTCCCCACCATTACAGTGGAGGACAAAGAGGGACTAGACGTGCCAATAACGTTAGCTGAACTAAGGCAAGCAGTGAATGGAATGGCAAACCAAAAATCGCCGGGGCCCGACAATCTCCCGATTGAGACCTACAAGCAGTATGGGAAAATCCTGTTACTAGAACTGCTCAAAACTCTGAACTGGGCACTAGAGGCGGGGAGGTTGCCCGACTCTATGACCGAAACTACTATTATCCTGCTTCACAAAGAAGGGGGGGACCCGCTAGAACCATCGCCATATAGGCCAATATCCTTGTTATGCACGGACGCCAAGATTCTGGCAAGGGTGTTGGCGTCCAGACTCAATAAAACCATTTCTAAAGTAATACACCAAACGGGATTTATCCCCCACAGGACTACTAGCATGAATATAAGGAGGGCATACATGAATCTCCAGACCCCGACAGAGAATATGGGGTCAAGAGCCATTGTGTCATTAGATATAACCAAGGCCTTTGACAGCCTGGAGTGGAGTTATCTCTGGCGGGTTCTGGAAGAATTCGGCCTAGGTCCCATTTTTATTAAATGGATAAAAATACTGTATAAGGGCCCGAGCGCAAGGATTAAGGTTAATAACGAAAGCTCACAAAAAATTTGTTTAGAAAGAGGGACGAGGCAGGGGTGCCCTCTGTCCCCCCTGCTCTTCGCCCTTGCCATGGAGCCACTAGCAATTTATATCAGGTCTTGTCCAGGGGTGAGGGGGTTTATAAGAAGAACAGGAGAGGAGAAGATTGCCCTGTACGCCGATGATGTCCTGCTGTTTCTTGGAGACTCTGCGGGCTCCCTTTGGCAGGTAATGGACACGATGGAGAGGTTCGGTAACCTATCAGGATTAGTGGTGAACTGGAGGAAGTCGGCACTCCTGCCAATAGATACCCCTAATAATTCTTTGACACTGGGAATCTCCCAATTAAAAGTAGTTGCAACAATACGATATCTGGGCATAAATATGGCAAAGGATCCCAATCAGTACATTGAAGATAATCTAGCTCCATTACTGGTTAAATTTAAGCGCAAAATAGATATTTGGAACCGGTTGCCCCTAACAGCAGCAGGGAGAGGTAACTTAATTAAGATGGTCTGACTGCCTCAGCTACTGTATTTGTTACATAACTCACCGGTGTGGGTGAATAAAAGATGGTTTAAGAAAATTGACACACTATTTAGGGAGTTGGTATGGAGGAGGGGTAAGGCTAGGATTAGCCTCCAGAGTCTGCAATTGCCAGTCAAGGAGGGAGGAATGGCACTCCCGCACCCAAGATGTTACTTTCTGGCGGCACAGCTGCAGCATATAAGAGGCGGAAGCGCAGATAGGGGGTTGTTGACTCTGGAGGCGCCACATAAGACAGCGGTGGAGGCATTGGAGGCAGACTTTCCCTGGCAGCGGCCCCACAATTAGGATGATAACAAAGGTCTGGAAGGCAACAAAGAGTTTAATGGGATATGTTGGGTTCACCGAATATGCCCCTTTGTGGCATAATAAGAATTTACAGGAAGTGGTGGCCATGGGGAAGTTCAAAGAATGGGAGAGATGGGGCATAAACAGACTATCCCAGCTATACAAAGGGAACGTATTAAAATCTTTTGAGGAACTTCAAACTGAAAATGGAATCCCGAGGCAAACTTTCTTTAGATACCTACAAATGAGATCGGCTTTGAATGCCCAGTTTAGGATACGCCCCTTAGTATGGAACGAAGCAGCATTGCTTCAAAAGGTGGTTAAATCTGGAAAAATAAAAGGTTTTATATCAGAAATATATGCGCAACTGTGTAGCAAAAGTATCACAAGGCCAGAACACCTTGGTTGTAGGAAAGGATGGGAGGCGGATGTTGGGAAATTAACAGATGAACAGTGGAGAAAAATATTGGAGACCGGGCAAGTAGTCTCAGTATCCCCTGCACAGAGAGTCTCTCATCTAATGCTGGTATATAGAGCATATTACACCCCAAAAAAATTATTTAGATTTGGACTAAGATTAGATGCTAAATGCCCCAGATGTGGTGAGGAGGGGGACTTGATACATATGATCTGGAGATGTCCCAAGCTAGTTAGATACTGGACGGAGGTAGTTGAAGCCATTAATGGCAGGTGGGGGTTATCTTTGGAAACAGAGGTTAGATTATGGGATATAGATGGGATTAGAGGAGACAGTACTAAAAACAGCAGTCTTGAGGTGTCTGTATCAAGCCCGGAAGATGATCATGCAAAGATGGCAAACAGCTGCATCCCCGACGGTCGCGGAGTGGGCAAAAACAGTAAATGAGACAGTTTGGAAGGAGAGAGACCTATATATTAGAAGAGGGAATCTAAAAACATTCAAAAATATGTGGAACCCCTGGTTGATAAGCATTGGTTGTAAGGAAAAGCTGAAAGAATGTGAGATCCTGGATAGGGAGGGAGGGGGGAAGGGTTAGAAGGTAGGGCTAGGATAAAATGGATACTGTATATTAAATGGCCATGTTATGGTAATTTGGGGATAGGGTAGGTTTGCTAGTATGGAAGTACCCTATATACGGATGTGGGGTAAACTGCCCCCTCCCCAGAGAGCTCTGTTTAAATGAACCCTGTGTTGTTATTACATGTCTGTTGGAAGGTATGTAAATTTTAAGAAATGTTAATAAAGAATATTTAAAGAAAAAAAAAAAAAACATTTATCACTTTAAATTCTCAGTGCTTCGGTTCATTCATCTTAGTTCTGTAAATACAACAACAAGCTGATAAATGTACTGACCTAAAAAATAACACATGCAAACAGAAGAAAGCAGTTTTTAATTAGCAACTTTGTTTTCCTCGGGGAGAGACAAAATGATTATTAATCAGTATTTAGAGAGAAGCTTGCTTTATCTCCATGTAACTATTTCCTAATCCTCCTAACTGAATGGCATTAATATGCAATGTTCTTTGTACTGTTTCACGATGAATGGGACCCCTGTATGCTTCATGTGTCTTGTTTTTACACTGGCATGTGTTGCATGAACATGTTTTTTACAGTTATTCTAAGGATACAGTTTTTTATAAAGAGGTTTTCTCATTTGCACTTTCCTCCGGGACCCTGACTGACTCCCAGCTCATGATTGCATCATATTTTTTTGGCGGTTAGGGGATTCACTCCTCGTCTGGCATTTTTGCTGCTCAAACAACCTGTATTTCTATGCTCTGTTTAAAGGCAACACAAAGCACAACAATGAGCAAATGGCAGTTTTTGCAAAAAGCCTTCATGATGCTTGTGTAACCACAGGGAAAATATACAAATCAGCACTCAAATAGAATTATATGCATGAGATACAATTGGGAGAGTAGCTTGTCTACACATTTTATTCACATTTTTTTCCCATTTATACTTCATTATTATGATTCTGTACAAATATCTCAATCTTATTGAAAAACATAAAATAATTCATTAAAATCTACTCTATCACCTGGTCAGATATCTTCATCCATTTTAAAGAAGAAGAAAAAAAAATGAACCACAATTGGGAAATATTTCTGCTATGCACTCATAGGGTAAAGCAGCCCATACATGGTTGAATTTCGAATGAATTTTCTTTTCAAAATCAGAAAGTTCGTTTTTTTGTGATCCTATGATGCCACCATTGATTTTCGAAATTCGTCCGACCAAGCTGTCAATTTCACCTCATGTTGCTACAAAAAAGAATTTTCGTGGGCGGGAATCTTCTTTTCTCTCAGTAAATTTTCTTTTCTTATTACATTTCTCGCACGATTCTCCCATCATTGATTAGAAAATCGTTCGTTTTTCTAAAAATTTCCAACATGTCCGATTCCTCAAATTTGATTGCCGCACGAAAATTGGTCGTTGTTGCAGCCCACTAATGGTGTGAAATTCGTACGAAAATTCTTTCATACGATTTTGGAAAGAAAATTCTTAGGAAATTTGAACTGTGTATGGCCGGCATAAGACTAGCTATATAGAGCCTTTCCTAGCTACAGAATGAGGAAAGGACACAATTATTTAAAGGCAAACAAACAAAAATGCATGTGTAACATGGTGCTGAATCTAGATATAGCAAAGCAGCTACAATTCTGAGAAGGAAATCAACAATGACAGCCTAAAGACTTGTTGCGGATGGCTATTTTTTTCTTCATTTTATCCACATATCCAGTGTTATGCCGGCCATACACGGTTCGAATTTCGTAAGAATTTTCTTTCAAAAATCGTATGAAAGAATTTTCGTACGAATTTCGCACCATTAGTGGGCTGCAACAATGGCCGATTTTCGTGCAGCAATCAAATTTGAGGAATCGGACATGTTGGAAATTTTTGGAAAAACAAACGATTTTCTAATCAATGATGGGAGAATCGTGCGAGAAATGTAATAAGAAAAGGAAATTTGCGGAGAGAAAAGAAGATTCCCACCCACGAAAATTCTTTTTTGTAGCAACATGAGGTGAAATTGAAGGCTTGGTCGGCCGAATTTCGAAAATCAATGGTGGCATCATCGGATCACAAAAAAAAAAACTTTCTGATTTTGAAAACAAAATTCGTTCAAAATTCGACCATGTATGGCCTGGTTTATTTTCTTTTCAGTGTGTCTTTAGTTGTGTTAATTTCATTGGCAAAAATATTTTCCTCCTAAATTGCGTCCATCGGCATGTTTCCAGTGATGAAAACTAATCGAAAGCTACTCAGAGTTTTCTTAAATTGATTAAAACTATGATGAAAATCTATTCCAATTGTCATCAAAGAAAGAAAATGGAATGAAAATGTTATGGAGGGACATTTACCCACGTGAACTTCCACTTTCCTCAGAGCTTCGCTCGCAAAGCCTGCAAGTGTTTTTCCTCCCCAAAAGCAAGGTAGCAACCTTAGCGTGCTTACTGTTGTGTTGTGCGTAGCACTGTGCAGCACTGCAGGCCTCCCCAGATGACCTCCAGACCACTGTGCAGCATGCTGAGCCTGTACCACCTCTTAGGGAAATTGAGGAATGCTCATGTTTTGGCATGTACCATCATCGCAAGCCAGATCAGATCAGGGTGGTTTTTGAGTCAAGTGCTTGATATGAAGATGTTTCCCTCAATGGTGTCCTTTTCACTTGGCCTAACCTTAACAACAATCTTTTACGAGTTTTGCTCCACTTCAGACAAGTACCAGTTGCTGTTATGTCCAACATTCATTCATCTGAGAAGAGGACAGAAACTTCCTTAAGTTCAGATGGTATCACAACAACGATGTCAGCAACAAAATGATAGACTAACAAATGTAAGTACATGTTCTCCATAAGGCTAAGCTGACCCCAAAACCAGCACATACCATTCCAAGGCTTAAACTGTGCATCCATGTTAGCCATTGAATTGCTAAGATTACAGTGCCTTGCAAAAGTATTGGCTTTTTACCCTTGGCTTTTTACCTATTTTGTTACATTACAGCCTTTATGTTTTTTTAATCTGAATTATACGTGACTGATCAGAACACAATAGTCTAAGTTGGTGAAGTAAAATTAGAAAAATATATACATAAAACTATTTTTCAGAAATAAAAAACTCATAATTGGCATGTGCGTATGTATTCACCCCCTTTGTTATGAAGAACATAAAAAGCTCTGGTGCAACCAATTACCTTCAGAAGTCACATATTAGTGAAATGATGTCCACCTGTGTGCAATCTAAGTGTCACATGATCTGTCTTTACATATACACACCTTTTTGAAAGGCCCCAGAGGCTGCAACACCTAAGCAAGAGGCACTACTAACCAAACACTGCCATGAAGACCAAGGAACTCTCCAAACAAGTACGTTTGTAGAGTTCCACAGCAGAGACTGGAATATCTGTACATAGAACGACAATAAGCCGTACGCTCCATAGAGTTGGGCTTATGGCAGAGTGGCCAGAAGAAAGCCATTACTTTCAGCAAAAAACAACATGGCATGTTTTGAGTTTGCGAAAAGGCATGTGGGAGACTTCCAAAATGTATGGAAGAAGGTGCTCTGGTCTGATGAGACTAAAATTTAACTTTTTGGCCATTAAAGAAAACGCTATGTCTGGAGCAAACCCAACACATAACATCACCCAAAGAACACCATCCCCACAGTGAAACATGGTGGTGGCAGCATCATGCTGTGGGGGATGTTTTTCAGCAGTTGGGACTGGGAAACTGGTTAGGGTTGAGGGAAAGATGGATGGTGCTAAATACAGGGATATTCTTGAGCAAAACCTGTACCACTCTGTGTGTGATTTGAGGCTAGGATGGAGGTTCACCATCCAGCAGGACAATGACCCCAAACACACTGCTAAAGCAGCACTTGAGTTTTTTAAGGGGAAATGGCCTGTTGGAATGGCCTAGTCAAAGCCCAGACCTCAATCCAATAGAAAATCTGTGGTCAGACTTAAAGATTGCTATTCACAAGCGCAAACCATCCAATTGACTGCACTGGAGCTAGAGCAGTTTTGCAAGGTGGAAAGGGGAAAAATTCCAGTGGTAAGATGTGGCAAGCTCATAGAGACTTATCCAAAGTGACTTACCTGCAAAAGGTTCTATAAAGTATTGACATTAGGGGGGTGAATAATTATGCACATATAACAGATTGATGCGCTCTGATACAAAGTTCAATCAATGTGAGAAAAGAATTTTTTTTGTGCTAAAAAACCAATGTGAAAAAATTGCTACCAAATCGCTAAAAAATCGTATATATTTAAAATCGCAAATATATGAAAAAATCTCAAATATTTAAAAACTGTGTTCCTCCAGTTATACAAGTCCACTGGAAGTGGTGCGATATCTCCAAAGTAAACTAAGCAACAATTGTGTATAGATATACTAAAAATGCATTTGCAAGTAGCAAAAAATATTGAGAAAGTCACGTGTCAGTGGCGCAAAGCGTGGGAAGAGCCTAGGACACAGTCTGCTGAATACATTGTACCAAGCAGCAGCAGCTTGCGTAGCAAGCCTCGTCCTTACAAGCCAGCTGAGATCTGCCTATCTGCTTATCTGCATGCCTAAAACAAGTCAGGCACACGTGAGTGTATCACTGTGCTGTTTTGCCTGTGGACTTTTATTGTAACAATATTGCGCAATGTTTTCTCTCTTTGTTTATTTTACATAAAACCACTTGATACTGAGAAAATTACCATTCATTGTGGCTGTGGAAGAAATAGCTCAGAGGGTGAACAAATAAGTACTGCAGGAATCCAGATATCCCAGATTACTGAGGATTGAACTGTCGCCTGTTACTTATTCCATCTCATGAATTTAATCATCCATTTTTAATCAGACTCTATTGGCACTATTTATCTATTTATACTCATCAATTGTATATATATTGCACCTTTATAAGCATACCCTGTTTCCCCAAACATAAGACCTAGCGTGATTGTCGGTGATGGCTGCATTAAAAGCCCTACCCCCCAAATAAGCCCTAGTTAAAGTCCTTGTAGGTCTTATTTTCAGGGTAGGGCTTATTTTCGGGGAAACAGGGTAGGGCTTATTTGGGGGGTAGGTCTTATATTTCAGCCATCAATGACAATCACGCTAGGTCTTATTTTCGGGGAAACAGGGTATCATTTATTTATTTTTTATTATGGAGGATTCAACACTTATCACAGGGAATATATCCTATTTATTTATTTGTTGGCACTAATTTGGATTGATCAAATATTTTTTGCTACTTGCAAATGCATTTTTAGTATATCTATACACAATTGTTGTTTAGTTTACTTTGGAGATATCGCACCACTTCCAGTGGACTTGTATAACTGGAGGAACACAGTTTTTAAATATTTGCAATTTTTTCATATATTTGCGATTTTATATATATGCGATTTTTTAGCGATTTGGTAGCAATTTTATCACATTGGTTTTTTAGCACAAAAAAAATATTTTCTCACATTGATTGAACTTTGTATCAGAGCGCATCAATCTGTTATATGTTCTAATTTTTAGAGGATTCTGACCACTATATAATTGATAGCAGCTTGATATCATTGTCAATCTAACAATCTTTATTATTTATTTAATTAATCGCACGTGCATTCATATACATTGGATTTACACTTATTTGATTGTATTTGTCACACTAGAACATTATTGCGCTTGGTGTTTTTGTTTATTTATTTTAATAGTTATGCACATTTACTTTTTCGGTTATTTTGTCCTATTTGTTGTTTGCTTCACAATAATAAAAAAAATCTTCAAAGTTGTGGACATGTTCTGTAAATTAAATGATGCAAATCCTCAAACAATACATGTTAATTCCAGGTTATGAGGCAACAAAACACGAAAAATGCCAAAGGGGTAAATACTTTTGCAAGGCACTGTATAAAACATGAAATAGACTCTTTTTACTTTTACACAGACAGCAAATAGTGTTGAGTTTTCTATTTTCTTTTTTTCTCTTTCTTCTGTTTGGACTTGATTCTCAAATGTTTGATATTTGAAATAATAGATTTTGACAGGGAGTATCATGTTATGCACGCATTGTTGTTTGTTTGCCTTTAAATAATTTTGTCCCTTCCTCACTCCATAGCTAGGAAATGCCCTGCATAGCTAGTCCTACCCTCTTTTCAGTGTGTCTTTAGTGTCTGTTTATGAGCACATGTCATTTTTTGACCAATCTGATGTTCATCTGATATGATCTGCACAAGTGTTTGAATTAAAGCTTTCTACGATCTGCAAGAGGTCATTTGGATCACATCACTGTCTGCAAAGTTACTGCGATTATAAGTTAATCTAGCTCACCACAACCTGGATCAGTTATAGAGATCACACTTTCAGTGCTTACAGTGGGGCAAAAAAGTATTTAGTCAGCCACCAATTGTGCAAGTTCTCCCACTTAAAAAGATGAGCAAGGCCTGTAATTGTCATCATAGGTATACCTCAATTATGAGAGACAAAATTAGGAAACAACAAGTTCAAACAGGTGCCATTAATACAGGTAATGAGTGGAGGACAGAGGAGCTTCTTAACCACTTCAATACTGGGCACTTTCGCCCCCTTCCTTCCCAGACCAATTTTCAGCTTTCAGTGCTCTCACAATTTCAATGACAATTGCGCGGTCATACAATGCTATACCCAAATGAAATTTTTATCATTTTGTTCCCACAAATAGAGCTTTCTTTTGGTGGTATTTATTCATGACTCCGTTTTTTATTTTTTGCGATATAAGCGAAAAAAAGAGCGGAAATTTGGAAAAAAATTTAAGCCAAAATGTATTCTGCTACATGTTTTTGTTTAAAAAAATCCCGTTAAGTGTATAATAATTGGTTCGTGTGATCACGGACACATGTGCGCAAATGATCATGTACCGATGTGCGCAGGTGATCACGGACATATGTGTGCAGATAATGATTGGCATGTGACACAAGCGCATCGGGATCGCGCCGCTGCGCAGGCACGCGCGCGCGATCCCCCTCCTTCTGAGGGACATTCCTGAATGTCCACTCAGAAGGAGAGATAGCCCACCCGGCCGTTTATGTGCAGTGGTCCGTGTGGGAAGTGGTTAAAGAAGAAGATACAGGTCTGTGAGAGCCAGAAATCTTGCTTGTTTGTAGGTGACCAAATACTTATTTTCCACCATAATTTGCAAATAAATTCTTTCAAAAATCAGACAATGTGATTGTCTGGATTTGTTTCCACATTTTGTCTCTCATAGTTGAGGTATACCTATGATGACAATTACAGGCCTCTCTCATCTTTTTAAGTGGGAGAACTTTCACAATTGGTGGCTGACTAAATACTTTTTGCCCTACTGTATGTAGCGGTACCCCTGCAGGGGCTGCTGAGAACTATGGTCTGTCTGTCACACTGCTCAGCCCTGCATTCACTCTCAGGCACTCAGACATAAAGCAGTCAGTGAACTTTGTTTTTTTTTGTTTTATTGAGGGGTATAACTTGGATGGGGGATATGGGATGCCCAGCGTGAATAAACAGCAATCGGTTTCTTTGGGACAACTACAGTCAGGTCCATAAATATTGGGACATCGACACAATTTTAATCTTTTTGGCTCTATACACCACCACAATGGATTTGAAATGAAACAAACAAGGTGTGCTTTAACTGCAGACTCAGGTGAACGGTGTAGGAATTACAACAGTTTGCATATGTGCCTCCCACTTTTTAAGGGACCAAAAGTAATGGGACAGATTAACAATCATCCATCAAACTTTCACTTTTTAATACTTGGTTGCAAATCCTTTGCAGTCAATTACAGCCTGAAGTCTGGAACGCATAGACATCACCAGACACTGGGTTTCATCCCTGGTGATGCTCTGCCAGGCCTCTACTGCAACTGTCTTCAGTTCCTGCTTGTTCTTGGGGCATTTTCCCTTAAGTTTTGTCTTCAGCAAGTGAAATGCATGCTCAATCAGATTCAGGTCAGGTGATTCATTTGGATATTGCATAACATTCCACTTCTTTCCCTTAAAAAACTCTTTGGTTGCTTTCGCAGTATGCTTCGGGTCATTGTCCTGCACTATGAAGCACCATCCAATGATTTCTGAAGCATTTTGCTGAATATGAGCAGATAATATTGCCTGAAACACTTCAGAATTCATCCTGCTGCTTTTGTCAGCAGTCACATCATCAATAAATACAAGAGAACCAGTTCCATTGGCAGCCATACATGCCCACGCCATGACACTACCACCACCATGCTTCACTGATGAGGTGGTATGCTTTGGATCATGAGCAGTTCCTTTCCTTCTCCATACTCTTCTCTTCCCATCACTCTGGTACAAGTTGATCTTGGTCTCATCTGTCCATAGGATGTTGTTCTGGAACTGTGAAGGCTTTTTTAGATGTTGTTTGGCAAACTCTAATCTGGCCTTCCTGTTTTTGAGGCTCACCAATGGTTTACATCTTGTGGTGAACCCTCTGTATTCACTCTGGTGAAGTCTTCTCTTGATTGTTAACTTTGACACACATACACCTACCTCCTGAAGAGTGTTCTTGATCTGGCCAACTGTTGTGAAGGGTGTTTTCTTCACCAGGGAAAGAATTCTTCGATCATCCACCACAGTTGTTTTCCGTGGTCTTCCGGATCTTTTGGTGTTGCTGAGCTCACCGCTGCATTCTTTCTTTTTAAGGATGTTCCAAACAGTTGATTTGGCCACACCTAATGTTTTTGCTATCTCTCTGATGGGTTTGTTTTTTCAGCCTAATGATGGCTTGCTTCACTGATAGTGACAGCTCTTTGGATCTCATATTGAGAGTTAACAGCAACAGATTCCAAATGCAAATAGCACACTGAACTCTGGACCTATTATCTGCTCCTTGTAAATGGGATAATGAGGGAATAACACACACTTGGTCATGGAACAGCTGAGCAGCCAATTGTCCCATTACTTTTGGTCCCTTAAAAAGTGGGAGGCACATATACAAACTGTTGTAATTCCTACAACGTTCACCTGATTTGGATGTAAATACCCTCACATTAAAGCTGAAAGTCTGCAGTTAAAGCACATCTTGTTTGTTTCATTCAAAACCCATTGTGGTAGTGTATAGAGCCAAAAAGATTAGAATTGTGTCGATGTCCCAATATTTATGGACCTGACTGTACATACTCCTTCAGCTTCCTCCTGTACAAACTTATTTGAAGCTCATTACTCCTCACACCACCAGCACATCACTTGCTGCAGACTGCTACTTCTAGTCACCTCCAGCACATCACTTGGTTCCCCAGGGAAAGCTGGCACTATTTGTTGGTTAGACCTGACACTGACTCAGCCAGGCCTCAGCAAATACTCTTTGCAAGCTGGGACTTTGGGCCTCACAGGTATAGCAGCAAATTCCTTGTGCTAGCCACCCTAACTATGGCTACTGACCCCAGTTAGCCCTCTTCAGGCCTTGCCAGTTCTACTGGCTGCAGCTGTGTCTTTCCACTGCATCCTCCACCACATTCCACACTTCTGGTGCTGCACCTATCTCAGACTGCAAGCTCCCAGTCCTCTCAGGCGTGCCTCCCCAGTCCTTCTGATTGTGCCTCACTCACCAGCCCTCCTGTCCGCGACCAGCTGTCCTCCCTGGAGTCTCTTAGCAGTGCTCTCTCCCACTGTCCTATCTTTGCCCTCTCTTGTGCTTCCAGTCCAGCACCTCTTCATGTGTCCCTGAAGGTGGTCCCGACTGCACCCGAGCCCAGGCCGAAGGTCATCCCCCCACACAATGGGAAGCTCCCTCAAAGGTCCCGACAGCCTCCACGCTCTCTCACTCCAGCTTTTCCACAGAACCACTCCTCCCCAGCAGGGCTGACCCTGGGTATTTAAGGAGACCTTTCCCTTGCCAGTCCAGGTTGGGGATTGGTCAGGGCTCCCTAAAACACCCCAGGCAGCACCACCTCTCCTCTCCTACTTTCTTTCTAGATCTTTCTAGCTAACTCTGGAAAGAAGAGAGAGGTCTCAGTGATGCTGCCTGTGAGTCACCAGCTGCTACCCTAAGCCAACCCTAGCCCAGATCAGAATTAAAACAAACATGCCTGGCTGCATGCCAGGCCTGCCTAAATTTACCTGTCCTCCAAAAATCCTAACTTTAGCACCTACCTACCTAGAGGGTGCTACACTTAGATTACAGAAGCAGAACAATCACTAAACCAAACAGCAGGTGAAGTCAGAGCAAAGTCAGAACTGCCAACTTGCGTACATACATGAATGCAAAGGTCATGGACATAGAAAGTATTAAAATATTTGCATCATTACAAGAGCTAGTGGTTGTAAAGGCACACGTTTTTTTTACCTTCATGCATTCTATGTATGAAGGTAAAAAAAATGTTGTGTGTAGCAGCCCCCGCTAATACTTACCTGAGCCCTCTCTAAATCCAGCGATGTCCACGAGAGCTTTGGCTCTCCATGGATTTGTACTCCTGATCGTGAGTTCCTACTAGCTAGGAATAATGATCTGTCATTTCCTTCAGTCACTCCCATCCCCCTACAGTTAGAACACACACTAGGGAACACAGTTAACTTGATCGCCCCCTAGTGTTAACCCCTTCCCTGGCAGTGACATTTACACAGTAATCAGTGCATTTTTATAGCACTGATCGCTGTATAATTGTCAATGGTCCCAAAAATGTGTCAAAAGTGTACGATCTGTCCGCCATAATGTCGCAGTCCCGGTAAAAATCGCAGATCGCCGCCATTACTAGTAAAAAATAATAATAATAAAAATGCCATAACTCTTTCCCCTATTTTGTAGATGCTATAACTTTTGCACAAACCAATCAATATAAGCTTATTGCAATTTTTATTACCAAAAATATGTAGACGAATACATATTGACCTAAACTGAGGGAAAAAAATAGCTTTTTTTTAAAAAAAAAATGGGGATATTTATTATAGCAAAAAGTACAAAATATTGTGTTTTTTTCAAAATTGTCGCTCTTTTTTTGTTTATAGTGCAAAAAATATAAACCGCAGAGATGAACAAATACCACCAAAAGAAAGCTCTTGTGGGGAAAAAAAAAGGACATCAATTTTGTTTGGGTACAGGATCGCACGACCATGCAATTGTCAGTTAAAGCGACGCAGTGCCGTATCACAAAAAATGGCCTGGTCATTGAGCAGCCAAATCTTCCAGGGCGGAAGTGGTTAAAAAGCAAGGCTTTAATATTGCTTTAAAAGGTGAAGTCAGTAATGGTAGACTAAATGTACCTTAATTATATATTCCTCAAACCAAATGATTTCACAAAATTTAAAAAAATAAAGATGTTTCACAAAAGAGCACTGTAATGCCCCGTACACACGGTCGGACTTTGTTCGGACATTCCGACAACAAAATCCTAGGATTTTTTCCGACGGATGTTGGCTCAAACTTGTTTTGCTTACACACGGTCGCACAAAGTTGTCGGAATTTCCGATCGACAACCACGCGGTGACGTACACCACGTACGACGAGACTAGAAAAGGCCGGTTCAGAACCAAGCGCGGCACCCTTTGGGCTCCTTTTGCTAATCTCGTGTTAGTAAAAGTTTGGTGAGAGACGATTCGCGCTTTTTCAGACTCGTGGCTTTCAGATCGTTTTCTGCTGTTCAGTTTGTGCTTGTGGGTTTGTATCTGCTCTTCAGTGCGTGCAGTCAGTTCGTATCAGAGTTTTCTGTGTGATCTTGCCTGCTCGTTACTGTTTTATAGGTCGCTCTTCACAGGCCTTGCTGTTCTTCAGTGCGTTTTGTTACTTCGTTCTGAGCAGCCGACCATTTTCTAGCCATGTTTCGTATGCGTACTCCTCGTACAGTTCGTGCTGTGCGGGGGGCTTGGTGTTGGGGTCCTGACCTTGACACAAGTCCAGTCTATGAACAGGGTGGGGAGGAGTTCATGGACCAAGAATTGGTTGCTCCAGCGTGACCAGTTCTCTCATATGCCTTTGCTCCGTGAGATCCGTGAGAATAATCCTGATGATTTCAGGAACTTTCTCAGGATGACGGACCCCGTGTTTCACCGTTTGTTGGCTTTGCTGACCCCTTATATTAGCAGGCAGGATACCTGCATGATGCAAGCCATTACTCCGGAGCAGAGGTTGGTCGCTACCTTGCGGTATTTGGCCACAGGGAGAAGCCTGCAGGACCTCAAGTTCTCGACAGGCATCTCCCCCCAGGCTCTTCTTTGTGGACATTTACTGCTTGTGTTTGTTTTAGCTGACCCTGACAGAAATGTGTGGAGTGCAGAAAATGTCGTGATTGTGTAACCTTATACAAAGCACTGTTGGCTGTTATTTACTAAATGCAAAGACACTTTTCACTACAAGTGCACTTGCAACTGCACTGAAACTGCACTTGTAGTGCAAAGTGGATTTGCCCTTAGGAAATAACCCCCATTTTCTCATAAAACAACAATTACATCACCCCAAAAGTGTTGTAGCGTGAGACAATAATCCACACATTCTTGATGAACAATCTTTTTAATACCTGCACAATCACATGTACATTTACCCAAGGTTTTTCTGACAAACCAACATGTTTGTTGTATAACAATTTTTGTGGTGTCATTATCCAAAATCAAAATGTCCATTTTATAGAAAACAGGCCTGTGTAAAACCCACAAGAAAGACACAAATCTTTTGATCTTACAAAGTTCACATTTGGTAGAACTTGAAGGCAATATCAGACATGAGTATTTAGGAACTGTGTTTGATATTGCGTTCAGATGGGGGGAAATCACCCCTGCAAAAGCCAAATTTGGAAGATGCACACAAATTTCCCAATGTCAACATGTGCTATCTGCCATCAGGGGGGATCAAGGGACGTGTTTTAGGGGAGAAAGCCCTTCCTCACCGCTACTTTATTATTGAGGAAGGGGTTGCACCCCCAAAACGCGTCCATTGATCTCCCGTGATGGCAGATAGCACATGTTGGCACACTGTGTGCATCCTCCAAATTTGGCTTTGGGAAAAATCACAAAAACATTTAGCACATTGTAGCACACAAAAGAAGAAAGTGATTTGGAGGGGTTTTAAACTCGCCCCAAAACATCAATGGTGTTTTTATATTTTGGAATAACATCATTGATGTTTTGCTTGATGTTTTCCAATTGTAAATTACACCCCATGATCTCCCCGATCAGGATCTGGGCACTTTCGGATGTGAAAGGATCTGGATCCACAACCTCACGATCACCTAAAAAGAGAGGAACCCCAAAATAAATTAGGTTTCAAAAAAATGCCGCCATCCATCTCTTATCTGAGCCTGTGGTCGCAGACACTCACCTGTTGTGGTGACTACTTCCACCACGTCTTCTTCCTCCTGCTCATCTTGTGTTGGGGGTATTTCCCCTTCTTCCAGAGGGGGCGGGGCTCTGGTCTCCTCGGATGAGGGGTGTCCTCCGAGTCTTTTCTCCCCTATGTAAAACAAAAATGGTATAATTAGCACACAGATATTTGATGGCAGAACTATAAAGATGAAACATTGCTTGGAAGTGGGGTACAATTGTCTATTTTAGCAGAGTTCCAAGATGTAGCTTTTTTTAGTGCCCTTTGTCAAGCTGCAATACTTTACCTGTTTGGTAAAAGCTTCACAGATGTAGCCCCCCCTATAGTATACACTGGAGCACCTGTGTGGCCCCCCTAATAAAAATGGTGTTCTTGTGTCCCACACTAGTGCTCCAGTGTCCAGATGTGAAAACAGCTGCTGAGTGTCCTCTCCTTACACACAATCTAGTTTGCATTTCATTCTAGTAACAAAGCCATCTACACAACCCAATTCTTTGAAGACAAGTATAGGGCGTCAAAATGGTGGCCAAATGCATATGGCCTAAACAATGGTATTTTATCGTCCGAAATAACAATGTGTGATCCGAACGAATAATGTGCCCATGAACATGAAAGTTGCCATTTTAAACTGTACAACAGTTCCTAAAAGCACATGGAGCAGCACGAACGTAATAAACATAAAGAATAGGAACACAGCACAACTACTTACTTTTTTGCAGCAATCTCCGGATCTTTCTGTACTGCTCATGTTCTCGTAATTTCAGGTCCGACCACCGCTTCCTGAGCTGATCTTTCGATCGTCGTACCCCGAATTTCCGGTGCAGACTCCTGACCACTTTCGCCATGATCTTGGCCTTTTTGACATTGGGGTTGGGGTAAGGCCCATACTTTCCATCATAGTCGGCCTTCTTCAGGATGTCCACCATCTCCAACATCTCCCCAAAGGACATATTTGAGTCCTTTAATCTCCTTCTGGATCGGGACGTTTCAGGCTCCAGCCTTTCCTCCTCCTCCTCCTCGTTGCTACAATTAGCACGATCCTGCTGTCTATCCGCCATGTGCTCTTCCCCCACTGCGCCGAACGAAAAGGGGCGGGGAATAGACTAGAAATAACGTCAGGGGCGGGCGGAGTTATACGCATGCGCAGTGTGTATAAATCGTAACGCGCGCGTCTTACGTACGATCTGTGAGCGGAGGAAGGAGCATCGGAGACGCCGATCGTGCTAACGAAGGTAGGATCTAAACTTGGGCCTATACTGCTTCGAATTGGAAGCCTATATTGTAACAAGATTAGGGGAGTTTGGCCTGACATTAGGCTTTGTCTTGTGTTGTGTCTTACAGAGAAAATGGATGGGTTCAACGACCACAATTTCCTGCCCCTGTTCATAGACAAGTACAGGGAGCTGCCCTGTCTGTGGCAAGTGAGACACCCCCACTATAATCACAAACAGAAGAGGCAGGCAGCGCTGGAGAAACTGCTGGAGTTGGTGAAGCCGGTGGTCCCCACAGCAACCATCCCTTATTTGAAAGCTAAAATTGGTGGCCTGAGGAGCACTTATCTTAGGGAGCGCAAGAAGGTCACAGATTCCCAGAGGTCCGGAGCTGCAGCAGATGACGTTTATGTCCCCAGGCTGTGGTACTACGAGAGACTGCGATTTCTGTCAGACCACACTGAAGTCAGGGAATCCCTCTCTACTCTTCCTTCCACGCTTCCTTCCACCCCAGCTGAGGCTTCCGATGTCCAACCTGGGCCTTCCAGCCAGGAAGAAGTGGAGGAGCCCAGCTGGAGTCAGGTATAGCATTCTTCTACAGATTTCTGGGCAATAAAGAAATTATGTTTACTAGATGTTATTATTGATCACTAATTGCTGATTGAAAGTGTTTTACATATCAATAGACAGTAGTGGGCACCCAAAATTGGGAAAAGAATGAAAACTGCTGGGCTCAGAAGGATAGTCTGTTATATTTGTTAACATTCAATTTGCAGCAGTCAGGAGGTGAAAATTGTGTGTGATTGATGAATAAAAAACTAAAACTATGTCCCTTTTTCATACACAGGAAGACCTCAGCCAGGAGGAGGTTGTGGAATGTGGCAGTCAGGAGGAGGCGGGGATTATTAGTGTCAGCCAGGAGGAGGCGGGGATTAGTGGCAGCCAGGAGGAGGCGGGGCTAAGTGGCAGCCAAGAGAAGCCTGGGACAAGTCGCAGCCTGACTGAGTCTCAGGTCCCTCCCCTCCGCCTGCCATATAAACGAGCCAGGAAGGCCACTCCGAGTCCCGTGCAGGATTCAGCGTACAGGCTGATCCAGGAGGCTTCTGCGTCCCTCAGAGCCTTCCCCAGTCCTGAAGAGGCCTTTGCCTGCATGGCTGCCACAAAATTGCAGGGCATGCAGGAGGGTCAACGCAAGATCTCTGAGGACCTGATTTATAAAGTCCTTCGTAAGGGGGAGAGTGGGGAACTGAAACACAAGACGGATGTCATTGAGAGGGACGATCCTCCTCCTCCTCCTCCTCCTGCTGCCACAACTCCACCACCACAGCCAAAGGCTGGAAGGAAGCGTGGAAGGAAGACCAAAGAGTGATGACCCTGGGTTCAGTCTGGTCTGACAGAAGATGCAGTCTCTCGTATGACCACAGCCTGGGGACACAGATGTCATCTGCTGCTTTCCGGATCTCTGGGACTTCTGGACCAGACTGACCTCCCTTATGATATGGACTCCTCAGGCCACCAATTTTGCTTTTAAATAATTGATGTCTGCCCTGGGGGTCCCAGGCTTCACCCACTTCTGCAGTTTCTCCAGCGTTGCCTCCCTCTTTGTTTAGTTGTGAGCCCTTACTAAAATTTTTTTTGGGTAAATTCTACTCTCCTGTGTGTGTTTTCATCCAAAAAGGACAGTTTGTTGGCGACGATTCAGGTACATTTCTAAAGTACAATGTGAAATTAACAAGGGACAACAACACCAAACAATCTCCTACAGATTAAATAGAAGAACATATTAGTGGTGTTGTGGGAACTTGTCACCAAAAACACACACAAACATTTTCGGGAATACAAATCAAAATCACCAAAAAAAAAAAAAATAAAAAAGAGAAACCCAAAAAAAGAATCTACATTAAAGTCCAAAAAAAACAAAAAATTTTGTTGTCAGATGTGAGAAATCAAAATATATTGAGGGAATCCCGATAAATAGTAACGAAATAAGTTTGTGAGAAGTGTGTGTGAATACGAGCAGCAAAACTACTTAATTCTTGTCACATTATAAAGAAGAAGAGAGTGCGCTGTATTAAACCATTTTGAACATTGCAGCGTGACGAAAGTGCTGTATCCATTCCGAACGCTACGTTTACCAGAACGAGCTGTCCCGTGTCGGAATTTCTTCTGAGCATGCGTGGCACTTTGTGCGTCGGAACAGGCCACACACGGTCGGAATTGACGCGATCGGATTTTGTTGTCGGAAAATTTTATCTCCTGCTGTCCAACTTTGTGTGTCGGAAAATCCGATGGAAAATGTCCGATGGCACCCACACACGGTCGGAATTTCCGACAACACGCTCCGATCGGACATTGTCCATCAGAAAATCCGACCGTGTGTACGGGGCATTAAGCTTCAGAATCAGGTCAAAAATGAATTTGACCAGAATTTTTCAGAATTCAAATTTAATCAAGCAAATTGACTTTCAATTAACTTTGTTATGGTTGAGTTTGGTACAACCCATAATGCTCTGCACAACTAATTTTAAACTGT
Source organism: Aquarana catesbeiana (assembly GCF_042186555.1). Lineage (NCBI taxonomy): Eukaryota > Metazoa > Chordata > Amphibia > Anura > Ranidae > Aquarana > Aquarana catesbeiana. Next base: position 277,758,636 of record NC_133329.1, on the reverse strand, counting down.
CCAGTAATAAGTGGGTTGTTTTTAAAAAAGTATGACTCCTATCCCTGTTGCTTTAAAACAAGGCACTATCATGTAGATATTGCCTTGTCTATCCCTAACACTAGGTGACAAAGGATGGTCATATCAACAAACCTTTGTTACCCCAGCACAGAGCATGACTCCTGACACCTCAAAAATGTATTTGTTTTTATAAAAATACTTTCCACTGCACTAATTGGTCAAAATACTTCATTATGAGCCAGCAAATCAGCATCACAGTGAACTCCAATGACTCTGACTAGCTTTATATCATTTGGCAAGCAAGAGTATTTAAAAATAATATATATGACTTAGCTGTATTGTACACAATCTCATTCAATAGGCTATGAATGTCATTGAAGTTCATTGCAATGAATTAAAAAAAAAACTGCAGATTCTAATTTTAGTTCAACAATTTTCTTTTTAACTCAACTAATTTGGGCTAAACCAAATATCAGCAGATTCGCTCATCACTAATAAGCTTTAGTAGCTCACCAGAAGGTTTAATGAAGGGCAGGAGGGAGAGAAATAAAAGATCTGATTTACTTATAAAATTAATTATTATGACACCTTAAGGGAAGAATCAATCAAATAAAAAAAAAATTTGCACAGGCATTTCCACAGTCATATTATACAGGAAGCTGGTCCAGAACAGTTATGTGCAGCCTAGCACACTGGTGCAGGTACATGTAGACAAGAAGCAGCTGAAGGAGATGGAAATTAGGAGAAAACAGTATTTTTTTGAAGGAATAAAACAAAACAGAACATGACAATTGCTTATCATACACAGAGCTTCAGCAATTTAATGCCATCCAATTGGTCATCATGCACTTCCCGCTAACTATACCGACTAGAGGAAGTCTGAAATGATATGTAGATACTCAAAATATATATAATATATGAAAGTCCAAAAGATATAAAAATATCAATAATAATAGTACCTAAATATATAGAAAAGCATATACATAGATATATATATATATAATTATTATTATACAGGATTTATATAGCGCCAACAGTTTACACAGCACTTTACAATATAAAAGGGAGACAATACAGTTATAATACACATTAAATGGTAGTGGATTTCTCCTGGTTTATCTTCTTATCAAAGGAAAGCTGGCATAAAATAGTAAAAAAATATATATATTTTTTAGATTTAGCTTTTGCTATTACTATACCCTACCACCAAAGAACATCCCAAATAAATTCTCCTACTCCTGGCTCTCACAGCAATACCCTATGTGTGTATGTTATTAGTACCTGTAGTAAGGCCCAGAAACAATAGCGTGTATTTTGCTTTTTTTAATCCTAAAGCACACTGACACTAACACTAGCAGACACTGAAACTAAATTAACCACCTGAGCTCTGGAAGGTTTTACCGCCTTCATGACCAGGCCATTTTTTGCTATTCAGCACCGTGCTCCTTTAACTGGCAAATGTGTTGTCATGCAACACTGTACGAAAATGAAATTTATATAATTTTTTTCACACAATTCAAGCTTTCTTTTGGTAGTATTTGATCACCACTGGGTTTTTTATTTTCTGCTATATAAATTAAAAAAAACTGAACATTTTGAAAAAAAAATTATACTTTCTACTGTTTGTTTGTCTGAAAGTTATAGCGTCTACAAATTTTGGTATACACAGTATATTTAAAAAAAGGATCATTCCTGATGTACTGATGGCCTATCTCAATTCATGAGGCACTAAAAATGCCAGGACAGTACAAATTCCCACAAATAACCCCTTTTTTAAAAGTCGACAGTCTGAGGCATGGCAAGTTTTTTGAAGTTGCAATTTTTTGTCACAATTTTTGGAAAATTAAGAAATTAAATAATTTTTATTTTTTTTACATCCTCTCACCAGTTTAGTACAGTGTCATCATATAACTGGTGTGGTGATAATACCAACTGGTGACCGTATGTTTTTTTTTACTTTATTTCTTAAACTTTTTTAACATTTTCTTTTATTTTTTATTTGTTTGTTTATTTTTATTATTTTACATACTCTCATCAGAGTAGTTCAGTGTCACCACAGTAACACTGTACTATACTGGTGGGGGGAGGGGGGTTGTCATGGATTGCTTTTTTTTTTTTTTTTTTTTAACACTTTGATTATCATTGTAACAGCAATGTTTTGAACTGTCATAAATGGGTTACATGCATAGAAGCTGTACTATAGCTTCCATCAATACAAAGTGCTCTATGAACGGAGGATGCATTCAGTGGAGGATGAATGGAGGATGATGAATGATGATGAATGGAGGAAGGGCTCCATTTAAAATGTAAGTCTGCCATAATGTGCTAGTATGCAGTGCAATGCAGGGAATGTGGTGCATACTGGCAAATTTAGGCATTAACCTGCAGAGGGCAAGATTACTACTGCTTTAATGAATGAGCTAGAATAAATCATGGCCTAGTTGTATTTTTTAGAATCATTGTATGTGGAGATATCCTGGCCCTTACCTCACTTTTTTTTCACATATTGCCTTGTGCAATAAACATCTTTTTTATTTATTTATTTTTTAACATTCTTTATTTAAATGAGAGTTTCACCACATCCAATAAGAGAAAAGATTTAAAACACAAATAGGTCTATAAGATTAACAATAACAGAAAAATCAGACAATGGAGCACCTATATTATGTACTAGCTCTGGATATCCAACCGGTATAAGGAGAAGTTAGACCAGGAATTAAAAACAAATTGATGTTTCTATATATTCACATTCAAGTTCAGTAACCTGTATACTGTATATAAAAAATCATACACATCCATTTGTGTTTGATAAGGCTTGCATATGGTGGAGCTGGCTGAGAACCACTGTAGTCAGATGATGGGCGACTCACAGACTGGGTTCCCTGGGGTGGTGCAGCTGCCGGAAGGTGATAGTTGAAGCCATTTGGGGACACAGGAAGATTCGCCATTGGGCCAGAAAGGCGTCACAGCCTGCGAATGGCGGAAGAGGAGCCACTCAGAACCCAGGGAAGCTCGGCTGTCGGGCCAGAAGTGACTTTGCACACCTGGCAAGAAGCTGTAGGTATCTCCAACCTCCCACCAGGACCCTCCTATTAAAATTAACTCCATAGTTACTTAACTGTAATTTAAAAAAGAGCAATACTAAAATCAATAGCAATAATAATAATAATATTAAGAGCAATATTAAGAGCAATATTCCCATGTCCTATATCCTATTTCCCCTGGTCATATATTACAACTCTATAAAAATGTCCCATCTATAATAATAAATACGATAGAGATTACAATAAAAATTCATTACTACCTTTCTGCATGTCGAAAGAACAGAAAGAAAACCAAAAAAACAAAACACGATAGAAAATAGAATATTAAAAAGTAATAAAAAATTTGAGATTTTTATTGCAGCTAGATTTATTGCAGCTAAATAATGGTATGGATTTCCATTTCTTCATTTAGGCCACATGGGGCCAAGGTACCCAGTTTATATATCAGAAGTAGGAATGAGCCGACCAGCCCCCAGTTCGGTTCGCGGCAGAACATGCGAATGGACCGAAAGTTTGCGTGAACATTCAAACACCGTTAAAGTCTATGGGACCCGAACGTGAAAAATCAAAAGTGCGAATTTTAAAGGCTAATATGCAAGTTATTGTCCTAAAAAGTGTTTGGGGACCCGGGTCCTGCCCCAGGGGACATGTATCAATGCAAAAAAAAGTTTTTAAAAAATGGCAGTTTTTTCGGGAGCAGTGATTTTAATAATGCTTAAAGTGAAAAAATAAAAGTGAAATATTCCTTTAAATATCGTACCTGGGGGGTGACTATAGTATGCCTGTAAAGTGGCGCGTGCTTCCCCTGTTTAGAACAGTCCCTGCACAAAATGAAATTTCTAAAGGAGTAAAAGTCATTTAAAACTGCTTGCGGCTGTGATGTAATGTCGGGTCCCGGCAACATGGATGAAAATTATTGAGAAAAACGGCATGGGTACCCCCCCAGCCCATTACAAGGCCCTTTGGGTCTTGTATGGATATTAATGGGAACCCCGCTCCCAAATTAAAAAAAGAAAAGGCGTGGGGCCCCCAGGCCCTATAAACTCTGAACAGCAGTATACAGGCGGTTCAAACAAGACAGGGACTATTCTTGTTCTTAAGTTGATTCTATTTGTAATTTGGAACAGGTACATTTTGTAAGTGTAGCTGCAGCCAAAAAATTATTTTTTTTTATTTTGGATAACATAGGGAAGGGTTATCACCCCTGTAACATTTGTTTTGCTGTCTGCGCCCCTGTTCAGAAGATTTCACCTCACTTTCTGTCCCAATGACAATTGGATTTTGAAAATTTGGGGTTATTACGGAAACAGGGATTGGTAATAAAGCGTCAGTGAAGACACCTTTTTCCCATATTAACTCTTACAGGAGAGAATTTCCCTTCCTAGGGGTAGATTTCCTCTCACTCCTTGTTGTCTCCCTCCGTTTGTAAGTAGGAGTCGTTTGTAAGTCGGATGTTTGAAAGTACTATACGTCCTCTCCTATATACTAAATTTATAAAATTGGGCCTTAAGTGTTGGTGGTACCAGAACACTTGATATTATATCAAGAATTGTAATTACATGCCCCTGTTAAACAGGGGCAGAAAAATTGGGTCTTAGGCGGTGGTGGTGGTGGCACAACACTGTAAAGCCTCACAGATACTCTTGTTGAGTGCAGGAACAAGCCCTGCTGCAAAATATTACAGCAAAAATTGTAATTACATGCCCCTGTTAAACGGGGGCAGAAAAATTGGGCTTTAGGCACTGGTGGTGGTGCCCTGAAACAAAAATGTTCTTAGAAGCTATCAACATAAACATTGAAGAGGAATAGGATAGTCACTCAGCATGACAGGATAGTCACTCAGCATAGGCAGTCTTTAAGGGATCTCACATTCATAGAAAAATTAATCGGTTACATCAGCATCAAGTACTTGGTAGCTCGGGATCCAAGACTGATTAATTTTTATGAAGGTGAGCCGATCAACTGAGTCTGTGGACAGGTGCACTCTGTGATTGGTTTCAAAGCCTCCAGCAACACTGAATGTGCGTTCAGAAAGAACGCTGGATGCAGGACAGGCCAGTAGCTCAATTGCATATTGTGCATGCTCTGGCCAGTGATTCATCCTCAAGACCCAGTAACCCAGTGGATTTTCGGTTGGAAAGGTCTCCAAGTCTGATCTTGCCCCTAGGTATTCCTGCATCATCATGTAAATCAGATGCTGGTGATGGTTGCTGGAACCGATCAGACCTTGGGGATGCGGACTAAAGAATTGTCTGAACGCATCGCTCCTTCGTTAACTGACCGAAGCCTCAGTAACACATTGTCCAGGAGGACCAGGAAATTGTAACCTCCCAGGCTCTGGAAACGCATTGCACAAACCTTTCTGCAAGGCCTCCCGTAGATGTTTCATCCCTGCTCCCTCTTCGAAGGCTGGATAAAATCTGCAACCTTACCCTTGTATTGTGGATCAAGAAGGGTTGCCAGCCAGTAATGATCCCTCTCCTTGATACCACAAATCCGAGGGTCCTTTCGCAGGCTTTGCAGGATCAGGGAGGCCACGCAGTGAAGGTTTGCTGAGGCATTCGATCTGGAGTCCTCTGGGTCACTAAGGATGATATGATTCACAGCCATCTCCTCCTGGCCACGTACAAGTCCATAAGTTTCTGGGGACTGAAAACGATCCCTTGAAGACTGCTGCTGATGCTGAGTGCCAGGCTCCACCTCCATGCTTACACAATACTCATCCTCCTCCTCTTCCTGTGTGATCGGCATGCCCGCAGGAATACTGTCTGAATAAAGGGGGCCTTGAGAGTTAAGGAAGTCCTCCTCTTCCTCCCTCTGTTCTGCCTCAAGTGCCCTGTCCATTATTACACAAAGCGTGTGCTCCAACAGGAACACAAGAGGGACAGTATCACTGATGCATGCACTGTCACTGCTCACCATCCTCATTGCCTCCTCAAATGGTGACAGGACAGTGCATGCATCCTTGATCAGTAGCCACTGGAGTGGTGAAAAAAAGCCACGCTCCCCTGACCCTGGTGCCTTACTCACACAGATACTCATTGATGGCCCTCTGCTGTGTGTGCAGCTGCTGCAGCATTGCCAACATTGAGTTCAACTTGGTGTGCATGTCACAAATGAGGCGGTTCTTGGACAGGTTGCATTCCTTTTGAAGGTCAGCCAGCCGAGCACTGGCATTATATGACAGGCAGAAATGCCCACAGACATTTTCCTGGCCTGCCTCAGGAGATCCTGTAAGCCCAGGTATCTGCACAAGAACCACTGCACCACCAAATTAAGGATGTGAGCCAAACAGGGAACATGGGTCAAGTGTCCCTGTCGGAGGGCGGAGAGGAGGTTGGTGCCATTGCAAACCACCATTCCTGGCTGAAGCTGGCGTGGCGTCAACCACCTCTGAGTCTGCCCCTGCAGAGCTGACAGAATCGCTGCCCCAGTGTAGCTCCTATCCCCCCAGCAGACCAACTCAAGCACCGCATGGCATATTTTTGAGTTCTTGCGTAGCCCCTTGAAAACCTACGGAGCACCGCTGGTTTCTAGGAGAAATCTGCAGAGGAAGAGGCCATAGAGGAAGAACAAGAGGAGGGGGTGGAGGAGAGAGGTGTGGCAGAATCACCACTACTAACATTTTGGAGGCGTGGTGGAGGAACAAGCTCCAACAATACTACACCCTGTCCTGCAACCTTCCCAGCTGCCAGCAAAGTTACCCAGTGCGCCATGAAAGAAAGGTAACGTCCCTGTCCATGCCTGCTGGACCATGAGTCAGCAGTAAAATGCACCTTACCACTGACCGCCCTGTCCAACGAGGCCAAGACATTGGCTTCCACATGCCGGTAGAGAGACGGAATGGCCTGAAAAGAAATGGCGTTTGGGAACTTGCCACTGAGGTACCGCACATTTCACAAATTCATGAAAGGGGGCAGAGTCTACCAGCTGAAAAGGCAGCAGTTGGAGTAATAGCAATTTAGCCAAGCTAGCATTCAGCCGCTGAGCATGTGGATGGCTGGGACTGAATTTCTTTCAACGGTTTAGCAACTGGGGTAGGGAAATTTTCCTGCTCCTAGTGTAGCGATAGCAGATTGCCCGCAAGTACTTGGCACGCCTAATTCTACACCTTCATTCCTCTCAGTGCAGGTTTCTGAGAGGACTGAAGGTATAGTGGGGTCAGAGATCCCAGCTGATGAGGAGCAAGGAGAGGTCCGCCTTGTTCTTTGGTGTGGGTCTTTTAAGTACTGTTGCCAACGGACTGCATGAAAGGTCGACATATGTCTGGTTAAGCATGTGGTGCCCAAGGGGCTGCTGTTTTGGCCACGCTTGATACGCTTCAGACATACGTTGCAAACAGCAACGGTGCGATCTGCTGCATACCTATCAAAAAAGGCCCACACCAAAGTACTTTTCAAAATACATGGGGAGTCAGCAGCGCCCTGCACATGCGGAGCTCTGTGGTGTGATGCAGTCAGGTGGCTGCCCTTAAGCTGGCCCCTGGAGGGCATCCTGCCTCGTTGGAGATGTGCCTCCTCCTCCTCCTTTCTTCTATCAGGCACCCACGTAGAGTCAATGACCTCATCATCCCCTCCCTCCTCATCACTGGAGCAAACCTGGCAGTATGCTGCAGCTGGAGGAACATTTCTGCCAGTTTCTTGTCCTTCTTCGGCACCCCCTATCTCTGGGCTCACGTTACTGCCTTCCTCAATCTGGGTACCATCATCGGAGCCTTCACAACGCTGCACATCCTCCTGAAGCATGTACCCGACACTGTGGTCGAACAGTTCGGTGGACTCCTCCGTGCATGATGGTGGGGCTAGGAAAGGAGTGACTGATGACATTGAGCCGATGGAATAGGCCTCTTTGGCAGCTGTATTGGCAGACAAACTACTCTGAGCCTGGTTGACAGAGGATGATGAGGATGAGGACGGCTTAGTTATCCACTCTACCAACTCTTCTGCATGTTGTGGATCAACACGGCCAGCTGCCGAAAAAAAGCTCAAGCGTGCCCCATGGCCATGTGCTGAGAATGCATCGTGTCTATGACCAGCACTGTTGGCTGTAGACACAGAGCCTGATTGCCCTCTTTTAGTTGTCTGTGAGCATCTGCTTCTCCTTGGTGGCCTTCCAGACATGCTGTAAAATTTTATTAGCAAAACACCACCTGAAGTTTACTAGAAAAACTACACCAGGAATAGCCTGCAGTCAGGTATAGGCTTGGCTAGACTACAATGCAATAGATATATATATGTAGGAGACTGTATATATATTTAATGCACTGCAGATCACTGAATCACCTGCCTACCTGCCTGCCTGCCTGAAAGTGAATTTGAAAACGTACACCAGGAATGGCCTGCAGTCAGATATAGGCTTGACTAGACTGTAATGCAGTGGATATACAGTATCTCAAAAAAGTGAGTACACCCCTCACATTTTTGTAAATATTTTATTATATCTTTTCATGTGACAACACTGAAGAAATGACACTTTTCTATAATGTAAAGTAGTGAGTGTACAGCTTGTATAACAGTGTAAATTTGCTGTCCCCTCAAAATAACTTAACACACAGCCATTAATGTCTAAACCGCTGGCAACAAAAGTGAGTACACCCCTAAGTGAAAATGTCCAAATTGGTCCCAAAGTGTCAATATTTTGTGTGGCCACCATTATTTTCCGGCACTGCCTTAACCCTCTTGGGCATGAAGTTCACCAAAGCTTCACAGGTTGCCACTGGTGTCCTCTTCCCCTCCTCCATGACGACATCTCGGAGCTGGTGGATGTTAGAGACCTTGCACCCCTCCACCTTCCGTTTGAGGATGCCCCACCGATGTTCCTTAGGGTTTAGGTCTGGAGACATGCTTGGCCAGTCCATCACCTTTAACCTCAGCTTCTTTAGCAAGGCAGTGGTCATCTTGGAGGTGTGTTTGGGGTTGTTATGTTGAAATATTGCCCTGTGGCCTGATTTCCGAAGGGAGGGGATCATGCTCTGCTTCAGTATGTCACAGTACATGTTGGCATTCATGGTTCCCTCAATGAACTGTAGCTCCCCAGTATATTAGAGATCCGCGCTTAGGAGGATAAAGGTTGCAGCCTCCCTTAATTAGTCCCCACTGGGGACTATACAAGTATATAAAAAGAGAGTAAGGGGAATGGCGCTACCCTAGTGTGGCACTTTGATGGGTAAAATAAAATTAATAAATATATAACCCCCCGTGTGCTATTACCTAAATCAAGTGTGTAAGTCTATACAAATTTTGCAGGTCTGTTGGGAGATATTTTGTGAGTATGTAAAATATATTCAAAGGTGCAATAATGCTTAATCAAAAGCTCTAAGGTGCAACCACCTTAATCATAACCTCCCATTAACATGTGAACCAATTGAAATATCAAACCTCTGACTTTACCATAAACAGTAAGTGAAGAAAGTATCCTCACATTTAAAGTGTATGAGCATTCCCATATAAAATAAATAAATTCACATCTAAACCATATAAGCATAAACAATGGCTATCAAACCATATGTACAAAAGCCACAGTGGTATTTTGATATGTAAGTGTTCACTTTAGTAGTCCAAATCCCTAAACGGGCAAACTGGGCTTATAGTAAAAAAGTGCTTGTGTAAATTAAAAAAGTGCTTATCTAAAGCAAAAAATATACGTGTATATAAAGTTATTTAAATCATATAGGGTGTGATTTCATAATCCGGGCCGGGACTTCAAAAAACCTTCTATATTCAGGTGTGTTCCACAGCAAGAAAATCCAGTGACATCTGTGCACATTAGATCTGGTGACTCAGGTGCTCCCCCAATGTGTCCCCACTCACCAAAGGTATTCACCCCTACAGGGGTAATGTACATAGAGCGGGTAGCTGCAGGTGGATTTTCTCCTTAGGTAGCCTTATTAATCCTCTGCACCTCCGTCAGACTGTGTCTGCGATCCCGAGCCTCCCAGCATAAGTTCTGAATCTGGGCACCTCCGATTGTTTCACCTCCCCACAGGTTCCTTTCCTCCCAGGGAAAACAAGGGACTTCCATAGTGTAGTATACTCGGTTTATTTAAAAATTTAACATCTAAAAACAATAGCAATAGATTCCAGTAAGGCAAGGATGCAAACGGTGGAAAGACCAGGAAGCCAGTCTGTAGCGTGCGTGCCACCTGTGTTCCAAGCCAAGCCTTCCAGGTATGACGTAAGAGCGTGGCTCCGCCTTACGCGTTTCATCATAGGACGTTTTCAAAGACGTCTTTGAAAATGTCCTATGACGAAACGCGTAAGGGGAAGCCACGCTCTTACATCATATTGTTTTTAGATGTTAAATTTTTAAATAAACCGAGTATACTACATTATGGAAGTCCCTTGTTTTCCCTGGGAGGAAAGGAACTTGTGGTGAAGTGAAACAATCGGAGGTGCCCGGATTCAGAACTTATGCTGGGAGGCTCTGGATCGCAGACACGGTCTGACAGAGGTGCAGAGGATTAATAAGGCTACCTAAGGAGAAATTCCACCTGCAGCTACCCGCTCTATGTGCATTACCCCTGTAGGGGTGAATACCTTTGGTGAGTGGGGACACATTGGGGGAGCACCTGAGTCACCAGATCTAATGTGCACAGATGTCACTGGATTTTCTTGCTGTGGAACACACCTGAATATAGAAGGTTTTTTGAAGTCCCGGCCCGGATTAAAAAAATACACCCTATATGATTTAAATAACTTTATATACACATATATTTTTTGCTTTAGATAAGCACTTTTTTGATTTACACAAGCACTTTTTTACTGTAAGCCCAGTTTGCCCGTTTAGGGATTTGGACTACTAACATGAACACTTACATATCAAAATACCACTGTGGCTTTTGTACATATGGTTTGATAGCCATTGTTTATGCTTATATGGTTTAGATGTGAATGTATTTATTTTATATGGGAATGCTCATACACTTTAAATGTGAGGATACTTTCTTCACTTACTGTTTATTGTAAAGTCAGAGGTTTGATATTTCAATTGGTTCACATGTTAATGGGAGGTTATGATTAAAGTGGTTGCACCTTAGAGCTTTTCATTAAGCTTTATTGCACCTTTGAATATATTTTACATACTCACAAAATATCTCCCAACAGACCTGCACAATTTGTATAGACTTACACACTTGATTTAGGTAACAGCACACGGGGGTTTATATATTTATTTATTTTATTTTACTCATCAAAGTGCCAAACTAGGGTAGCGCCATTCCTCTTACTCTCTTTTTATATACTTGTAGCTCCCCAGTGGCGGCAGTACTCATGCAGCCCCAGACCATGACACTCCCACCACCATGCTTGACTGTAGGCAAGACACACTCTTTGTACTCCTAACCTGGTTGCCACCACACATGCATAACACCATCTAAACCAAATACATTTATCTTGGTCTCATCAGACCACAGAACATGGTTCCAGTAATCCATGTCCTTAGTCTGCTTGTCTTCAGCAAACCGTTTGTGGGCTTTCTTGTGCATCACCTTTAGAAAATGCTTCCTTCTGGGAAAACAGCCATGCAGACCAATTTGATGCAGTGTGCGGCGTATGATCTGAACACTGACAGGCTGACCCCCCACCCCTTCAACTTCTGCAGCAATGCTGGCAGCACTCATGCGTCTATTTCCTAAAGACAACCTCTGGATATGATGCTGAGCGTGTGCACTCAACTTCTTTGGTCGACCATGGTGAGGCCTGTTCTGAGTGGAACCTGTCTGTTAAACCACTGTATGGTCTTAGCCACTGTGCTGCAGCTCAGTTTAAGTGTTTTGGTAATCTTCTTGTAGCCTAGGCCATCTTTATGTAGAGCAACAATTCTTCCTTTCCAGATCCTCAGAGAGTTCTTTGCCATGAGGTGTCATGTTTAACTTCCAGTGACCAGTGTGAGAGAGTGAGAGCGATAACATCAAATTTAACACACCTGCTCCCCATTCACACCTGAGACATTGTAACCCTAACGAGTCACATGACACTGGGGAGGACAAATGGCTAATTTGGCCCAATTTGGACATTTTTACTTGAGGGTGTACTCATTTTTATTGCCAGCGGTTTAGACATTAATGGCTGTGTGTTGAGTTATTTTGATGGGACAGAAAATTTACACTGTTATACAAGCTGTACACTCAATACTTTACATTGTAGCAAAGTGCCATTTCTTCAGTGTTATCACATGAAATGATATAATAAAATATTTACAAAAATGTGAGGGGTGTACTCACTTTTGTGAGATACTGTATATGTGGGAGACTATATATATATATATATATATATATATATATATATATATATATATATATATATATATATATATATTTTATGCACTGCAGATCACTGAATCACCTGCCTGCCTGTCTGCCTGAAAGTATATTTGAAAACGTACACCAGGAATGGCCTGCAGTCAGATATAGGCTTGGCTAGACTGGAATGCGTTGGATATATATGTAGGAGACTGTATATATATATTGTATGCATTGCAGATCACTGAATCCCCTGCCTGCCTGCTTGCCTGAAAGTGTATTTGAAAACGTACACCAGGAATGGCCTGCAGTCAGATATAGGCTTGGCTAGACTGGAATGCAGTGGATATATATATGTAGGAGACTGTATATATATTTAATGCACTGCAGATCACTGAATCACCTGCCTACCTGCCTGAAAGTGTATTTGAAAACATACACCAGGAATGGCCTGCAGTCAGATATAAGCATGACTAGACTGGAAAGCAGTGGATATATATGTAGGAGACTGTATATATATTTTATGCACTGCAGATCACTAAATCACCTGTCTGCCTGCCTGAAAGTGTATTTGAAAACGTACACCAGGAATGGCCTGCAGTCATATATAGGCTTGGCTAGACTGAAATGCAGTGGATATAAATGTAGGAGACTGTATATATATTTTATGCACTGCAGATCACTGAAACACCTACCTGCCTGCCTGAAAGTGCATTTGAAAACGTACATCAGGAATGGCCTGCAGTCAGATATAGGCTTGGCTAGACTGGAATGCAGTGGATATAAATGTAGGAGACTGTATATATATTTTATGCACTGCAGATCACTGAATCACCTGCCTGCCTGCCTGAAAGTGCATTTGAAAACGTACACCAGGAATGGCCTGCAGTCAGATATAGGCTTGGCTAGACTGGAATGCAGTGGATATACAGTATCTCACAAAATTGAGTACACCCCTCACATTTTTGTAAATATTTTATTATATCTTTTTCATGTGACAACACTGAAGAGATGACACTTTTCTATAATGTAAAGTAGTGAGTAAACAGCTTGTATAACAGTGTAAATTTGCTGTCCCCTCAAAATAACTCAACACACAGCCATTAATGTCTAAACCGCTGGCAACAAAAGTGAGTACACCCCTAAGTGAAAATGTCCAAATTGGTCCCAAAGTGTCAATATTTTGTGTGGCCACCATTATTTTCCGGCACTGCCTTAACCCTCTTGGGCATGAAGTTCACCAAAGCTTCACAGGTTGCCACTGGTGTCCTCTTCCCCTCCTCCGTGACGACATCACGGAGCTGGTGGATGTTAGAGACCTTGCACCCCTCCACCTTCCATTTGAGGATGCCCCACAGATGCTCATTAGGGTTTAGGTCTGGAGACACGCTTGGCCAGTCCATCACCTTTACCCTCAGCTTCTTTAGCAAGGCAGTGGTCATCTTGGAGGTGTGTTTGGCGGCAGTACACATGCAGCCCCAGATCATGACACTCCTACCACCATGCTTGACTGTAGGCAAGACACACTTGTCTTTGTACTCCTCACCTGGTTGCCGCCCCTTCAACTTCTGCAGAGCAATGCTGGCAGCACTCATGCGTCTATTTCCCAAAGACAACCTCTGGATATGATGCTGAGCACGTGCACTCAACTTCTTTGGCTGACCATGGTGAGGCCTGTTCTGAGTGGAACCTGTCTGTTAAACCGCTGTATTGTCTTGGCCACTGTGCTGCAGCTCAGTTTCAGTGTTATGGTAATATTCCTTTAGCCTAGGCCATCTTTATGTAGAGCAACAATTCTTTTTTTTTCCAGATCCTCAGAGAGTTCTTTGCCATGAGGTGTCATGTTTAACTTCCAGTGACCAGTATGAGAGTGAGAGTGATAACATCAAATTTAACACACCTACTCCCCATTCACACCTGAGACATTGTAACCCTAACGAGTCACATGACACTGGGGAGGAAAAATTGCTAATTGGGCCCAATTTGGACATTTTTACTTAGGGGTGTACTCACTTTTGTTGCCAGCGGTTTAGACATTAATGGCTGTGTGTTGAGTTATTTTGATGGGACAGAAAATTTACACTGTTATACAAGCTGTACACTCACTACTTTACATTGTAGCAAAGTGCCAATTCTTCAGTGTTGTCACATGAAATGATATAATAAAATATTTACAAAAATGTGAGGGGTGTACTCACTTTTGTGAGATACTGTATAGGTAGGAGACTGTATATATATTTTATGCACTGCAGCTCACTGAATCACCTGCCTGTCTGAAAGTATATTTGAAAACGTACACCAGGAATGGCCTGCAGTCAGATATAGGCTTGGCTAGACTAGAATGCAGTGGATATATATATATATGTAGGAGACTGTATTGTACCCAAACAAAATTTTTATCATTTTCTTCCCAAAAATAGAGCTTTCTTTTGGTGGTATTTGATCACCTCTGGGGTTTTTATTTTTTGCTAAACAAACTAAAAAATACCAACATTTTTGAAAAAAAAAAAAAAGTATTTGTTAGTTTCTGACATAAAATTTTGTTTTCTCCTTCACTGACGGGCACTGATGAGGTGGCACTGATGGGCACTGATGAGTTGGCACTGATAAGGTGGCACTGATGGGCACTGATGAGGAGGCACTGATATGTAGAATTGATGGGCACTGATAGGCGGCACTGATATGCAGCACTGATGGGCACCGATAGGTGGCACTGATATGCAGCACTCATGGGCATAGATAGGTGGCACTAATTGGCCCTGACAGGCGGCACTAATGGGCACTGAATGGTGTCACTGATGGGCACTGATAGGTGGCACTGATTGGCACTGATCGGCGGCACTGATTGTCACTGACAGATGGCTCTGATGGACACTAATAGATGACACTGATGGGCAGCACTGATGATGAGGTGCTGACAGGTGTTACTGTTGGGCACTGATTGGCACTGTGATGGGCAGTGATTGGCACTGTGGTGGGCTCTGATTGGCAATATGGTGGGCACTGATTGGCACTTTTATTGGCATTGAGAGACTTTACTGATGGGACACTGACTGGCATCTTTTGGACACTGATTGGCAGATGATGGGCACATCTGATGGGGGCTGTGCTGATAATCAATGTGCTGATTATCAGCACAGATCCCCCTCTGACAGGGAGAGCCGCCAATCTGTGATTGGTCACAGCTGATCACGTGGTAAGAAGCCTCGTCAGAGCCTCCTCACCATGATCAGAGATGCAGCGTGTCAGACTGACACACCGCACCAGCGATCACTGCGCTGCATGCCCCCGTGGGCGCTTGCTGGCATGTTATCCTGCTGGACATCATATGATGCCCAGTCAGGGTAACAGAACCACTGAACCAGGTGGCACTGTGGAAGAGGGTGGCGGAGGAGCTCACAATGGCAATGGGAACTACACAGGGTGAGTACTCGTGGATGGCTCGGTGATTTCCACCTATTTGCAGCGGGAAGCGGCGCCCTGGAAACAGCAGACGGATCCAAATGGAATCGCCGGCTTTAACATCGCCGGTGCGACGCACAGTGAAGGCGCTAGGTCCGGCCAGAGACGTGTCGAGCCCGCTGTAGTTTCCTGCCTGCATCCTCCCTCCTGGCTCTGCTCCCGGCTCGAACCCTCCCCACACTATCCCACCATTTGGAGCTGTATATGCAGTACATCCATTTGACACCATCTTTAGAGATCCTCCAGAGACCCCATAGCCTCGGACTGACCCCTGTGAATGGTACAGGATGCCTGGGGATTAGGCTCAGTTCATGGAGCTTTCAGCGTCTCCCTGGAGGGCATGCAGAGGGCCGATGTAAGCCCCAGAAAACAGCTGCGACCTCAAGGTAGGACCGATTGACGCTGAGTTTCATACATTTCTCTGTACAGTGTAAGCATAAGGATCTAGTAAAGGAGGCGTTTGGTTATCACCTGGCACTATTGTTTGTTTGAATAAGCTTAGCGGCTGCTGCTAAGACACATACTGTAGAGATCTTATCAATGGCATTGAGTGTTATCTGTAGAGAAGGACACTGAGTGTAGGTGTTTTGAAACGAACTATGCTTTTATCTCTGGACTAAAGGGGACATTGTATTATTGAAACTGCAGAGATTGCTATCCTCCTCCTGGATTCCATTCTGTCTCTAGGACGCTCTGTATTATTATCTCACAATATGTAAACAGCCTACCTGCCTTTATAAACAACTAAAAAGGAATTTTTATTGAATGTTTAACAAGAAAGCAGTGGCAGGTGTAAAACAAGTGTGGATGGTGAAAAGAGTGGCGGGGGAGGTGCAAGGAGTAAAAAGAGAGAGCCATAAGTAAAGAAGAGAAAGCGAAAAGGGTGGAGGAGAACATGAGAGGTCGCTCTCAAAAAGTTGTTGAATCTAAGAAACCTAGAGAAAGCCTAAATTCGAGCTCGATCCATAAATACCCAGTCATGGATAACAAACAACAGGGAGAAAGGGAAAAGAAGAAAGAACCAGCGAAAAATAAAGGAGCCCAAGGAGGTGTAACTAGAGAAGAGGCGTACCCTGAAGGGGGTCATGACCTCAGTACAGAGGAAGAGAGTGTCATGGATCCACTTCCAACGAAATCAGAGATGCTGGATATGTTTACTAAATTAGAAAATTCAATCAAATCAGAGATCCTCAATGTAAGAGCCTTACCAGAACAATAAGGAGAAGACCTGATCACTAAGATGAAAGAAATTTTCAACCCACTGTTAGACAGAAGAACAGACGAGGAATTAAAGACTGACCGTGTTCATAGGATAAGAAAACCCCCAAGTGTGAGAGAAGATATTCCCAGGGATATTATCATCAAATTTCATCAATATTAAGACAAAGCAAAGATCTGGAGTAAACTCAGAGGAATTCAACCCGTGAAATTTAATAACATTGATATACAAATCTTTGCCGATCTTTCAGCGGGGACTTTATTCAGGAGACGTCAATTAAAACCCCTATTGGAGATATTGAGGGCGGCAAACTTAAAATATAGCTGGGGGTTTCCAGCATCCTTAAATGTTGTGAGAGTGGGTACAACTGTGAGATTGAAACATATAGAGGACTTACAAGACTTTTGTAAGAAATTAGACATCCCAATCCCAACTATCCCAGGTTTGGCTGGGCTATGAAATGAAAAAGGATGAAAATAGAAACTGGGGTTAGGGAGTATTACAAATCTACTTATAGGGTGTTTTAATAGGATAGCCTTGTAAGGGGAAGAAGAGGTAATGGGAGGGGCTGGGGCTTTGGTAATGTTTGGGTCTTTTTGATGTTGCAACTGAAATTTTGAGTGGTGGGAGTGGGGGGGGGGGGCTGGGGGGGAGTCGGGGAGGATGCGGGGGGTGGGTTGTTTGGGAATGAAGTTCGGGCATCCGCGCCTTCCACCCCCCCATATGGGGGGGTGGTGGGACCGTGGCTGTCCGCTGTCAGAGTCACACCCTAAATATGTCATTGGACGCAGGTTGAGATCGATGCAATCTCGATGCTGCTGACTTATGGTCAGGTATTGGCCTGGGGGAGGGAGGTGGGAAGGGAGGGGGGGAGCGGGGGTTTGGGGGGGTGGGAGGGGGGAAGGGGTGACCCTATCCTGCAGAGGCATTTTAAATGTATTTCAAAAGATGTGATCGGCATTTGGATGAGGCCCTTCGTATGAATATACGGGACAATGGAGATTAACTGTTTGACTTATAATGTAAAAGGGCTCAATTCTCCTTCCAAGAGACATAAAGTTCTTAGAGAGTTACATCATTATGGTGCGGACGTGGTATTCCTGCGGGAGACCCATCTAACACTAGATACAGGTATTAAGTTGTATTCTAGAAATTTCCAGATTTGGATTTATTGTGACTCACCTATTAAACGGGGGAGGCAATCGGGTTCTCAAAATGGACCAAATTTGCTCTTATAGAGAGAAGAACAGATCCTGAGGGCCGTTATCTATTCTTGAAGGTGAGGCTTGGAGAAAGGATTTTTACTTTGGCAAACGTTTATTGCCCAAATAGAAATACGATTAAATTTCTTTCTCAGAACTTGAACAGGCTGATGGAATTTAAGGCGGGAGAGGTGATATTAGCGGGTGATTTCAATTTTTGTTTAAATCCAGTTTTGGATAGTACGTCTAGTACACAGGGAGTAAAAACCTCTTAAATAACATTGGGCGAAAATTGCATAACTGCCAAATTATAGACGCAGGAGGATGCAGCACACAAAATCTAGGGATTACACCTTCTTCTCTCCTGTGCATGGGACTTATTCAAGACTGGATTATTTAATGGTAGATCATAGCCTGTTGGAATCAGTAAGGGATACGAAGATAGAGATAAATGGTATGCTAAAAATCCACGCTTAGGATACCAAGGGTTGCAGCCTCCCCTAATTAGTTCCCTACGGGACCTAAGGAAGTATATAAGAAAGAGTGGGGAAGTGGCGCTACCCTATATGCCAATATATAGTGACACCTAAATACAATCAAAACCCAGTGTACATATGACTAGGGTGTACATATATTCCATCAGTGTGTGCGAGTTATAATACATAAAGTGAACAAGTGTGTGTGGGTGGGTGTGAAGCAGGGCGGAACCCCACTTAACCTAGGATCAAATCTCCAGCCCCTGTACTCCACGTATCCACACCACTCCTCCTATAAATTAAATACTACCTCAAAAACTGACATGGTTAAAGCATAATCCTATATGAGGGTAACTACACTTCTATAGTACATAGAAACATAATAATATATTCATCAACCAGTGTGCGTGCATCCAATGTCCACCGTGCTAAAAAGTAAATGTTCAATCTATGATGCAAGTCCATAAGATCTGTACTTCTTTACAAAAACCATATATAACATAAAAAAGTGGTTTAAACAAAGCGTGATTGAGTTCCAGATATAGCTTCCAGTAACTTCTGTATGTGACAGGTATCGTGACAAAGTGCTCCCTCAATGTGTCCCCACTCACCAGAGATGATAACCCCTGCAGGGGTAATAGGCATAGAGTGGGTAGCTTTAAAGGATCTTCACTTAGGTAGCCGTAATGGTTGTCTACACCGCCGTCACTGTAGTTACATTCATAGGTTTCCACCCGGTATTCCGAACCAGGATTCTTCGAAGTTCTTCACCACACCAGGCAGCCCAATCCTCACCAGAAAACACAAGGGACTCCCATAGTGTAGTAGAATGTTTTATTTAAAAGTAGCATACATAAAAAAACTCGTCCAGCAGAATTTCCAGATATGCAGGGGCGCATACGATGCTAAGAATAGAAAGCGGCTCCGTAGCGTGCGTGCCAGCCTGCATTCCAGGCCGAACCTTCTGGGTATGACGTGAGAGCGCGGCCCTGCCTTACGCGTTTCGTCATAGGACGTTGTCAAAGGCGTTGCCATCATTCCACGCTCCACGTATTATATAGGCAGGCGGACTTTGTGGTACCTCCCCCACATCTGCATTGGGTAACACCTATCAAAGGTGGCCACAGATAGACCAGCCAAATGATGGTATCTCTGTGAAAGGGGAGGGGCCGCCTGTCTATATGTACAAATAGACAACAATAATAAACATGGCAAGATAAATTAATCTATGTGTATGTTAAAAACCAAATGTATACATTAACTCATAATACCACACTATATGGATGCACATAATATACATCCCTGCATGTATACTTGTAAGGTGCATGTAAATAGTTTAAGATAAATAAGGTAGTAGTAAAAAACGTAAATTAATACTGCGGGGTAGAGGATTAATTGAAGTTACTACCAGTGTAAATAAATAAGGATTGCCCCCAAGGTGCGTATATCAGTGAAAACTGATCCAAATGGGCACCCTACCAAGAGCTATCATACCCCTTATGTTAAAAAGCCACACTACAGATGCAAGCCATCCTAGAGGGAAGCTTCCTAAGGGTGTTAAATATTGTTTCGTGTGTAACCTAGAAAATACACTCCCCATACGGTGTGATATATGAGGATGATATTTCTAGCCCAAATATGACCATACCAAAACTAATGAGTATAAACATAATGAAAAAAAAAAAAAAAAACAATATGGACCTAGTACCTCACTATACAGCATGTTGTGTATACATGTAAGGACTGGTCTAACGATATAATCTCCTCCTATGATGCATAAGTTGGAGACTGGGAAGTATATATTACAAAGGTTATGTTCCTATATGATAATACTGAGCATTACTCATTATTGTAATGGCCTAATGCTGGCAGGAGCATAATATAATACCCTCCCTCTACGGTAGTTCCTACGTCTAATAGGCCTAAACATGCTTCCCACCATTAGGGGTAGACAGGTATCATCATATCTATTGATATAATAGGAGTACCCAAAGGGTATTAAAGTATATAAGGGTAACCACAAAATTTTCTGACTTCCTTATGAGCCTAGTAGACGTAAGTACCCATAACTAGATGTATCACCATCTTCCCACCTGTGTGGGTTTTTAAACCGGTCCAAGTTAAAGATAGGGTATAACAGGATTATCCAAAGAATCTTATCTTGCCTGTAGGCCTAGTAGACATAACTAGTTTTCTCAACATCCTCCCAGCCTTATGGATTTGCTATAAAGCAGTTCAGATCAATATCTAAGTTTAATCCCTTGGGGGCAAGGGACCCCAGCTGGTAAATCCAGCTGGTTTCATTCCTAGAAATCAGATTTTCCCTATTGCCCCCTCTCCAGTGTTCTTGTACAGAATCAATTCCATAAGAGATGAGCCCACTAGGATCTCTATGGTGGGCCTCATCAAACTGTTACCCAATGCAGATGTGGGGGAGGTACCACAAAGTCCACCTGCCTATATAATACGTGGAGCGTTGAGTGATGGCAACGCCTTTGACAACGTCCTATGACGAAACGCGTAAGGCGGGGCCAGGCTCTCACGTCATAACCGGAAGGTTCGGCCTGGAACGCAGGCTGGCACGCACGCTATGGTGTAGCTTTCTATTCTTAGCACCGTATGCGCCCCTGCATATCTGGAAATTCTGCCGGACGGGTTTTTTATGTATGCTACTTTTAAATAAAACATTCTACTACACTATGGGAGTCCCTTGTGTTTTCTGGTGAGGATCGGGCCGCCTGGTGTGGTGAAGAACTTTGAGGAACCCTGGTTCGGAATACCGGGTGGAAACCCATGAATGTAACTACAGTGACGGTGGTGTAGACGACCATTACGGCTACCTAAGTGAAGATCCTTTAAAGCTACCCACTCTATGCCTATTACCCCTGCAGGGGTTATCATCTCTGGTGAGTGGGGACACATTGGGGGAGCACTTTGTCACGATACCTGTCACATACAAAAGTTACTGGAAGCTATATCTGGAACTCAATCACGCTTTGTTTAAACCACTTTTTTATGTTATATATGGTTTTTGTAAAGAAGTACAGATCTTCTGGACTTGCACCATAGATTGAACATTTACTTTTTAGCACGGTGGACATTGGATGCACGCACACTGGTTGATGAATATATTATTATGTTTCTATGTACTATAGAAGTGTAGTTACCCTCATATAGGATTATGCTTTAACCATGTCAGTTTTTGAGGTATTTGATTTATAGGAGGAGTGGTGTGGATACGTGGAGTACAGGGGCTGGAGATTTGATCCTAGGTTAAGTGGGGTTCCGCCCTGCTTCACACCCACCCACACACACTTGTTCACTTTATGTATTATAGCTCACACACACTGATGGAATATATGCACACCCTAGTCATATGTACACTGGGTTTTGATTTTATTTAGGTGTCACTATATATTGGCATATAAGGTAGCGCCACTTCCCCACTCTTTCTTATATACGAAGATAGAGATAATTACGCTATCAGATCACTCTCCCGCCTTAATGAAAGTGAGAATCACGGGGCTCCAAAAGTACCCGTTTACATGGCGTCTTAATGAAAATCTTATTAATAATGCTAAGGTAGTCAAAAAAATACAGCGGGAAATTGACTTGTTCCTTTCGATAAACGACACAGGGGAGACATCAGGACCTTGTGTGAGACCCTAAAAGCGTATATCAGGGGTGTTCTGATATCTATTGGGGCTGGCGAGAAAAAAGAAAGATTAAAAAGAAAGGAGAATCTTATCTCTGAAATACATAGACTCGAACAAGCACATAAAGCCTACAAAGGGAACCATAGGATTCTTCTGCAGCAATTAATAACTAAAAGAGAAGAACTCAATGATTTCATGGAGACGGAATCAAATAGGATTTTGAATAAACATTTAAAAAGATAGATTTTGGTGGGGAAATAAGGTAGGTAAGCATTTGGCAACAGTACTGAAGAAGAAAAGAGATATAAATCGATAAAATTCAAAATAAAAAAGGGGAATTTAGGCATACATCCAAAGAGAAGAATTTCGGCAATATTTTACAGCCCTCTATTCAGTCAGACAAAGTGAAAGCGGACCCTCGGGAAGAGAGCAGAGGGTGATAGATTTTCTAAAAGCTGCTGGACTACCCATTTTATCTGAAAATAATACACTAGAATTAGATAGATCTATTACTGAAGAAGAAATCTTTCTAGCTCTAAAATCATCCCCCCCCCCCCCGGAAAAAGTACCGGACCAGATGGTTTTACATCTTATTTTTACAAAAAAATTAAAGATTCCTTGGTCCCGAAGCTCTGTCAGGTTTGGAATGGGCTGGGGCTGCAAGGGGTACTATGTGAGGGAGCACTGACAGCATCAGTGACCTTAATTTTAAAAGAAGGCAAGGATAGTATGCTTTGCTCCAGCTACAGGCCGATAGCTTTACTGAACGCATGATATTAAACTTTATGCCAAGGTATTGGCAATGCGGCTAAAGGAATCCGGACCAAGTTGGCTTTATTCCAGGGAGAGAAGGGAGAGACAATGGCATGCGGTCGCTCCTTATTTCGGAAGCTAGCAAAACTAGTGGGTCCCCAGGTCTATTTCTGTCAATTGATGCTGAGAAAGCATTTGACAGAGTAGACTGGGGATTCATGATTAAAACGCTGGAAGCCATAGGAGTAGGCCCAACTATGTTGAAATGGATTAAAATATTGTATAATCACCCTTCGGCATTTGTCAAAGTAAACGGTACATCGTCTGCACAGTTCAAATTGGAGAACGGGACCAGGCAAGGATGACCGTTGTCTCCTCTTGTGTTCGTCTTCACATTGGAGCCTTTATTGGCTATGATTCGAAATAACCCGGACATTAGTGGTTGTACGGTGGGAAGAGAAGAACACAAATTGGCGGCGTTCGCCAACGATGTGCTATTCTTTATCACTAAACCAAGGATCTCAATCCCTAATTTGCTGTCCATCCTGAGGAAGTACAAAGAGTTATCAAACTATAAAATCAATCTCAGTAAGTCGGAAGCCCCAAACATCAATATAGATAGACAGGAAGTAGCCAGACTCATGAATGTGTTTCATTTCCCTTGGAGAAAAAACATAAATTATCTGGGGGTTAAACTAGCCAATTCGCTAAGGAAAATCTAATCTGCTAAATTACATCCCACTACTTGATGAAATTAAACAGGAAATTAAAAAAATTTCCAACCGCCCGATCTCTTGGATCGGTCATATAAACACCGTTAGAATGGTCTTGGCCCCTAAAATCTTTTATAAGATGCAGATGCTCCCAATCCCACTGGCCCAAACATATTTTAAAATTTTGAATGGTTTAATAACTAGATTTGTATGGAATAATAGGAAACCACAAATCGCTTACACGGTTTTGAGTAAGGGGAAAGCACAGGGTGGTCTTGCTATTCCAGACTTTAAAAAACACTGTAATGCGATAGTTTTGTCACGGGTATTAGATTGGGCAAAAGATAGGTTGGATAAAAAATGGGTTAACTTAGAAGAAAAAAAAAAAAAAGAACCACCGCCCGGCTGTCAATCTGCTATGGGCTGGGCAGGAAATGGTTAAACTAAAAATGTTTCTTAGCAAGGATGACTTGTAGCAAGTGCTGAAAACAGAGGGACCCACAAATGGAGAGATGGAGGAATGGGATAGTTAGGATAGACAAACAAAAGCAATTATAAGCTTACTAGTGGAAGATGACCAGCTTATCCACATAAGAACAGAGAAAATGGCCAAAGGTCTGTGGACTTCATTACAGAAACTGCATGAGCGATCAAGTCTATGCCACAAGCTATTTTTACAAGGAAAGCTGTATAAGATGAGAGTAGAAGGCCAGCAAATGTGTAACCACGTAAATGCTATGCTAGAGATTATAGAGCAGCTGTGTGCCATTGGAGAGGACATCAAAGATAATCATGTTGTTGCTCTGCTCCTCTGCGGCCTTCCAGAGACATATACTGCTCTCATTAATGCTTTAGAAACCAGACCCGAGCAGGAACTAACACTGAGATGTCAAAGACAAATTAATCAATGAATGTGACAGAAGAAAAGAAAATACGCACCATGATGACAAAGCTCTTAAGATGTACAAAGGTATAAAGCACAACAAAGAAAGCAGAGCCTGTTTTTGCTGTAAGAAGACCGGTCACTTAAAAAAGGACTGATCTATGTGGAAAGCTGAGCAGCAAAAGCTAGAGCTATCCACAAAAGAAAGAGTCAAAGCAGCCACAAAGGAAACTGCAGACACATCACGGAGTGGCACCTTTAAAGTGACACAGAGCGGCAAGCCACGTGATTAGCGATGAGACCTTCATCATAATCGTTAGGGATGAGCTTCGAGTTCGAGTCGAACTCAATTTGGGGTGTTCGCGGCAAATTCGAATACCGCGGAACACCCTTTAAAAGTCTTTAGGAGAAATCAAAAGTGCTAATTTTAAAGGCTAATATGCAAGTTATTGTCATAAAAAGTGTTTGGGCACCTGGGTCCTGCCCCAGGGGACATGGATCAATGCAACAGCCCCCAGGTTGCACTGAACCCAGGACATCACTTTCTTGTCTTCCATCCACTCTTCCTTCCAGGCTGTGTCTGTGGTGTTGGAGGTGTGGCAGGAGGAGGAGGAGGATGCAACTCACACAGGTGGGTATTGGGTGTGATTTGGGCCCTCAACCCCTTATTTAATGTTTTATAAATGATTTCCTCACACATGAGGCGTTGGCCCTCCTCCATGTCCTGCAGTTTGGTGGCAGCCATGGAGGCAAAGGCCTCTTCATGAGTGGAGGTGGCTCTGGGGGACGCAGAAGCCTCCTGAATCATCCTGAGTGCTGACTCCTCCATGTTACTCCTCTTCCTAGGTCTTTTGTTTGGAAGGCGGAGGGGAGGAACCTGCGATTCTGTCAGGCTCCTACTGGGCCCGGCCTCCTCCTGGCTGCCACTAACCCCCGCTTCCTCCTGGCTGCCACATTCCACAGCCTCCTCCTGTGTGTCACATTCCACAGCCTCCTCCTGGCTGAGGTCTTCCTGTGTATGAAAAAGGGACATAGTTTTAGTTTTTTCTTCATCAATCACACACAATTTTCATCTCATGACTGTTGCAAATTGAATGTTAATAAATAGAAAAAGACTATCATTCTGAGCCCAGCATTTTTCATTCATGTCCCAATGATTTTTGCCCACTTCTGTCTATTGATATGTAAACGCCTTTATTAAATCAGCAATTAGTGATCAATAATAACATCTAGTAAACATCATTTATGTTTTGTCAAGAAATATGTAGAACAATGCTATACCTGGTTCAAGCTGGGCTCCTCCACTTCTTCCTGGCTGGAAGTCCCAGGCTGGACATCAGAAGCATCAGCTGGGGTGGAAGATAGGGTGGAAGTAAAAATGGAAGGAAGGGTTGAGAGTGATTCCCTGACTTCAGTCTGGTCTGACAGAAAACAAAGTCTCTCATAGTACCACAGCCTGGGGACATAAACCACATCTGCTGCAGCTCCTGATCTCTGGGAATCCTGGACCTTCTTGCGCTCCCTAAGATATGTGCTCCTCAGGCCACCAATTTTGGCTTTTAAATAGGGGATGGTTGCCGTGGGGAACACCGGCTTCACCAACTCCAGCAGTTTCTCCAGCGCTGCCTGCCTCTTTTGTTTATGATTATAAAGTGGGTGTTTCACCTGCCACAGACAGGGCAGCTCCCTGTATTTGTCTATGACCAGGGGGAAGAAGTTGTGATCATTGAAGCCATCCATTTTCTCTGCAAGACACAACACAAGACAAACCCTAATGTCAGGCTAAACTCTCCTAATCTTGTCCCAACATAGGCCTCAATCTTTAAGCAGTATAGGCCCAAGTTAAACTTGTACCTATGTTATCACGATCGGCGCTTCCGATACTCCTTCCTCCTCTCACAGATCGTAATATGACGCACGCGTGTTACGCTTTATATACACTGCGTATGCGTGAAACTCTGCCCGCCCCGATGTTCTTTCTAGTCTATTCCCCGCCCCTTCTCCTTCGGCGCAGTGGGGGAGAGCACATGGCGGAGACAGAGCAGGTGCATGATAATAGCAGGAACGAGGAGGAGGAAAGCCCAGAGCCAGAAATGTCATGATCCCAGAGGATATTTAAGGCCTTAAATATGGCCTTTGTAGAGATGGTGGAGATGGTGGACATATTGAAAAGGGCCGACTATGATGGGAAGTATGGACCTTACCCAAACCAAAATGTGAGAAAGGCCAATTCATTACGTTCGTGCTGCTCCATGTGATTTTCTTTACTGTTGTACAGTTTAAAATGGCAACTTTCATGTTCATGGGCACATTAATTGTTCGTAGGAAACATTGTTTGTTCGGCCACAAAAATATGATGTTTTGGCCAGATGCAGTTCAATACCGTTTTTATGGCCTACTTCTATTAAAAAAAGTTTGTTGTCTAGATGGGTTTGTAACTAGAATGAAATGCAAACTAGATTCTGTGTAAGGAGAGGACACTCAGCAGCTGTTTACACATCTGGACGCTGGAGCACTAGTGTGGGACACCAGAACACTCTTTTTATTAGAGGGCCCACACAGGTGCTCCAGTGAATAATATCGGGGTGTCTCCATCTGTGAAGCTTGCACAAAACAGGTACGTATTCAAGCTTTACAAACTACACAAAAAATTCTTCAGCTTGGAACTCTGCCAAAACTGACAATTGTACCCCACTTCCAAGCAATGTTTCATATTCCTATTTCTGCCATCAAATATCTGTGTGCTAAGTATACCTATTTTTGTTCACATAGGGGAGAAAAAACTCGGAGGACACCATTCATCAGAGGATACCAGGGACTCCCCACCTCAGGAAGAAGGGAAAATCCCCCAAACCCAACCAGAGGAGGAGGAGGGAGACGTTGTAGAAATTGTCACCACAACAGGTGAGTGTCTGCGACCACAGCTTCAGGTAAGAGATGGATGCCTGCATATTTATAATACATGGTGGTTTTTTTTTGTTTTTTTGTAGGTGATCGGGTTGTTGTAGAAGAGGAATGTCATTTCACCAGTAAAGTGCCCAGATCCTCATCGGGGAGATAATGGGGTGTAATCGAGATTTAGAAAACATAAAGCAAAACATCAATGATGTTCAAAACAAAATGAAGAACATCATTGATGTTTTAGGGAGAATCTAAAACACCCAGAAATCCCTAAATTTCTTCTGCTTTTTTTTTATGACTAATTTTTTACGTATGTTAAAAGCCAAATTTAGAAGATGCACACAGTGTGTCAACATGTGCTATCTGCCATCATGGGAGATCAATGTACGCGCTTTGTGGGTGCAACCCCTTCCTCGATAATAAAGTAGCTGAGAGGAAGGGGTTGCACCCACAAAACACGTCTATTGATCCCCCATGATGGCAGCTAGCACATGTTGACATGTGTAAATTTGGCTTTTACAGGGGTGACATCACCCCATCTGCTGAATACAATATCAAACACAGTTTGTACAAACTCACGTCTGATATTGTCTTCACTTTATAAAAGTTGAATGTTTATGAAAGTTGTGTATTTTTTTATGGTTTTAAACATGCCTGTTTTACCTATAAAAGTCCATTTATCATTAATGTGACCTAAAAAAGTTATACAACAAACATGTTGGTTTGTTCAAAAACCCTTTTATAAATGCACATGTGATTGTGCTTTGATTAAAAAGATTGATAATCAACAATGTGTGGCTTCTTCTTTCAATGCTCAAAAGCATTTTTTGGAGTAAAGTTGGTGTTTTCGGTGACAATGGGGGTTATTTACTAAAGGCAAATCCACTTTGCACTACAAGTGCAGTTTCAGTGCAGTCTCAAGTGCACTTGTAGTGCAAAGTGTATTTTTCTTTAGTAAATAACACCCAACAGTGCTTTATAATTTTACACAATCACGCCATTTTCATGACTCCTCAAATTTCGGTCATGGTGCTAAAAAATATTAATATTTTTGTCAGTAATGCATTATATACATTTACAACAAAAACAAGGTGTGTGTGTAGCAGACCCACAACATAAAAATAATAATTAGCCGAAGAAGAGATTGTCATCTCATGTGTCAATGAAATTTCGTTTGCACTGTTGAAGAAAAAGGCCAAAAAAAATAACATTAATAAAAGATAACCAAGGAGACAGCTAAAAGAAAGCCAAGCAGTAAATCAAAGCAAATATTTGTTCAGTTTCTAATATATTTTTATTTAAAAAATGTCTCAGACATTGTCTGGCATATCGATGGCCCCCCTACCCGCAAAGTATTCCATGTATCTTATGCGGACCTCACGGGCACTCTGGGGGGGCAAGCCAGGACGGCCACTTTCAAGTGGCATCACGGTTGGTTCATTCTGAATTCCGGCCTCAGGCCCAACTGAGGCAGCATAGTTGAAAGAATTTCTCCTTAAAAAGTTGTGGAGAACACAGCAAGACAGGATGATGTGATTGAGTTTATATTCTGCCATGTGTATCGGTGTAAAAAATAGCTGGTGATTAAAAACCCTCTGGTCCGGGGTGAGGGTCCTCATAGGGAATGGCCGCATAAGATGGTCCACCAGCGCAAAAGCTTCATCAACAACGAAGACGAATGGGAGTCATTCCGCATTGTCTTCTGGAGGTGGCAAGCCCAAGCTGCCATTCTGGAGACGCCTGTAGAACTCGGTCTGGGCGATGACTCCACCATCCGACATCCGGCCATTCTTCCCCACGTCCACATACAGGAACTCGTAAGTAGCCGACACCACCGCCAACATCACAATACTATTGAACCCCTTGTACTTGTAATAGTATGACCCTGAGTTGGGGGGTGGGACTATGTGGACGTGTTTCCCATCAATTGCCCCTCCGCAGTTGGGAAAGTCCCACCGCTGGGCAAAGTGTGAGGCCACAGTCTGCCATTCCTGTGGTGTGGAAGGAAACTGTGGAGTAAAACCAGAAAAAAAATTAGTCATTTTGCACATAAACATTGAAAGCAGATTAGACTCAAACATTCTTGGCCAACATCAGTATAACATTTATTTTAGGGATTATTTAAAGGCAAAAATATAAGGTCCACTTATCAGATTCATCACCGCCTCTGATGGCCCATTGTAAAAATTTTAGGGGGTGGAGATGTTTTGGACAGGTAACCCTCTCCACTTCATGAGAGATGAATGCATACATAATGTGTGTTACTTTGGCCAGCCCCTCTTTACTTACACTATTGGCAGCCCACTGAACAAGTAAGAAGTGTCATAATACAAAAATATAAATACACACTGTCCAAATTGGAGCACAATTTTAACATTCTGCAATTACCTATCAAGATAATAATAGGATAGAAAAACTTTAAACAGTACCATTTGAAAGTATTCAGGCAGGCCCTTGCTCTACATGCTTTGGGGAATCCATACAGAATCTGACCACAAAAGAGGTAGGTATAGTGTGTATGGGTTTGGCAAAGTCAGTAGATAGAGGATTGTTATGGGTTGACTTAGTGGTTGGGGGGAGGGAGGGTTCCAAATGAGTTTGGGAACCAAAAAAAAAGCCTCTGGCACTCAGAATTTAAGGACACAAATAACATTTTTACACATTTTAGGGGGTATTTAGAGTAAATCACTACAATGGAGCTGACAAAATACATTGTTACGTGACTAGGCGAGGTGGATATAGGCCCAGGAGAGCATGCTGGGGAGGTAAGTGAAGGCAAATATGCATGAAGGACAAAAAAAAGTTAAAAAATTCCAGCATGCATGACGACAAAGGGGACATTCACAGCATATTACAATAATGGTAATTAGGCAATGATGAAAGAAATGCAATATATTAGCAATTAGGTATGAACCGAACAACCCCCTGTTCAGTTCGCACCAGAACTTGCGAACAGGCAAAAAATTTGTTAGAACACGCGAACACTGTTAAACTCTATGGGACACGAACATGAATAATCAAAAGTGCTAATTTTAAAGGCTTATATGCAAGTTATTGTCATAAAAAGTGTTTGGGTCCCGGGTCCTGCCCCAGGGGACATGGATCAATGCAAAAAAAAGTTTTAAAAACGGTCGTTTTTCGGGAGCAGTGATTTTAATAATGCTTAAAGTGAAACAATAAAAGTGTAATATCCCTTTAAATTTCATACCTGGGGGGTGTCTATAGTATGCCTGTAAAGGGGCGTATGTTTCCCGTGTTTAGAACAGTCTGACAGCAAAATGACATTTCAAAGGAAAAAAAGTACTACTCGCGGCTATTAATGAATTGCCGGTCCGACAATACACATAAAAGTTCATTGATAAAAATGGCATGGGAATTCCCCACAGGGGAACCCCGAACCAAAATTTTTTAAAAAAATTACGTGGGAGGTCCCCCTAAATTCCATACCAGGCCCTTCAGGTCTGGTATGGATATTAAGGGGAACCCCGGCCAAAATTTTTTAAAAAAATGGCGTGGGGTCCCCCTCAAAATCTATATCTGGTATGGTTTTAAGGGGAACGCCGCGCCAAAATGTAAAAAAAAAATGGCGTGGGGTCCCCCAAAAATCCATACCAGACCCTTATCCGAGCACGCAACCTGGCAGGCTGCAGGAAAAGAGGGGGGATGAGAGAGCGCCCCCCCTCCTGAACCGTACCAGGCCACATGCCCTTAACATTGGGAGGCTGCTTTGGGATAGCCCCCAAAACACCTTGTCCCCATGTTGATGGGGACAAGGGCCTCATCCCCACAACCCTTGCCCGGTGGTTGTGGGGGTCTGTGGGTGGGGTGACCCCCAGATCCCGGCCCTCCCCCCGTGTGAAATGGTAAGTGGGTACAAAAGTACCCCTACCATTTCACAAAAAAACTGTCAAAAATGTTAAAAATGACAAGAGACAGTTTTTGACAATTCCTTTATTTTAATGCTTCTTCTTTCTTCTATCTTCTTTCTTCTATCTTCCTTCAGTTACTTCCTCCATCTTCTTCTTCTTCTGGTTCTTCTGGTTCTTCCTCCGGTGTTCTCGTCCGGCATCTTCCTCCATGGTGTCAGCGTCTTCTTCCCTTCATCTCCCCAGGCCGCTCCGCATCCATGATGGCATGGAGGGAGGCTCCTGCTGTGTGATGCTTCTCCTCTTCCGACGGTTCTTAAATAATGGGGGGGGCGGGGCCACCCAGTGACCCCGCCCCCTCTGCCGCATGGGAACTTGACGTGGACTTCCCTGTGGCATTCCCCCGTGACGTCAGAATGGGGCCGGGTTACGTAACGGGTGACCCGCCCCCCTCTGACATTACGGGGAATGCCACAGGGAAGTCCCCGTCAAGTCCCCGTGCATCTGAGGGGGCGGGTATTTAAGAACTGTCAGAAGAGGAGAAGCGTCACACAGCGGGAGCCTCCCTCCATGCCATCATGGATGCGGAGCGGCCCGAGGAGATGAAGGGAAGAAGACACTGACACCGTGGAGGAAGATGCCGGACGAGAACACCGGAGGAAGAACCAGAAGAACCAGAAGAAGATGGAGGAAGTAACTGAAGGAAGATAGAAGAAAGAAGATAGAAGAAAGAAGAAGCATTTAAATAAAGGAATTGTCAAAAACTCTCGTCTCTTGTCATTTTTAACATTTTTGACAGTTTTTTTGTGAAATGGTAGGGGTACCCCTTACCATTTCACAAAGGGGGGAGGGCCGGGATCTGGGGGTCCCCTTGTTAAAGGGGGCTTCCAGATTCCGATAAGCCCCCTGCCCGCAGACCCCCACAACCACCGGGAAAGGGTTGTGGGGATGAGTCCCTTGTCCCCATCAACATGGGGACAAGGTGTTTTGGGGGCTACCCCAAAGCACCCTCCCAATGTTGAGGGCATGTGGCCTGGTATGGTTCAGGAGGGGGGGCCGCTCTCTCGTCCCTCCCTCTTTTCCTGTGGCCTGCCAGGTTGCCTGCTCAGATAAGGGTCTGGTATGGATTTTTGGGGGGACCCCACGCCATTTTTTTTTTAAATTTTGGCACGGGGTTCTCCTTAAAATCCATGAGTTCAACTCAAACTCAAAGCTTATCCCTATTAGCAATCATTAAATACATATAATGTGATGTTAAAGGATAAATCTTACCGTAATATAGTCCTTCTGCAGGACCTGGATGATGGCAGAACAGTTCTCTGGGATAATGATCCCCAGAGCCTGGGGGGAGATGCCTGTCAAGAACTTGAGGTCCTGCAGGCTTCTCCCCGTCGCCAACGTGGCGACTAGCTTCTGCTCCGGCGTGATGGCTTGCCTCATGCAGGTATCCTGCCTGCTGATATAAGGGGTCAGCAAAGCCAACAGACGGTGAAATACGGGGTCCGTCATCCTGAGAAAGTTCCTGAAATCATCAGGATTATTCTCACGGATCTCAAGGAGCAAAAGCATGTGACAGAGTTGGTCACACTGGAGCAACCGATTCTTGGTCCATGAACTCCTCCCCACCCTGTTCATGGACTGGGCTTGTGTCAAAGAACCCCAACACCAAGCCTCTGCACAGCACGAACTCTACGTACACGCAACATGGCTTCAAAACGGTCGGCTGGTCAGAACGAAGTAACAGAAAACACTGAAGAACAGCAAGGCCTGTGAAGAGCGAGCTGAAAATCAGAAACGAGCGGACGAAAACACACTAATAAACCAAAGGGAACTCACTACACACACTGAAGACCAGATACAAGCCCACAAGCACAAACTGAACAGCAGAAAAACAATTTGAAAATCCAGAGTCTGAAAAAGCGCGAATCATCTCTCACCAAACTTTTACTAACACAAGATTAGCAAAAGGAGCCCAAAGGGTGGCGCGCTTGGTATTCAATTGCCCTTTTATAGTCTTGTCGTATGTGATGTACGTCACCGTGTTCTTAACGTTCGGAAATTCTGACAACTTTGTGCGACCGTGTGTATGCAAGACAAGTTTGAGCCAACATCCATCGGAAAAAATCCGATGGATTTTGTTGTCGGAATGTCCCATCAATGTCCATGTGTACAGGGCATTACAGTAGATGCTGGTAAGCTAAAGATCAACAACGCTTCAAAATATGTATATATATATATATATATATATATATATTTATATTATAAATCTAGCTACTGGTAGTGCTACAGAGGTGTCGAGATTGATCTTGCAGTGAAAATGGGTCCAATTAGCCATTTTCCCTCCCCAGTGTCATGTGACTCGTTAGTGTTACAAGGTCTCAGGTGTGAATGGGGAGCTGGTGTGTTAAATTTGGTGTTATCACTCTCACTCTCTCATACTGGTCACTGGAAGTTCAACATGGCACCTCATTGCAAAGAACTCTGAGGATCTGAAAAAAAATATTGTTGCTCTACATAAAAATGTCCTAGGCTTATAGAAGATTTCCAAGACCCTGACAGTGAGCTGCAGCACGGTGGCCAAGACCATACAAAGATCTAACAGGACAGGTTCCACTCAGAATAGGCCTCACCATGGTCGACCAAAGAAGTTGAGTGCACGTGCTCAACATCATATCCAGAGGTTGTCTTTGGGAAATATACGTATGAGTGCTGCCAGCATTGCTGCAGAGGTTGAAGGGGTGAGGGGTCAGCATGTCAGTGCTCAGATCATATGCCGCACACTGCATCAAATTGGTCTGCATGGCTGTCATCCCAGAAGGAAGCCTCTTCTAAAGATGATGCACAAGAAAGCCCGCAAACAGTTTGCTGAAGACAAGCAGACTAAGGACATGGGTTACTGGAACCATGTCCTGTGGTCTGATGAGACCAAGATATACTTATTTGATTCAGATGGTGTCAAGTGTTTTTGGGGGCAACCAGGTGAGGAGTACAAAGACAAGTGTGTCTTGCCTACAGTCAAGCATGGTTGTGGGAGTGTCATGGTCTGGGGCTGCACGACTGCTGCTGGTACTGGGGAGCTACAGTTCATTGAGGGAACCATGAATGCCAACATGTACTGTGACATATTGAAGCAGAGCATGATCCCCTCCCTTTGAAGACTGGGCCACAGGGCAGTATTCCAACATGATAATGACCCCAAACACACCTCCAAGATGACCATTGCCTTACTAAAGAAGCTGAGGTTAAAGGTGATGGACTGGCAAAGCATGTCTCCAGACCTAAACCCTAATGAGCATCTGTGGGGCATCCTCAAATGGAAGGTGGAGGAGCGCAAGTTTGCTAACATCCACCAGCTCCGTGATGTCGTCATGTAGGAGTGGAAGAGGACTCCAGTGCCAACCTATGAATCTCTGGTGAACTCCATGCTCAGGAGGGTTAAGGCAGTGCTGGAAAATAATGATGGCCACACAAAATATTGACACTTTGGGCCCAATTTGGACATTTTCACTTAGGAGTGTACTCAATTTGTTGCCAGCGGTTTAGACATTTATGGCTGTGTGTTAAGTTATTTTGAGGGGACAGCAAATTTTCACTGTTATACAAGCTGTACACTGACTACTTTATATTGTAGCAAAGTGTAATTTCTTCAGTGTTGTCACATGAAAAGATATAATAAAATATTTACAAAAATGTGAGGGGTGTACTCACTTTTGTGAGATACTGTATATTTCACAATATTCCTTCCACACCAATACATCAGGTGGGTTTCAAAACACCACAAAATCATAGGGATGCTGCACTGATATTGCTGCAAATTCCACTTATTTCCATTTAATCAATAATGATGCCATACACAGGAACATCAAAATTAAATACAGTTTCAGGCATCCCTGTCCTTTCTCAAGTCCATAGGCCAACCGTTGTTCATTCAGATGTTCTTGTGCAACATCCCTACTGTTTGTTTACTAAATGATGTTAAAGATTATTTGCTTGACTAATGGAGATTTCAAGCTAGTCAACTGTGCCAACTAGCCAGCCCTTACTCTACTTTGCAAAATGTCAAATACGAAATTGAAAAAAGCATACTATGAATGGACATGTAAGCACATAGGCCACTGCTCTTCAATAAGTATTGACTTTCACTACACTGTACATGCCCTAAGCACTCATACATGGCAACAAGATCCCAGACACATTCATCCTCAGGTGTAGTTCTTTTCTCAGGATATGAAAAGGATGGGAGCCAGTCACTTTAGTGAAATCAAAATAGGACCAGCTCATTGCACATGGCAATATGGAAAGGAGAGTGGGATGCAGATCAGGAAATTCCCACAACATGGAACGGTCTAACCCCTTCTTAAACTATTATTTCTGACAATGTTTTCTTGGACCTTCTGAACACAGATTGAGTTAGCTGAACATTCATAGAATTTGGGTTATTGACAATTGAGGTTCAAGAGGCATTTCTATATTTAATCTTCAAGGCAGGATAACATGGAAATATTCCTGTATATAACTACCACTCAAGCAGTTATTCACCACATCTAGGGGACAGGCAGTCCTTTGACTTCAGCACCCAGCATCTTCAGGAATACTTCCCAAGTGAGCCCTGTTTCTTTCCAATCCCTAAATCCAAAGACATGAGGAGAGATTTAGGTCTTTCCCAGAAGCCCATGAGGCAAAAGGCAGACAGGAAGTACCTCAAATATTTAACAGTTCTCCCAGCGTGCATCCCCCTCCCCTCCAAGCTCATAACACAGAGTACCACCACTTTAGCGCACATTTTGGAATAAGCCCAAACAGCAAGTGGCAGTCTGGCAGAGAAAATACACTCTGAGCTTTAGAGATCACTTTTGCTGAGGAACAGGCAGGCTGACTACAGCTCACTACTTCCTACACATTCACAAAAATATTAAAAAAAAATTAGAAATAATACTACATTAATGGTGCCAATACAGGGCAAAAAGACACAGTTTTTTATTGACATGCACGGATCAGATTTATGTCGTGGTGAACCACAATGTAACCAAAAAAATGTTTTTCCATTTCTGCCTTGAGTAAATTTGCCTGATTTAAGCAGAATTTCTTGGCAAATTGATTTGCTCCCCTCTGCTCATTAATTTATCTATATCAATGAAGTGTACATTGTCAAGCATGTAATCTAATAATTAGTGGAAATTAATTTGCCCTTTTTCTCAAGTTCTTCTGCTATTTGTTTTTCCAGAAAAGATTTTCACAGAAGCAATTCATGTCATCATCTGGATTTTCTTAGGATATGTGGACTTTAGGTAAAAAATTAGAAAAGAAAGTTGGATATATTTTGCTGCAACTGGGTAATATAATTCTTAAATGTATGGAATAAAAATAATTGTGGTCAAAGACAAGCATCCCACACCACACACATCAAAAGGATGCTGTCATAGTCTGCTGATGGTGCTGAAATAAACCAATAATTTAAATGCTAAAATGCCATGCTTTGGGTGCTGACTACAGCTTTTCTATAAAGGCGTAATTTATCAATCCATGGATACAACATCGAGCATCAAAACACCCAAAATCAGTGTATATTAGTTATGTTTTATAAGTATGGAAGGGCTCTAAAAATCAAGTATTTTTCATCCAAAAATCCATAGATTTGAATTTAGATTTGTGTTTTGCTTTAAAAACAGATAAATGATCCTGTACAGGCTTTAACCCTTGGTTATCCTTGCTAAAAGTATAATGAATACCAAAACTTTTCTGTTGGAGACAGCATGTTATTATATGTTTA
Source organism: Aquarana catesbeiana (assembly GCF_042186555.1). NCBI lineage: Eukaryota > Metazoa > Chordata > Amphibia > Anura > Ranidae > Aquarana > Aquarana catesbeiana. Next base: position 277,721,453 of record NC_133329.1, on the reverse strand, counting down.
ACTTCTGTTCAACCATACACACATTTAATTAAGTATAAGCAAGGACAGCCTTAATACAGCTTAGGCCTGGTTAAAATCATTTAAAAAACAGCTCTTGTTGCAAAACCTTTTCTACCTCTTGTGCTGTCTCCCACAGCCCCGTTTTTTGATTGGCTGAATGAGCCCAGGGCATCAAGGATCCACCTCAGAGATCTGTCATTAAGCCACTTTGGACTCATAGGTGAATGCTGCAGGGTCATATTGTGTGTTTCTGTTCTCTGCAGTTTTTTAGGACCCTCTAAGGATGGAATAACAGGAATAGGAAACCAATCAAAAACAACAGAAAAAAGGTACTCTATGTATGCAGATTTTTTTCTTTCAATATTGAGGAAAGATCCAGGTGGAGAGGAAAGTTGAAGGGCCAAGGTTTATTTGAAAGTGGGACTGAGCCTCAAAGTGTTTGTTACTCTAAAAAAATAAAATAAAAATAAATAAATGAACCCTTGTCCCTTTAAAGCACACTATACAGCACAGTGGCAGTGCTTGAACTGTGTCATTTGGCCCCTTGTTTAACATAAAAAACCTGGCTGATCCTGACAGTTTCTACCCTCCCCCCTGTAAACTGACCACGGTTTATCACGGCTGCTGACAGAGGTGGCTCTAGGCTTTGTGAGGCCTTAGACAAACCTTAGACATGAGGCCCCACTCACCCCCATAACGGGAAACATAATTCAAGCGATAGAAATTAACTGTATAAATTGTATATATTAGGAGCCTTAAATCCTATGAACCATGAATTCACAGTTTCTAGAATTTTCTCGAACCGATTACTCTTTAATCAAATATCATTAAACGTAGGATATGTATATATATATATATTACAAATATAGATACAATTTGTGCAGCAGCTACGAGCAAAGTGTTTAAGTTATAACAAAAGTCAAAAACCATATGTCAAAATTTACATGAAGGTCAGGGTTATATAACCCAGCCAACACAGGATTCCTCCTTACATCAGAGTCTGTAGGGTTACCCCTTACAGTGCAAGGGGACTTTGATGTAAAAGGGAGTGCTGCAGTTCATGATGTAAGTGGAATGCTGCAGACTTTGGTGTAAAGGGGAACTCTGATGTAAGTGGGGGCTTTGGTGACCAGAGATCACCTTATATCAGAGTGCACAGCATTTCCCCATTACATCAGAGTTCCCCTTTACATCAGGGTCTGCAGAGTTCCCTCTTGCATTTAAAACAGGAATTCAAATGTGAGGGGACTCTGGTGACCACCTTCCGCAGAGTGAATGCACTAAGGTAAGGGGGGGGGGGGGGTACTGATATAAGAGGGAACCTTTATATCAGTGCCCCCTTACCTTACTGTATTTACTCCCCCTTTACATCAGTGATTCCCCCTCAGACTGGCCTAGCAGCGCTTTCACTGACCTTTCAGCTGCACTGTGTAGGGCTCAGTCGGACAGTCCACTCTGGGCTCCAGCTTGGCGGCTCTGGTTTCATCTTATATTATCCTCCCCACAGTCCACACACGTCCGTCTCCTCCCATGACCCCCAGACTCAGAGGAGGAGCCTACAAAGGAGCCTACAGACTGTTCTGTAGGCTCCTCCCCCAGAGACTGCAGACATGATACAGGAGATGGTCAGAGACTGTGCGGCCAAATTTCAAGAAATGGTCAGAGACTGTGCAGACATGATACAAGAGATGGTCAGAGACATCAGACATGATGGGTGGGATGGTAGGAAGCTGGCAGTGGGGTAAGGGGGGATAATAAGAAGCAGGATGACAGGAGGTAGGGTGGTGGGATGCCAGGAAGGATAATGATGATGACATGGGGTCAGTAGGTGGCATCATCTGCCGGATGGCATACATTTCATCGTTGCACTGTATATGAGTGAGGTCACCTCACAGGCGACTGGCAGCGGTGATTTTCGGGGCTAGAGGTGGGGATGTTGATGACGGGAGGCAAGGTGATACGATGTCAGAGGTGGGGTACAGGGGGGCTGGAGAAGACATGGGGTGGGGTTGCAGGATACCAGGGACAGGGAGATTGTGATGAGGAGGGGGATAAAGATGACAGGGGTGGGGTGGAAGGAAGCTAGCAGAGGGGTACCGGGGGAGGTTGAAGATGACACGGGATGGGGTGATAGGATGTCAGAGGTGGGGTACAGGGGGATAAAGATGACATGGGTGGGGTGGTAGGATACCAGGAACAGGGGAATTGTGATGAGGAGGGGGATAAAGATGACAGGGTGGTAGAATACCAGGGACTGGGGAATTGTGATGATGAGGGGGATGAAGATGACAGGGGCTGGGCTGGTAGAATACCAGGGGCTGGGGGATTGTGATGAAGAAGGGGATGAAGATGACTGGGGGTGGGGTGGAAGGATACCATGGGCAGGGGGGATTGTGATGAGGAGGGGGATGAAGATGACAGGGGGTGGGGTGGTAGGATACCAGGGACAGGGGCATTGCGATGAGAAGGGGGATGAAGATGACAGGGGGTGGGGTGGTAGAATACCAGGGACATGGGGATTGTGATGAATAGGGGGATGAAGATGACAGGGGAATGAAGATGATAGGGAGTGGCGTGGTAAGATACCAGGGACAGGTGGATTGTGATGAGGAGATGGATGAAGATGACGGGGTGACATGGGATGCTGTTAGTGTCAGGCAGGATCATCATGTGCAGTATCTTGAGGCTCGATGATGGCCAGGCACCAGCTCTGGCAGGCCCTCTATTAAGGATTAGATCAGAGAGCTGCTCACCTGATGCGGGCATTATCCAAGCTCTGTCTGCACATGGCAGGAGATCCTCAGAGCGTGACAGAAGGGGAATACAGTTAGCCACTCACTGACCCTGGGCTCTTGGGCAGTGTTCAAATGGACGAGAAAACTAGTTGCTCACACCGCTGGCTTTTGCCCCGCATTAAAGGCTCTGAGGGCACCGACCAGGGGACATTCACAGTCCTACACACGGTAGGCAAATTGCTTCCGTCATCCGCTTTCTCTCCTGTCTCCTCTTGTCTGTCCTCCTCTGTCCTCTCCCCCTCCTCTTCCTACCTGTCAGTTAGTTACCGTGCCCGCCCCGCCCCTCCTGCTGCTGAAATAACATCTACATTTTTATACTATCCACTTTGTCTCCTAAGTCTGTGTGCCAGTGTGTGTGATTTATAAAAAAAAAATACCTGATTTCAGATCGCCACCTCTCTCCTCCTCTCCTCTCGGCTGATGTCAGCAGGGGATTCTCGGCCCCTTCTGCTGCAGCTGTCAGACGGGGAGGGGCGGCAGGTCACATGAGCACCGAGCGGTGCTCTGAAATCAGGTAGAGATGGCATTTTTTTTATAAATCACACACACAGGGGCATACAGCATTAGGAGACAGAGCGGATAGTATAAAGAGCTCAGAGTGGCCTAACAATCACTTTAAGTGTAAACAGAGAACATTGTGACTTGATAATAAAGGACCACAAAGGTCCAGACATGGCAAGAGATGGGTAAAATGGGACACAGTAAGCACAATATGTAAATGCTGTGGTTTGATGTTCCCACAATTCAGACCCATTAGCACTTTATGGTTAAATATGGCCTTTCATAAACAGAAAATGGCCACCACTTCATAACAAATTACTAATAAATAGCTAGCCTAAGACATGTGCAAAAAAGAGTAAGCCCTCCTGTAAATATCTTAGTCTTTCAATAACAATGCTAACTTACACTAACTTGAAATGTTATATTATTATTATTAGCGATTTATATAGCGCCAACAGTTTACGCAGCGCTTTACAATGTAGGGGGGGGGGCAGCACAATTACAGTACAATACAGAAGGGACAGGAGGGCCCTGCTCGTAGAGCTTAAATTCTAAAGGGAGGGGGTGGTGGTACAAAAGGTAATAGATGCAGGGAATGATTTGATGGGGTTGTTAGGTGGGTGTGGGATAGGCTTTCCTGAATAAGTGAGTTTTCAGGGATCTCCTAAAGGTGGACAGGTTAGGGGCTGATCGGATATACCAGGGCAGGGAATTCCAGAGGATGGGAGAGGCTCTGGAGAAGTCCTGAAGACAAGCATGAGAGGAGGTAACAAGGGAGCTAGAGAGCAGGAGGTCCTGGGAGGAGCGGAGAGGACAATTTGGGCGATATCTGCAGATAAGGTTGGTGATGTAGCTGGGGGCGATGTTGTGGATGCTATAGGTTTTATCAGCGTACAATGGTTTTGTATCTGTACACATCATTTTATATCTGTAACACAATCATTAAACTCCTGCAGTGGACTTTCTGCATCTCTGAGACAAATCCAAATTTCGAAAGGACAAAGTCTAAATTTGGCCATTTATGATGTCATTTTTCACACCTATTCTAATAGAGGTATAAGCAATTATGAAATCACCTTTCACAATGTACAAGATGGGGCTTTCCTTGCTAAACAACCTAAAATTGTAACACATATAACAAGAGTCCAAAATGTGAAATAGGATCAGTCAAAGGTGCATGCTGATAGTTTTAACAAATACAGTATTTAATGAGCTATCTCTAGATTGAGTTAAAGTATATAAAGGCTTTAACAGCTCACTGAGACAGCTTTTCATGTCAGGGGCAACATTTCCCATACTTGTTCTGCTCTACATATACACAAAGAGTGCTAAGCCCAAGCTGATGGCTGCAATAGCTGCCAATCTCTTTCACAGTGCTGGTGAACTTCACCACCCCCACCCCACATAAGGTTTCCTGGGCTCTCCTGCTCTTACCGAAAGCTCAGTACCACACCAGAAGGGCTTCAAAATGGTGGTCGGGAGGAGATCGAGGAACATCTGTTCTTCAATCTCCTCTTCCCAGAATAGAACAGGAAGTGACAGTGATTTAATCACTTCTGGTTTTAGAGTGGTCTTTCCATGGCTGACACAGCTGGGAAAGCATGTAACCAAGCAGATCTCTTTTGGTGGACAGGGGAGTAACTGCGGTCTATTAGACTCCAAATATCTCCATTAAGAGTACCTGTCACCTGCCCAATACTATTGCATGGGAGTTTGATTACAGAGCTGTAAAGGCTTTTGAACCAACGTCTATGGAGGTTTTTGGGTACTGTAAATTTTTAGCAATATCACCGACACATACAATTTGATTTAACATGCAACTTGATGCAGCCTCATCTTTTTCTATTTTACCAAGAAAGTGGTATCATATTGTGTGTGTGAAAATGTTTAATATACAGTTGCTTAAATATGATATGACATAAAAAAATTGCAACAGTTATTTTTTATTCTACAGGTCCTCTGCTTTCAGAAAGTATTTAAAGTTTTGGAGGTTTTAAGTCATTTTATAGCCAAAAATTCAGATTTTTACATGTGTACAAAAAATGAAAACATTGCTCTAGTGCCAAAGTTGTTAAGGTTTCTCTGTTCAAGAACTACAGCCACCCGAAGAATCTTCAAATTGGATACACTTCTGGAAGCATCGGATGCCTGTGTCCCTTGCCGTGCAGTGTGATTTCTTCCACTGACACTTGGTCACTACTGTGTACTATTATGATGTAGGGGCTGGTCGAAGTAACCACAGAGCTCAGGGAAGGACCAGGTCCAACAAACAAAGAACAAACAAACAAAACATTTCCCAGAACACTTACCAGCTGAATTGGGTGCAGGGACGCACTGAATGCCTTCACTGCCATTGTGCTCTTGCTGGGCATCATATGCGTCCCTGTGCTTTTAAGGAGGGGTGGGCTCCCTGCAGGCATACCTGCCCTTAATCTATCCATTCTTATATGTGCTCTTACTATGGAGGCTCTGGAAATTTAGAGTTAGGACCGCAGTATATACTGGGGTCCCTTGTCATGGGCACTGCGGCTTACGTATATATTTACAAATGTGTGCAAAACCCTCTGTTTTTAACATAATTTGTTGGACAGGGCCAATTTGATTGTTTTGCAGGCTGACTGATAAGTGTGCTGGGAAATCTTTTGTTTGCTTCTGATGTACATTTCTCTTCCATGTGCACTTTGCTGCAAGGGCCAGTTATAGGTTGGGGTGGTTGTCACTTTTTTATTCAACACATAAAGAAGTTTGTTCGATATGAACAGGCAATTGCACTGTAAAAGGAAGATAATTGAAGGATTATGTAGTGGGATAGGTGAGTTTAAAGCCGCCTTCATTGTAGGTCCTACTTTGTGACATCTTTCTAATCAAGTGACACACTTGTGTAAAGTATACATCAGATGCTAGGTCTATATTAAAGGAGTTCTAAACCCTCGTTTTTTTTTCGTTTTTTCTTAAATAACAAACATATCATACTTACCTCCACTGTGCAGTTCGTTTTGCACAGTGTGGCCCCCGAACCTCGTCTTCTGGGGTCCCCCGGCTGCGTTCATGGCTCCTTCTCGCATCTGTAAACCCCCTGGGAGAAGCACTCTCCCTGGGGGTACCTTGCGCACGCAGTCCCGAGTCCAGCATTTGCGCGCATAGACACAGAATGCCAGGCTCGGCCCCACCCCCCAGCGCCCATGTCATTGGATTTGATTGACAGCAGCGGGAGCCAATCTATCCAATCAAGAGCCGAGAACCCCATGCAGAGAGGTACAGCGTGTCTCCACCGAGGGAACGAATGGGCTCAGGTGATCGAAATGGAGGGGCTAGGGGGCCGATCAGTGTCAGAAGTGTTTTTACCTTATTGCATAGGATGCATTGAGGTGAAAAAACACAAGATTCCAAAAACACTGCATTTCCAAATTGCACAACCCCTTTAAGAGATCTGTCAATATATGCAGCCTTTACTGAAAATATTGTACAGCTAATTTTTTTTTTTTTTTATTGGAACGTTACTTATTTGATGTATAAACTTATAACCTAAAGAAACAGGGAAGGGGGCATCTGATATATAGAGCTGTATTAGGATTCTATTTAATGTCGGTGATCCAGTCAGTATATAGCCACAGAGGAAATGTTCAATAAAATCCATGTGGATGTTTTAAAACTGCATATGGGCAATGTTACATGCTGAAGACATTACTAATTTATGAAGTTTGACTGTGTGATTAACTTGATATAAAGATCAATTATACCTCCTCACGCTCAAATAAACCTGAGCTTTGCCAATGCACGCGTATTTCCCATTGAACACAGTTTTTGATGTGTATTGGATTTGGGAACAGATTTGTTTAATTCAAGCAGTTGATAAGCCACATTTAAGGAGGGCTGTTCTGTTTTAGTGGAAGGTTAATATAATCTTTTAATGTGTAGGAAAGGGCAAAGGTTTTACAATAATGAACATCTAGTTTTTCCTCTCACTTCAACAATAAGAATGTTAAAATATTAAGAGAAAAGTGCATAAATAATGAACATGCATTTTATTTCCCACTATAACAATAGGAATGTTTAAATGCTAAGAGAAAAAAAAACATAAATCATATGTCAGTCATAATGCAAAGTGATGAAAGGTTTGGGATCATGGTAGGCATTGTAGGCATTGTAGGTAGAGATTGACTCTTCAAATACTGTATATATATTTTGTAAGGATAGACATGTCAGTGATTAACAGAAAGTTTTCTACATTAACAAATAGAGTTGTAGGGAATAAATACAATTGATACTGTATGTAGGCACCTTCAGGGGTGTTAGCTAGCACTAGCTAGGGGAGTAGGTTCAGACAAAGACATTGTTATTTAGTTCTGCCTAATCAACCAAATGTTGTCTGTGCCTGAACACAGTTCCTGTGTTAGGAGCTGGGGCCTGGGAGGTTTTGGAACAAAGGCATAAACAGGATTCATTTTGGGGGCATACTGACCTGTGTTTTTTCTGTTTGCATTCAAGTCCTTATTGAGGATCAGTCTGGACTTCCAAGGCTGTACTCATGTTCGTTACTCAAATTATTCATCTGTAGTACCATACTCTCTATGTTGCTTTTTCATTCTGTACATTTTTATTGCATGCATTGTAAAATGAAAAATAGGATTGCTGACATCAGAGATAGAATATATAAGCAATAAAAGCTCAAAAGTCAAAAATAGTTTTGAAATGTTAACTGATAATAGCAATATAATTTATCATGGCAGTTGTTAATGACATAAACTGTCATATTTATTTTTAAATAATATGTTTTTATTGGTTCATGCAGAAATAGGGTTAGCAACAATGTAAAAGGTAGCTGCAATTGACAGTTGGACCAATCCTGTTGGGAGTGAGAGTGTGTCATATTGATTGCCAGCCTGTTATCATCAGAAACAGTGAGGAGACAAGAGAGTCAAAAGGAGAAGGAAGGAGGTAAGTCATGAATTGGGAGGGAATATGCATGGTGCGGTAAACCAGACCCTAGGACACAGTACCTAATAGGATGCCAGCTAAATCAAATTAGGATTATGGTATATAGTTCATCAATGAGAATTCAGGTAGTGAGGATCAGAACCTTTTGGATCCAGGAGGAAAAAATGAGGGACTTAAATGTTGGCGTGTTCATAAAGATAACCAGGGGGCTCCCCATACTGCTTTATATTGTTCTTGAGTATCATGTAGATATGTAGTTATATTTTCTGTCTTCATCAGGAGACATACAGTACTTTGGTTAACCAATATTTTGCATGAGGGACAGTGGAATATCTCATGTGCCTGGGGATTATGGTGCACATAGCAGCAAAGAGGAAGCAAACAAAGCAGTGAAGATTATGGCATAGGGTCCAGGAGGGAAAGGGGATAGAGCTACTTGGGAGTATTAGGTATAGTTGTTCCTGTGACTTGGCGATATATGATCTTTTCCCACAGGGGTTTAGTGCATGGGCAGCCCACCATGTAGCATAATGTTCAATGAGCCATTGCTGCAACAATAGATGGAGTGATTAATTGGAAAAAGTATAGGACTTTCTATATATTTTATATTATATAATGTCAGTTCTTGGAAACTGGCTGTAGTAGTTTCATTTATATGTCAGTATATAGTAAAAGCCCTGTTTTATTTTCCTTGCACCTGATTGGGCATTCTTTTCAAAGTGAAGCTTCACCACCGTCGCTAAGCTCTTAGGAAAATGAGTGCAACTGCATTTCCAAATTGCACAGTCTATTTGCCTTTAGTTAATCCACCCCAGTGCATCTCCATAGCTTTGGTAGCTAGCTTGGCTGACTGTTTATCCAAATGTCCAGGAGTGATAGCAGATAGACAGGATTAATGAATCTATACTTGCAGCAGATGTCATGTCGCCACATAGTAAGGAGAGATCCTAATATTGGATAGCCATCTCATTTAAAATGTACTTGAATTCTATCCAATTGGTTTCATGAGAAAGATATGATTGCACGGTTTGGACCAATCAGAGATTCCTCAATGATAGTGAATGGAAGGAACTAGTATAATAATGGAGAACCGGGGTGGGGTGGGCTACTTCAGGGCAATCTGGGCAGAGAGACACCTGGACATAGAGGGGGCCTGAGTGAGACTTCAGCTATAGTTAATCCACTGGAAGAGGTAATATTGGATATGTTTGTTGGATGGTAATCTATGCAGTCCATGATTTCTTGAAATTATTGTCAATTTGGTTTTATAGTTATTGGTCTTCTAGGGAGCAGTTCTATTACTATCTTTGTTTGTAATTTTTAGGCCTCTAAAGTGTTGTTCTTTGCAATATTTCCCTACCAGTAGCTAAGCTGTTCAGGTTTGATTATTTATACAATATATTATTTTTTACCTGCAGTTTGTGATGTGTGATTCTTTGCTCACCCACCACTATAGAATAACGAGAAGTGGGTGTTGATTATTAATATTGACATTAGTTATCCATGTCCATATTATTATCTGTTTAATCACCCCCATTTTCTTACAGATGTATTTACCCACTAATGCTGATTTTTATTTTCTCTGGTCTAACAAAAGGGCAGAATGGGACAAAATTAAGGGGAGGGTATAAGGAGCAAGTCACTTTGCTTACAGCTGTCTGTCTAGTTGACTCTCTTATGTGACACTCTTGAAAATTATTGTACAATTTATGTCTTTATGTGCATACTGTATATATTTATTTGTATGCACACATAAAAATATATCAATGAACATACTCAGACATGTTTAGTATTAACGGTTAGCATCCACATTACAAAATCTTATATGCACATGAACAGTACCTGTTATATTTTAATAAACCAGATTTTTTTTCAACAAAACATTTAGCAAACAGTTAATGGGTTAAGGTGATATTCTAGATCCAAAATATATAAATTTGAGCAGCCGCCATGAAGTCTAAAACCAAATCCCCCTCCCGTGGCTGAGCTCTTAGACTGTTGATTTATTAATGATTATGATTTTAAGGGCTTGGATGGAAATGTCAGTTTTCATGGCCTGATTTTGGAGAGGATGGTTCACTTGAGCTGTAATGTGGTTAGAATTAAAAACAAAAACCCTCACTATTAATTTCCAGCCTTCCTCATTTTAACCTGTGTAGAAAACTCTACAGTATATCTTGCTGAAATGTATTTTCTTGTATTTATTACATTGAATTTAATGAAAGTTCCGTATATATTGTTTTTAACATATGTGCAATACACTATTGCCACAAAGAAAACCAGAGTGCACTGTATTTCTAGTGAACACACATTTCAAGCAATTGCTTCCTTTAAAGAATATGCTTAGTACATAACTTTCCATAAAGTGTCATTGCTGGTATCCAACAGTTCTTGGTGTGACAGATACCTGGTCCCCCCGCTGAGAGCTGTGGCTGCTCCTTCCAATCACTATGTCACCACATGCCCCTTTCACACTGTCGGACCGTTCAGGTCCGCCTGTCAGTTTTGGCGGCAGACCTGAACGGGCACTCCATGTAAGCCTATGGAGCGACGGATGTCAGCGGTGACATGTCCGCTGACATCAGACCTGGTCCGATCAGACGGATGGCCCTACGTTCGCATCCGTCTCTGGCGGATCGGATCGGATGAGATCTGATGAAAACGGACATGCTGTTCGTTTTCATCCGATATCTCCATAGCAACCAGCGGCGCTCAACAAGCCCCTCCCCGCTCAGTGAGCAGAGGGACCTGTCATCCGGCCAGCTCAGCGGAGATCAACAGAGAGATCTCTGGCTGAGCTGGTGGACAGAGGCGGACTCTGAGGCAGTGGATCCACCTCCTGGGAATGAAGCCTAATATAAAATCTTTGTTTTACAAATAAACATTTAATACATAACAATGGATTCCCACAGTGCTACAAATGTTGTAAACAGAGAGCATGGCACTAGTTGCACCCTTTTAGGCATGATGTGTTTCATTGAAACCTCTGGCAGAGACTGTACACTCCATTAACAAAAGGCTTTTTTTTACAACCATTGCATTTAGTCATTACATTGTATAAAAAAGATGTATAAAATCACTATACAGTAAAACCTTGGATTGCGAGCATAATTTGTTCCGGAAACATGCTTGTAATCCAAAGCACTCACATATAAAAGCGAATTTCCCTATAAGAAATAATGGAAACTTAGGATTCGTTCCACAACCATTTATTCATAAGTCCTTCAGGTTATAGTCCATATAAAAAGATTATAGCAATATGAAAGGTTGTGTAACCATAAAATGTCCATCCTCAAATAGCAGCCTCCACAAGGGGATTAGAAGCAAAATCTAACAGGAGCTACAAAGTATAAAAGAGAAGAGGGGCGCCTTTGTGTAGCAATATGGTTACATTTAATGAAGATACAACATTTAGCAACTCACTTGGTTGATGATTAAAACAGGCACATCTTAATATGCAGGTATCTGGGGCAAAGCTGTCCACATAGATCATCCTCCCCACTACCGGCTCTAAACGCTGTCAGTCTGCAATCATGACAGGGAAGACTACCCTGCAGTAGTGAAAGCGTGCCTTAAAGCGCTGGTGGAGCACTCATGGAGCGCAGTGTGGAAGGCATGAAGTGGATGGCAGTGGCAGTGCGGAGGATGGATTATGTGGACAGCTTTACCCCGGATGCCTGCATACTTAGATGCACCTGTTTTAATCATCAACCAAGTGAATTGCTAAATTGTGTACCTTTATTAAATGTAACCATATTGCTACACTTAGAGGTGCTTCTCTTTTCTTTTATACTCAGTTGTGACATGACGCTACTTGTATATCAAGACATCTCTCGTTTATCAAGTCAAAATTTATATAAACAATTTGCTTGTCTTGCAAAACACTCTCAGACTAAGTTACTCTCAATCCAAGGTTTTACTGTATATTCCCTTTTATACTCATGTGTTACACTAATCAATATACTACCTGTTTTGATTTTTGCAGCTTCCTTTTACAACTCTTGCAAATACTATTGATCAGAAATTACAAACTTTGATATAATCTTCAGAGAGAACCTCTTGTCACTATACTGTATAAAGTTCTCGAAATCTCATCCAGTAGGTAATTCTCTGATCTGTACGTAAAGGTTAAAAAATGTATTATTGTTAAAAACAAGCCCTATGCCTGGAGGGTTATGTCACACGAGGATGTCACTTTGCTTTTTTAGAGATGGTGCGTAGACACAATTATTAGCAAATGCTTATGGTTTTTGAAAAGAAAGGTTACTTATTGTACATTTCGCTTTAATCCCTAACTGACTGCTCTATCTTGGTATGACCCCACTTTGCGAACTCCTCTGGAAAAGTGTCAGTTTTTTCTTTCTATCCTAGGGGCCTGATGTATTACTGTGTTGTGGCATGACCCAGTTCGTGAACACCTCTGCAAAAGGTATCAGTTCTTTATCCTAGCTTAGCACAGTCACCATGGCTTATATTTATATCAACTGCTTCATAGTTGTGAGAAAAATAACAGAATACCCTATGAATCTACAAATTGTATCAGTGGGCAAAATTGTTCAGTTTGCTGCTCTCCCACCTGCACTCCAGAGAATATTTAGCGATTTAGTTTGGTGGGTAGCATCACGCATACATGCACACACACTTTAGGCATTACCCAAATTTAACTCCTACCCCCTTCTAGAGCATGTCCCATAAATAATGTTTTTACCTTGCTACTGTAGCAAGAAAACATCTTTATTGGTTTATGTTACATGACCACCATGCTTGTAAAATTCTTGCTGGAGCAGCTGTTGGAAGCTCGGTTCCTACTTTCAGGAACTACATCTCCAAGGATTTATTTCCTCACACAGTGGGTGCACAGGCTCTTATGAGTCAAGGCATCAGCTTTAATTTGCTGGCAAAAAAGAATCAATGTACACATTTAGAGTGGGAAAGAGAGGGGTGAGGAATATGGATTTTATAGTCCAGCTGGCAGAGCTGACAACGCTGCTCAGGAATTCAGATCAGAAAAAGTACTCTGTTGTCAGTTCAAACAGGCAGATCAATAAGTCTTTTTTGTACTTGCCAAACTAAATAAATAAAATATGGGCAAATGTTCTTATATTTAATGTACGGAATATGTTTTTTTTTTTTTTCTATTTGACCCTGACATACACTTTAAAAAGTTATAATAATAGGATTTTTGTACTCACTGTAAAATCCTTTTCTTAGAGTCCATCGAGGAGCACAGGAACTTTTAGGTGAAAGACAGATTATATTGCCCCTACAAGAAAAATGGACCCTGGCAAATAAAGAAAGCCCAGGAGAACCCCTCCCACTGGCAGCATGTTTCATTTTTGTGGCAAAGAAGAGCATAATCATAAGCCCAAAAGGGGTGTGATCTGTGTACAAATTTACTATTTCCTTTTGGTCTATTGAGGGACACAGAAAGTGTTGTGGTGGAAAAATAAATATACATAGTTTGAACTGTTCACTACAGCGTGATGTATTCGCATGGTTAAAACTTGGATATGCATACATTTATGCATTGAGACTTAGGGCACATATGGACTTATGCCCCGTACACATGGTCGGACTTTGTTCGGACATTCCGACAACAAAATACTTGGATTTTTTCCGACGGATGTTGGCTCAAACTTGTCTTGCATACACATGGTCACACAAAGTTGTCGGAAAATCCGATCGTTCTAAACGCGGTGACGTAAAACATGTACGTCGGGACTATAAACGGGGCAGTGGCCAATAGCTTTCATCTCTTTATTTATTCTGAGCATGCGTGGCACTTTGTCCGTAGGATTTGTGTACACACGGTCGGAATAGACAATGAATTTCTGATTTTGATGTCGGAAAATTTTATATCCTGCTCTCAAACTTTGTGTGTCGGAAAATCCGATGGAAAATGTGTGATGGAGCCTACACACGGTCGGAATTTCCGACAACAAGGTCCTATCACACATTTTCCTTCGGAAAATCCGACTGTGTGTACGGGGCATTATTGTTTAGAGTTATTATCTGTGATTTATTTGAATGGTTACATTTTATTAAGGGCACATGGCACTTCTATTTATGCTCTTATTTTTAAGAGAAATAGCTCCACTTTATTTTTTGTTTCCTCAGTCATTAGTGTTATTTATTGCACTTTAAAGGTGCAACTACACTACGTAGTACTGGATATTTGTTAAGGTAAGGTTTATTGTTTCTTTTGTTAGCAAAACCTTAAGAACGTGAATGGCAGACTAAGTGGCAGCTTTGAAATTTGGGAAAAACTGCTTGATATTGAATATCCAAGAAGCACCCACATATTTAGTAAAGTGCATCTTGGTGGTGCAAGGGTGTGATCAGCTTTTATGATAGTCTCTATCTGATCCACCTAGAGATGGTGGAACAAAAAGCTGGAGAAAGCCCAAGTAGTTCCCCAAAGATAATGAAAGGGGATCAGTCTTCCTGAAAGCTGTGGTTAAGAGATACTCTCATGCCGCGTACACACGACCGGTTTTGCCGTCGGAATAAACTCTGAAGGTTTCTCCGACAGAACTCCAACGGAATTCCAATCAAGCGGTCTTGCCTACACATGGTCAAACCAAAGTCCGACCAAAGTCCGACCGTCCAGAATGAGGTGACGTACAGCACATACGACGGGACTAGAAAAAGGAAGTTCAATAGCCAGTAGCCAATAGCTTCCGTCTCGTACTTGCTTCAGAGCATGCGTTGTTTTTGGTCTGTCGGAACAGCATACAGACGAGGGGTTTTCCCGATAGGAATTGGTTCCGTCTGAAATATTTAGAACATGTTCTATTTCTAGGTCCATCAGAATTTTCGAAAAAAAAAGTCTGACTGAAGCACACACACGATCGGAATAGACAATGAAAAGCTTCCGTCTGACTTTTTTTGTCAGACATTCCGCTCGTGTGTATGCGGCTTCACAGTCCAAAAAACTTCCAGACAATGAAGGGAAATTCTTTTGGTGAACTGGAAATGGAAGCACAATGTTCTGGTTGAAGTTAAAGCTAGAAAGACATAAAGGAAGTACTGGCCAAAACACTACTTTGTCCCTGTGCAGAACTGGTTCCTTATAGGATAAGGCTGCCAGTTTGAACACATGTAAAAGGTGTTTCTTATGCAGTGTACACACGAGCTGACTTTTCTATCGGACTGGTCTGACGGACCGAGTCCGGCGGACAATCCGATCGTGTGTGGGCTTCATCGGACCTTCAGCAGACTTTTCCAGTCGAAAATCTGATGGACTTTAGATTTGAAACATGCTTCAAATCTTTCTGACGGACTCAAGTCTGGTCGAAAAATCCGCTCGTCTGCATGCTAGTAGGGCAGCTATTGGCTACTGGCTATCAACTTCCTTATTTTAGTCCGGACGTACGTCATCACGTATGAATCCGTCGGACTTTGGTGTGATCATGTGTAGGCAAGTCTGTTCGTTCAAAAGTCCATCGGAAGTCCGTCAAAAGTACGACGAATGTCCGCCGGAATGGCCGTCAGACTTTTGTTGCCGAAAAGTCCGCTCGTGTGTACGCGGCCTTACACAAAGTGCTTTGTGCTATGAAACATAGTGCTATTCACTAATCAAAGTGTTAATATACTGCATCACATCAAAAAAACAATAAATATCAATGAATAATATATTGTGTTTTCTTCTTGAAGTAAAGTGCAATATGTGCTATGAAACAAATTTACCAAAGTGTCTCGTTCAGTAAACTATATAATAAAGTAAATAAAATCCAGAATTAATACAATAAATGTCCATGCAGTTCATAAAGAATCCATTTAATGCTCCATCACTGATGTTGAATGGATTAATACCACTCATGAGTGTAAGATCACGACCATGGAAAGGGGGGGAGGGGGGTCTGCTTACCAGAAAGCCAGCCTCCACATTATAGGAGGCTAGACAAAATGCGTCATCAGGGTAACTATTTTGTGTCATCACCACGCACACTGCGATTGGCGGATGTCATTTTTTGTGCATTTTTAATCATCAATGCTTGTGAGTATTACTGGCAAGCTTCTTGAAGCTGCAGCTAAGGTAGCACAGTTCTTTGGTGTGCCTCTCGATGTCAAGGTTGAGCCTGGGAGAGTTTGATTATTCATGCTTGTCTAGCCTCCAATAATGTGGAGGTTGACTTTCTGGTAAGCAGCCCCCCCTTCCCCTTCCATGGTGGCGGTCATACACTCCTGAGTGGTGTTAATCCATTCAACATTGGTGGTGGCGGTGGAGCATCAGATGGACTTATATAATGTATATGGATTCTTTATGAACTGCATGGACAATTATTGTATTAATTTTGTGGACTTTATTATATAGTTTACTGCACTAAACACTTTGGTGAATTTGTTTCATAGCAGATAATTGCACTTTACTTCAATAAAAAAACACAATATATTATGTATTGATATTTACTGTTTTATGATGTGGTACAGTATATTAACACTTTGGTTATTGAATAGCACTATGTTATCATGTTTATTTTGTTTTTGTGATTGAACAGCGCACCATTTTCTATTACATTGTCTTAGCTATCTTGTATTCAGATATAGTGGCTGCAGCAGTGTGCTTTTGTGATAAACATCAACCGCAGTTAGATTTTTTGTTTTTTAACGTGCAAAAGGTGATGGCTACAAGGAACACTACCTTGGGGGTGAGTAGAGAGAGGAACGTATCTAATATTTTTCAGTGGTTTTTTAAGTGCAGAGGGAACCAGCTTTAGATGCCCCAAAGTCACAGGGAAATGGACAGGGAGAGCTACATTGATGACTGCCAGTTCAAGGGTCTTAAATAGGGGTGGGTGGCCATTTTTCTCTCAAACAAGATAGCAAGAGTAGAAACCTTGCCCTTGATATTGCTGAGAGCCAAACACTGGTCCAGAGCCAGCAACATGAAGGAGAGGTTT
This sequence comes from Aquarana catesbeiana, assembly GCF_042186555.1. Classification (NCBI taxonomy): domain Eukaryota; kingdom Metazoa; phylum Chordata; class Amphibia; order Anura; family Ranidae; genus Aquarana; species Aquarana catesbeiana. Next base: position 277,704,316 of record NC_133329.1, on the reverse strand, counting down.
CCTCCTATAAAGAATTTCCAGGCTAGAAGTTCTGAGACTCAAACCTCTAAAGTATGCCTTCCGAGTCCAATCATCCTTGTGGGAAATACTCTTCCTAGGTTTATCATCATAGGAATCACAGATTCAAAGATGCCCTGGTCTCTCAAAACCTGTGTTTCAGCAACAACACTCTTAAAGCCAGTGACTGAGAAATATGATGGTAAATTGGTTCTTGAGAAATAAGATACTAATGATCTGGTAAACCACACAGAACCCCTACCTGTCTTGATTGGACTACTTTCAAGGATATGGAGAGAAGAGGGGAATATAACTGTCCCTGTGCAGAAAACTGTCACATTCAATGCTTAGTGGGGTGATGCGGACAATCCTACGCACTTTGGTCTCTGGATTCTGGTATATTTACAACAAGAAATCTTTGAGCTCCAAAAGAAAGGAAAGTGGTCTCAGCAGAGGCACCTGAATGTAAATAAGAAGCAGAAAAATGGGTTCTTCGTAAATTCAATATTTATTGCCCACAGAGTAAGATAAAAACACAGTGAACGCATTTCATGGCACTATACAGGCTACTTTGTCAGGATGGTGCAATAAACACTTTAAACAGCTATAGTCTGTCTCTCCTGCAGTTTGTTAGTGTGTTAGCACACTAACATTTTCCTGAACCCAAGCATCAAAGATGTAATTGTGTAAGCATTCACAAAAAGGTTAAGAAATATCCCCCTACCCTAGAAAGTTAGGGCATACCTTCATGAAGAAGAAGATTGGTCTGAGAACTTTTTAGACTGATTGCCAGACCTTTGAGGTGGCCAAAGAAGAAACTATATGAACACTTCTTAGCAGCCAGAGAATGGGAAGACTTTGCAGTCTGCAACTTCAATTCCTCTGAAGAAAAAAGTGATTTTGCTGCCAGTAGCAACCCAGACAACCAGTAACTAGAATTAGTCTGAAGGGGCATTGTCCCTTAAAGAATATACAGAACAAACATTTCCTTTACATCAGTGCCCCCTTACCTTACTGTATTTTCTCCCCCTTTACATCAGTGATCCCCCCTCAGACTGGCCTAGCAGCGCTTTCACTGACCTTTCAGGTGCACTGTGTAGAGCTCAGTCAGATGGTCCACTCTGGGCTCCAGCTTGGCGACTCTGGTTTCATCCTATATTACCCTCCCCACAGTCCACACACGTCCGACTCCTCCCATGACCCCCAGACTCAGAGGAGGAGCATACAGAGGAGCCTACAGACTCCTCTGTAGGCTCCTCCCCCAGAGACTGCAGACATGATACAGGAGATGGTCAGAGACTGTGTGGCCAAAGTTCAAGAAATGGTCAGAGACTGTGTAGACATGACACAAGAGATGGTCAGAGACATCAGACATGATACAGGAGATGGTCAGAGACTGCAGACATACTACAGGAGATGGTCAGAGACTACAGACATGATACAGGAGATGGTCAGAGACTGAAGACATGATACAAGAGATGGTCAGAGACTGAAGACATGATACAAGAGATGGTCAGAGACTGTGTAGACATGATACAAGAGATGATCAGAGACTGTGCAGACATGATACAAGAGATGGTCAGAGACATCAGACATGATGGGTGGGGTGGTAGGAAGCTGGCAGTGGGGTACAGGGGGGATGATAAGAAGTAGGATGACAGGAGGTAGGGTGGTGGGATGCCAGGAACAAGAGATGATTAGGAGGATAATGATGATGACATGGGGTCAGTAGGTGGCATCATCTGCTGGACGGCATACATATCATCGGTGCTCTGTATATGAGTGAGGTCACCTCACAGGCGACTGGCAGCGGTGATTTTCGGGGCTAGAGGTGGGGTACATGTGGATGTTGATAACGGGAGGCAGGGTGATAGGATATCAGAGGTGGCGTAAAGGGGAGATGAAGATGACATGGGGGTGGGGTGTTAGGATACCAGGGACAGGGAGAATGTGATGAGGAGGGGGATGAAGATGACAGGGGTAGGGTGGAAGGAAGCTAGCAGAGGGGTACCAGGGGAGGGCGAAGATGACACGGGTTGGGGTGATAGGATGTCAGAGATGGGGTACAGGGGGATAAAGATGACATGGGGGTGGGGTGGTAGGATACTAGGGACAGGGGGATTGTGAGGAGGAGGGGGATAAAGATGACGGGGCTGGGCTGGTAGAATACCAGGGGCAGGGGGATTGTGATGAAGAGGGGGATGAAGATGACAGGGGGTGGGGTGGTAGGATACCAGGGGCAGGGGGGGATTGTGATGAGGAGGGGGATGAAAATGACAGGGGGATGAAGATGACAGGGGGTGGGGTGGTAGGATACCAGGGACAGGGACATTTTGATGAGGAGGGGGGTGAAGATGACAGGGGGTGCGGTGGTAGAATACCAGGGACATGGGGATTGTGATGAGGAGGGGGCTGAAGATGACAGGGGGATAAAGATGATAGGGGGTGACATGGGATGCTGTTAGTGTCAGGCAGGATCGTCATGTGCAGTACCTTGAGGCTCCATGATGGCCAGGCACCAGCTCTGGCAGGCCCTCTATTAAGGATTAGATCAGAGAGCTGCTCAGCTCATTATCCAAGCTCTGTCTGCACATGGCAGGAGATCCTCAGAGCGTAGCAGAAGGGGAATACATGGAGCCACTCACTGACCCTGGGCTCTTGGGCAGTGCTCAAATGGACGAGAAAACTAGTTGCACAAACCGCTGGCTTTTGCCCCGCATTAAAGGCTCTGAGGGCACCAACCAGGGGACATTCACACTCCTACACACACGGTAGGCAAATTAGGTGGCCGTGAGGCCCCCGTAAGCGCGAGGCCTTAGGTGACTGCCTAATTTGCCTAATTAGAGAGCCGCTTCTGGCTAGAGCCATTTGCCCCATGAGTTTTTGTAATCAAGGGATCAAGTGCAGATTTCTTTAATTACATTTGACCAGCTAGTCACAGTTTGACAATGTACAGTTAAAGCCAGGATGGGGTGTTTTCAGTTTTTGGAAATTAAAACACCCAATAAAGGAAATAATTTGTGGCATGCTTTTGTCAAACACAAATGATTCTGAAATGATTCTTCCTTCAGAGCGGGCACGGAATTCCTGTATGATATCGGATCCACAGAGGGTCCTGACTGAAGCAGAGCAATCCAGCATATCTGTGTCAGATTTAGCAGAGAAGGGAGGAAATGGGCATTATGAATCTTTAAGTCAAAGGTGGGTTCCAGCTGAAAGAAGACATGACATAGGAACACGAGACATGACAAAAGGAAACAAAAGGAAACCTTCATCACATAAAAGTGCTAAGTGGGAGTTTGACCTGTGGTTCATTTGGTTCATATAGTGAAAATCTCAACCCCCTTTTCTGAGATACTAGTGGAAACAAAACAAAGCTAGGAGTTAGGAGCCAAAAACGAATCCCCCAACTACCCAGATGTACCACAGTACCAAAGGCAATTAGGAGCCCCTCCCAACTGTCCCAACTGTTCCTGATTTTGAGGGACTGTCCCTCACTTGGAACAAAGTCCCTCTGTTCCTTATTCCTCCTCATTTGTCCCTCATTTTGGTTTGATCTACACAGTTGTACATAAAATGCACTACTTATCTATCAAAAAGTGTTTTACATTGCTAAACCTTTCATCCACAAATTACTGCATTTGTAAACTTCAAAAGTCAATACAGGAATAGTAGCAGTAAAAAAAAGCACTAGTGGGTTTAACCAACCAGTTTTTTGTACAATTCTCTTTTAGGGAGACGTGGCAGGGGGTGTGTCCTATGCCTACATACTTTTGCTAATAGTACTTGTGGTCTGATTACCCAGGGTGAAAGGTTTTCGCTAAACTGGTATAGGACCTACTTCTTCATTCCCACATAGAGATGAGCCGAACACCCCCCAGTTCGGTTCGCACCAGAACCTGCGAACGGACCAAAAATTTGCACGAACATTAGAACCCCATTGACGTCTATGGGACTCGAACGTTCGAAATCAAAAGTGCTAATTTTAAAGGCTGATTTGCATTGTATTGTCCTAAAAAGGGTTTGGGGACCCGGGTCCTGCCCCAGGGGACATATATCAATGCAAAAAAAAGTTTTAATAACGGCCGTTTTTTTGGAAACAGTGATTTTAATTATGGTTAAAGTAAAAAAAAAAAGTGAAATATTCCTTTAAATATCATACCTGAGTGGTGTCTATAGTATGCCTGTAAAGTGGTGAGTGTTTCCCGTGCTTAGAACTGTCCCTGCACAAAATTAAATTTTTAAAGGAATAAAAAAGTCATTTAAAACTGCTTGTGGCTTTAATGTAATGTCGGGTCCTGGCAATATAGATGAAAATCAGTGAGACAAACGGCATGAGTACCCCCAGTCCATTACCAGGCCCTTTGGGTCTTGTATGGATATTAAGGGGAACCTCGCACCCAAATTAAAAAAAGGAAAGGTGTGGGGCCACCAGGCCCTATATACTCTGAACAGTAGTATACAGGCGGTGCAAACAAGACAGGGACTGTAGGTTTGTTGTTAAGTAGAATCTGTTTGTAATTTTGAACTGGTACATTTTTAATGTGTTTAGCTCCAGCCAAAAAATCTATTTTAAGCTTTTTGGAAAACATAGGGAAGGGTTATCACCCCTGTGACATTTGTTTTGCTGTCTGTGCTCCTCTTCAGAAGATTTCACCTAACTTTTTGTCCCAATGACAAATGTTTTTTGAAAATTTGGGGGTTTTAGTGAAACAAGGATTGGTGATAAAGCATCAGTGGAAAGGAGAAACGTTTTTCCCATATTAACTCTTACAGGAGAGAATTTCCCTTCCCAGGGGTAGATTTCATCTCACTTCCTGTTGTCTCCTTCCGTTTGTAAGTAGGAGTCGTTTGTAAGTTGGATGTTTGAAAGTAGGGGCCTGCCCTATATACTCAGCAGAAATTTGGGCCTTAGGTGTTGGTGTTGCCACAACACTGTAAGCCCTCACAGGGCCCTGCTATGAAATATTAGCTCAAGAATTGTAATTAAATGCCCCTGTTGAACAGGGGCAGAAAAATTGGGCCTTTGGTGGTGGTGGTGGTGGTGGTGCTGGTGCCACAACACTGTAAGTCCTCATAGTTCCTCTTGGTGGGTGCAGAAACGGGCCCTGCTGTGAAATATTAGATTAAGAATTTTAATTACATGTCCCTGTTGAACAGGGGCAGAAAAATTGGGCCTTAGGCACTGGTGCTGGTGCCACAACACTGCAACCCCTCACAGATACTCTAGTTGGAGTGCAGGAACTAGCCCTGCTGCAAAGAATTGCATCAAAAATTGTAATTACATGCCCTTGTTAAACAGGGGCTGAAAAATTGGGCCTTAGGCACTGGTGGCGGTGCCCAGAACCAAAAATGTTCTTACAAGCTATCAGCATGATCATTATGGAGGAAGAGGATAATTACTCAGTATAACAGGATAGTCACTCAGCATCAGCATAGGCAGTCTTTGAAGAGATCTGACATTTCAAAAAAAATTATTCGGTTACATCAGCATCAGGTGCTTGGTAGCTGGTGGTGATCCAAGACTGATTCATTTTTATGAAGGTCAATCGATCGACCGAGTCGGTGGACAGACGCGCCCTGTGATCGGTTACAAAGCCTCCAGCAGCACTGAATGTGCGTTCCGAAAGAACGCTGGATGCAGGACAGGCCAGTAGCTCAATTGCAGACTGTGCAATAGGGATGAGCTTTGAGTTCGAGTCGAACTCATGTTCGACTCGAACATTAGCTGTTCGCAAGTTCGCCGAACAATTTGGGGTGTTCGCGGCAAATTCGAATGCCGCAGAACACCCTTTAAAAGTCTATGGGAGAAATCAAAAGTGCTAATTTTAAAGGCTTATATGCAAGTTATTGTCATAAAAAGTGTTTGGGGACCCGGGTCCTGCCCCAGGGGACATGGATCAATGCAAAAAAAAGTTTTAAAAACTGACGTTTTTTCAGGAGCAGTGATTTTAATAATGCTTAAAGTCAAACAATAAAAGTGTAATATCCCTTTAAATTTCGTACCTGGGGTGTGTCTATAGTATGCCTGTAAAGGGGCGCATGTTTCCCGTGTTTTCCCAAAGCACCCTCCCAATGTTGAGGGCATGTGGCCTGGTACGGTTCAGGAGGGAGGGGGCCACACTCTCGTCCCCCCCTCTTTTCCTGCGGCCTGCCAGGTTGCGTGCTCGGATAAGGGTCTGGTATGGATTTTTGGGGGGGACCCCACGCCGTTTTTTTTTTTTTTGGCGCGGGGTTCCCCTTAAAATCCATACCAGACCTAAAGGGCCTGGTATGGAATTTAGGGGGGCCCCCACATCATTTTTTTTTTAAATTTTGGTTCGGGGTTTCCTGTGGGGAATTCCCATGCTGTTTTTATCAATGAACTTCTATGTGTATTGTCGGCAATGCAATAGCCGCGGGTAGTTTTAAATGGGTTTTTTCCTTCCAAATGTCATTTTGCTGTCAGACTGTTCTAAACACGGGAAACATGCGCCCCTTTACAGGCATACTATAGACACCCCCCAGGTACGAAATTTAAAGGGATATTACACTTTTATTGTTTGACTTTAAGCATTATTAAAATCACTGCTCCTGAAAAAACGTCAGTTTTTAAAACTTTTTTTTGCATTGATCCATGTCCCCTGGGGCAGGACCTGGGTCCCCAAACACTTTTTATGACAATAATTTGCATATAAGCCTTTAAAATTAGCACTTTTGATTATTCATGTTCGTGTCCCATAGACTTTAACGGTGTTTGCGTGTTCGAGCGAACTTTTTTCCTGTTAGCATGTTCTAGTGCGAACCGAACAGGGGGGTGTTTGGCTCATCCCAAACCCAGTGATCCATCCTCAAGACCCAGTAACCCACAGGATTTTCGGTAGGAAAGGTGTCCAAGTCAGATCTTGCCCCTAGGTATTCCTGCAAAATGTAAAACAGACGCTGGCGGTGGTTGCTGGAACCGATCATACCTTGGGGCTGCGGACTAAAAAATTGTCTGAACGCATCGGTCAGACGGCCACCTTCTCCATCGCTCCTTCTTTGACTGACCGAAGCCTCAGCAACACGTTGTCCAGGAACAGGAGTTTGTAACCTGCCAGTCTCTGGGAACGCATTGCACAGACCTTTCTACAAGGCTTCCCGAAGATTTTTCATCCTCTGTTCCCTCTGCGACGGCAAGATAAGGTCCGCAACCTTACCATTGTAACGTGGATCAAGGAGGGTTGCCAGCCAGTATTTATCCCTCTCCTTGATACCACGAATACGAGGATCCTTCCGCAGGCTTTGCAGGATCAGAGAGGCCATGCAGCGTAGGTTTGCTGAGGCATTTGATCCGGAGTCCTCTGGGTCACTAAGGACGACATGATCCGCAGCCACCTCCTCCCAGCCATGTACAAGTCCATGGGTTTCTTGGGACTGTAAATGATCCCTTAAAGACTGCTGCTGATGCTGAGTGCCAGGCTCCACCTCCATGCTGACACAATCCTCCTCCTCCTCCTCTTCCTATGTGATCGGCAGGCATGCAGGAACACTGTCTGGATAAAGGGGGCCTTGAGAGCTAAGGAAGTCCTCCTCTTTCTGCCTCTGTTCTGCCTCAAGTACCCTGTCCATTATTCCATGCAGCGTGTGCTCCAACAGGTGGAAAAGGGGGCAGTGTCACTGATGCATGCACTGTCACTGCTCACCATCCTCATGGCCTCCTCAAATGGTGACAGGACAGTGCATGCATCCCTGATCATGGCCCACTGGCGTGGGAAAAAAAAACAAGCTCCCCTGACTCTGTCCTGGTGCCATAGTCACACAGGTACTCATTGATGGCCCTCTGCTGTGTGTGCAGCCGCTGCAGCATGGCCAACATTGAGTTCCACCTGGTGGGCATGTCACAGATTAGGCGGTTCTTGGGCAGGTTAAATTCCTTTTGGAGGTCTGCCAGCCGAGCACTGGCATTATATGACCGGCGGAAATGCACACAGACTTTCCTGGCCTGCCTCAGGACATCCTGTAAGCCCGGTTACCTGCCCAAGAACCGCTGCACCACCAAGTTAAGGACGGGAGCCAAACAGGGCACATAGGTCATTTATCCCTGTCGGAGGGCGGAGAGGAAATTGGTGCCATTGTCGCAAGCCACCATTCCTACCTTAAGTTGGTGTGGCGTCAACCACCTCTGAACCTGCCCCTGCAGAGCTGACAGAACCTCTGCCCCAGTGTGGCTCCTGTTCCCCAAGCACACCAGCTCAAGCACCGCATGGCATCTTTTGGCCTGCGTACTTGCATAGCCCCTTGAACGCCTACGGAGCACCACTGGTTCCGAGGACAAAGCACAGGAAGAGGACATGGAGGAAGAAGAAGAGTAGGGGGTAGAGGAGAGAGGTGTGTCAGAATCACCAGTAGTGGAATTTTGGAGGTGTGGTCGCGGAACAACCTCCAACTCTACTGTACCTTGTCCTGCATCCTTCCCAGCTGCCAGCAGAGTCACCCAATGCACCGTGAAACTTAGGTAACATACCAGTCCATGCCTGCTGGACCATAAGTCAGCGGTAATATGTACCTTACCGTTGACCGCCCTGTCCAGTGAGGCCAAGACATTGCCTTCCACATGCCGGTAGAGAGCCGGAATCGCCTTCCATGAGAAAAAGTGGCGTTTGGGAACCTGCCACTGAGGAACCGCACATTCCACAAACTCACGGCAAAACAATTTTGCCAAGCTAGCATTCAACCGCTGGGCATGTGGATGGCTGGGAGCGAACTTCTTTCGGCGGTGCAGCAGCTGGGGCAGGGAAATAAGCCTGGTACAATCTGACGTCGGTGTACCGAAAGCAGGTTGCCCACAAGTACTTGGCTGTGACACACCTAATTTTACACCTTCATTCCTCTCAGTGCAGGTCTCAGAGAGGACTGAAAGTATAGTGGGGTTGGAGATCCCAGCTGATGAGGAGCAAGGAGAGGTCCTCTTTGTTCTTTGGTGTGGGTCTTTTAGGTAGGCTTGCCAACGAACTGCATGGCAGGTCAACATATTTCTAGTCAAGCATGTGGTGCCCAAGTGGAAGATGTTTTGGCCACGTGAGATACACTTGAGACATATGTTGCAAATAGCATCGGTGCGATCTGATGCACTCGTCTCAAAAAAGACCCACACCAAAGAACTTTTGGACTAACGCGCAGAGACAGCAGCGCCCTGCACATGCGGAGCTCTGAGATGTGATGCAGTCAGTGTGCTCCCCCTAGGCTGGCCCCTGGAGGGCATCCTGCCTCGTTGGTGATGTGCCTCCTCCTCCTCCTCCCTCCTATCAGGCACCCACGTTGAGTCAGTGACCTCATCATCCCCTCCCTCCTCATCACTGGAGCAAACCTGGCAGTATGCTGCAGCAGGGGGAATATGACTGCCAGATTGCTGTCCTTCTTGGGCACCCTCTCTGTCCGTACTCACATTACTGCCTTCATCTAGCTCGGTATCATCATCAGAGCCTTCAAATTTCCTTGGCATCCTCCTGGAGCATGTACCCAACACTGTGGTCAAACAGTTTGAGGGACTCCTCAGGAGGACATGGTGGGGCTAGGGAAGGAGTCACTGATGCCACTGAGTTGAGGGAAGAGGCCGCGTTGGCAGCTGCTTTGCCAGACAAAGTACCCTGAGCCTGGGTGAGAGAGGATGAGGAGGATGAGGACAGCTTGGTCATCCACTCGACCAAGTCTTCCGCATGTTGCGGCTCAACGCGGCCAGCTGCCGAAAAAGGCCAAGCCTGTCCCACTGCCATGTGCTGATGAGGATGCACCGTGTCCATGAGCAGCACTGTTGCCTCTAGACACAGAGCCTGCTTGCCCTCTTTTATTGGCTTGTGACTGTCTGCCTCTCCTTGTTGGCCTTCCAGACATACTATTGGCCTGCAGTGAGCTGCACAAAACTGGGATATATATATATATATATATATATATATATATATATATATATATATATATATATATATATATATATACCAATTATACTGCAGCTAGCAAAATCAACTGCCTGCCTGTAGTATTATTAGTATGATAACCCCTGCACTTGTCTTCAGGTAGCTATACTGTAGGTGCAACTGTGCAGGGTACACAGTACAGTAACTGGAAATACGTCAAGAGCCTACACAAGCACCTGGCTGCAGGTAGCTATACTGTAGGTGAGACTGTGCAGGGTACACAGTACAGTAACTGGAAATACTTCAATGAGCCTACACAAGCACCTGGCTGCAGGTAGCTTTACTGTAGGTGAGACTGTGCAGGGTACACAGTACAGTAGCTGGAAATACTTCAATGACCCTACACAAGCACCTGGCTGCAGGTTGCTATACTGTAGGTGAGACTGTGCAGGGTACACAGTACAGTAGCTGGAAATACTTCAATGAGCCTACACAAGCACCTGGCTGCAGGTTGCTATACTGTAGGTGAGATTGTGCAGGGTACACAGTAAAGTAGCTGGAAATACTTCAATGAGCCTACACAAGCACCTGGCTGCAGGTTGCTATACTGTAGGTCAGACTGTGCAGGGTACACAGTACAGTAGCTGGAAATACTTCAATGAGCCTACACAAGCACCTGGCTGAAGGTTGCTATACTGTAGGTCAGACTGTGCAGAGTACCCAGTAAAGTAGCTGAAAATACTTCAATGAGCCTACACAAGCACCTGGCTGCAGGTTGCTATACTGTAGGTCAGACTGTGCAGAATACACAGTAAAGTAGCTGGAAATACTTCAATGAGTCTACACAAGCACCTGGCTGCCGGTTGCTATACTGTAGGTCAGACTGTGCAGGGTAAACAATAAAGTAGCTGGAAATACTTCAATGAGCCTACACAAGCACCTGGCTGCAGGTTGCTATACTGTAGGTCAGACAGTGCAGGGTACACAGTAAAGTAGCTGGAAATACTTCAATGAGCCTACACAAGCACCTGGCTGCAGGTTGCCATACTGTAGGTCACACTGTGCAGGGTACACAGTACAGTAGCTGGAAATACTTCAATGAGCCCACACAAGCACCTGGCTGCAGGTTGCTATACTGTAGGTCAGACTGTGCAGGGTACACAGTAAAGTAGCTGGAAATACTTCAATGAGCATACACAAGCACCTGGCTGCAGGTTGCTATACTGTAGGTCAGATTGTGCAGGGTACACAGTAAAGTAGCTGGAAATACTTCAATGAGCCTACACAAGCACCTGGCTGCAGGTTGCTATACTGTAGGTCAGACTGTGCAGGGTAAACAGCAAAGTAGCTGGAAATACTTCAATGAGCCTACACAAGCACCTGGCTGAAGATTGCTATACTGTAGGTCAGACTGTGCAGGGTACACAGTACAGTAGCTGGAAATACTTCAATGAGCCTACATAAGCACCTGGCTGAAGGTTGCTATACCGTAGGTGAAACTGTGCAGGGTACACAGTAAAGTAGCTGGAAATACTTCAATGAGCCTACACAAGCACCTGGCTGCAGGTTGCTATACTGTAGGTCAGACTGTGCAGGGTACACAGTACAGTAGCTGGAAATACTTCAATGAGCCTACACAAGCACCTGGCTGCAGGTTGCTATACTGTAACTCAGACTGTGCAGTGTACACAGTACAGTAGCTGGAAATACTTTAATGAGCCTACACAAGCACCTGGCTGCAGGTTGCTATACTGTAACTCAGACTGTGCAGTGTACACAGTACAGTAGCTGGAAATACTTCAATAAGCCTACACAAGCACCTGGCTGCAGGTTGCTATACTGTAGGTCAGACTGTGCAGGGTACACAGTACAGTAGCTGGAAATACTGTAAAAACACCTGCCTGCCTGTCAGTATTTTAGGAAGAGAGGATCTAGCTAAACTAAATACAGTATATATATATATATATATATATATCTATATATAGATATATATATATCTATATATAGATATATATATATAGATATATCTATATATAGATATATATATATAGATATATCTATATATAGATATATATATATCTATATATATATAGATATATATATACATATACATACACACACAACACCTGGGATGCATATATATACACAATACACTGTAGCTAACTGACTCAACCTGCCTACTCTATCTAACTTAAATCAAATGACACTGTCTGTCTCTCTCTCTCTATCTCTGAACTTCGGAACACACTACACAGGGCCGCCGTGCAGGCGGCCTTATATAGTGTGGGGCGTGTACTAAACCCCCTGAGCCATAATTGGCTAAAGCCTCCTTGGCTTTGGCCAATTACAGCTCTCTGTTCAGATGGTGCTGTGATTGACCAAGCATGCAGGTCATAGTGCATGCTTGGCCAATCATCAGCCAGCAATGCACTGCGATGCCGCAGTGAATTATGGGCCGTGACGCGCCACTCGAATTTATCGCGAACGGTCCATATCATTCGTAATTCGGTGAACGACCGAACACACGATGTTCGAGTCGAACAACAATTCAGGAATTTTACAAAACATCAGTAAACTTAACGTGGAACTATACTTACCTCCACTCTAGCAATGCTGTGTTCATGAGCTCCCCCACTGGCCACTGACATCTTCAGGCATCCTTCTTTCAGGTTCTAATCTACTGCCATTTTGATTGGCTAAGCAAGGATGTAGTCACTCCAGCACATGCATAAGAAATATAGAGTGTCTCTTTCCTTCTGCATTAAAAAGTTTTCTTTTTCAAGTAAAGTTCAGTTTTAATGAACTGGGAAAACCCACGCTCATTGACTTACTGGAGATTAGGGATGAGCTGAACACCCCTCCCCGGTTCGGTTCGCACCAGAACCTGCGAACGGACCGAAAATTTGCACGAACGTTAGAACCCCATTGACGTCTATGGGACTCGAACGTTAGAAATCAAAAGTGCTCATTTTAAAGGCTAATTTGCATGGTATTGTCCTAAAAAGGGTTGGGGGGGGGCGTGTCCTGGCTATGGAGGAGTGAGGACGTGCTTCACCTCAGCTCCGCTCCACCGCCGCATTTAACACAGCTAAAACGGGGAATACAGCCAACCACCGGCTCCGCACATGTCACAACGGGCACGGCGGTCCTCTCAGCCGTCACGGACAGACAATTCCCGGCAGGGACAGCTGGACTCGTACTTTTCAGGGTCCCGAGGGCAAGGCCGCGAGGCCTCCAAGATGGCACCGGCCGGGAAGTCACAGAAAGCCACCAAATCCTCTCAGCCAGCCGCGGCCTCGGCTCAGCCGCCGAAAGGGACAGTCTCCTCCGCCTCTCAAGCTCCCTCCCCAGGCTCGGTGAGTGACTCCATCCCTCCAGCATCATCTGTATCCCTGGATGGCCGCTCTGAAGTGTCTGACTTCCTGGGGGATGAGGACATCAGACGACATAGACTTAGAATGTTTTACATGTAGAGTGGAGAAGGCTTTCACTGAAGACATAGCCCAGCTTAAGGCAGACACGTCACATTTGGGAAATAGGGTGGAATCCTTCGAAGAGAAACTGGAAGAGGCTCTCCCCACTATTGCTCTGCTGCAATCTAAGTGCAAAACACAAGACCAACAGATTGAAGCTTTGCTCTGTCACTTAGATGACGTTGAAAACCGCAGCAGGGGGGCCAATATCAGGATCAGAGGCCTGCCAGAGGCCACAGCCTCTAGAGATATTATCCCCACATTGACGGACATCTTCAGAGATATTTTGGGCCTACCGCCCTCTGCGCCTGTGGAGATTGACCGAGCGCACAGGGCGCTGAGACCTCAGTCCCAGGACGTTGACAATCCCAGAGACAAAATTTGCAAACTCCATAAATATACCTTCAAAGATCGCATTATGCAGAAAATGCACAACAGGTCATTTTATGACTTTGATGGGGCACGTTTATTTTTCTATCAGGACATATCCAGGCATACCCTTATGCAACGCAGGGCCCTGCGCCCTCTTCTGACGGTGATCCAGGCAGCAGGACTTACATATCGCTGGGGCTTTCCCTTCTACCTACAGGTGACCAAAGATGGCCGACAAGTCACTCTTCGTAATAAGGATGATCTTCCACACTTTCTTTCGTCTCTTGGGTTGGAATCTGTGGACTTCCCTGATTGGCGGGGACCACCCAACGCGCCAGGGATACAGATCCCACCAGCATGGTCGATGGCTACACGCAAAAACCGAAGGAGAGACAGACAGCACCTGAGTCGCGATCCGTCTATGGGCCCCTCCACTACACGAGACTGACGAGGACATCCCTCACCTTGATACATTTAGGTGGTAATCACCCGAGTCGGGCGGCTGTGAGAAACCCGCCCTCATTTATCGAACTTCCTCATAACCTACATTAAGAGTGTCGATAGCCTGGAAGGCCCATCAGGTCTGCCCCAGATGGGACCTGAGATTTTACAGGCACTTATGGATGTCACCCTTGATTCCTCGATGACAGAACTCTGCTGGTTAATGTTAGGAATAAAGCTGAGACACATCATTTAGATTAAGAGTCAATAAGCTTATGCTCAATCTTACTAAACCCCCCTATTTTTGTCAACACGCTTGTAAGATGCGGTGGACGGGGATGGGACTTCCTGCCTTTCCCCCATGCCGACACACGTTCCTCACGTAGGCCCCCCTCTTTTGGGAGCAGTCCCTTATAGGGACACTGGGTTATGGTCTGGGGTCCCCCCCCATGGGTGGGAGATGCCTATACCTGGCCCACAGTTGGTTAGTTTACTAATACAGTTTACACTACCTTACTACGTTATTGTCGCAATGACAGTTAGGTTTTTATGTGTGTTCTTTATTCTATGTTTTCTCACCTCTCTACCTTTTTTTCTTCTTACTCACCTTCCTAGGAGCATCATCCTGCTTCGTGTCCTGCACCGGGCGAGTCAGCAAATCAGACATTTCCTGAACCTTCTGAATCCTCCATGACCAGGGTCAAGGTAATATCTTATAATGTAAGAGGCCTCTGTTCTCCTGGGAAACCAAACAAATTATGGTGGGAACTCAAGAAGCTAGGTGCGCAGGTGGTCCTATTACAGGAAACCCATTTCACCCATCACTCCTTACCTAAATTGCCGACTCATTTGTATACTCAATGGTTCCACAGTGTCTCCCCTACCTCAAAGTCTAAGGGCACGTCAATTGCAATTCACAAAACCTGCCCTCTTCAGGTCACGGGCAACAAAATAGACCCCCAGGGCCGATATGTTTTTTTGAAAGGTACCATTGCAGGTCAAATGTATACTTTTGCGACAGTATATGCCCCCAATTCTAACCAGATAACATTCATAGATGCTACCCTCGAGCTACTAGCAGAGTTTAAGGAGGGCTCTGTGGTCCTTGCAGGAGACTTCAATGTAAGCCCGGATCCTATTCTTGACACATCTAGCTCCCGCCCCTCAAGCTCTTACGTCTTCCTTAAACATTTTCGTAAATCCCTTCAAGCTCACCTCTTAGTTGATAGCTGGAGGATTCTGCATCCTACAGGGAAAGACTTTAGCTATTATTTGGCCGTACATGATACTTATACTCGCATAGACCATATTTATGTTGACCACCCATCACTGGGGCTTCTGCAGTCTGCGTCCATAGGAAGCATCACCCTGTCCGACCACGCACCAGTAGGGGTGGTCCTTAAACTCTCATCCAGCACCCATAAGGCATGGACGTGGAGACTGAATGAGAACTTGTTGGACGATACTGCAGCGGCGGCCAAGGTGTCGGAGGCCATCACCAATAATTTTAGAAAGAACACTAGAGACAGCATCAGTGCGGGAATGGTGTGGGAGGGACACAAGGCGGTAATTAGGGGGGAGTTGATATCATTGGGATCCAATCTTAAAAAAATGCGCCAAGCAGACTTTACAAGAGTTCTCGAGGCCTTACAGAAGGCAGAACTCGAGCACAAGAGAAGTGAGGGCTCTGAGGCATTGCAGAGACTGACCGATCTAAGGGAACTGTTTTTGTGTTTGCTGGATAGACAAACACTTAGACAAGCCAGATATATGTCCCACAAGTACTATGAGCATGGCAATAAATGTGGCCGCATGCTCGCAAGAGCTCTACACAAGAAGTATTCTCAAACTTATATTCAGAAACTTCGCTCCTCGTCTGGGGACACAGTGGTCCGGTCCTCTGCGATTGCCTCAGGGTTCCAGGAATACTATACTCAACTTTATAATTTAGCCCCTGATCAGCCCCTTGATACTCAGACACCTAAATCTGTGGCCATCCAAGACTATTTAGAATCAGCTGGTGTCCCACCCTTGACCGAGGCCCAATGCGCAGACATGGAACTACCGCTCACCCTTAGTGAGATAGAACTGACCATAAAATCCCTCCCCAATGGGAAAAGCCCTGGACCAGACGGCTACACAGGAGCTTATTATAGGACCTTCTCGCCCCTCCTCGTACCCCATATGTGTGCATATTTCAATTCCATCACAGAAGGTGCTAGCATCCCCTCGGAAGCGCTACTAGCCCATATTACTGTTCTGCCAAAAGAGGGTAAAGACCCAATGCTCCCACAAAGCTACCGCCCCATATCCCTCCTTAATGTCGATATCAAAATCTTAGCGAAAACCTTGGCAAACAGGATTGGGAAAATTATCCCTCGCATCATTCATCCTGACCAAACAGGGTTTATCACTGGGAGGGAGGCGAGGGACAACTCCATAAGAGCTATCCATCTTATCCACTGGGCTCGTAATGACCCTGCCCAGAAGCCATATATACTTCTATCTACTGATGCCGAGAAGGCTTTCGACCGCGTGGATTGGTCATACCTAAAGGCGGTGTTAGAGGCTCAAGGGTTAGGACAGCGCATGCTGACCTCAATCATGGCTCTCTACTCCACCCCTTGCGCACAAGTTAAAGTAAATGGGGTACTATCCCCCCGATTCCCCATTAGGAATGGCACGAGACAAGGGTCATCTCGAGAGCACAGAGGATTGTGCTGACGAAACACGCTCTCTTGATATGGGACAAGACAAACCAAATTTTTAATTTATCCCCTCCCATGTCCCCGTTGGCACCGTTGGGAGGATGTCTGTGGTTTCCACCGGGTGAACAATCGGCTTTCTTTGGCACTTGGGTGGACGACGGCAACGCCAGTTGTGGAAAACTAATGAGAGATGGTAAACTACTGAGCTTTGAATCTCTCCAAAGCAGACATAGTGGGTCCCACATGAACTTTTGGAGATATCGGCAACTCCACCATTTCTTTGAAATCCATGGCCAATCTATAAGGGATATCTCCTCTCTTACACTCTTTGAACGCCTTTTCATAGATGAAACACCAATACCTCACATGATCTCTGAACTGTATCGCCTATTAAGCTCCACTGCACAAGACACTAAACCAACTTATATACGAGCTTGGGAGAGGGATCTTAAACTAGATTTTACGGTGTCTCAGCTTACTCACCTATACCAGCTCACACACTCCAGCTCAATTGAGTCTAAAACTCAGGAAAATAATTATAAAGTGCTATCACGATGGTACAGGGTGCTAGCCGATCTGGCACGTGTATACCCATCGGTATCTGACCAATGTTGGAGGGAATGCGGAAATAAGGGCACACTCTTGCATATTTGGTGGGAGTGTCCCCGGATTAAACTATATTGGGCAGACATTAAATCCCAAATAAAAGAAATCCTAGACTTAGATATTCCACTACTGCCGGCCCACTTTCTCCTACATGTTCCCCATATTCCAATTGGTAGATATAAGAAAAGCATGCTATCACATCTTTTAAATGCGCCCAATCGATTGTTACCGGTTTACTGGAAGCAGTCTCAGATCCCCTCTAGGGAAGAGTGGATAAAGAAAGTGAACGGCATTAGAGACGCGGAACACTGGGTAGCGACATGCCGAGACACTGTCGAACGCTCTAATATTATCTGGGGACCCTGACAGAATATGTAACTGTCCCAGGACAAATTTCCTCCAGCTTAGACTTGGCGCTCATGGAGTTGGCTGAGCCGTCCCTTAAATCTCGCCTAATTGGGAGCACAGGGGCCTCTTAGATATCCGTCCAACACTCCGTACCCTCTATGGAGGTAATTCAACGGTAGAAGAGCTCGCCCGGTGCAGACAAGAAGACCCTATACACTGCAGGTATGCTTCACCCTTCCCCCCCTCCCGTCTCTTTTCCCCCCTTTTATTTTTTCCACCCTCTTCTTTTTTCTCTTGTTTTGGCTTGTTTTCGTATTGTACAAACCTGAATTAAGGTCATGGATGAAGACTGAAGGGTGGCACGGCCTCTCCTGAAGGAGCGGACCTCGGCCTTTCCCTGCCAGCTCTAACGTAGCAACACAGGCTTCTCCAGTTGGGGCGATGACTTAGGGGAGGTAGTTGGAGGCTATATAGCCCCCCTCCCTTGGGAAAGTTGTCCCAGGGATACACCCTGCACCTGCGGGGTGCGGGTGTAGTCCACTGAGGAAGGAGACAGTTACATACGGGATTCTGTTCCCTTGGTTAATTTCATGTGCGCTGGTGAGAAAGGGATTATGTAAAGCACCAACACCTCAATATATGGAAGAGGTTGTTCTTTTCCCCTTTTTTTTTTTTTTTTTTTTTTTTTACTCCATGGCCATGCTTCCTTTCTCTTAGTTTTATCCTATAGATAGTCTATGTTTATATGTCTGTTTCCAGAGATTTCAGTTATCTTGATATGAGTCTGTAAAAACCGGATTCTATATGTTGTGTTAAACTGAAATTGTTTCTAAAATAAAGATTTTACAAAAAAAAAAAGGGTTTGGGGACCCAGGGGACGTGTATCAATGCAAAAAAAACTTTCAAAAACGGCCGTTTTTTCGGAAGCAGTGATTTTAATGATGCTTAAAGTAAAAAATAGTGAAATATTCCTTTAAATATCATACCTGGGGGGTGTCTATAGTATGCCTGTAAAGTGGCACGTGTTTCCCGTGCTTAGAACAGTCCCTGCACAAAATGACATTTTTAAAGGAAAAAAAGTCATTTAAAACTGCTTGTGGCTTTAATGTAATGTCAGGTCCTGGCAATATGGATGAAAATCAGTGAGACAAACGGCATGGGTACCCTCGAGTCCATTACCAGGCCCTTTGGGTCCTGTATGGATATTAAGGGGAACCCCGCACCCAAATTAAAAAAAGGAAAGGCGTGGGGCCCCCAGGCCCTATATACTCTGAACAGCAGTATACAGGCGGTGCAAACAAGACAGGGACTGTAGGTTTATTGTTAAGTATAATCTGTTTGTAATTTTGAACTGGTACATTTTTAAAGTGTAGCTCCAGCCAAAAAATCTGTTTTTATGCTTTTTGGAAAACATAGGGAAGGGTTATCACCCCTGTGACATTTGTTTTGCTGTCTGTGCTCCTCTTCAGAAGATTTCACCTAACTTTTTGTCCCAATGACAAATGTTTTTTGAAAATTTGGGGTTTTTAGTGAAACAAGGATTGGTGATAAAGCATCAGTGGAAAGGAGAAACGTTTTTCCCATATTAACTCTTACAGGAGAGAATTTCCCTTCCTATGGGTTAGATTTCATCTCACTCCCTGTTGTCTCCTTCTGTTTGCAAGTAGGAGTCATTTGTAAGTTGGATGTTTGAAAGTAGGGGCCTGCCCTATATACTCAGCAGAAATTTGGGCCTTAGGTGTTGTTCCTCCTGGAGCATGTACCCAACACTGTGGTCAAACAGTTCGAGGGACTCCTCCGGAGGACATGGTGGGGCTAAGGAAGGAGTCACTGATGCCATTGAGCCGAGGGAAGAGGCCGCATTGGCAGCTGCTTTGCCAGACAAAGTACCCTGAGCATGGGTGAGGGAGGATGAGGAGGATGAGGACGGCTTGGTCATCCACTCTACCAAGTCTTCCGCATGTTGCAGCTCAACACGGCCAGCTGCCGAAAAAAAGGCCAAGCGTGTCCCACAGCCACGTGCTGATGAGGATGCACCGTCTCCACGACCAGCACCATTGCCTCTAGACACAGAGCCTGCTTGCCCTTACTAAGCTGGGAGATATATATATATATATATATATATATATATATATATATATATATATATATATATATATAGAGATCTCTCTCTCTCTCTCTCTCTCTCTCTCTCTCTCTCTCTCTCTCTCTCTCTCTCTCTCTCTCTCTCTCTCTCTCTCTCTCTCTCTATATATATATATATAGATATAGATATATCTATATATATATATATATATATATACTGATACTGCAGCTAGCAAAATCAACTGCCTGCCTACAGTATGAGAACACCACCAACCTTCTACAGGTAGCTTTAGCTGAACACTGTGCAGAGGTCGCACTCCACTAACGTGTAAATAATTTAGCTACCTGCGGTAGTGATAGGATCAGGAAAACACCACGAACCTTCTACAGGTAGGTTTAGCTGAACACTGTGCAGAGGTCGCACTACACTAACGTGTAAATACTTTAGCTGCCTGCGGTAGTGTAAGGATCAGGAAAACACAACCAACCTTCTACAGGTAGCTTTTGCTGAACACTGTGCAAAGGTTGCACTACACCAACTTGTAGCTTTAGCTGAACACTGTTCAGAGGACGCACTACACTAACTTGTAGCTTTAGCTGAACACTGTGCAGAGGTTGCACTACACTAACTTGTAGCTTTAGCTGAACACTGTGAGGAGGACGCACTACACTAACATGTAGCTTTAAATGAACACTGTTCAGAAGATGCACTACACTAACTTGTAGCTTTAGCTGAACACTGTGCAGAGGTCTCACTACACTAACTTGTAGCTTTAGCTGAACACTGTGAGGAGGACGCACTACACTAACTTGTAGCTTTAGCTGAACACTATGCAGAGGTTGCACTACACTAACTTGTAGCTTTAGCTGAACACTGTGAGGAGAACGCACTACACTAACTTGTAGCTTTAGATAAACACTGTTCACAGGACGCACTACACTAACTTGTAGCTTTAGCTGAACACTGTGCAGAGGTCGCACTACACTAACTTGTAGTTTTAGCTGAACACTGTGAGGAGGACGCACTACACTAACTTGTAGCTTTAGATGAACACTGTTCAGAGGTCGCACTACACTAACTTGTAGTTTTAGCTGAACACTGTTCAGAGCAAGCACTACACTAACCTCTAGCTTTAGCTGAACACTGTGCAGAGGTTGCACTAAAATAACTTGTAGCTTTAGCTGAACACTGTGCAGAGGTCACACTAAACTAACCTGTAGCTTTAGCTGAACACTGTGAGGAGGACGCACTACACTAACTTGTAGCTTTAGCTGAACACTGTGAGGAGGACGCACTACACTAACTTGTAGCTTTAGCTGAACACTGTGAGGAGGACGCACTACACTAACTTGTAGCTTTAACTGAACACTGTGAGGAGGACGCACTACACTAACTTGTAGCTTTAGATGAACACTGTTCAGAGGATGCACTACACTAACTTGTAGCTTTAGCTGAACACTGTGAGGAGGACGCACTACACTAACTTGTAGCATTAGATGAACACTGTTCAGAGGATGCACTACACTAACTTGTAGCTTTAGCTGAACACTGTGCAGAGGTCGCACTACACTAACTTGTAGTTTTAGCTGAACACTGTTCAGAGCACGCACTACACTAACTTGTAGCTTTAGCTGAACACTGTGCAGAGGTCGGACTAAAATAACTCTTACTTTAGCTGAACACTGTGCAGAGGTCACACTTGTCAGGAGACGCAGGTCGTCTCCATCCGCCGGGCTTCGGGGCGCATGCTCGGTGGACTAGCGCTTCGATGTACACCCGTTCACGGCCCATGGTGCAGCGCGCGGGGGTGGACGGCGGTCCCCGTGTGCGCGCCGTCGCCCGTGCGGGTGCCCGGTAGCGCGTCACACTGACGCGCTCGCCGGGGAGGCTACTTCTGATGGCTCCAGCGCCCAGTCAGGTTGCTGGTTTGTCGCCAGCTGTTTCCTGTCTCCCTGTACCACTGAATCTCCTTGTTCCGGATAACCTGTGCTGACCCTCTGGCTTGTAATACGGACTACCCTGCCTGCCTGATACCCTTGACCTCTGCTTGTAACACGGACTACTCTGCCTGACTGATACCCTTGACCTCTGCTTGTAATACGGACTACTCTGCCTGCCTGATACCCTTGACCTCTGCTTGTAATATGGACTACTCTGCCTGCCTGATACCCTTGACCTCTGCTTGTAACATGGACTACTCTGCCTGCCTGATACCCCGGTTCTGACCTCTGCTTGCACTACGGACTCTGCTCTGCCTGAAACCCCGGTTCTGACCTCTGCTTGCACTACGGACTCTGCTCTGCCTGATACCTTGGCTTGACCTCTGCCTGCTTAACGGACTTCCTGTTCTTTAGTTCCCCGGTCCTGAATGGCACCCGCCGGTGTACTTCCGATCAGCAACTAAAGCCGTCCACCAGGCCTTTCTGGAATCCTTCAGTTACCGGAAGCCCATGGCTCCGCATGCCCCCAGCTCCCTGTATCATCTTCAGGGGCTTGGGTGCGCGTGGTCGTAAGGGCGAGCTGCTCTCGGCATCTTGGCCTCGGTGAGTATTAGT
Organism: Aquarana catesbeiana; assembly: GCF_042186555.1. NCBI lineage: Eukaryota > Metazoa > Chordata > Amphibia > Anura > Ranidae > Aquarana > Aquarana catesbeiana. The sequence goes on along the minus strand of NC_133329.1, from coordinate 277,681,858 downwards.
CGTGACAGTACAAACCAGCCAGATGTCTGAGGCCGACAGAGCGCGCTCTCCCTTGGAGATCCTGTGTCAGCAGGTTTCCACCCTGGCTGATTCCGTTCAGAAACTACAAGAGGGATATACTCAGATTGACAACCGCCTCCAACAGATTACGGGGCCACTCCCTCCTGCCGCCGCAGCTCCCGCACCCAGCAGTGGAGGTCCGCTTCCCCAGGTGACCGCCAGTCCCACAGTCGTCATGGCACTTCCAGAACCCAGGGTTCCTACACCCGAACGGTTCTCAGGGGACCGTAAGAAATTTAGGGCCTTTAAAAACGCATGCTCTCTCTACTTTGCCCTCCAGCCCCGGACTTTCGCATCAGAAGTTGTCAAAGTAGGATTTGCGATCTCACTGCTGTCTGAAGAACCTCAAGCCTGGGCCCACGGCTTGATGGAACAGGGAAGTCCTGTGCTAAATACAATAGATACCTTCTTCGAGAGTATGTCCCAGCTCTATGACGACCCTCAGCGTATGGCTACAGCCGAAGCCATCATGCACCACCTGTCCCAAGGAAGGAGACCAATTGAGGACTACTGGAATTCTGCAAATGGGAGGCCGACACAAACTGGAACGAGCCGGCCTGCGCTATCAGTACCGTCAAGGCTTGTCCGAACTTCTCAAGGACGAGTTAGCCAGGATGGAAACTCCCGTTTCCTTGGAAGAATTAATTCAAGCAGCTACGAAACTGGACAGGCGCTTGCGTGAACGTTGCTCAGAGCGGTTCCAAGGCCCACGCCCTGCATGGACGCCGTCCAGACCCCTACCCGTGCAGTCACCATCTCCTAGGGCAGCTGGTTCTACGACACTTCCCGAGGCTGAATCTATGCAGCTTGGCCTGGTCCGAGCTCCACTAACCTCAGAAGAGAGGCAACGCAGACGGCAGTCCAACTTGTGTCTCTATTGCGGGGGAGCCGGACACTTCTTGCGCAACTGTCCAATAAGGCCCAGTAAGTTCTTTCAGCCAAAATTGGTGAATTGCCAAGACAACAATGCTCCAAAATCTTACGTGATGTTGTTTGTTTCTCTACAGCTACCGGAAGGGGAGTCCCGCTTACCAGCCATCATTGATTCGGGTGCATGTAGTTGCTTCATGGACGCTGCCTTGGCCCACAACCTGCATATCCCTTTGCAAACCAAAGCTCAAAGTCTACAAATACATCTGGCTGATGGGTCTCTCCCTAGTTCAGATCCAATCACTCAGGAGACCCAACCTATTTTAGTAACCACAGATTCCGGGCATCAAGAACTCCTACGACTAGACCTCATTCACTCTCCCATTTTTCCAGTTATTCTAGGCCTGCCCTGGTTACAGGCTCATGATCCACAAATCAAATGGAGTACTAAGGCGGTATCTTTCTCCTCTCCGTATTGTTCTCAACATTGCCTCCCCTCGGCTCCGAAAGTCTGTGCTACTGTTACTGTTCCGTCAGATAAACTCCAACATGTTCCCCATGAATATCTTGAGTTCCAAGAAGTCTTCAACAAACAAATGGCTGACCGCCTACCACCTCATCGGCCTTACGACTGTCCGATCGACCTTCTGCCGGGATCGGAAATCCCGTTTGGTCGTATATTCCCCCTCTTGGAGACTGAGCTGGAGACTCTCAAACAATATATCAACATAAACCTGAAAAAGGGTTTCATCCGTCCCTCGTCCTCACCTGCCGGAGCGGGTATGTTCTTTGTTGGGAAGAAAGACGGCTCCCTTAGACCATGTGTGGATTACCGGCAGCTTAATAATATCACCATCAAGAACAGGTACCCACTGCCGCTCATTCCGGAGCTGTTCCAACGGTTCCGATCAGCCAAAGTCTTTTCCAAACTAGACCTCCGAGGTGCCTATAACCTTGTCAGAATCAGGGCCGGGGACGAATGGAAGACGGCTTTCAGGTCCAGGTTTGGACACTTCGAGCACTTGGTGATGCCATTCGGGCTCTGTAATGCTCCAGCCACTTTTCAACACCTGGTAAATGATATATTCAGAGAATACCTGGACGATTTCCTTGTTGTCTATCTGGACGATATACTCATCTTCTCCTCCAGATTGAGCTACACAAGGGGCACGTTAAAAAGGTTCTTACCATACTGAAACAGCACAAGCTTCATTTGAAAGTGGAAAAATGTGAATTCGAAAAATCAGTTGTACAATTCTTGGGGTTCATCATATCAGCGAATGGGGTCGCAATGGATCCCCAAAAGACACAAGCTATCCAGGAGTGGCCAGCCCCATCTGATAAAAGAGGAGTCCAGCGGTTTATAGGGTTTGCCAACTTCTACTGGAAATTTATTGTCGGATTCTCTTTGGGGATCATTTATGTAAACTATCATTAGTTCCACATAAAAGTCAGAGTAGAAGATGCTAGACAATTGAATATATATTACAGAAAGACTTATTTGCTAATCATTTTCTGTGTCCTTTAATAGATGGGTAAGAAAAATAATTTTGACGATTAACCACCCATTATTGGACTTACCCAGCAAATTTTGGGTTTGAAGTTCATGAAACAGAACTGTAATGCAGTGTACACACGGGCGGACTTTTCAACCAAACTCGTCCGCCGGAACAAATCCAACCATGTGTGGGCTTCATCGGACTTCCGACTGACCTTTTCGGTCAAAAATCAGACAGACTTTAGATTTAAAACATGTTTCAAATCTTTCCGACGGATTCGAGTCCGGTCGAAAAATCCGTTCGTCTGTATGCTAGTCCGACGGACAAAAACCGACGCTAGGGCAGCTATTGGCTACTGGCTATCAACTTCCTTATTTTAGTCCAGTCATACGTCATCACATACGAATCTGTCGGACTTTGGTGTGATCGTGTTTAGCCAACTCCGTTCGTTCGAAAGTCTGTCGGAAGTCTGTCAAAAGTCAGTCGAAAGTCCGTCGGAAAGACTGTCGGACCTTTGATGCCGAAAAGTCCGCCCGTGTGTACACGACATAATACATTTTGAATGTCTAGTTCAGCATAGCAGGAGCAGTGGATTATATAAATACATTTTCTGTATAAACTGTACATAATTTGCATTTATTCCTTTTTATGTTTTGTGTCCTGGCCTCACCCCCCGTACTCCCGGAGTCTATGGGTAGCTATCCAGGCAGATAACCTTTTTCTGCGCACACAATAATAGATTGCTGTTTCTTGTCTGTGTGTTTATTGACACGTTGCAGATTTTAATACAAGTGTGAATGACACATGTTATATGCGGTAAAACTGAAAATAACAAGAATAATATAACATTACCATACAATAGTAAACTTCATATAAAATAACAACTGAAACGACTATCTGCTTTCCCTAATACCAACAAGTGTCTGGGGAATGCCCAGGAAAAAGCCAAAGTCTACTTACCACCAGCTTGCAGACAACCAAATTGACCTATCTAACAGTAAGCGTTAAAAAAGGGGTTTAGTCCGCACGCATTTGCAAACGCATGCGTGAGCCACAGAGCAACATCACGGCACCCTTGTATCTGTGGTCCTAACACTAAAGTATGAGTGTCCCCACAGTGGAGACACATGCATTTAATGGATAAATGAGAGCAGGTGGCTGGAGGGGAGCCCACCCCTCCTTAAAGGTACAGGAGCACACCAAACACCCAGCAATAGCACAATGGCTGCAAAGGTGTTGGTGCACTGCTGGACCAATACAAACACAATGAGTTATATGGGAAGGGCAGCTGTATGGGGGGGTGGGCTAGCTACTGTCTAAATTAGTGAGCGTGTCCCTCATATGCCCAAATTGTGTGATAGTTACAAAATAAATATTCCCCAGTGAGAGTTATAGATATCATCATTCAATTATTACAAAGTGTAAGCTTCTCTGTGTGATAAAGTAAATCGTGATAGATACCGTGCAGATTAGCATATGGTTCCTTCTAAAACTGAATAAGATTGGAACTAGAAAACTATAGTAGTCCCCTATAAATAGTGATGTGCCATCAAAATTATCATACATATAACATAGTAGGGATACACTGTACGAGGCCATATACTGCAACCCCTACATATCAATTCAAACATGTAATCATAACATCAAACTAAATCGTATAGTGTTCATAGTCCATAAATTATATAAGATTTCTACAAAAAACATGTTCAAGTTCTTCAAACAAAAACCGTGGCTGGAGTGCTCTCAATGTTCTTGGTGACTTTTGTGCTCCCCCTCAAGGGTCCCCACTCACCAAATCCAATTACCCCAAAGGGGCAATGTGCGTATGGGTAAAACCTCCACGATCTCCTCACCACCGTAGTTGTTAGGGCACCCAGGGTAATATCCGGCTCCTGTATGGATGGCTAAATCGTATTCATGATGGCTCCAGATCAAACTGAAGAATTCATCTCTGTGTGCCAAAGTCCTCTGGGTCTTGCTCTGTCAGTGTGTCTTTTGGACATACAAGCACAAAGGTAATGTGCAGAGATTCCGAATCTGTAGGATCTCAAATTATAGAGATCTTAAAGGCTTGTTGCATTCGCCTGCCGGCATCTGTGATCTCCACCTGGGTAGTAATGCATTCCCTAATAGGCTGTTGAGGAGGAAGGGGAAGATTGCTTACCCCCGATGCCATGGATGGGAAGAGATTACATCTAGGCAGCTGGGATAATCTTACAATGCTGTTCCCTAAGGGGTATTCACTTCCTGACTAAAGAGGATGTAATGATTTTTATGTCACATCCTTTAAAGGTTAAAGGTATTATTACATATGATATTAATGTTTGGCCAGTAGGTGGCGCATGTGTACAGCTAACCTGGAACAAACATAATTTACAGCTCAACAATGCAGCAACACAACATACAAATCAAATGACAAAATGAATTCTCCTTCCTGAACCTCTAAAGAGACAGAAAGGTCTCCTGGAGACATAACATTTTGCATATGTACAACACTGAAGAAATGACACTTTGCTACAATGTAAAGTAGTGAGTGTACAGCTTGTATAACAGTGTAAATTTGCTGTCCCCTCAAAATACACAGCCATTAATGTCTAAACCTCTGACAACAAAGGTGAGTACACCCCTAAGTGAAAATGTCCAAATTGTGCCCAATTAGCCATTTTCCCTCCCCGGTGTCATGTGACTCGTTAATATTACAAGGTCTCAGGTGTGAATGGGGAGCAGGTGTGTTAAATTTGGTGTTATCACTCTCACTCTCTCATACTGGTCACTGGAAGTTCAACATGGCACCTTATGGCAAGAACTCTCTGAGGATCTCAAAAAAAGAATTGTTGCTCTACATAAAGATGGCCTAGGCTATAAGAAGATTGCCAAGATCCTGAAACTGACCTGCAGCATGGTGGCCAAGACCATGCAGCGGTTTAACAGGACAGGTCCCACTCAGAACAGGCCTCGCCATGGTGGACCAAAGAAGTTGTGTACACGTGCTCAGCATCATATCCAGAGGTTGTCTTTGGGAAATAGACGTACGAGTGCTGCCAGCATTGCTGCAGAGGTTGAAGGGGTGGGGGGTCAGCCTGTCATTGCTCAGACCATACACCGCACACTGCATCAAATTGGTCTGCATGGCTGTCATCCCAGAAGGAAGCTGCTTCTAAAGATGATGCGCAAGAAGGCCTGCAAACCGTTTGCTGAAGACAAGCAGACTAAGGACATGGATCACTGGAATCATGTCCTGTGGTCTGATGAGACCAAGATAAACTTATTTGGTTGAGATGGTGTCAAGCGTGTGTGGCGGCAACAAGGTGAGAAGTACAAAGACAAGTGTGTCTTGCCTACAGTCAAGCATGGTGATGGGAGTGTCATGGTCTGGGGCTGCATGAGTGCTACAATTCATTGAGGGAACCATGAATGCCAACATGTACTGTGACATACTGAAGCAGAGCATGATCCCCCCCCCTCTGGGACGCAGGGCAGTATTCCAACATGATAACGACCACAAACACACCTCCAAGACAACCACTGCCTTGCTAAAGAAGCTGAGGGTAAAAGTGATGGACTGGCCAAGCATTTCTCCAGACCTAAACCCTATTGAGCATCTGTGGGGCATCCTCAAATGGAAGGTGGAGGAGTGCAAGGTCTCTAACTTCCACCAGTTCTGTGATGTCATCAGGGAGGAGTGGAAGAGGACTCCAGTGGCAACCTGTGAAGCTCTGTTGAACTCCATGCCCAAAAGGGTTAAAGCAGTGCTGGAAAATAATGGTGGCAACACAAAATATTGACACTTTGGGCCCAATTTGGACATTTTCACTTAGGGGGTGTACTCACTTTTGTTACCAGCGGTTTAGATATTAATGGCTGTGTGTTGGGTTATTTTGAGAGGATGGCAAATTTACACTGTTATACAAGCTGTACAATCACTACTTTACATTGTAGCAAAGTGTCATTTCTTCAGTGTTGTCGCGTGAAAAGATATAATAAAATATTTATAAAAATGTGAGGGGTGTACTCACTTTTGTGAGATACTGCATGTACTGCATCTTGGAGATCGGTGGTAAAGCATGAAGTGACATAATAGGTGTGTGCAGCCTATTGCATTAGTGTGTACACCCCAAAGCTCAAACACACATGCCTTTATTTGCAGCACCAGCTGCACAGGGCGGTGAATGAATGGGAAGTGCTCTGTGCTTCCTGTTCATTCACAAACTAAAGCATAGTAAACACAGGTTACTATGCTTCAGTTGTGATTGAAAACATGGAGTGAGTGTGTTCACTATTTTCATTTAGAAAAGGAAGGCACTGGTATATAAGAAAAAAAGCTGCGCTATATGTTAATGATCAAAAAGTGTGACCTAAAGAATATTCATCTAATATAATAGATATGGACAGCTCCTTGTGTCGCACTAATAGATGAATAATTAAATATAATCACAAGTGAAATGTGCTGAATAAACATAAAAATGAATATATATATATATATATATATATATATATATATATATATATATATATATATATGTATTCATTATATTCATTTTTATGTTTATTCAGCACATTTCACTTGTGATTATTACTTGTGATTACTTGTGATTTCTATCCAATAGCCCATTGGACAGGACTATTATATATATATATATATATATATATATATATATATATATATATATATATATATATATATATATATATATATATGAGTCCTGTCCAATGGGCTATTGGATATAAATCCCACTGAATGTGCAGTTCATAGTGATTTTCCAAGTGGTGATATCTTAGCCCTCCAAACGTTAGTGACATACGTCCACAACCCCATGGGGGATGTGATAAAGTGTGACAGGAAAGTTCCTCCACCAGTGATATTAATGCCGCTTACCAGCTTTTTAGATCTCTTGTTTAAGGAGATCGTGAGTGCCTGTGGCTCTTATCCCCAGCCATGTGTCTTTAAACTTGGATGGCTAGATGTCACCGGACTCTCTTTGTGGGATATCCTCTGTGCAGCAGATACACGCTCATTCCCCATGAAAGAATATGAAGGTATCCATAGCGTAATTCATTTAAAAAATGCGTTTATTTAAAAGCTAAAATATTGCACTTACAGTTATGCCGTATATAAAAAGCGTTCAAAAGACACGAGCCGGCCGGCTCCCAATATCTGCTCGTTGCTTCCGGGTTCTGTGTGGTATGTGGTGACGTCAGCACGCCGCTCCTCCCTATGCCGTTTCGTCAAAGATGACGTCTTCCACGGGCAGTGCAGCGCAGCTTTTTTTCTTATATTGTATTTAGTGTGTGTGTCTCATATTGTAGTTGCGGCTTGTTTTTTTTCATTACTTATGATTTATTTGGATAGCGCAGTAAAATTACCCTTTTTTCAGGCACTGGTATATGACATATTTATTAACCCCTTACCCCACTCTTCATCCTGAAACATTCCCTGCAGCAGCCAAGGGAAGAGGAAAGAAACCAGCAGCACTGCGGGGTGGGGTGGAGGGCAACACAAGGGAAGCCCAGGCAGTAGGGGGAATAAGAACTGCACATAGTGATTAGGGTGTACCCAGGGACACCTGGCATACCCCCTGTGCATGGTTGACATTAGAAGCAACAATGGTGATCTATTCATCAACATCTTGGAAAAGGGGATGAAACTTTAAGCTTGTCCAGATCTGATTAATTTTCATAAGCATTATTTTTTTCACAATGCAGCAGATAATCTTCTGAGCCTGTCTGTTAAAATGTCATATTCCATGTTGAAAATTCTCTGGATGGTAGGCATGAGACCATCTGGATTAATAAATAAAATCCTTCTCTTTATTTGATATCTCAATTATTTCCTATGTTAAGATTGCCCTCTCCTGTTTAATATATAATAATGTTTCCTGTAGTCTGCTATCCTTTTGTAAGATGTGAGTTATTGGTAGGAGAGATTCTGAATCAGCAAACTCTGCTTCTAAATATAAGCATCATTTCATTATATTTCCTCTGCATTGTAAATAAGCATACCAGGCCATGATATAAAAGCTCTTAAAGGCCACCGCCTTGCATTTATTTTATCCCTGATCCTGATTTTCAAAGGCAAACAAATCAGATTGCAATATTAAATTGTGCAAAAACTGAGATAATGTCTTAGACTATAGTATATTTTTAGCCTGGCAGTATGAAGAGCTGTGATATGTGGATATGTAGAACGTGGGTCTACTGCTGGTTATTTTGGACCCTGTTGCAGCATTATGTTAAACGTTACTGCTACCTATAGCTGATGATTAAGGCTACTTTCACACTGAGGCGCTTTACAGGCACTACAGCGCTAAATATAGCACCTGTATAGCGCCTGTAAAGCGCCTCTCCTGTGTCTCCAGTGTGAAAGCCCAAGGGCTTTCACACTGGAGCGGTGAGCTTGCAGGAGAGTCAAAAAAGTCCTGCAAGCTGCATCTTTGCAGCGCTACAGGAGCGGCGTATTCATCGCTCCTAAAGCGCCCCTTCCCATTGAAAACAATGTGGCAGCGCCGCAATCCCGCCGGAAAAGCGCCGCTGCAGCGGGCAGTTTTAACCCTTTTTCGCCCGAATAGCACCACTAAAATGACGGTAAAGCAGCGCTAAATGTAACGTCGCTTTACCACGGAGGCCCACAACGCCCCAGTCTGAAAGTAGCCTTAGGGATGGGCTGTGGATGGTAACAACGCCAGACTATACCAGAAGTAGTGCATAGAGCCAGCCAATTCTACTGAAGTGCTCATGTGCTAAAGGGAAACATTCTGATACAAGGAAAAATCAGAGTGACAGAGAGATGAGCTTACCAGTTGGCTGCTTCACCTTTCACTGTCCAGTCACAGGTTGGGGAAGGGAAAAGGCATGTAGCATGTTGACCTAAAATTTAGCCCCAGATGGTGGGACACTTGTCAGAGGAGAAGGAGGAGCAGGCTCCAGTGGATGGCTTTGTGCTTAAGTTTTTCACACAATTTAGGGCCTAATAAAAGCTTTGAAAATGGGTTTGGTAGATATGCGGCTGTTTGTACTTGAAGTCTGTATGCCCAGGGAGGACACAATGAACTCTGTGAAATTCACCACACGTATTTGTGTATTGGATTTGCCTCATATGTCTACAGCTGTATTACTGTTTAACAAAACTCTTCTCTCAACAGGAAATTGTGGTGACCCCATATTGACCATAGAGGATGACTAAATAAATCAGATAGGAAAAAGATTTGAAGAATTCCCCATGGGGTTTTTTAGCAGTAATTATGAGAAAAGATTTTCGTAAAAGTTGTTGATTTTATTATTAAAAGATGATTGAACATAATTAAAGTACAGAAGTTAAAATGTGAGCTCTGGTGTACACAAAGTGAGACAAAGTAGGCTAGGAAAAAGCATACATCATAAAGTAATATTCTAAACTTTAGTAGAAGTATCATGAGATAATTCCCTACATTGTTAGACTAAAGCACCATTTAATGTATGGAAATGCCCCAATGCATTTCGACCTTAGGGGTTATGGTCTTCTTCATGGGGTTCTTACATTTCTGTTGATACATCAAATGGAGAAATGTTAATATTTTACACAATCTATTATTTTTGGTATCCAATACAGGTATATTTCAATATGCATTATCAAGCATACCAAATATTTATTTACCCTTTCCACCAAACAAGTTCGCTTAAACCAGAGACTTTCTTTAAAAACCAAAAGCCAAAAGATTCCCTCAGAGATGATCCCGTACTCCACTGCAGAGTTGTCCACACCTACCCCGCTAGGGGTGACTCCAACACCGTGAGGCTTACAAGTGGTCACAGACTGGTAAAGCCCCCACAAGAGGAGCATGTGGGTGGAAGCACCTGAAAGTTACAATAATATACTATTAGTATTACAGGGAAACAGACCAAAAAGGGGGGGGGGGGGAGAACAGACATTTAGAAAAACTCCTTGGGGAGAAAAAGAGGTTAAAAGAACCCTGAATTAGGGAAATCCCCCTCTTGTTCCTGTCAAGAGCAGTAATTATCTGGAATTGTGGGTTTATTTAACAAAATCATTGTTATTGTATTTTATATTTTAAGGTGCCGCACCAGGGGTTAGAATATAAATCTACCTAATGCCCAAGTGCTGAAAGCCCCATAAACAATGTCTTATTATGCATGGTAGGCTGATTATTTGGTCACAATCTATTTATTAGGTATTAATTAATCAATTAGAATTTGATGAGGTGACCATCTGGGCGTGTTAACACCCTCCAGATGATCACAGTATTTTATTCAGGCTTAAATAGGTGAAAAGGTGTATTATAGGTCTGTCGCTAAGGTGCTGACGACCAGATAGTGCTAAAATTAGCCAGTGAGTATAAGAACGTGCTAATATGGTTATGTGAAAACATTAAACAAAAAAGTGAATAGATTAAACTCAAATTAAAACAGTGAAAAAATAAAGTGTTGAATAGATGAATGAGAAACCTGAACTAGAATCATAGTGTAATGCTATAGCCTATACTGCTGTGAGCAGAGGAAAATATAGGAACAAAAGTGCAAAAGTAGGGTAATATAGTAATCGTTCCAAAACCCAGTAAGTACCTGATTATGTGGCGTTGTTCATACACTGTAAAAGCCAGATTGGGTATACAGTGCCTATGTAGTTATTCCAGAAAGGAATAGTAACTGCATCTAAATTACAAGAGTGTACTGTGAGCTGATGCATTATAGAGATAAACAGTTTTTTCATGATAGTAAAGCCTATCAAAGCGCCGATGTCTGTCCTTGCCCAGCCATCCTAATGTGTGAATCACTGTGCTCAAACCGGGAATCAGCTGCAGGATCCCGGTGTGAAACACATCTTATATGCCTTACTTGTTTAATTGGAAATTATCGACAGGTGTCTAAAAGCTCCGCCCCTGGGTGCTCCAAAGAACCGGGGCCCAAGGAGCCACTTGTCACGGCTTTTCTGTGACCACCTCAGCGTTCCAGAAGACACTATGTTCCCCTGGAAACCTCCGTCACCTTTGACGCAATCACGTGACATGGAAGGTGAGAGCTGACGAGCATGCGCAGCCACGACCGGCCGCACCAAGTGAGGCAGACGTACCGCGCATGTGCGCGACATCATCTACCCGTCTGGCGCCGATTACAGAACGCCGCCAGAATGGTGTGGGCTCCCCATAGTGTTGGAACTGCGGGGGCTGATATCAGAAGACATATAAGATACATGTCTCCCACCGTGCCGGGAAGCCTGCACGGTCCGGGGTAACACCTCCCATGGGCGAAAAGTGGACACAACAGCGAAATCCAAGGAATCCACAAGGGTAAAAGAACATATGGTTTTATATTTTATAACAATCTTAACAATCACCCTACCGACAGTTTTTTCTTTAACAGTAATAACCAACCATATCCCTATCTATGGTCATATTCACTCAAAAAGTTGTTTATGATGAGCAAAGGAAAAAAGTGATACATTGGGAAATGCATGGCAAACAAAGAACATATTTTATTAAATCTAGTTTCAATTCTATGAATTATAGACCAGTAATGAATGGTTGGGCATAAGAGGAGATCTTCTATCCCAAAACAGGAATAGCGAGGAAAGGAAAACTTAAGGAAACCTTTCTTAATTTCGCATACTTCTGTAAATAATTAATAATGTATTTATTTAGAAAAAAGTTTTCTTATACGGAGATATAAAGAACTTTCATATCCGAGCAATTGAAACAAATTCCCAGATATATTATGTTATACATGCAATCATAGCAGTAACCCCTCTGTTCATATCAATCCTCCCATAGCCCAGACAACCCAACTCGTCTTACCCGAACTGAAACCTTTTAGAAAAGGTACATATGAAATAGACTCATTCAGGCCAGGGTATATTGTGGCCTGGAGTCCATATATCCATTTTTGTTCAACTTGTAATCGTTTTTTGTTCCAATTGCCGTCTCAAACCCGAATATGTATCCGGTCTAAGCTGGCGAAGGACATTTTGGGCAATTGGAAGATACTATAATGATACAAGAGAATTTCCCATGCAAAAACACAAGATCACATTATACCAAAGCTCATATTTCAGCTCGCGTGTGTCTAAAAAAGGCGGGGAAAGGGTGTTTAACCACCCAAAAGAAGAACTCTAGCTTGGAAGGACACATGTATGGGAGTCTGAGAGGGCAGCGCACCCCGATACCAATATTGGAAAAAGATTGGAAGAATTGGAATTCTTCCAATCTTTTTCCAATATTGGTATCGGGGTGCGCAGCCCTCTCAGACTCCCATACATGTGTCCTTCCATGCTAGAAATAAATCAGATATACCAAATACACTGTATGACAATTTTAATTATTTTACAAAAAGACAATGGCTATACTTTATCATATCTACCTGATTCAGTTCATTGTGTCTACTTTTGTATAACTGCTCTCAAAGAGGTTACTTCAGGATATGGCGAGCCTATCAAAAGAAAATAAAAATCCTTACACTAAAATACTGTGAATCAGCCTTTTAGTATAGAAGGTACATTATTATTGTTGTTCAAGATTTATATAGATCCAACAGTTTTCCCAGTGCACAAAATGTAGGGAGACAATGTAGTTACAATATACAGTAATTCAGTACAAGAGGTACTAAAGAGCCCTGCTTATTTGAACTTACAATCTAAAAGAACATGTGCTCACTTGCATTTTATGGCTCACTTGCATTTAAAGTCAGAGGACAGAGCCAAATAAGAAATTCCTTTATTTCCCAGGGGATAACTGTAATAAGCATGTAGTGTTGCATTTTACATGGTCCTGTGGGTGGGCTTTTTAAAGTGATTGTAAAGGTTTTTTTAATTATTTTAACAGCCATGTTATACTTACCTACACCTCTTGTGATTAGCGAAGGGGGGGGGGGGGGGGGGGGGAGAAGAGCTGCTGCAGACATGCACAGAGCTGGATTGAGATTGAGCTAGGTAAGTGTTTAAGGAAGGGCTGGGGGGCAACTTTTGAAAGGTTTTTTTAGCTTAATGTAGAGAATGCATAAGGTTAAAAAAACGTTACCTTTACAGCCACTTTAAGTCGTTTTGGTCCCATCAGCATCACAAGGCAAATCATTCCTTCCTCCCAAGGCCTACTCTATAAAAATCTTAGTTTCTAAATGTAGCTGAAGATTACTATAACACAAGGGTATTGAGTTAAAATCCATGGAGGTCCAGTCAATAAAAAATTTTTCCAGCAGAGGTCCGAAAAGCATGTTTTATTATTAATAGCACCTCTGCACATCGGCAAATGTGGCGTGTTTTTAAAAGTGCCAAACCACATGTTGCTGCAACACCATGCCGCTCATCTTGGCGCAATTTAGAATAGGGTCAGGGACTTCATTTTTTGCATTTCTGCATGTAAAGCAGTCTATTGAAATGAATAGACTGCCTGTATGCATAACGCAGGTTGAAAGGATGTAAACATAACCTCAGATGCTTCATCCTTCACATCACAATCCCATTAATACATCAGTATTCTCAGTCCCCCTGCACATCACCCCCTTCATATGACCCTCCCTCCTTCACATTCCTGTCCTCAGCCACCCTTTATATAACCTCCTGCTCCTTCACATTCCTGTACTCAGCCACCCTTTATATAACCTCCTCCTCCTTCACATTCCTGTCCTCAGCCACCCTTTATATAACCTCCTCCTCCTTCACATTCCTGTCCTCAGCCCCCCTTTAAATAACCTCCTCCTCCTTCACATTTCTGTCCTGGCTTCCCTTCATATCACCCCTGTTCTGAATGGAGCACTGACGCTGCACAACTTTTCCCATTGCGTAACTTCAAAAAGTAACTTGGCAGCTCCAAGAACTGTCTTACCTCCCGATGGCAGCCTGTGGGAGGTCAGCGGTGGCAACGGCTGAGGGGGAGAACCAGCTCCAAAATGGCATGATCATGACGGTCCGGACAGGACACTGGCTCTGTCCAGATGTGGACTGTGGTCCGCCATTTAGTAATGGCTACTATAAAGTGTGAAACAAGGTGCAAGATGGAATAACTGGATTTATAGCTTTAGGCTGTATATTAGCACATTATGGCATAACACCACAATGGGCCCATTAAAAAAAAGTTGGTCAAGTTTACTACTGCTTTAAAGTGTAAGTTCAGCTTTCTAAAAAGCACATTAGGATGTCCCATATTTGGGTATAGAAGCATTATGTGCTAAACCTATCTTCCAGCCAGGACTCTGGGCTTCTGTTTAAATAATGTAGCCAAAAGCCACATTTAAAAGAAGCTTCTTCAAATCCTCAGAAGCCTGTGAGGCATCTTTTTTGAGTTATTGTAAGGATGGAGCAGCTGTAGGGACCACAGCCCCCCTGATGCCATTAAGGAGTGCCATCCTGTTCTTGTGTGCTCTCTCCTGTCACCTGTGATGAGCTCAGCTGCTGTGACAGGAGAGAGAACACACTGCACATGTCCAACCCGAATAAACAGGATAGTGCTCCCTCCCTTGGCACTAAGGGGCATTGGTCCCGATAGCTGCTTCGACCTTGGAGCAACTTAGGACAGGGCCATCACAGGGACAACATTCTTTAAACAGAAGGGTAGCCCAGTACACTATAACCATATGGGACAGCATAGTGTGCTTTTTGGCAGAGCTGAACTTATACTTCTAAAGGGAAATCCGCAAATCTAAAAACTCAGTGAGCCAATTTTAATAGGGCACTCTAGCTCTCTATTGGGAGCTACAATTGAATAAGAAATAAAGCTCTTGCTTTGGATTTGTGATGGAAGTGATGGCTTGTAAAAACCTTCTGTTTAAACAACCTTCTGATGCTTTCTCCAAGTGGAGGGTTCTTGATGCCTTTTTACCCATCGGACCATTTCTTCATTGGTCTTCCCAGAATATATTTCTGTTCTGTTTTTACAATTTGGTATTCATACAGTGTCTTGTTTATTATCCAAGTGGTTTCCAGTGGTTAGCTGTATAGTATTGCAAACAGCATTACTGTTTAAAGTGTCATAAACCCACAATATAAAAACTATCAATAAATGCTGTATTACATGCTGTTCATACTCACTCAGTCACTACGAGATTTGTTTTTTGTATTCTGCAAAAAATCTGGTTGATCCTGCTGCTCTCTATCTCTACCTTCTCTTCATGTCCCTGAAGCAGCTAAGGATCATGCAGCTGTTGAGACAACTCCGCACATGCTCAGTTTTCAGTGAGTTTCTATGCTGAGCATTTCCTCCCTATCACATGTGAGGAGCCCATGTGACTATAGAGTCACACATGTGGCAGTATACACAGTGGAAAATAACAACCCACTCCCTCCCTCCTTCTCCATGCCCACTAACCAGCTAATCACAATGGGGTCGGGATATTACATGTAGATTGATGGAGGCTTCACTTCCCTCTTATTCTAAAACACGGACTGGAGGGGCGTGACACATCCTATGATTGACATAAATATGCCCACACCATGTTATTGCCAAAAAATAGTAAAGATTTGATTTCAAATATATATTTTTATGGCAATTCAAAACAGTGTATTGATATTATTTATTTATTTTTATTCTGTATTCCAAAGGCTGTTTTTTATTTTGAACATGTGACCAGCAGCAAAGGACTAGAAGCTCCTCCTGCTTTTTTTTTTTTTCCTGCAGATAGGCTGGGAAAGATCTGGGTCATGGGACAGCTGTATATCGATTAGGAAAAAAGGTACTGTTTTTTTTTAAATTAAAATAATTGCAGTGCCATAGTCCACATACAGAAATAAAAGGCACAATGTAAATTAAACAGTGTATATTTAGTACACCTGAATGATGATGTCTGTATGGGTCTGCCCACTTTTTGAATAATAAATATAATCCCCTGTTATAAAGGGAACCTGTCAAAAGAAATATGAAAAGTGACAATTCTGACTTATTTCTAAAGAAACATGCTTCGGCTGGCTTTCTTCTCACTGATGCAAAACATAGTGACTAAATTTGGCTATTCACGGTTACTAAATAGCTAAACAAAAAACAAAAAAAACAAACAGATTTCTTCATCCATACAAATAAGATGCATAGAGGAATTCCTCCCACTGATCAGTGGCTGCAGCTGATTGGCTGCGGTCTCGGAACCACTGATCCCACATTAGTTTTGTTTCTCCACCTGCTCTCGTCCTGGATTTAGACATTAAATCTCAAATCCACCTAAAGATTTTTAAAAATAGCCAGCGTTGAACCCTTCGATATGACCCGAGATATGGCAAGATGGGATACTTTATCAGAGAGGACTTCCCATTCACTTTTTACCTGTTTTCACATGTATCTTTCATTTTCCTTTCTTCAGAATTCACCCATCAACACTTCCACTCCCCTTCCCTTTCCCCTCTCCCCTTCCTTTAGGGATTTAGGGCACCAAAGCAAAGCATTCAGGCTCTACTTACCAGGTTTCCTTTGCACTGGCATTCCTGGCATCTCCACCTCTATAATCGGCTGCATTGGTGAATGTGGAATTCATGAGTGTGTTGGCAGTTCCCTCTACAGCTGCCACATCCCGCCTTTCTGTCCCTCCCTTCCCCGCTAGTATGGGCATCAGACAGGCGTCAATGAGCTTTAGTATGGGCATTAGACAGGCGTTTTACAAGCATTAATGAGGAGTTAAAAATGCTCCCCAAACGCCCGATGGGCAGTTTTGAAGCGTTTGATAAGCGTTCAAACTGCTCCACAAATGTCTATTCCATTACAGTAAATTAACGAATCTTAACGCCCTGCAAACGCTCCAACTGCCTGCCAGAGCATTTGCGAGGCCTTACCATAGACTTGAATGGGAGGCGTTGAAGCCTTTCAAGCGCCTCCTGACTCAACATGAGGCTTCAATTTTGAAGCGACTCGACCCTAACGCTTATGCCGCGTACACACGAGCGGTTTTGCCATCGTAATAAACTTTGAAGGTTTCTCCAACCGAATTCGGAAGCTGTCTTGCATACACACAGTCACACCAAAGTCCGACCATCAAGAACGCGGTGACGTACAACACGTACAACAGGACTAGAAAAAGGAAGTTCAATAGCCAGTGCGCCACCCTTTGGGCTCCTTCTGTTAATCTTGTGTTTATCTCGTGTTAGTAGAAGTTTGGTGAGAGATGCTTCGCGCTTTTCAGCTTTTGTGCATTTCAGTCCGTTACTGCTCTTCAGTTTGTGCTTGTGGGTTTGTATCTGCTTTTCAGTGCGCGTAGTCAGTTCGCATCTGTTTTTCAGTGTGTTCTTGTCTGCTCGTTTCTGATTTTCAGCTCGCTCTTCACAGGCCTTGCTGTTCTTCAGTGCGTTCTGTTAGTTCGTTCTGACCAACCGACCGTTTTGAAGCCATGTTGCGGGGACGTACTCGTCGTAGAGTTCGTGCTGTGTGGGGGCTTGGTGTTGGGGTTCATACTTGGACCTAAGCCCAGTCCATGAACATGGTGGGGAGGAGTTCATGGACTTACTCCAGCGTGACCAATTCTCTCATATGCCTTTGCTTCGTGTGATTCAGGAGAATAAACCTGATTATTTCAGGAACTTTCCCAAGATGACGGACCCCGTTTTTTCACCATCTGTTGGCTTTGCTGACCCCTTATATTAGCAGGCAGGATACCTGCATGAGGCAAGCCATCACTCCAGAGCAGAGGCTAGTCGCCACGTTGCGGTAGTTGACGGCGGAGAGAAGTCTCCAGGATATTAAGTTCACGACTGGGATCTCCCCCCAGGCTCTGGGAATCATTATTCCAGAGACCTGTTCTGTCATCATACAGGTCCTGCAGAAGGACTATATTAAGGTAAGTTTTCTCCTTTAACATCACATTCTATGTATTTAATGTCTGCTAATGTATTGTATTTCTTTCATCATTCCCTAATTTACCATGATTGTAATATGCTGTGAATGTCCCCTTTGTCCTCATGCATGCTGTAATCTTTTAATGCTCCTTTTTTGACCTACATGCATATTTGCCTTCACTAACCTCCCCAGCATGCTATCCTGGGCCCATATACACCTAGCCTAGTCACTTAACAATGTCACTTAATATTTTGTCAGCTCCATTGTAGTGCTTTACCCTAAGCACCCCCTAAAATGTGTACAAATGCTATTGCTGTCCTTAAATTCAGGCAGAGTGCCAGAGGCTTTTTTTTGGGTCCCCAAACTCAGCTCAAACCCTCCCCCCCTAAAATTTTTACAATTGGCCATCAGAGGGCGGGAGGAATCTGATAAGTGTGCCTTATATTTTTGTCTTGAAATACTCCTTAAAATAAATGTTATACTGATGTTGGCCAAGAATGTTTGTGTCTAATCTGCTTGCAATGTTTATGTGCAAAAGTACTAAAATTTTTTTTTTCTGTTTTGACTCCACAGTTTTCTTCAATGCCACAGGAATGGCAGACTGTGGCATCCCATTTTGCCGACCGTTGGGACTTTCCCAACTGTGGAAGGGCTATAGATGGTAAGCACGTCCACATCATGCCACCACCCTATTTGGGGTCTTACTATTATAACTATAAGGGGTTTAATAGTATAGAGTTGATGGCGGTGGTGTCAGCACAATATGTGTTCCTCTATGTGGACGTGGGGAGGAATGGGTGGATGTCGGATGGAGGAGTCTTCGCCCAGACGGAGTTTTACCAATGTCTCTAGACTGGTGGCCTGGCATTGCCACCTAATGCGGACAACGTTGAAGGACTCCCGTTCATCTTTATTGCTGATGAAGCGTTCAGTCTGGGCGAGCACTTGATGAGGCCATTCCCCCAGAGGATTCTCACCCCGGAGAGGAGGGTTTTTAACTATCGGAGATAGTCATTGAGAATGCCTTCGGGATAATGGCCAGCCGGTTATATCTGTTTCTGACAGCAATAGACTACAAACTTAACCATATCATCTTATCATCATATCAGCTTATCCTGCTGCATATTGCACAATTTTTTAAGGAAAAATGCCCTAAATCATATTGCCTCAGTTGGGCCTGAGGCCGGACTTCCTGAGAATCCCCTGACGGGCCTGGATACTGGCCGTCCTGGCTTGGCACCCCAAAGCCCCCGTAAAGAAATATGTAAATTATTTTAAGGGTAGGGGGGCCATTGCTATGCCAGACAATGTGTAAATATTTTTTTAATAAGAAAAAAAAAAACTGATAAAATCTTGAATTTTCTTTATTGCTTGTGTTTGTTTTTGGCTGTCTCCTAGGTTCTCCTAGTGCACGTGTAGTGCCAAGTGGATTTTCCTTTACTAAATAAGCCCCAGTGTCATTGTTCACACTGGGGGCTATGCTCTTGCAGGACGCAAAGTGGCGCTGCAGCACCGGTAAAGTGCCGCTAAAACGAGTGGTGCTTTAACGCTACCACGGGGCGGTCTAGGTGTGAAAGGGGTCCTTCAACCTTTGTTTAGCATCACTCAAATTGTGTAAGACCCCTTTCATACTGAGGTGCTTTATAGGTGTTTTTGCGCTACAAAAAGCACTTGTAAACTGCCTCTTCTGTGCTTTCATGCTGGAGCAGTGCACTTGCAGGACGGGAAAAAAGTCCTGCAAGCAGCATCTTTGGGGCGCTGTGGGAGTAGTGTATACACCGCTCCACCACCGCCCCTGCCCATTAAAATGAATGGGTACTGCTTTCAAAGCGACTTAAAAGCGTTTTGAAAGCAACGCTAAGCGGGTGCTTTTAACCCCTTCTGGGGGGTTAAAAGCGCCTGCTAGCAGCGCCAAAGCGTCGCTATAACAGCAGTAAACGCCCGTACCGCCCCAGTGTGAAAGGGGTCTCTAAGAGAGACTGACCACTTTTATTTTTTATTAAGATCAGTTTAAAACATTGGCAGTGGCAGGTATGAAAAAAAACATTATCAGCTAAGATACAAAAAAAAAAAAACACACTGGCAGGCATGATAAAAAAAAAGACATTATTGGCCAAGATACAAAAAAAAAAACATATTGGCAGGCTGGCATAGTGTCTGTCACTTACCTTACCTTTCTAGCAGTCCCAGGTCCTTTTACGACACACCAGGCAGAGGAAGTCTCATCCAGCTCCTCCCCCTTCACGGTCACATGACCTGTCCTACCTCTTCATTTCCTCCTAAGCTCAATAGAAGGCTGGCTGCACGGCCACGGAGGTGGCCCGTGGAGCCGGCCGTGGTGAGCGGCGCTGACACAAGGAGCAGCCCAGCCCGCTGCCTTGATAGTGGGGACACGGCCGGGACTCTGCCAAAAAGAAATGCGGCTGTCTCCGCAGAGTCGGCCGCGGAGCTTGTCACAAGTTGTCACAGAGAGGAATGAGCAGGGCCGGCCAAGCAGCTGCAGAGTGGGGAGACGTGACATGCGGACCAGTGGCCCCCAGCCCACCGGGCATATGCCCGGTATGCCGTATGGCCAGTCCAGGCCTGGGTACAATTGTCTGTTTTGGGCAGAGTTCCAAGCTGAAGAAATGATTTTTTACCTTACCAAAGCTGGAATACTTACCTTTTTGTGACAATTTTCACACATGGAGACACCCCAAGTATCCACTGGAGCACCTGTGTGGTACACCTTAAAAAGTTTGTTCTTGTGTCCCACACTAGTGCTCCTGAGTCCAGATGTGTAAACAGCTGCTGAGTGTCCTCTCCTTACATTGAATCAAGCTTGCATTTCATTCTAGTTACAAACACATCTAGACAGCAATGTACAAAACTTATTTTTAGACAAATAGCCATGACCAAATGTAATTAACCTGTATCTGCCCAAAACATCATATTTAATGAGCGAACAATGTTTCCTAAGACCGATTAATGTGCCCAGGAACATGAAAGTCGCCATTTTAAACTGTACAACAGTAAAGAAAAGCACATGGAGCAGCATGCAAGTATTAATACACACGACAAGTACTTACTTTTTAGAAGCACTTTCTTGATCCTTCTATACTTCTATACTGATCCTGCTCCCTCAGTTTCAGGTCTGACCAGCGTTTCCTCAATTGGATCGTCATACCCCAAAATTCCTGTGCAGACTCTTCACAACTTTAGTCATGATCTTGGCTTTTCTCACATTTGGGTTTAGGTACGGTCCATGCTTCCCATCATAATCGGTCCTCCTCAAGATGTCCACCATCTCTATAAAGGCCATATTTGAGGCCTTAAATCTTCTCCTCTGGGATCAAGACGTTTCTGGCTCCGGGCTTTCCTTCTCCTCGTTACTAGAATTAACACACACCTGCTGTGCCTCCGCCATGCCGCTCCTACTGCACGCCAAATGAGAAGGAGCGGGGAATATTCTAGAAAGAACTTCAGGGGCGGGCGGCGCAGGTGGAGTTTCACGCATGCGCAGTGTATATCAAGCTAACACGCATGTGTCATACGTACGATCTGTGTGCGGAGGAAGGAGGAACGGAAGTGGTGAGTGTCCTAAAAGAAGGTAAAATTTGAACTTGGCCCTTGGCCTATACTGCTTCAAGATTGAGGCCTATATTGGGATAAGATTATGAGAGTTTAGGCTGACATTAGTGTTTTTGTCTTGTGTATTGTCTTACAGGAAATATGAATCACTTTAAGGACCCAGAATTCATGGTCAGTTTCATAGAGAGATACAGGGAGACGAGGAATTTGTGGGAGGTGAAACACAGCTTATATTATAACAAACAAGCTAGGAGGTCAGTGCTGGAGAAACGTCTGGAATTTGTGAAGACTCGGGTCCCCGATGCAACCATCCTGTTCTTGGAAAAGAAAATTGGGATCTTGAGGAACATGTATAAGAAGAAGCATAATAAGATCCAGAAATCATTTAGATCAGGAGCAGCAGCAGCGCAAGTGTATGTACCCAGGCTGGGGTACTTCAACAAACTGCGGTTTCTGGATGACCAGACTGAAACCAGGGAATCACTTTCTACCCTTCCATGCAGCCTTCCATCCACCCTTCCCTCAACCCCAGCACAGGCTGACGAGGAACAACCTGGGCCTTCCATCCTGGAAGACGTCGATGCGCCCAGCTGGAGCCAGGTATATTATTTTTATACATATCTATTGTCCTAATATTAATGATGTTAACTAGATTTTATAATTGATAATAAATTAATGATTTAAAACAAAGAGATTTACATATCAATAGACAGTAGTGGCCAAAAATGTTTGGGACAAGAATGAAAAATGCTGGGGTCAGAATGATAGTCTTTTCTATTTATTAACATTCAGTTTGCAAGTCATGAGCTAAAAATTGTGTGTGATTGATGAAGCAAAAACTAAAACTATGTCCCTTTTTTATACACAGGATAAGCTCAACAAGGAGGAGGGTCTGGAAAGTGGCAGGCAGGAGGAGGCCGTGCCCAGTGTCAGCCAGGATGTGGCTGGGCCCAGTAGGAGCCTCACCCAATCCCAGGTGCCTCCCCTCCACCTTACAAAAAAAATGCCCAGGAAGGGGATGATCACGGAGGAGGCAGCACTGGGACTCGTTAGTGAAGCAACTGATGTCCTTTAGAAGCCCCCCCAACACTGAAGAGGCCTATGGCTGCTATCTAGCCACCATATTGATGACATTGGAGGAGGGCCAACGCTTCCTCTGTGAGGGAATTTTTGGTGAGGCCCTTCAGAAGGGGTTGAGGGGCCAGCTGACTGAGAACAGCCACGTATATGAGCTCGCCCATCCTCCTCCTCCTGCCACAAGTCCACCACCAGAGCCACAGCCTCCAAGGAAGGCTGCAGGGAAGGCTGCAGGGAAGTGTAGAGGGAAGGCTGCAGTGAAGAGAAGTAAATGATGGCCTGGGTTCAGTCTGGTCTGACAGAAGACGCAGGCTGGTGTAGTATCACAGCCTGGGGACATATATGTCATTTGCTGCTGGTCCTGATCTCTGGGAGCCCTGGACCAGGTTGGGCTCCAAATTATATGGACTCCTCAAGCTAACAATTTTATTTTCCACAGACTTGATGTCTGCCCTAGGGGCCAAAAGGCTTCGCAAATTCCAAAAGTTTCTCCAGCGTTGCCTTCCTCTTTATTTTGTTACCCAGAATAAATGGAGATTTTTTTCTGAAAATACTTGCCTATGTGTTTTTCTAAAAATAGGACAGTTTGTTTGTAAGTAGGCAGGTACATTTCAAAAATACAATGTCAAATTAACAAGGGACAGCATCCAGCCTCCTTGAGGTTAATAAAAAATACAAGATAATAATGTTAATGTGGTAACTTGACACACACACAAAAAAAGGGAGATCTTAATGAAATAAAAAATAATAAAAAAAGATGACTATAAAAAATAATTCAAAACATTATTATGGAGATCTGGCTTTAAAAAAATAAAAGATTATTCATGAGATCACGAGAAATAATAAAGAAATAAGTTTGTGAGAACTCTGTATGAATATCAGCAGCAAAACAACTTCATTCTTCTAGCATTAAAGCACAAAAGAACGTGCTGCATTAAAAGATCACAGAATTTGTAGCGTGAGGAATGTGCTATCTCCATTACGAACGCTAGTTTTACCAGACCGAGTGCTTCCGTCTCCTACTTGCTTCAGAGCATGCGTCGCTTTTGGTGTGTCGGAACAGCATACAGATGAGCGTTTTTTTCCGATAGTAATTAGTTCCGTCGGAAAAATATAGAACATGTTCTCTATCTAAGTCCGTCTGAATTTTTGATGGAAAAATTCAGATGGGGCATACACACGGTCGGAATATACGATGAAAAGCTCTGACTTTTTCTGACGGACATTCCGCTCGTGTGCATGCGGCATAAGTGTTAACACCACTATGTGCTGTCTATTATATCTTGTGCATAGGCATTTGAGGGGCCTTTTTAACGCCTCTCAAATGCCTCTCAAGCGCCTGCTCTTAATGCCAGTGTGAACTCAGCCTAACTGTAGTTACTTGAATTTGTGATATAGAGGGTCATTTACTATAGCGCTATGGCGCTAATTCGCGCAAATTGCTGCGAATTAGCGCTAATTCGCGCTAAAACGGTATTCACTATAGCGCTGGTGAGAAAATTCTCCCAAAATCGAATTTACTATAGCTCCCTGAATCTAAATAGTGTCCAAACCCTTACTCTGCTAAAACCTAGAGAATTGCACATGGAAATAATGTTTAGAACATGATATAATTGTCTAAATGGTACTGAAATATGCGGTATATTATTTAAAGATTATCTGCTTTTAAACTGTGTGAAAAAGTGATTTTTACACTGAAATATCTTTAAAAGTCTGAAAAGTGAAAAATTCCCCGTTTTGGACAACTAGGTGCCAACACAACTGAGCATGCTCAGACCTGAAAATAACTCTCATTTTATCTCCAGTATCTTTTTTACCTGGAGCTATAGTAAATACCAAAATGAGAGCTAATTAGAGAACATTTTTTGGAAGTTAAAATCTGCTCTAATTTAGTCCAAATGAAGTTTCAGTCATTGATTCTAATGGAACAATTCTAACTTTCACAAAAAAACCTTTTAATGTTGAGATGAAATGTATCTTTCTGTGAAATAAATTTTCCTTTGCAACATTGTTGCTTCTACTTAAAATATTTTGATTTTAAGAATGCTACAATGTGGAATGTTTTGATGTAATATATTTTTCTCTGTCACTTTCACTTGTTACTCTTCATCTCACAACAATCTTTAACCTAAACTCACACAGGTGTCTTTATAATCCACAAACAATACCATTGCTGATGCAAATTTAAAATGAATCACATTTTTTTGTGCTTTTTATTATTTCCAAATATTCATAATTTGAGCCCAAAAAATGTGATATGTGTACCAACATCAGAAATCAAAATGTAATTCCCAAAAATTTGAGGGTAATATTCTACTCTCACCCACAAAAAAACACCAAATATCACAGAATAAATCAAGAAGAATAACTCTTGAGTAATGTAATTCCATCACTTGTATGTCCATAGAAATGCAGTATTTATGTGTTTTTATGTGTATTTATGTGTAGTTATGTGTAGGGTGGTATCACACGTGGCAGCTCTGTGGCTTAGAGGTTAGAACTTCTGCTTAGTATCGCTGAGGGTCTGGGTTCTAATTCCAACCATGTTACTGCTTGTGGAGAAGTTGTCTCATCTCCCAGGTCCTATAATTATGTCTAAATGTAGTAATGTGTAGGAGGGTTCCACCACCATTGTAAGTCTTTTCCAGATACACTATATAGCCAAAAGTATTGGGACGCCTGCCTTTACACACACATGAACCTTAATGGCAGCCCAGTCTTAGTCCGTAGGGTTAAAATTTGATTTGGTCCACCCTTTGCAGCTAGAACAGCTTCTGGGAAGGCTGTCCACAAGGTTTAGTGTGCCTATGGGAATGTTTGATCATTCTTCCAAAAGTGCATTTGTGAGGCCAGGCACTGATGTTGGATGAGAAGGCCTGGCTCGCAGTCTCTACTCTAATTAAGCCTAAAGGTGTTCTATCCGTTTGAGGCCAGGACTCTGTGCAGGCCAGTCAGGTTTCCCCACCCCAAACTTGCTCATCCATGTCTTTATGGACCTTGCTTTGTGCACTGGTGTGCAAACATGTTGGAACAGGAAGGGGCTTTCCCCAAACTGTTCACACAAAGTTGGGAGCATGAAATTGTCCAAAATGTCTTGGTATGCTGATGCCTTAAGAGTTCACTTAACTGGAACTAAGAGGCCAAGCCCAACCCCTGAAAAACAACCCCACATCATAATTACCCCTCCACCAAATCATTTGGACCAGTGCACAAAGCAAGGTCCATAAAGACATGGATGAGTGATTTTGGGGTGGAGGAACTTGACTGGCCTGCACAGAGTCCTGACCTCAACACAACACAACAGAACACCTTGGGGATGAATTAGAGAGGAGACTGTAGGTCAGGCCTTCTCGTCCAACATCAGTGCCTGACCTCACAAATGCACTTGGAAGAATGGTCAAACATTCCCATAGACACACTCCTAAACCTTGTGGACAAGAAGAGTTGAAGCTGTTATAGCTGCAAAGGGTAAGCCAAATGAGTTTTGAACCCAATACTAATACTGGGATGCCATTACAGTTCATGTGCGTTTACAGGCAGGCATTCCAATACTTAGGCCAATATATTGTATATTGCTTGTGACACTGAGCATGGCTATGGACTTAGGGCTGGTTCACACCACAGAGATGCAGAGAACATGTGTGGGGATGCCTGGTGGGTAAATGGGTAGCAGTTCTGTCTAGCAGCACCTGGGATGTTGGTTCAATTCCCCAACATGCTAATCCTTGTGTTGAAGTTTATATGTTCTCCCTGTGTGGGTTTCTCACCACAATCCAAAGACATGCTGGCATTTTATTTGTCTCCTGTCGAAATAGGTTCTAATGTAAGAACGTTAATTTTGGACTTTATATTGGAAGCTCATTGCAGCCAGGGACTGATGTTAATGTTTATTAGCACTAATCATGCCCATGGACTTGGACAATTGAAATTTTAGGGTTTACACTGCACAGGTACATATGCTTAGAAAACTGTTGCTTTGTTTATGTGGATGCAAATGGACTTTGATCTTTGTCCTGTAGTTGGAGATTTGATGCACATAGCCAAGGGCTAACAGAGTTGCGAACACTATTATGTGTTACTGCCCATCAGGTGCAATCACTTTAGACATGCATGAAGAGACAGATTGAAAGATACTGGTGGGCGTGTACTTCTATTGGGTATGTCAGTGTGCTAACAATACAACCTCTCTTATATAAAGGCCTGCAGTAGGGGGTTTGTTTGGCCTGAGAAGGTCAGGTTTTTTGCTGTGATTTGTGGGGAGAAGGAATGCTATTGGGAGATTTGATGAAATGCTTGTGCATTTTTTCAATCAAAAGTGGGTTTATGTGGCCTTGCTGTCAATGTTGTGTGTGTATTTTTCCTGTCTGATCATGCAAACATCGTTTGGAAGCATCTGCTGACCTACTCTTTTTTTATCTCGTTTAATCGTGTACACCGAAATGCAGCTTCCAGCAGAACATGGCCACCAATGTATGTATGTGTGGATTGTGGGCTGGTGGTGGGTGTTTTGAATAAGTCTTTTGTAATATTATGTGGGAATGCTTTGTAAGAATGACTGTTAAGTATGTTTCTATAATCTTGCAGATAACAATGTGATGTGTTGCCCGCTATACACAGAAATTAAAGCTGTGTCCACTCTAAGGTTTTGTCTAATTTTAGATTGTAAGCTCCTATGAGCAGGGCCCTTAAAATCCCATTGCTAAATCTAGCACCATATATCCTGTCAAATTTTTTGAAGCTAGTAAATGTAATTTTTTGTTTTTCTGCTGGTAAAATAAAAGTACATTATTGAGTTGTTGTGTGTGTGTGTGTGTGTGTGTGGTTTTTTTTTTTTTTTTGTTTTTTTGTTTTTTTTTTCTCTTTCGTTTGTGGGTGGTGGTTTTGGGAAAGTGCAATATCTCTTATATTTTATTTCAATATGTATTTGTGCACCAAAAAACTAATCTCTTTGCCCTGGTTCACATTGATACTACTTTGAAATCGCGCTACTTCACTTGAAGTAGCACGATTTCAAAGTAGCAAGGTCAGCGTGATTTTAGGTGCTACT
This sequence comes from Aquarana catesbeiana, assembly GCF_042186555.1. Lineage (NCBI taxonomy): Eukaryota > Metazoa > Chordata > Amphibia > Anura > Ranidae > Aquarana > Aquarana catesbeiana. The sequence goes on along the minus strand of NC_133329.1, from coordinate 277,654,004 downwards.
TGATAGACATCCGTGTGGCTTCATACACAAATGTCTATTGAAGTCGCACCAGAAATCGGCAAAAGTAGTGCAGGAACTACTTTAGCAAAGTGGTGCGGTGCCACAAAAAAAATGTTGCATCGATTGGAACAGTGCCATTGCTGCCAATAGTCATGCGATTTGATCTCTCAAATTGCATGACAAATTGCTCCAATGTAAACCTAGGCTTCTGCACACCTGCAAGTAAATGATAAAGGTAGAATCTTTATATATAACAGCTGTGGAGAATTGCAGGTAATGAATTCAGCTAGTGGATAGGCAGTGTTTGTGTCAGCTTTAGTTCACATTGGTGCGATTTGACATGTCAAAGCAGTGACAATTGCACTGTTTTAATTGGTGTGACTTTGGGGTGCAATTTGTATTGATATCAGTGCAGAAACCTGCACAGATGTCTCTGAAATTGCCCCTGCAGTCGGGACTGACATGCGGGAATGAAAGTGTGTGATTTCAGCTGAACTATTTCATCCTGCTGCTAACCCAGGGACACCATTTCTTATCGAACGCCTTTAAATATCATAAGTAGAAATACAAATTTGCATATCTGAAAATAAACAAAAATAATAAAATTCTAATAGTGGTTGCGATCAAATATTTGCAGCAGCGATCAAAAGAGTGTAGTTTTGCCTTCTGACCCAGAAATAAGTCATTGTAATCATTTAGAAGTCCCTGTGCTGGTCAAGATCTCTATCTAGGTGGACATGGTGAGGTCCCTCTTTAGCAAAGAGGAGGTGCGGCTCATTTTCCAGATAAGGGTATGATATGTACTTGTGCTTAATCAATGCGGGGGTGGATTTGGTAGTTAGATTTGGTGTGGGTGGGGTTCATTGATTTGTTTGGCATCCCCACACATTTGCTTCTGGCCCATGTGCACACATCACTTCTTGCATTTGTTCTGCTGATGTAAATGTATAAATGAGAGCTCCTTTCTATTAAAATATATATGACTTGTTTCACAGTTGGGCGACTTTGGACTTCCGAGTTGCTTGACAAGTTGTACCCCCATGTTTCTTAATGAGAACTAGGGATGGGCCGAACATCCCCCCCTATTCGGTTCGCAGCAGAACATGCGAACAGACAAATACATTTGTGCGAACACCATTAAAACCGCTTCCCGCCCGCCATACGCCAAATGATGTCCTCGGCTTTGATCGGGGATATCTGAGTGATGCCTGTAGCTACAGACATCATCCAGATATCGTCTTTTAGAGCCTGCGAATCTGCACACCATAAGAATGATCGTAGTGGCTGTTCCACTGCTTGATCATTCTAACAGGAGGCGAGAGGGGATGTCCCCCCCCCCCCCGCCACCCTCTGGTGCTTGTACCGACTTACCGCTACGATCGGTGAGTCGGTCACAGGATCTGCCAGCCCCGGATGTTTAGCATAGAGATTTCTGGTGGACCAGATGGTCGCCAGAATCTCTATGATCGTTCGGAGGCCGGGCGTGATGTTATGACCTCACGCCCGGCCTCTGTATTAAAAAAAAAATGGCGCCGCTTCGGCTGGAAAGCAGAGATCGTTTTTTTTTTTTTTAAATTTCAGGCTTCTAAGCCTAGAGGTGAGATGTGGGGTCTTATTTACCCCACATCTCACTGTAAAGAGCACCTGTCATGCTTATTCCTATTACAAGGGATGTTTACATTCCTTGTAATAGAAACAAAAGTGATCAAAAAAAATTTTTTGGGAAAAAAAGTGTCAAGCTAAAATAAAAAAAGTAAAATTAACAATAAAAAAAAAAAAAAACTTTTAAAGTGCCCCTGTCCCTGTGAGCTCGCATGCAGAAGCGAACGCATACATAAGTCCCGCCCACATATAAAAATGTTGTTCAAACCACACATGTGCGGTGTTGCCGCGAACGTTAGAGCGAGAGCAATAATTTTGGTCCTGGACCTCCTCTGTAACTCAAAACATGTAACCAGTAAAATTTTTTAAAGCGTCGCCTAAGGGGATTTTCAAATAGCGAAGTTTGGTGCCATTCCACGAGCGTGTGCAATTTTGAAGCGTGACATGTTGGGTATCTATTTACTTGGCGTAACTTCATCTTTCACATTATGCAAAAACATTGAGCTAACTTTCTTGTTTTTTTTTTTTTTTAAAACCCAAAACTGTTTTTTTCCCAAAAAAACGCATTCGAAAAAATTGCTGCGCAAATACCGTGCTAGATAAAAAGTTGCAATGACCGCCATTGTATTCTCTAGGGTCTCTGCTAAATTTGGGGGTTTTATGTAATTTTCTAGCCAAAAAATTATGATTTTTACATGTAAGAGAGAAATGTCAGAATTGGCCTGGTAGGCAAGTGGTTAAAGTCTATGGGACACGAACATGAATAATCAAAAGTGCTAATTTTAAAGGCTTATATGCATGGTATTGTCATAAAAAGTGTTTAGGGACCTGGGTTCTGCCCCAGAGGACATGTACCAATGCAAAAAAGTTTTAAAAATGGCTGTTTTTTCGGGAGCAGTGATTTTAATAATGCTTAAAGTGAAACAATAAAAGTGTAATATTCCTTTAAATTTCGTACCTGGGGGGTGTCTATAGTATGCCTGTAAAGGGGCGCATGTTTCCCGTGTTTAGTACAGTCTGACAGCAAAATGACATTTCAAAGGAAAAAAGTAATTTAAAACTACTCGCGGCTATACTGAATCGCCGGTGTCTTGCCGAGAAAGTTCCCTCGGCGGATAAGGTCCCCCCTGTACTGCGCAAGTGCTGCGCTTGCGCAGTAAAAACGACTAGCAGCCGCTGAAAATAGCCAAAGATGAAAATCTTCAATCATCTGTACACGGCGCCTGCGCCCTGGGTCCAGGCTGAAGCCCCACCATCCAAGTGGACCTAGAGGGGGAATAAAAAAGTGCCGAGCAAAGCGAGGCCATGCCCGAAGTGTGGCGAGCGAAGTGTGGCGAGCGAAGCGAGCCTGCGGGGGACCCTCTTACAGGCGCCGTGTACAGCTGATTTCTTCTCTATTTCGCTTTGGCTATTTCCGCCGGCTCCTACTACGCAGGCGCTGCGCCTGCGCAGTAGACGGGGGTCCTTATCCGCCGAGAGGAACTTTCTCGGCAGAACACCGGCCCGACAATACACATAAAAGTTCATTGATAAAAACGGCATGGGAATTCCCCACAGGGGAACCCCGAACCAAAATTTTTAAAAAAATTACGTGGGGGTCCCCCTAAATTCCATACCAGGCCCTTCAGGTCTGGTATGGATATTAAGGGGAACCCCGGCCAAAATTAAAAAAAAAAAAATTGGCATGGGGTCCCCCTCAAAATCCATACCAGACCCTTCAGGTCTGGTATGGATTTTAAGGGGAACCCCGCGCCAAAAAAAAAAAAAAAAATGGCGTGGGGTACCCCCAAAAATCCAAACCAGACCCTTATCCGAGCACGCAACCTGGCAGGCCGCAGGAAAAGAGGGGGGGACAAGAGAGCGCCCCCCCTCCTGAACCGTACCAGGCCACATGCCCTCAACATTGGGAGGGTGCTTTGGGGGTAGCCCCCCAAAGCACCTAGTCCCCATGTTGATGAGGACAAGGGCCTCATCCCCACAACCCTGGCCCGGTGGTTGTGGGGGTCTGCGGGCAGGGGGCTTATCGGAATCTGGAAGCCCCCTTTAACAAGGGGGCCCCCAGATCCCGGCCCTCCCCCTGTGTGAAATGGTAAGGGGATACAAAAGTACCCCTACCATTTCACCAAAAAAATGTCAAAAATGTTAAAAATGACAAGAGACAGTTTTTGACAATTCCTTTATTTAAATGCTTCTTCTTTCTTCTATTTTCTATCTTCTTTCTTCTATCTTCCTTCGGTTTCTTCCTCCATCTTCTTGTTCTTCTTGTTCTTCTGGTTCTTCTTGTTCTTCTGGTTCTTCATCCAGTCTTCTCGTCCGGCATCTTCCTCAGCGGCGCCGTCTTCACTTCATCTTCTTTCCTCGGGCCGCTCCGCATCCACGATTGGATGGGAGGCTCCCGCTGTGTGACGCTTCTCCTCTTCTGACAGTTCTTAAATAACGGAGGGCGGGTGACCCCGCCCCCTCTGACGCACAGGGACTTCATTCCCGTGACGTCAGAGGGGGCGGGATCATCCGCCCTGCGTCAGAGGGGGCGGGGTCACCCGTCCTCCGTTATTTAAGAACTGTCAGAAGAGGAGAAGCGTCACACAGCGGGAGCCTCCCATCCAATCGTGGATGCGGAGCGGCCCGAGGAAAGAAGATGAAGTGAAGACGGCGCCGCTGAGGAAGATGCCGGACGAGAAGACTGGATAAAGAACAAGAAGAACCAGAAGAACCAGAAGAACCAGAAGAACAAGAAGAAGAGGAAGATGGAGGAAGAAACCGAAGGAAGATAGATGAAAGAAGATAGAAAATAGAAGAAAGAAGAAGCATTTAAATAAAGGAATTGTCAAAAACTGTCTCTTGTCATTTTTAACATTTTTGACATTTTTTTGGTGAAATGGTAAGGGTACTTTTGTATCCCCTTACCATTTCACACAGGGGGGAGGGCCGGGATCTGGGGGTCCCCTTGTTAAAGGGGGCTTCCAGATTCCGATAAGCCCCCTGCCCGCAGACCCCCACAACCACCGGGCCAGGGTTGTGGGGATGAGGCCCTTGTCCTCATCAACATGGGGACAAGGTGCTTTGGGGGGCTACCCCCAAAGCACCCTCCCAATGTTGAGGGCATGTGGCCTGGTACGGTTCAGGAGGGGGGGGCGCTCTCTTGTCCCCCCTCTTTTCCTGCGGCCTGCCAGGTTGCGTGCTCGGATAAGGGTCTGGTATGGATTTTTGGGGGTACCCCACGCCATTTTTTTTTTTTAATTTTGGCGCGGGGTTCCCCTTAAAATCCATACCAGACCTGAAGGGTCTGGTATAGATTTTGAGGGGGACCCCACGACAATTTTTTTTTTTAATTTTGGCCGGGGTTCCCCTTAATATCCATACCAGACCTGAAGGGCCTGGTATGGAATTTAGGGGGACCCCCACGTCATTTTTTTTTTAAATTTTGGTACGGGGTTCCCCTTTGGGGAATTCCCATGCAGTTTTTATCAATGAACTTTTATGTGTATTGTCGAGCCGGCAATTCAGTATAGCCGCGAGTAGTTTTAAATAGCTTTTTTTCCTTTCAAATGTCATTTTGCTGTCAGACTGTTCTAAACACGGGAAACATGCGCCCCTTTACAGGCATACTATAGACACCCCCCAGGTACGAAATTTAAAGGAATATTACACTTTTATTGTTTCACTCAAAGCATTATTAAAATCACTGCTCCCGAAAAAACGGCCGTTTTAAAAAAAAAAAATTGGCATTGATCCATGTCCCCTGGGGCAGAACCCGGGTCTCCAAACACTTTTTATGGCAAAGAACTTGCATATAAGCCTTCAGTGAGAACTTTGGATTTTGCAGGTTCGAGCCCCACTGACTTCCACTATTCCAGCATATGTGATCTGACAGGCATTATTGCCGCAATAGCGCTGCTTTCCATTTGCATTAGCGCTGACTTTTTGAGAGTTGAAGTCTTCCTGGCCTTTTTTGAGAGTTAGTTTTTGGTACTGCAGGAGAATTTTTTGGCGCTATAGTAAATGACCCCCATAGTCTTTTGTCTTTGACATTTGAGTGAATTACTATTGTGTATTTGTACTTATTGTACTGTCACCTTTTACCAAAATGTTTAATAAATACATTCATGTAGAAAATAAAATTAAAAATAAAAAAGTCCCCCAGCAGGAGCTTGAAATACAAAATCAGGTCAGGCTGTAATACTCATCTCCTCTCTGGTGCTGTGCCCCTTCATAATTACTTTTCATAGCTCGATTGCCTCAGTCTTTTAGTTTGACACCTTGTATCAATCACCCCTTGGAAGACTAAAGCCCCATATACACTATTAGATTCTCTGCAGATTTTTGTCTTCAGATTTACCAAAACCATATAATATGAGGTCAAACCTTAAGAGTTTCAATTTGTATGAAATCAGGCAGGCCCTTGCACTACATGGTTTTGGTAAATCTGAAGACAAAAATCTGCAGAAAATCTAATAGTGTGTTTGGGACTTTAGGGCATACTATGAGTGTAGGTCAACAAGTGCCAAAGAGGAAGAGGACCCTGAACATTATGTGACTGGCCTCAAAAGGTAAGGTATATAAATACAAGAAAAGGAAAGTATATACAGTGCCTTGAAAAAGTATTCATACCCCTTGACATTTTCTACATTTTGTCATGTTACAACCAAAAAAAAAACCCCGTCTCAAGTCTTTTGCAGACTCTAACATGTTTTCTAATAAGTTTGCCCTATTTTTGGCTCAATCTTCCCATCAACTCTGACCAGCTTCCCTGTCCCTGCTGAAGAAAAGCATCCCCACAACATGATGCTGCCACCACCATGTTTCATGGTGGGGATGGTGTGTTCAGGGTGATGTACAGTGTTAGTTTTCAGCCACACATAGCTTTTTGCTTTTAGGCCAAAAAGTTAAATTTTGGTCTCATCTGACCAGAGCACCTTCTACCACTTGTTTGCTGTGTCCCCCACATGGCTTCTTGCAAATGGCAAACAAGACTTCATATGGCTTTCTTTCAACAATCTCTTTCTTCTTGCCACTCTTCCATAAAGGCCAGATTTGTGAAGTGCACGACTAATGCCGCGTACACACGGTCGGACTTTTCGTCTACAAAAGTCCAACGGACGCTGACGGACTAAAGCTGGCTGGTAATCCGATCGTGTGTGGGCTTCTCCGGACTTTCAACGGACTTTTTTAGCCTCAAATCCGACGGACTTTAGATTTGAAGCATGCTTCAAATCTTTACGTCGTAAGTACGACGGACCCCGAAGTCCGCTCGTCTGTATGCTAGTCCGACGGACAAAAAAACGACGCATGCTCATAAGCAAAAACTAAACGGAAGCACTCGGTCTAGTAAAACTAGTGTTCGTATTGTAGGTAGCACATTCATCACGCTGCAAAATCTGTGATCGTTGAATGCAGCGCATTTTATTTCTTCTTTACGAAGGCTCTATAAAGAACGAAGGTGTTTTGCTGTTCATAATCAGAGTTCTCCCAAACTGATTTCTGGATTCTTTTTCTCTTTGATCTCATGAATGATATAGTATGCATTTTAAAAACAATGTTTCCATACTAATAATACTTTTTCCCCTTTTTTTTTTTTAGGTTTGTAAAGTTACCACAAAGAACCCATTATTCTGTTTTTTTTTTTTTATAGTGATTATTTTTTAGTTTTTAGATAAAGTTAACCCAAAGCACCGTTTTTGGTTACGTAAATTTTTGGATTTTCAAGACTTACCACTTGAACATTATTAACATTAGTAATGTATTTTTGGTGTGTTTTTTTTCTAACTCAATGAGATTGTTGTCCCTTGTTAATTTAACATTGTGTGTAAAATCAATGATTTCAAAGAAAAAACATAAAAAGTCTTTTGCTAAACTCAAAAAATGATCCATTTATTCATGGTCAAAATAAAATAAAGAGGAAGTCAACGCTGGAAAAAGTCGGTGTACCAGAAAATTGGGATCTTGCGGAGTCCATATAAGAGGGAGCACAATCTGGTCCAAGAATCCCAGAGATCAACAGCACCAGCAGATGATCTAGATGTCCCCAGACTGTGGTCCTACAACAGCCTGCGTCTTCTGTCAGACCAGACTGAACCCAGGTCATCATTTTCTTCTCTTCCCTGCAGCCTTTCCTCCACGCTGCCCTGCAGCCTTCCCTGTAGCCTTCTTTTGAGGCTGTGGCTCTGGTGTTTCAGTTGTGGCAGGAGGAGGAGGAGGAGGAGGAGGAGGAGGAGGGGGGGCTGCCTCATGTAGTTGGGTGTTTTGTGTTAGCGTGCCCTGCAGCCCCTTATGGATTGTTTCCCCAAATAGGCGCTCACAAATGAGGCGCTGCTCCCTATTCATCTGAAGAAGCCTGCTGGCTAAGTAGCAGCCATAGGATTCTTCCGCTTCGGGGGGGCTCCTTAAAAAATGGGTGGCCTCTTGCATGAGGCGCAGGGATGCGTCCTGTGTGACCATCCCCTTCCTGGCCCTTTTTTTGGGAAGGTGGAGGGGAGGCACTTGGGATTCGGTCAGGCTCCTACTGGGCCCAGCCACCTCACTTGGCCCAGCCACCTCACTT